>NC_134645.1:78793692-79418692 GCF_030463565.1 Pelecanus crispus | reverse complement strand
CCAAGTATGTATATGTATGTATAGATGTATGTACATACACACATACTTGATGTTGAAATTTCACTTACTCTCCTTATAGGTCTGAAACCTTCTGTTATGCATTAACAAAAATCTCTTTCTATTGCTCTGACAATAGGCTATTCTTAAAACCTGTTTTCTTCCAGAGTTCGTTGAATTTTTTTTTTTTTTTAAACTCTATAAAGTTTTAGATCAGCAATTCAATAACACTGAAATCTGGATTGTCGCTTAACTAAGCTGAGCCTTAAAAAAAGATGACAATGTAGTTCCTGTCCTAAAATATTTTACATGGAAAGTCATTAACACTTCACCTTCAATATCCAGTTGATTTAAAATGTCAGCAGCTACTGCATCCACCTCCAATTCACAGGTACTTTGTGGCTCAACACCTTTCAACATTAAAGAGCTGTGACAACATAAATACCACAGGTTAATTTTATCAATATGTTGATTTTGAAACATGCATCATCACTGTTTTCTAACTGGACCAACATCTAAAATATTTCAGGGGGATGGGGGTGAGTACCTGCATACAGAATTACCAGTTCTCATCCTCACCTGCAAGTCCTTAAATTAAATTAATAGTCTTATCCAAATCTAATTACATGAGAAATTTGTATCTTCAACTTAAAGGGATTAGCTTTTTCTTTTGAGGGGAGAAAAGGAAGAAGTGGTAAACAACTCTAAATACTACAGCAATTACAATAATGTTCTCTTCTTCAAGTTGAAATGTTCTATAGAACTCTCAGCCAATAGGACCATCTGCGTTTGCATGGTCTTACGCCCAGAAAACACAGTGGCAAGAACTTTTCTCTCTCATTCACAGTTCAGAGCAATGCAAAACAGTTTAACATTTCCAACTAAGGGAAGTGAAGCAAAAATGTTTTATTTTTCATATTTTAAAAAAATTATTTAGGGGGCCTAGGGGTAGCCTGGTGAATATAAACAGGGTATTAGCATCCCAAAAACGAGCAGAACTAAGGATAACTGGCTTGGTAAAGACTTAAAATACTAGAAACAGATTCAAGCTTGTTGTGTAATGATCTGATCATCTTCCTACTGTGCTTTTTCAGATCTGCTAAGGTCAGTGGCCTTCCACCTGCTGCTGTCAGTGAACTAATTTTAAGGAGTCCATGGAAAAAGCTAAGAAAGAGAAACCTTCTCCCATGTTTGCGTGCAAGCCTGTTCACCCTTCTCAAAATTTTTAGGGAAACACAGAAAATCCCCTCAAAGCTCCCCATGGTTAAAATATGCTATTCTTTGGCTAAAATACGCTATTGTTTAGGACTCTTTGTCTAGGTTAATTAACTGGCGACTTACAACATCTACTTGTATTCCTACATTCCCTGATATACACAGAGCTTCAAAAATCTCAGCATGGAATATAAGATATGATTCATTAATATTTTCCATGCTCTCTATAAGCTTTGAATAGAAGTCACTACAGTGCAAGGAGGTAGTAGATGGTGTAACTAAAAGCTGGATATCCCCAACACCTTCTCTGAAAATTAAGTATTTAACTATCTAGAAATATTAAATCTGAAAGAAGTGTAAAATTAAATTGCTTCACTTATGTTGTAAGAGCAAAAATCTAATGACTTCTCAGAAAACATCAGAGAACTCAACCACAAAAATATTTTGAATTTCTAAAAAGCTTCAGGGCATCATATTTATTATCAAGAGATAAGATAGCACACCAAGAAAATGAACAACCCGACTCCTTCATCACATTCCCGATCTGTAATATTCTAGAAGAGAAAAATATTTACTTCTAAACTCCTTTTGCAGAGGTCTATGGCACAGACCATCAGCCAACTATGGATTACATGAAGTTAGGACTGAAGGTAGTTCAAACACGTGCTCTTCCTTAAGAGGGTTATCCATGGGCAAAGCATGTAGATTTGCTCAGTAGAGAGCTAATTAAAACTGCTAGGATGCCTCCTGCAAGAAAGCTCTAAAATATTTTTCCTGACTTTGAAGCAGCAAAAGACCAAAAGGTTCTCTCAAATGCACTGCAGAAATTAAACTGTTTAATCAACCCAAACCCAAACAGAAGGCAAAGGGCTGCCTTCAAGGCAGCTTCAGTGGTCTACTACTTTACCATCACACCAGAAATACATCACACCTGAGATACTCAGCCTATGCAAAGAGTCCACACTGTAAGTGAAGTACAGAACAAAGGAGTACTTCTAAATGGGTGCGCCATTGCTCCTGTTGCACTCCCTCCTGGCCCTCAGCTTTCCTTGCCTCCCCCAAAAGAACAACCCTTTCCTCCACAAATTGAGGTCCTACTGCCCGAAGGGTAAAGGCTGAGATATCATCTTCAAAAGAAGGCGGAGGTGGGGGGGACAGATGGGGACAGACATGACACACAACACAGCAAATTAAGAGGTCTGCTTATCTGAAGGGATAATGCAATGTGATCTTTTATTGACTGCTGTCCAATTCTGACAGTAGAACGGAGATCTAATATTTCTGAAGTTTATCAATGTACCATACGACTTAAATTAAGATACCAAACCCATACATTTGTGATTACAAAAGCAAGAATTATTTATAAGGTCCACAATAGTGTATGAACTTCATCAAGATTAAGAAAGGCACCGGAAAACAAATACTTTGTTTTGTAAGACTGTTAGGTGACAGTATCATGCACAGATGAAACCAAAATTGTTAGGCTATAAATACTTTATTATGCCTGTATCTATTTGTCCACCTATGAAGAAATAACATTCGTCAATTGAAATGCCAACTGCATTTTGCATAATGCAGAAATAGCTTCCTGCATTGTTAGAGGGAACACTGAGACCTTACAAGAAAATCAGAAAATTATTTTTAACCATAAAAGAGTGAAGTTCTGAAAAAGTCCACCTTTTTTTTTTAAAAAAAAAAATCTCCAGTGGAGATAAAAAAAACCCAGTAAACTTACAGCTTGTTAGCTTAACTGTTTAGGCAAAGAACTGGAGAAGACAGAAATAAACAGTGTTTGAAACGTAAGCAGAAATGAAACCAGTCCTAGAATATCTATTTACTGGCACTTGTAAGGGAAAAGACAGAGAGGACCAAAAGGAGATCTAGCTATTTGGTCAATGACTCTTTCTATATATCACAGTAATACAAAGTTCAATTTGTATTACTAGTTCAATTGCTCAGCTGCCGTGTAACTTGACTTCTGGGGTAAGAAAGAAATATTCCCCAATGTAAGGCTGATAGGGTTTACTGTGATAACCTCAACCTCTCTACAGCAGACTCAGCTTTCACGAATCATCTTTGCTCTCCTCCTGTATCACATTAGAATAGTGGAACTTTTATTGGAAAGTAAAGTCCTGTGTTATACATAATATAAAACTGAGAAACAAAACAGAAATCTCAGTAATCGGATTTTTAATGGAGTGAGGGGTAGGAAAAAAGGAATAGGCGTCCTGAAAGTAAATTTTAGAAATTGCCTGAAACTTAACATTTTGAAAGCATATAGTTTAAAAGCAGAGAAAACAAAGTTTCCAGAATAATTTCTTGGCAGCCATACTTTAAAAATTTGTGATGTCACATTTTGGGGCTGCATTAATACAGTAAATGTATTTTTCAGTCTGTATGTACATGTATGTTTCACTCGGTTACACCAAAAGAAGGCAGAGCAGGATATTTCTTTATTCTAAACATCCAAAAGTAGTCTGGCAGAAGTTGTGAAGCACTTATGTAGAATTCATTAACAACTGTAAGATGCTATGCACTAACATATGATTACTAATCCCTCCAAGTCAGGAGTACTGTTTCAGAGTTATTGCGAGAATTAAGAGAGCAGATCATAGAATTCCTAAACTAAAGCAGTTCAGCCTTTTAGCAGAAGTAGACTGCCCATGCCCTAATGCACACTTTAAGGACAATCCATTACCGTCATTCCCCTCCCTTCCCAGTCATGCCATCAGCTGAGAAACAAGGCCATAACATCATCAAAATGCATACTTTTCATGTCATGCACTTTGGGTACTCATATTCATTCAAGCATTCAAACAGAGCCTGCCTGCCTGCACAGCAGGTGACGGGAACTGCAGGCAAGCTGAAACTTGCATTTTGATCGCATGATAAGAAAGAACTGCAAGATCACTGGGAAACAACAATGAGGGAGGAGGCTGCAAAATTCTGTCAAAGCGTTTCTGGGAACAAGTGAAAAGGGACCACAATACACAACAGTCATTGATATCAGAAGAGTATCTGATTTTAATACTTTCTTTTGCTAAATGACACATGTAAATGACCAGAAATCTGGTCAAGATCTGTCTTCGACTTGTTTGGTAGATAAAACAGCAAAGCTCTGAGCTTTTTACTTTCACTAATTTCCTCTTTAAAAAGAGTCGGGGGGGGGGGGGGGGGGGGGGGGGGAAGAGAGAGAATTCTTGAAAAGTTTAAGACAAAACGTATTTTTAGTGTTAGTGACCTATTTCTGAAGAGTTTACTTGATGACTAAAACCATTAACGAAAACATTTGCCTTTCCTCTGACAAAAAGACAGCTTTCTATTCTTTTCCCTTTAACTAGTTAAGACATTTTGTCAAAAAACCCCACGTCTTGGTTTTCCACATCCCCATCAAGAGTGTGGCCAGTGATTTGTCTTGAGAACTGATCAATATCCCAGACAGAACTGGCCAAGAGCTTTCCAAATAATCAGATTTCTTATTTATTTTAATATGGATTTATCTTATAAACATAACACTAAATTCAACATTGCTGAATTCAAAACAAACTGGTAGTTGTCACTATAGCTTAAGTCTTTTTCCATAATAATATTAATTTGAAGCATGTTCTTTGTCTGCAACTCACCAAGGTTCAAACGACTTGGGCAATTAGAAGGAGAAAAGCTCATTATGATTCTATGATTTTGCCCAAGCTCTAAATCAAACAGATAAAAGGAATCTTTCTGTCAAAAACTACAGTATTCCAATTAACAGAACATATTATTCAAATTAAAAACACTGAGCTAACCAGAGCTCTTTTTTTGAAACAAATTTAGGATTTATCATCATAACTCTCATTAACGTTTTCAGAATTAAGGCAGGGCTGGCAGTCAAAACTGCACACTCCAAAAACTGATGTGGAAGCTAATAAAGGCAACTGACATGGACAGTAAGATTTTCTTAAGATTTGAAAAATGTCTTCTCAATACAGCCAGGTCATTAACTTGGTATTTAACATCCTTGTCAAGGTGAGTTGCTAGACACTTGCACTAACATAAGTCAGGGCAGTAGCATCACAAGCTTCTGCAACATCCAGGTAAGCCATGAAGGCCAAGGAGCAATTTGTTCCCTCTTCAGGAAAAACCTCGAACAGTGTATGAAAGCAGAGCAGCTTTAGCTTGGCCCTTCTAACATTTTAATTTACTCTGAACAAAACAAAAGTGTCAGAGGGAGAGGGAGGAGTACAAACTGTCCTGAAGTACAGTTATTTAACATGATTACGTGCTTCTTTGAGAAGAACTATTTGATCTGAGCACTGTCAATAGCTTGGTCAGCTATTAGGTTTGCTGGTTTTGCTCACCAAGAACAAACATGCACAACACATCAGGAAAATATACAAAGCAACTGCATCTCCCACCCTCCTAGATTAAGCCACATTTCCTGAGCAGATGCAGTACTGCATTTAGCAGGTGAAAAGACAGCATAAAGAAGTCAAAACATGTCCAGTCTCCTTGCTGTAGTTAGTTGAAAACATGAACTACTTCAGGTCATTAACAGTTGTTATGCCTTGGAAGATACTCAGAAGTGGTCTGTTTGACACAGATTGTCCTATACAACAGGCTAACCACCTGCCTCACATCACATGCATGAGTTTTGCAAAGAAAAAGATAATTTTATGTATGTCAAAACCACGATTTGAGATTATCTGTATTAGAACAAGGTTAGAAAAGAAGACTTAGCAAGTCCCAGCCAAAGCTGTTCCTAGCATCTAGGTTTCGTTTTGTAAAAGAACGCAGATAGAATTGTTCACAAGGTACAACTTGTAATACAGATATATGAAAGGCAGGGTTAAGTGAGGTGGCATAGGAATGGAAGCAACCTAGCCGCAAAAGAACAGAAGTTAACTCTCCTAAGCAGCAAGATAAATCAGGGTTGCACAACATTGAGCTGCCATGGCTAGGCTACTTGATGTACTCAAACCAATTCATTTAAAATTACCTTTTCTACCTGCACACTATACTGAAAAACTGCAATACAAATCCATCATACCTTTGTAGAAAAAGCTCCAAATAAATTATTTTGGGAACAGAGAAAATGGTCCTTATTTTTGAAGAAAGGAGAAGTTTGTTGGAACTATCCACTGGCATAGTAATAATGTAGGATGAAACCTGTGCTCAAAGAAAGTATCAAGGTTTGGTTCCTCAGATGCTGAGTCAATGAATTAAAGCAACAGTGGACACAATTTAAAAAGTGCCTACTACATACAGTTAGCTAGATCAAACCCCTCAAACACCCTGAAGAACAGACATCAAGGTCAGTATCTTAATTCACCAACATTAATGACAGCCTAGGGAAACACGTTCTTTGATGACCACATCTCGGGTATTTATAATGTTAAACTGAGGGCAGTAGATAAAAAAATTAACCCCACAGAGAATCTGAAAGGTGTCACTCAACTACACTGATAAGGACTCTAGACTTGACATAATAATTTTCCATATTCTGTTCATGAAAGAAAAAATGTCTTTGTTTGCAGGATGTTCCAGTGACTTGAATTCAATACGCACATTTTATTAAGAATCAAAGGACTATATAAAAACACGTACATCCTGGCATGCGAGTAATTATGACAGCCACAAATCTAGTAGCAATCTTTAACATTATATAACTGCTAGACTGTACAATAGTTGTTATTTGTCAGATCTCTCAATTCCCATATAAAATAGCATTCAATATCAAATCTAGGATTTAAAAAGTACGTGTTTCCCAAAAGCATTCTACCAATCATTCTGCTTTTAACACACCATGCCCAAGTGGTAGACTTGACCAGCAGATTACTCCAAGCCTGATGTTTACCAGAAAGTTTTCTTACTGGAACTCATGGAAGCGTTTCATCATTTATTATCAGCTACCTGAGGGGTAACGTAAATGTGTCTCATGTGACGAACTCCTCTTGTCAAAACTGCTGGATAGCACTGCCAGGCTCAGGTGACTACTGCCTATTTTAAGGTGGGCTTTGTAGGTTCCAGTCTGATAACACTGGCAAGAATCGTGCCTAAAAGCCTTACAACATCAGGGATTTTTGGGCACTAATGGCTTTGGACATTTATCTACTTCATAACAGAATCACTCTAGAACTAGATTAAAAGAACTGTCCCTGGCTTAATACAGTACACTAATTTTAGCGGCAAGTTAGTAATTCAGAGATTTGCCAGGAGCAAGATGGGACATGGCTGGGTTAAATACTGTTTGGGAGAAGTGGCAGAGTAGCAAGGTGCTATCTGTAGAGTGAGTTCAGTCACCAAGAAACTTTGGCATAGTTTGCAAGTATTTTTTGAAATAAGGAACCACCACTGTCATTTACTCATGCAAAATGCTGCTAATGTTACATATATAACTTTGGAATAATATTTTGCATATTACCTACCAGGCATGCAGCATCAGATTTCAACCACTTGATGTACTCCAAAGTCAAGAAATGACAAATCACTGGCACTGCTTGGTAAAACCAGATAACTTGTCAACTGCCACTTGCAGCAAGGACTTGGCAGATACACATTGGACTATACCTAAAATTTATTCTCGATGTACACAAAACCAAGGATAATGAGTCTAAACAGACATCCCAATCACTAACAATACAAGGCAGCCCTAGAAATTTTGCGGTTTTGGACAACATTTGACTGTCTTTTCTCCTTTTGCTTTTTCTTGAAAGAACAACTAACAACTGAAGTGTACAGGCAGAAGGTAGGGAAAGATTTACGAGATCTTCATATCTGATATAAAGGACAAGCAAAAACTTAGAAGTTCAGTACTGACACACAGGAGAAGTTCCAAATACTGCTGGAAATAGCAGTCAAACGGTAAAATACAGCAAGTAAAATTTTTTTGCTGAACAATTCACAAAACGGTTAAAACATCTCAACCTGAACTCAAGAAGACTGGTAATAAAGTGAGGGAGGGGACTGTGCTGGTATTGCACATGAAACTATAAATCAATAGAGCTGCTGGTATAGCTATACACAGAAACCAAGTGTTTGGAATACAGAATATACTCTGTTGAGGAAAGACAGAAATAAAGGAAGGGCAGCTTTACAGATACCAAGTAATGCTGTAGATCACAAGAATAAAAACAGTGTGGAAAAAATCTGAGTCACAACCATTTTAGGAAACAGTTAGAAGGGTTTCCTTGGAGAGATCTCTCATGCTGTCTGGGTCAGATTTACCCTCAGCAAGGTTGATCATGACAACTAAGGGTCCATTAAACAAACCTAGATGCAAATTTTCAGAATTTTAAAGGAAATAAAAGTAGGAAGGTAATCTGAAAGTGGGAAAACTGCAGTGTGGGTTTGATTACAAGAATACCGTTTTAAGTTGATGCCTCCCATAAATAATCCAGGAGAAATTATAACAGGTGATTAATTTTGTGTAGATACAGAACAGACTAAAATCATGAATGGAAAAGAGTTTAGGTTTGTTACTTTGCAGTGGCACGTACATCCTACAGCATATGGAAGACAGACATGCTAGAACACCTTTAATAAAATAATTCATTTTCTAGACAAAGGAACGTTTGACACAGCATCAAATAGGAAACAATTTCAGTTGGAGGAGGTGTAAATTAGTTCCTAAATTATTAAAGCATTTAAAGAGCTGGCTAGAGGTGAAATTCCTATTGGTTATGTAAAAAAGACTGAGGGTTGATGCAAAATTCGTGGAACCGAATATAGACCAGTTTCTGGGACCGAGTTTACTTCACATCTCATTAATATTGTTGGCAGGAAATGCAGGAGTGTACTAATGAAATATGCTGATAAGGCAAGCTGGTAGACATACTGGATACATAACCAGATCAGAGTATCATAAAATGAAAGCAGGATAACTTAGAAGTAGAACAACAGAAATAGGATAAAATTTAAAAATGGGATGCAAGACCCTGTATGAATTTATAAGGGATTCCAAATGGAATATTATCACTTGGGAAAAAAGAAAGAAGAGAAACGTCTTGTACTAATAATCCTAAAATGTTTATAAGCCAAAGTGACATGGTAAATGAGACTGTAAAGCATATCAGGGAGAGAACTACCACTATCATTGCATATGGTGCTAGAGAGAATTTGTTTGGTATACTATGTAGTATTCAGGCTCTACATTCAAGAAAAAAATTCCTACTCGCAAAAGTACAGAGAATGAATGCTAGGGAAATGGACGGTCTTGGTATTTGCCCCATTACTGCTAATATCCTACTGCTGGAAAGTGTGTGAGAGCCGGAGAAGGACTGACACAAGTGAGGTGTTGCACCCCTGGCTGTATACACAAAAGTGTGGAAGGAGGAAAGAAGGCTTGTGGATACAGCCATGAGGATGAGTGCCTGCAGAGAAGACGCCCTTGGCTCCTGCTATGCTGGGCTCATCTGTCTCTGGGTTTGACAGCCAGGAAGTGCTACTTCACTTTCTCTTTATCTGCCTTCCCCAGATCTGTGTAAAGTAACATCAGATAATCCTGGTCTAATTTACGATCCAACCCCCCAAAGGTTAAGTAACTCGGCTTACATAACTGAGTCAAATAAAGGTTGAAATAGACTATGAATGAAGTATGCAGCCAAAAAGGAGAAGAAATAGCCCAAGAACAACTGGATGTGAATTGACCACAACTGACCAAAATCATGACAACCATCAGATGAATGTTGTTGCAAAACCCCCCTAAATTAGGAGTAGTAGAATCAGAAAAACAGATGCTACCTTGCACAAGCTCAAGTTTTCGCACACTAGAAAAATCTGAAGTACAGTTTAGGGCACTTACTTTCTACTGGGAAAGTGAATGCTCCCAGTACATAACGCTAGCAAGCAGCATGGCATATTGAGCCTGATAAGCTATTCAGAGAATAATGACAGGAACTACCCAAAGAGTCAGAAGACTACTAGATGACAGAGTATTTACAGGACCTGTAGCTTAAAGAATGAATTTGCTATGGGTAAACTATACAAATCAAGGTAGCACCAGATACCGTCTATTTCTCTCCCTGCCCCGGCCCCAAAAACCCCAAACACCCCAGATATATTCTTAATACAAATTAAAAGCTGTAAACTAGGAAATGTCTAGAAAAAAGGAAGAGCATTGGAGATGGATATTAAAATTCTAAGCTAAGATTCTTATGTAGCTACAATTTGAAATGGACAAATTGGAATACTCTGGCAGCAGCCTATTCATGTTAGTTATCAGTGATTACAGAAACAGAATCTGTGAACTGATGTGTAAGTATTCTCTATAACTATGAAACTTGCTTAGCTTTTCATTGGAAGTCATTAGCTAGAAACGTATCTTCCAAAAACCAGAAACTTGAAATTGCCACATGTTCCTATTGTTATCTTTCAGATAGATTTTTACAACCATATACCAGAAAGTGTCAGATGACCAAAAGTATGCAAAGAAACTAAATAACGATCATCTGTGTCACATTAGCAGGGTTTTTTTTGTTTGTTTGTTTTTTAACATATAAAACATATAAAGGTCCTTTAAATGAGAGACTGGAACCCTGGAGTATATACAAGTTGATGTATATAAGAAAACACAGCACAAAAAAAATTTGGCATGCTGACCTTGGTATTTCATCTTCTTCCCATTCAATGAAAGATGCGCTGTTTGAATTTGCTGGCAAATGAATTCTATGACGTTTACTTACACCTGATGTATCATCTAGAAAGAAAAACAGAATGAGAAATGAATTCATTTTATGCAGCAATATTTTTTACACATATAACTATGTAATTGTGTTTATTATTTAATACTACCAGTCCAAATGCTCCTAAAGAATACATAGCACTGCATGGTATCAGCTTCAAAAAGTAACTATGCTATCATTTAAATGATTTAACTTTCTTTCTAACAAGTAGATACATATAAAAAGAAAAATATATTCTCAACACACCGACATTATTAGAATTACATTTGCTGTGTTCTAGTCATATCTTAGCCTAAATTCAATCTTTTCCTATTCACGTGAGTTTCAAAGTAAATCATGCGGAGTCTGACGTAAACTTCAGAATTCCCAAGTGTCTGGGTCTTCAGGTCAGATCCCAATGGAAATTAGAAGCTAAAGAAAACACTAAATTCTGCTTCACACTTTTCCTCTTTCTTATCTGTGAGCTGAAAGAGAATACAGAATATATTCCAGATGCAGTGGCAGTAGCAGTAAGTGGAAACCTGCAGCGAAGGCAGATGTTGTCTGACCTACAAATAAAGAAAACACCATGTAAGTTTGCTCGGAGGTCTCAGTGTAAGGAAGTATGCTCCGAAGTCATGCTGCAGAAGTCTCCTCTGAAGATTTACTACCTCCCTTGTGGTCTCCTCCTGAATCTTCCCTTTTCAGAGGAAGGAAAGACAATATACACAGGATGTGGCACAAAAAAGAAAAAAGCCCAGGAATGGAGTTGGGGGAAGCAGAATGGGAGAAGACCTTGAAAATTACTCAGTCTCCCACTTCTATGTGAAAGACCAGCTTGAACCTTGAATTTTCTCAGCTATGTTGGTGTCACACACTAGCATGGGTTTTTTGTATTAAATTTACCTTTCACCGATAGCAAACACTTTTGCGTTGGTTAAAGATGCACTAACTGAACAATTCAATTGTCAGAGACTTTCAATAAATAAATATTTGTTCAAATATGTATTTTTATTCTACAATTTTAAAGTAAATTTCATAACAGAATCTTGCCAATGTGAATTCTACTACTTGGAATAGCAGGGACAGGGATATCTCATGTAGCAAAAAGCCATGAATAATACAGTTACTACAGAAGCAACTGGGAAACACCATGTCAAAAGTGCCTTAGAATCTACAAATAGAAGCAACTGAAATCCAGCAGGCTTAATTAAATATGTTCCAGACCAATCCTACTGCACCCAGACTAGTTCCTGCAAACCCTGCCCCTACATCAGACTCCTAAGTGCACTGACATAGGACACAGATGCTAAATTTACACTGGAAATGTGGCACTCGAGTGTGGTGAAACAACATGCTTGGATTTACGCAGGAGCTAACTCACATTCAGCCACACCTGCACTAAGATGGTCTGCACACTGTGATGCCTAAGCAGGTGATTCCAGAAAGACAACACAAAATATCTGATCCCATTTGCACAGACCCAGCTCAGACCTAGTGTAGCTTAGTGCCTGTGCTGTTCAAAAGCGACGACCTGACCCTGGGCAGAGCTGGTGCAGGAAGAAACACAGCCATGTTTTTACTGTGTGGCATATTGGCTAATTCTCCATATTAAAATGCAATCTGACTGTGCATGGAAGCATCTCTTGTTATTTTTCATCTGCAACTTGATTATTCTGAGTTGATGAAATGGGACTGAACAGATGTGTATTTTAAAGGAAAATACATCACAGCAGCTATGCAAGATTATAGGCCAACTGGTAAAATATATACTATTATTTTTAAAAATCATACGCACTTCAAATACCACACCAGAGCAGTTTCAGTGCATTAACCCCTTTTGTATTCCCTATGAACCCTACTTCCAAATACTTCTAAAAATTGAGGCTCAAATTCCCATATCAGTTTGTTTCTTCAGTAAAGTTACTCATAGGGATAGAGATTTAAGGACACTCAATATCCCCCTTTTCTTGACATGAAGATCTTGAAAGACAGTAGCAGTGACACATCAAGGTCTTTCAGAGTCATATTACAGAAGAAGATTCAACTACTGAAAACAAAAGTTTTGTAATAGTTTTAGTGGCATGTGATGCACAAATGAATTTGCAGCCTTCTTCCTCACTATCCATAAAGACAAGAACTTGAAAAAAAGAACTCCCGCATCTTCTGGATACAGGCTGATGAAGGCAGAGTATTCCTGCTACTACAAATTTGCCTGCTGAGCGCTCTCATCCTTCAAAACAGTCTGCGTATCTCAGTGAGAAAAATACCAGTGGAAATAGGCTCTTGAGGCTGCTTGCTTACATTTAGGAACAGATCTATTATTGAATTTTCTATGCCTTGCCAGACCAATTTTTATATCATCATCTGCAAGGTAAGAAATGTGTTTGCTGCACATCTTTAGGCAAAGGCTTTTACTGCCACCTAAGAAACAATGTTCAGCCTGGCCTGCATGGCACAAACTACATGACTAAAATGAATGAACACCCCCAAGACACAGAAGCCGTGGGACAGGCAGGTAAGCGTGCCTCTCGGTTGTAAGCAGAGGCTGTGCCTTCTACAGCACTCCAACAGGTCTGAGCTTAGAAAGGATGGCCCTTCTCAGGGCTGCCGTGCAAGGACTGCCCTCTCGACAGCACTGCCTCTGTAAGGTTGTTCCAGGGACAAAGCATCACACTGCATGTTTCCAGAAGGCCGCTCTGGATGTTTGCAAGGCGAAAGGTACCTGACTATACTTCCTCAGGACTGAAGATGCTCTCTCCATGGCTGAGCTTTTGTCCTCCTACAGTTTTGACACCAGCAAAAAGTGTGGCCTATAGTTGAGTATGAAAAGAGGGGTTTTTTTCAGATGAGAATCAGTTATGAAACCTTATCTATTGCTATCTGAATATATATGCATAAAAATAATGGGAAAATTAAAGTCAGCATGATTCTTCCTTGCTGTTTACAGACAGATACTTTACCATTCTTTTCAATTCTTGCTTTAGCTGTAGGAACAATTATGATTCCAGTAAACAATACTTATTTTTATAAATGTTAAGCACCAAAGACATTATGGTTTCCCTACTGTTATCTTCCCTTCATACTGAAGCATTTATATAACTTTATGGACGTTCTTGCCAAACTTCATTTTATGTTAGTGTGTACACTCAAAATGCCAGACTAATTTTTTAAAATGAAAATTTGAGATACCTCTTTTGCTCAGACGTTTATATTCCAAATTTCACCCTAGAGCAAATGACCTTAGTAGAAACACAAGCATTTCAATTAAAAACTTTGTCAGCAGAGCATAATGATTAGCCATAATTTTATAAATACACTACCATAGCAAAAAAAAAAAAAATTCTAATTGATACAGGGATCAAAAACAAATGTCAAAAAATTAAAACAACAGTATTAGTACGCTAGCTTTCATGTAAATTATTCAACTAAATACCAACTATTTTTTATCTCCTAACTTGAAAAGAGATGAGACCATCTTGTGAAAATGGTCATAGCTGTGCTGCTGACAGAACACATGTTTCTTGATATATAGCATCTCATTTCAGAAAGCAGACTCCTCCTCAATCCCAATAAACAGGCACAAAAAGGAAAAATGACAGAAAGATACACACTGACTTTGTTTTGTCACAGAAAGCAAACTATAGGGAAACAACACGATACCCATTCAGCCACAAACTACGGCAAAAGTCTGACAGCTAGTGACAAAATGGCAGTTTTTAGCCTTCAAAAAAATTATTTGGTCTTAAGAAATAACACCTTACTTTTTCTCCTTGCCTTTCTGAATTTGACAGCAGCCAGGTTTATTAAATTCATTCCATATAAGTTGTAGTCTATAAAGAGTTGAAGGAGGTAGGAAATATGGGCTTCATGAGGCTGGTAAGATTTGTTCATTATGGCTCCACCTTGCAGAAGCTCACATACTCTAAAATTAAAGACAATTAGGACATAAACCAAAAATTATTTCAGTACAACAATATTGTTATTTGATTTTATCAAACTATAAAATATTGAAGCTTCTTAAATTTTGCCTTAGTTGTATTATTAACTTAAGAATTTTGTTTTCACAATAACAGACCCACAAAAATGATCTCTGCTAATAATGATTCAATATTTGAGTGTTAATTACAAAGGAGCCATGAATCCTCCAGCTTAAAGGGAAAAAAAAAAAACCCCAAACCTCTGAAAAAAACATCATACTATGTACTATTCCTGCAACTGATCCAAAGCCACTGTAGTCCATGGAAATCTTTCTACAGAGTAACTGTGGCAGCTGTATACCTACACACCAGTAACAACTTTGAAAGTCTCTCTAGTTCTCCTTAACGTATGTATGAAGATGTCCTGCATGGTTTTTAAAGTTACATACTATATACACAGAAGCAGTATTTTAACAGCTTCCTAGAAGCATGACAAATCTGCTTTTTTAAACATCTACACATTAAAAAATAACTGCAGGTATTTGGATAATTATAAATTGGTGTGATAAATTTATCTCAAAGTAACAGCATATATCTATAAATCAAAGAAAAGCACTAAGCATTTCTAAATGCAACAAACTGGGTTAAAAAATTTAAAATTTTATACAGAAAAATCAAAGGAATTATTTTAAGCGAAGTGTCAGTCCTTATTTGGATATGAGTAATTCAAACATGAGAAGCTCCAAAGTTCAGGACAATTGTCACGTCATACATGCATATAGATTACACCAAGACAGAAATGTAACATCAGGCAAAATTTTACTAGCCTAGAACAAAAACCAGACAATCCTATCTTATGATCATGTATTAGATCTTTTAAAAAAAGTTAAAAAACGTAATACTGCACACTCAAGGGATTTCAGTTTATGCTTGAGAAGTAATTGCTCCTTATTTGTTCCTGAATTTACTGCAACTATTGTGACAGTAAGATTGAGATCAACTGTGCTTTCACTTAACAGAACATTACCCTATTGAGAAACAGAGAAACTGTCTAATAATAAGAACTATCCAGTTTCCCAAGTATATTTTAAATTTAGTAATGGTGCTGGAATTGAAAAACTTAAAAACTACCAAAATCCACTTCATAATATATGAAAGAGTACTACATTGTTCTCCTGTTTTCCTTAAGAATTACAGGAAAAGTAACCTGATGCAAATTTGTTCAAGTGTTCAAGAATTACAGTTAATACAAGACAACTAAAGGCAAGTATATTTTGGTCTTGCTTTCCTAACTTGCTACTGCTTTAAAAAGAATACTGGTGTGCTTAAAATTAGCAATTTTCTTATGTGTTTTGAAAAATTTGGACAATAATTTTGTTGCTTTTATTTTGTTAAGATGTAGGTGAATCTTGCTTCAAAAATTGACTTTTTAATACAAGATATAAGGAAATCAGCCAGTACTTCATATCACCACATCCTTACCTTTTTACCATTGCAGGGTTGTAAAGATAAATCTTCATAAACTGTCTCTCCTTTTCATGGTAACCATAAAAAGGCCTGGAGAGGAAGAAGTAAAAGCAAGAAGCTAGCCAGTTATGCTGTGGCATTTATTCAACCACATTTTACTATAAGGAGTATTAAAATCCAGGGGAAAAAAAATTAAAAGATAAACTGCATATCCAGGAGAATGAAGATTCCCACATGTCAGGCCAAAGGGGAGCACTACATTACTATATAAAATGTTAAAGATAAAAAGAATAGGCCCTATGCATGTCAAAATAAAATAAAAAAAAAAAAAAAAAAAAAGAAAATTAGAAGGCACTTCTGGTTTAACATTGTCTCTCACTTTCCCCACATGTAAACACACTGATGGCATACCCATCATAATAGTACTTTTAACAAATTTATTAGTGCTGGACTGCTTCAAAAAACAGTGTTCAGCCTTTCTGATAAATGCTGTAACAAAGTCCTTAAGAACATTAATTCTGCAGATCAGGTGTAAATGAGTAAATACTGGCTGTGTAATATAAATAACTGAACAAACAGAACAGCTTAAAAGAGTGAATAGCTGCCCCTTTTCAGTGATTACTTATCATCTCATGTGCTAAATGAGGCATGAATCCTGAAGAAAATAGGATTTGAGAATGCAATTAAAGAATACATAGCATAATGAATATGTCAAGACTAAACTGAGGTTGAACAGGCAGCATTAATTCTGGTATTACTTGACTGAATTACTGACTTTTCAACATCTAGAATTTTAATCTAATATAACATGCTTGTAAAACAGCATGTTAAGGAAACAGGCCATAATTCAACACATTGCATGAATTCAAGAAGTCTACAGTTTGCAGTAATCATGACCAAGTCAACAGAAATTCAGGAAAGCATACATTTAATGTTACCTCTACAAAATAAAATCTTTTTCTCAAAAATATTTAAAAAAGTAACTGGGATGCTTACCTGCTAAGTCTAAAATATGAAGTTCAGTACTAAGAGGGATTTCAGCCCTAAATTAAATGCAAACTCAGCAGAACTGCACAACTACAGCATTAATACAGCTATCCTTAATATGGTTAAACATACACACATTTAGTATCTCCAAAAGTTAGACTGAACTGTTTAAAAAAATGTTTATGTTGTTAAAACTGAGCTAAGTTGAAACAACAAACTTAAAGCTGTTAAGCTGAAAAGGAGGAGATCAGATCTTGCATAATGAATCAATCTCTTTCTTATAGAGATAGTATAAACCTAATGACAGGTTATATACATTGAGTTATAATGACTTAATGTGCTGTAGGCATGTAAATTAAAAGCTACTTTAAAAAAACAAAGTCAGCCCTTGCATGGAAAGTGAGCCATACTCACATTGACATGGCAGCAGGGAGAGCAAGATTTACAACACTTCCAAGGTTAGCTATGAACACCTAACTTTAACTTCACAATGCACAAGGACAGCATATTTTGCCTCTTCTTTATTGCCAGACCTCCACTATGTTTGGAAGTTAATGCAGCAAAAATCTTGTGCTAAGCTTATGAAGGTTTAGCAAACACCTTTATTACATAACAATTTTCCTGCTAATGAAGAAGAGAAGGGATAATATAATCTCCAAGACTTAAAGAAAAACAGGTTTCTCACCACGGAGACACTATAATATGTATGAGCAGAATCTGACTAAGGTCAGAACAGAGGAACACAAATGGATTTGTGTGACTACCTAAGAATGTCTATCTACCCAGGTAAAGATGAAGATGTTTTACAATTTCTGTTAGGTGCTTCCCATTAGCCTCTTAAACAAGCAAACAAAGTAGATGAAACACTCTTTCCTATGCTTGAGGCAATGAGCATCTGAGTTTCAGTAATGACTGTTTTGAAGCTGTAATGCAAGAGAGGTGAAAAAGAGGCAGGTTCTCCTAATCTCTGCCTGTTGTTTTCTCACCGATTCGAGGAAAGATTGTCTCCAGCAGTTTACTCTGCCCAGCTTTCACTGTTGCAGCTACCCTACAATTCACGTAGTTCTCACAAAAAGAACAAAAATAAGAAATCTGGTGGGTTACCTTCCTTGTTACTGCAAAAACACATCAGAAAATTGTGATTAAAAATTAAAAAAAGTTATTGTAGCCACTTTACTAGCAATATCTAGAAGGTACCACTAAAACTGGCTGGGAACAGAAAGATTATCTTCCTAAACTTAACAGTTAGAAAGAATATATTTCAAAAGTGCATGGAAAAAAAGAAGTAAAAGATAGTACTGCACAGTAGTGAAAATCAGCATTTACATTGTTTTGAAGACGAAAAATTCAATGCATGTATAGACTAAATGTGCTCCTCCAGGACAGCTTCCTATTATTCACTATGATTCAACATGTTTTTCAGTCCTTGGTTATGCAAGTTAAACAAAAATTGATTAAGAGAATCCTCAAAATGTTAACATTCAATAATACCATATAGTTCTAGCAGTAGTAGAAGGCTACACCACATAAACACAACAGTCAGCTTGACAGATAAGTAAATTAATGTTTATGAGTCTCCACTTCATGGCCTGTGCTGCTGGGAGAATCAGATGGATAAACATGACCTGACAGTCTCTGTGATGTGCTTCCTAAAGGGGCCATCTTAGATGAACAAAGGAGACCTAGAGTCAGGTTCCTGTAAGACTGTGCCTGGTCACAGGGAACCTAAAAGAACCCAGACAGGTAGAAAATGCTGGCTGGAAAGTACTGCTGTAATAGCAGAGACAGAAAAAGCTAAAAGGAATAGATTTGGAAAAATGATAGACACTAGGATCCAAGTTTAGGAAAAAAATGGCTGTGTCAAGCGTTTTGGGGAAAACCTGTTGATTACGTTAAAATCAATGCAAGTTAGAAGAGTTATTTAATAGTTGTACAGGCCTGCATGAAGACACACATGTTGGAAAAGAAAACAGAAAAGCACTGCAGTCACCCAAGTCCATAGTAATTGCTTCTATGTAGTACAACTGCAAAAACATTTCAAAACAAATAACCAAAAATCCTAACAGGTCATACTTACATTCCAGATACTAATGACACTTTGAAAACATGTTGAATAGAAGACGATGGATTGCCTAAAGCCACATTAAGTGCTCTGTCAATGCTGAATGCCACTTGACGAAGATAGTATTCTGGATGCTGTCCAAAACCATCATATGGTACATAGAGGTAAGGAAAGATACCATGTAAGTGGAGACAAGTCTTCTGACCTAAAAAGAAAAGGTAAACATTTATTTTCTAATGACTGCATCTTTTTCTTCTTTCAAGCAGTCCCTAAGTTTGAATTTTTTCAGGTTATTTTCAGGTTCTGCAGACAGGATAAATTTATGAAACAAGTTCAGGTGTATTTCAAACCAAAGGTACCAATTTAGTACAGTACTCACATTTGATTCGTTGACAAAAGCAATACAGAACAGATGGGGTTACATGACACACACAGTGACAAATTCTGCTGTTATACAAGCGTAATCCTAACAATTTTCTTTATAGTAATAACACAACACCTCTCTGAGAATAATTTTGTATACTGAGTCAGGTTTCTCAGCCTTTGTGAAAATTCTGCCGTATCAAAATTTTTCCCATTGCTCACTGGGATAAGCATACAACCTCTCAGAAACTAAAAAGAACATCCAGAGCATCTAAGAGGCCATTCAAGATTCTAGTTATTAAGGCATAAGTTGGGATATGGAAAAACAACAGGTGACTTTCAACTTTTTAAATCTGTGGATCCCTGAGAGGTGTCTACAGCATATGCAGATCTCTAGCCTTCTAACAACACACTTAACTTCTCAGCATTAGCTTTCATGAGTCTGCAGTAACAGCAGAATGAAAAAACACACCATGAAAACCATTGTACTAGACCACAGCTTGAGCTTCTGCTTCAGACAATGCAGTACAGTGATGGGGAGTGGGATCTCCCAAACCTACCATGTTTTTTGGGGGGGCTAGTCTCAACTGTAATGCATGTTCTCTTCTTTCCTCACCACAATACAACACAGCATGCACTCACTGCTGAAACTAACATCAGGTCCTGCTCGCCACCCGTCCAGCCCCAGAAATCGTTCATGACTTCTCACTGGTTAATGAAAAAGTTTCACAGAAAAATACTATATGAACATGTCACTGATTAACCCCCACCACACTATCTATCATTAGATAGGCCAAGTATATCATCTTGCATTTTGTTTGGGTAAACTCCCTGCATGAAGATAGCGAAACAGTATCTAAAGGCAGTGCTTTCATCAACCAGGAGATAAATATTACAGACAAAGAGGCAGCACAACTTCACTGGCCCACAAGACCAATGAAAAGACTTCCAAAAGTCCATTCTTTCAAACTGAGATTATTTCTCAGCAGGTGGAACTTGCCTGAACTATTTACACTCATTCATACCCACATTAGTGCACCACTGGCCACCCAGTGAAGACAGCTGTAAGTACATTTAAGCATAGGAAGAACAGAGTTTCAGAATCAAGTCTGCTTCCAAATTTTTATACTTGTGAAATGCATGCCTCCAAATACCATAAACAGGATAGCATTTTTTTTTTCCTGGGGGTCATATATTGTTCTTTCTTCAAATATTTATCAGACCTTCACATAGCGCCTAGAAGTGAAAGAAAATGCTCTAAGGATGGTAGTACAAGTCCATTTTCCAAGGTTAATTTTATTCTTCCTGTAAGTCACCCCCATCAAGTCTTTTCAGCAATGTTTAAATGCAAGCTATATATGCATAATGTTGAGGTCATCATCTATGATGAATTCTGCCCATGCTTTTAAACTATTTCAGGAGAAGAAATTTCTTATTTATGTATTATGTATTTCAAATAATAATACACTAAGAAAGAGAGGAGACTAAAGAAAGAGAAACTACGAACCAGAGGGGTTTTTTAATGGCAAAATACAGGACAGTAACAGCTTTATATCGCAGGAAAACCTCTGCCCCCGTAATGTGGGAGAAGTAATTTATTAGTAGCACGTGAACTGAGAGAGTATCGATCTGCGCAGTGGTAGCAGACCATTTATTTTCTGTACTGGGTCACCAACAAATCTGAGTGTTTACTCATGGGTGTACTTAAGACTGACTTTGAAATAAAGGATTCCCTCCCCCCAATATAATTAACAGAAAATTAATAGTTGTTTAAACCTCCACAGTTCCTCTACTGAATTTTTGGGGGGGAGGGCTTTGGAATTTTTTTTTTTTTTTTGGTTGGGTTGGAATGGGAGGGGTTGTTGGGGTGGTTGTTTTTGGTTGTTTTTTTTTAAATGTATGCCAGGATCATGTTCAGGGAGAAATTCAAATGAATTCATACATATTATTTGTCTGAATGCCTACTGAAGCTTTCAAAAAGCAAGTGAACAAACCAACCCACTCCAAACTAATTTTGATATTGGACCTACAGACTAACAATTTCTGGCAAATATATAGGTCTATACCCCCACGAATTTTATAAATTCAGGTGTTTTCTACCTACAGCTTGTCAGTCAAAATCAGTTCTGCACTTACTTTTTTTTATACTAACAGCTATGAACTCTTGTTCTTTCTGACAACACTTTAAAAAAATACCTTTGCTTTAATGGTTGCCCAACTACTCTGAGTTACAGTTAATTTATGTTTCCCCAGAAACAAAATTACAAAGCCCCAGACTAAATAGAACTGGAGTACAGTCTAAACTTACTGTACTTAAATTCAGGTTCCTTTCAAGTTATGCAACACAATTCATTAATAATGGTTTTATAGCTAGCACCTGATTATTCAAGTTAATTAAATTAAAAAACCAATATATCCATTTCTACTGCAGCTATTTAACAGTTCTTGCTGAACTGAAATGTCATTTTATTGTTGAATAAAAATGAACATGTACGAAGAAAGCTTCCTTCTATTTCCTTCTGTCCCCGTCCCCTGTACTCCCCTCTATGTGCAAAAAACCCATGAAAAACACCATAGCTTTCAAGTGACCAAAGACTCAAATTACCACCTTACTCCAGGGAAAGCTTATAAAACATACACACTGAGCCGCTTTTCATTTTTGATTCTGCCAAGAAAGCAAACAAGCCACCGCTGATCTAAGACTCCTAGTAGGCCAGCAGCTGTCAAGTTACATGCGTTTATACAGCTACTCACTTTGATCTTTGTTAGTATTGACTCATTTACCATGATATTTGGTTATACTTCTATTTTTATTTACAGTCCACATTACTACAAGTCTTACCCTGCTAGCGTTAAGAACAGAACCATTTGCTTCCATCATTTATGTAAAAGCATCAAATTGCACCAAATGTCACGGTGTTGAGTCTGAAGCCCGGACTCCAGTAATAGCAACCACAGTTTGCACTAAGCCATTACAAATTCTGGTGGATTCTTTCCAATAGAGCCACAAGGAGAAAACAGATCTACCCACTGAGGATCTCAGGCCACACAGGCTCAACAATTAACATAAATTAAAAACTTGGCTTGGGATAAGGTTAAGAAGTTTTATGCTTTAAATGTGTCAATCTTATGTTTCTGTTTCTTTTCAGAGATACAGACAGAAGCAAATTTGTACCACTAGAACAGCAGAAACAGCTACAGTGACCAGCAGATGTTATTTTTATGTTTCCCCAGAAACATTTACATCTATTCATCAGTTTCCTTTACATCTGTAGAATCAATGGAAGTGGTGCTCGACAGCAGATTCTGCAGAAAAGCCATACGGTTTATATGATCGCTCTCCTCAGAATTTCCCAATGCAAAACTGGATGCCTGGAATTGATTCCCAGAGTTTTCAGATGGGACAGGCCACTAAAATGTTTCATGCTGTGGCCTCATCATGGACCTACTGCGCACGTGTATCACAACCATTCTATACACAAGCAGTACATATGATGTCCCCATTAACAAATGAACATAATGAGCATGTAAATGCTAGGACTGGTGGTGATAATAGGTTATCAGCCAGGAGGAGGCTGCTGCCCAGACAATTTCTCTGGCCCACACTCTCTTAAAGAATGGGGTCTGCACTGGTTGAATTATCTGCAAATCACAGATCAAACATCCCAGTGTATGACTCAAGGGGGTTGCTGAGTAAACATACAGAAATCTAGAGGTAAAACTGAGACTTATTCACACGTCTTTTTCAGGCACTGAATGAAGTGGTGAATGAAGGAACACAAAAAGTGCTGCTATAACACAGAAAAGAGGCAATACACAAAACCTTGAGATATTATGAGATACTCAACTAGCAAACTGGCTATTTTCTCTGAAAAGAAGAAACGAAACTCCAAACTAAATGTCAATATAGATGAATAGCCATAATAATAATGAGTCAATACTTCAAAATAATATAAATGCAATATTTTCAGACAGTAAAGAAAGTGACGCCACTCCCCAAATCCATACTTAGCAAAAGCAAGCAGCATAAATGTTACTGAAGTATTAAACCAAAATATAGCATTTTGCATACTTGAAACCCACAAGAGATTAAGAAAGCCAGCCTATTTTTCTGAAGATGGTTGCCATATGCATTACTATTAGGAACACGTACCAACCACAATCCTTGAGCTACTGTATCATTTAAAATATTAGAAGAAAAATCTGTAGCAACCCGGAGACAGAAAACTTCAATAGAATTAGAAGAGAACTGAAAGCAGTATGATAAAGGAATGCAAAGTTGCTCAACAACTACTCAGGAAGATGCAAGAACTGACGTCCTCTGACCACCAGAATGCTCAGCCATACAGGATGATCTAGTATGGATAAAACTGAGATGCAATCTATACAGAATCACAGAATGGCTAAGGTTGGAAGGGACCTCTGGAGGTCATCTGGTCCAGCCCGCCCTGCACAAGCACATGAACACCTAATTTCACACTACAACAAGCTAGAGAACCTGAGGATTATTATTCAAGTGTCCTCAGAGAAGTGCTTTTTCACCCTTTGAAAAAATTGATTTTGCTTTAAACTTCTAAAAATTTCTTTCCGCTAAAATCAAATTGGACAAATTTCTGTAGAAAAGAAAAATTGTGAAAATTATTAATAAGGGACTTTACTGTATTGTCCATTTCAGGAATAAAGTTTGCAAGCAAGTTAGACAAGGAACACCTAAAGATTCACCACAGCTAGCACATGAAAATCTGTATATGTATTCGAGGAGGAAAAGACAGAAGTCCATCTGTTCTGGATGTTGTTCCACACATAGATGACTACCTGCTGGCTCATATTCCAGCAAGGGGAGAGCTCATGCAGATACTGCCTCCAGTTATCTCCTCTGGAACACTCTCATGGGAGGATTGTCTGAACAGAACATGTAGATGATCCTAAACCAATGCAGTTTATAGCCTAGAATATTAAAGTACACTGGAATCTACTGAGCCTACAAGTCAATACGGAGGTCAAGGCACCCCAAGGAAACCACACACACCAGGTTGTAGGATCTGTTCTACCTACGAATAGCTAAACTCAATGTTTTCACATTAGACTGACCTAACCACAAGGCTACAGGCAAAGCTTTACAGACGTGAATTTGTATCACTGCAGACAGGAGTGCAAGATTTCTACAGTAAGAATAAGAGCCTGACTTGGCAGCTCAGGGGCGTTTCAGCTTCAGTAATGTTTATGCATTAGATAGGAAGATTCTGAAATACAAAATCCCTGCATCTGACATTTCTAATAATGAATGAGAGCATGTCCTACAGTTGTGACACAGTTTTACTAACTTTTTATAAATGATATTGAAGCCATTTAGCTCCTATCCTGTAATTCTTAATTTAGGAACGGACTATAGAACCCTCACAAACTGAAGTCAATACTGGAAACATTTTGAATAGACATCATCTCATCTCATTTAGTATTTAGAAAACTGAAACTAAATCTAGGTAAATACGACTTCAGAAAACAATTCAATGCTGGTCTACATGCAAACATATATTGCTGATATTTCTGCTACAGAACAGCTGATCCCATTATAAGAAGCTAAGCAGAGCTGTGGGGAACAACTACATGGAATCCACTCCTATATCATAGAATACCAGGTTGGAAGAGACCTCAAGGATCATCTGGTACAAACTTTCTTGCTAAAACCATGGTCTAGACAAGATTGCCCAGCACCCTGTCCAGCTGTGGCCTTAAAAGTGGCCAATGCTGGGGAATCCACTTCCCTGGCTGATTGTTCTCACTGTGAAAAATTTTCCTCTTGTGTCCAATCAGAATCTCCCCAGGAGTAACTTGTACCCATTACCCCTAGTCTTTTCCATGTGACTCCTTGTAAAAAGAGAGTCTCCATCTTCTTTGTAGCCACCCTTTGAATACTGGAACACGTGACAAGGTCTCCCCTAAGCCTTCTTTTCTCAAGGCTGAACTAACCCAGTTCTCTCAGCCTTCCCTCATATGGCAGTCTTCCCAGTCCTTTAATCATCTTTGTGGCCCTTCTCTGGACCCTCTCAAGCCTGTTCACATCTTTTTCGTGTAGCAGGGACCAAAACTGAACACAGTATTCCAGGTGTGGCCTGACAAGTGCTGAGTAGAGTGGGATAATGGCTTATCTGTGCTGGTGATGTCCTTGTTGATGCAACCCAGCATCCTGTTGGCTTTCTTTGCCTTAGCAGCACACAGTTCACTCATACTGAGCTGCTTGTCCACCATGACCCCCAGGCCCCTTCCCACAGAGCTGCTCCCCAGCTTGGTAGATCCCAGCCTGTGCTGCATTATGTTTTCCCAAGACGTTACACTTGTCTTTGTTGAACTTCATAAGGTTCTTGTTAGCCCCCTCTTCCAGCCTACCCAGGTCTTCCTGCAGGGTGTCTCTCCCTTCCAAAGTATCCACTTCCCCACTCAGTTTGGTATCATCAGCAAAATTCATGAGGGTACACTTGATCCCATCATCCAGATCACTTAAGAAGATATTAGACAGCATTGGGCCCAATATCGATCCCTGGGGGACCCCACTTGTGACAGGTTGCTAGTTTGAAAAGGAGGTATTTACCGCACCCTCTGGGTGCAGCCTGTCAGCCAGTTCCCCACCCACCACACAGACCACTTGTCCAGGCTGTAATGTATCAGTTTCTCTAGGAGGAGGCTGTGGGAAACCGTATCAAAAGCCTTCGAGAAATCCAGGTAGATGATGTCCGCTGCTCCCCCCACATCAACTGAGCAATTTACTTTGTTGTAGAAGGCGATCAGGTTTGTCAAGCACGATTTGCCCTTGGTGAATCCATGCTGCCTTTTCTCAATCACATGCTTCCTCTGACTTGTGGCAGCACCCAGGAGGATTCGTTCCATAACTTTCCCAGGGACTGAAGTAAGACTGATGGGCCTATAATTTCCTGGATCCTCCTTTAAGCCCTTCTTGTAGATGGGAGTGACAGTAGCCTTCTTCCAGTCTTCTGGAACATCCCCTGATCTCCACAACTTCTCAAAGATTATGGAGAGTGGCCTCACAACAATGTCAGCCAGCTCTCTTAACACCCTCGGGTGGATAACGTCAGGGCCCATTAATTTGTAGGGGTCAAGCTCCTGTAATAGTTCACACACCAACTCTTCCTTCACGGACGGTGGGTCTGCGTCTGCATCAACCTGGATTTTTGCTCCCAAGCCTGGGGTCCAACAGTGCTGGTAAAGACAGAAGTGAAGAAAGTGTTGAGAACCTCCGCCTTTTCAGCGTTGTTGGTGACTAACTCGCCTCTGCTTCTGTTTCTGCTGCTTGTTTACGTACCTGAAGAACACTTTCTTGGCATTTTTGACATCTCTGGCCAATTTCAATTTGAGCTGAACTTTTGCTTTTCTAACCGCATCTCTGCACACCCTGGTAATGCACTTGTAGTTCTCAATGGGTACTTGTTCACTTTTCCATCTCTGGTATGCTTCTCTTTTGGTTTTGAACAGACTCAGAAGCCTGCAGTTAAGCCAAGGGGGTCTCTTGCTCCACCTACTTCCCTTACCTTTACAGGGGATGAACTGTTCTTGTGCTTCCAGGAGAGCGTTCTTGAAAAATCCCAGCACTTGCTAGCTCCTTTATCCTCCATGGAAGCTTCTCACAGAATCCCTCCCAACTGAGTTCTGAGTTAACTGAAGCTTGCTCTTCTAAAATCTAAAACCTTTGCCTTAGTATTAACCTTCAGCATGCTCAGCAGCATCCCAAACTCCACATTATTGTGATCACTGTAGCCAAGGTTATCACTAACCGAGATATTACAAAGCAGGTTTTCTTGGGTTTGTGAGTAGCAAGTCCAGCAGTGCTTCGTTCCTGGTTGGCACATCTAATATTTGTATGAGGAAGCAGTCCTCTACACATTCCAGGAACTTGATAGATGACATGTGAGCTGTCGTATTGTTCTTCCAACAAATGTCTGAATACTTGAAGTCACCCATGAGAACCAGGTTCTGTTGACCTGAAGCTTGCTTAAGTGACCCAAATATTGCTTCGTTGGCCTTACTGTCTTGGTTTGGAGGTCCATAGCAGACACCTACTGTATGATCCCCCTTGGAGATGACCCCTCTGATTTTGACCCGGAGGCATTCAACAAGGCTTCCACAATGGCCAAAGCTGACTTCTATACATTCAAGGTTCTCCTTAACATAGAGCACGATGACTCCTTCTCCTCTTCTTCCCTGCTTGTCTTTATGAAACATCCATCATGATCCTCCAGTCATGTGAGCTGATCCACCATGTGTCAGTTATTCTCATGATACCAAAACTTTCTGGCTGGGCACGGAGGCCCAGTTCCTCCCATTGGTTCCCCAGGCTGCGTGCATTGGTATACATACACTTGAGGTGGTTGGTCTTCTGGTTCTCATCTTGGGAGGCAGCTAAGGAACATTTGTCACTGCTCCGGTTGGCCTGCCTTATTCCCCAGTTGGTTGCAATGGTGGGAGCATTGACACTTTGGACCCCCCTGCCCCAAGTCCTTCAGTTTAAAGTCCGCCTCACCAAGTTGGCCAGCCTGCTGTCAAAGATTCCCTTGTGTCTTCTAGACAGGTGGATCCCATCCCTCCCTAACAGGCTACAGTCATTGAAGAATGTCCCGCTGTCATAAAAGCCAAACCCCTCACGACAGCACCAGCCATAAAGCCAGAAGCTGATTCGCATTATACATCTATTTCTGGCCGCATTATACATCTATTTCTGGCTGCACCCCTTCCTCTAACTGGTAAAATGGAAGATGAGATAGCTTGGGCACCAATACCTTTCACTTGCACCCCCAGGGCTTTGCAGTTGTCCTTGATTCTGTCCAGGTTCCGGCTTGCAGTGTCATTCGTGCCCACACAAAAGAGTAGCAACGGATAGTAGTCTGTGCTCTTGACAAGTTGTGGCACCCTGTCGGCAACATCTCAGACCTTAGCTCCCAGAAGGCAGCATACTTTTCGCGACTCGCTGTCAGGCCAGCAGATGGGCACCTCAGTGCCTCTTAATAGACAGTCACCCACTATGAGCACCTGTCATTTCTTTTTGTGGTATCCACTGTGTGCTGCTGGTACAGTTTCTCCTTGCAAACCTTGCTTGTGGGTGTCTATAGCTGTGAAAGTTTCATACCTGGTTTTGGTTGTAATGCTGGAGGGTGGGGACTGAAGCAGAGTCCTGGGTCAACAGGATCCAAGGTGCCTCATTCTCTGTGGTGTCTGCCACAGGAGCACAGTTCTGACACCACTCATCTATCTCCATCTCGGCCCCTCTAATACTGCGCAGCCTTTTAACTGTTTCCTGCAACTTGGCCACCTGACGCAACAGATCATCAACCTGTGCACATCTTTTGCAGGTATTTACCTTTTCTCCAGAAGGGTCTAGGCACTAGTTGCAACCTACTGTCTGTACTGAAGTCTCCTTCCTTACCATATGTAAGTGAACAACCAGTTTTGTTGAAACTCTCCCTAAAACTGTTATTTTAATTGCTGAACTATGATCCATTTCTCCCAGACAATTGTAAAATACAATGGGGTGGGAGTAAAAAGGAGAATGCAGCAGCACTTAAATACATGGCAAAATCCCAAGATTTTAGGAAAATTCTGGCTGGAGATTAAAAACAGATGCAGAAGATGGAAGAAAAAGAGCTTTTTATACACTTGCCATCTATTAAAAGTACTTTAACTGCAGTTTTGTAAAGTGGCAGGACTAATTAAACATGGACAGTATTAGCAGAAGAAAGCACGTGAACACATGAAGCGTGTTGCTGCAGGATGCGGAAAAGGCTAGACAGTCATAAGGGATTTCCTTCCTTTAACAGCAATAGTAAAGCAAAGTCATTAGAAACCAAAAGATATGATACTACCATCCTTAAAAGACTAATAGGCATTTTCAAATAACCGATGAACCATCTAGATTAAAAAAAACCTGAAAAACAAACTGTGGGAAAAGTAACAATCCTGTTGGAAAAACAATTCTAAAATGAAAATTTCTAAATGGGATAAATATTAGAACCCAATTTCAAAGTAATTTCTTTCCCACAATAAAAACTACCATACCACAGGCAATCTCACTTACACTTTCTCCAGGAATAGGCTTCAGAGAGCAACATCAAGTTGTAACAGAGCATCTTCTGCACAGTGTAGATGGTGCTTTAAATTTAAGCTATGCCGCTCACTGGACTGGGCTTGTCAAGACATTGATCACTGAATGTCACTCAGAACTGAGCTACTGAAAATGGACAGGACTCAATTACTTTATAGTGCTAATACTGTCTATGAAATTAAAGTCGCCATTCTTTATCTCTCTCACAGAAAGCAAATAAATCACGTACACGGACTGATACAAGTAAGGTAATACTTTGATGAAGACAAATCCCTTCCCTAGCGAAACTTGGGAAGGTCTTTCCCTCTTAAAATGTTTGCTATGTCATTCAAAAACATAAGAGTTTAATGTTTTAATGCCAAAGAGTTCTTTAGTAGCATATTACATTAATGTAACTTCTTCAGTGATTAAGCGAAACTCTCAACCTTTTCCCAGAGTCCTGAAACAAGTCAGCTTTTTTCCAAGGGATGAAAAGAAAGTGAGGACTACACACATTGTAGTCTTAAATACTGGATACTAGAGAAACAAGAATAATAAATTAAGGTCTTTCAGCAGCAAGATAACCTCAAAACAAAATCAAGAACAGAGGCCAAAGACTGTATTTCATATATTATACCATATATTTGTACCAAGGCTTTCAGTTTTAGTCTGGCATGTGAGAAAACACTTACTTCAGTAAGATTTGTAAACAGGACAGAAAAAAATATTTTCAATTAGATTTGTTTTAATCCAAATGGGAGTGTTTGGTTATTTACAATTCTTTAGTCAGTAATTGTTCCTTTCCTTGTAACATGTAATACCTCTACTGTCATAAAAAGAAAGCTTATCCACTAGGAAAGTGAGGGCCTGTGACTCATTACAACTAGATTATTCCTCACCCTTGACGTAGAGATCCTTAGAGAGGGAGACAGGCTGGGTTTTCCATCTGTAATTTAAAATTAGAAATCTCTGTATAACTAGGCACATACTGAAGTAATACCTAGCCTAGAATCAAAGAGACAACAGTTCAATTCCCATCTGGGGAGACGCCATGTGTGGCCTTGGGCAAGTTACTTGCCATAGATGATGCACCTTCTCATTGTGAAATGGATACAACAGTACTTTCCTATCTGAAAAATCTGTTAAACGGATAAATATACAAAAGGAACACTCTGAGACAAAAAGAAAGATGGGTTCTAGGAGTACACAATGGCTAGGAAGACGTAGGGCAAAGTGTTCAAACAAGCAGCAGTATGCTATTCAGGATATTGCCATGTCTGTCTCAGGAAGCCTTCAAGAAAGGAAAGCAAACTTTCTTAAGTAATTTGTAGGCCTAGAATCACACTATTGAACATATTCTTCTTCCAATAGCAGGCCCCCTCATCCTTTTTTATCTTACACTACTAAACCCTGAAATTGTACCCAGCTTTCTTCAACACTTTTGCATCAGCAAAATTGAAAAACCTGACCATATGAAAAATATATGCCTTCAATCTTCCACTTATGGGACGGCTCAGTGCAGCAAGAAAAGTCAGTCAACAAATTTATTCTTCCACTTGAACTGTGGGGGGGAGAAAAGGATGAGAGAGAAGTAGAACATTCAGATGTGAAGTTGAATTACGTTCAAAAAAAAAAGAATCCAAATATATAAGATGCCTAAATATACCACTACAAGAGAAAAAAAGGTAAAAAATTAATATGAGGAAAGTTTCTATATTCAAAAACAAAGATCAAAATTTGGACTGAGCATCATACCACTTCAGCAGGCTCCTAAAAGCAGATAAGGAGATCTCACAAATTAGAAGAAAACCAAGAAGCATAATGGGTTCTTGTGCTTTGAGCATTCTTGTGCTTTTGAAAGCAGCACAAAGATCCTCTCCCCAGAATTCCACATTTCTGGCCAGTTTCTAGATTTGAGCACTAAGTCCACAAGCTTCCTTGAATCCATTTTCTTCCAAAAGACAAATTCCTCTCAAGTTCTCTAGCAAATGTGTCAGGTGCCAAGGTCCAGAGGTCTGAGAACCCTGGAACAGATGTTTCTACTGCTCAGAGGTTCAGAAATAATAGCATAGATAACACCAAACAAAATTACATTTGAAACACTGATTTTTACTGAGTGCCGAAGTACACGCTTCAGTTGTCACATTTCCAACTGATATCCATACAATTAATTTGCTCAAAGACAGCTTTTTATATAAGCTGTCTTGATCATTTGAAACATTAAGCCCAAGAGACCAGCTGGTTCACCAAGTCTTGTCTTCTCCAGTCTAGAAAGCCACGTAATAGTCACACAAAACTGAAGTCCATTAGATACTTTGAACTGTGAGGTATCTACAGAAGAAATAATCTCTGAGGCCTCTCATGCTAGAGTTTACACTGGGCATTACTGTTGATGGAAAATATCAATTGTAAGCCCCAAAAGGAAGGCTACTACTTTTGTCTTACCGAGAATTTTTAACTTGTATCTTTTCATTCCAGTATGCAAGAGAGGCTCTGTTATTCCTTTTCACACAAATAATTGGCAAACCCCCAAAAAAGCATAAAAATTGACGTAGGATACTTAATATGTCAATTCATTGAAGATATTCTGATGATCTCCATAAAACTACCTCCTCCTGCCTTGAATTGATTAGGACCTTCTTTGAATTCCTGCTGTCACATTAGAAAACAATTTGGTTTCCAACTGCAGAAGAATTACCAATAAACCTAACATTTATAGAATGTACAGGTACATCATCATAAAGGAACAGCTATTACCTACAGTTTTTGCCAAGCAAAATAACTGACTTCATAGTGGAGATTGTAGGAAAAAATATAACTCATTAAATTTACTGTTTTGCAGTCAAACTAGAACCAGGAAAGTCCAGAGATGCAGAAGATAATTTAAAAGTACAAGTGTCCTGAAATAATGGAGACCAAAGAATAATAGAATCATAGAATCATTTAGGTTGGAAAAGACCTTTAAGATCATCCAGTCCAACCATTAACCTACACTACCAAGTCCACACTAAACCAATCAAGGGTAGACTAGACTAAACCATGTCCCGAAGTGCCACATCTACCCGTTTTTTGAACAGAAGAAGTTAAGGACCTCAAAGATCAAGGATGAACTATGTACAAACCATTCTTCACAAGTTTGATTACTTGTGAGTTCTGAGAAATGGCAACAGTATTTTCTTCTTTTCTTAGTAGAAACAAGTAGACACATAAGGCGATGTTAGGTATTTGCTTAAATACCCATCTACAAAACGAGCCATATACAAAATGTTATTCTCACTTCCTCTATTGACAGATTACTCACGTAAGCAGCCAGACAATATCAGTAATATTTCTAGAATGAGTGTCAAAAATCACTACAATGCCAGCTAAAATGAACTAAAACACATAAAAGAGGAAAATGTAGCTGGCCCCAGCTACAGACTCTAGTTATCATACCAGGCTCTTGGCATGCACAGGCTGGCAACACAGGCCAAGCTACAGTTCCGGTAAGAAAAGCAACCACATGAATGTAACAGAGGCAGACCATATTAGACCACACTGACCGAAGCATAGCTGAATAGAAAAGAGCATATTTACTAGTCCCCGACAAACTAATGGTGTGTACTTTACTGCATCCTGTAAAAGATGAAAAAATAAGTCAGCAGTAAAAAGGGGGAGCAGTCACACAGCCTTTTGTTTCCATCTCCTTCAACTAGTTTTCATTAAAGACTGTTACTGCTACACAAGTTCTCTTAGCCATCTTAGCAGTCTTTCTTGATGAAAGTAACACAAGCCACATGTAAATGGAAATTGGCGCATATATATTCAAAGGAGAAAAAGTTTTGATGGTTGGTAACTGAACTTGAACTTTCACCTCCACATGAGACTCATCTGCCTATTAAATACTGTAGTGAGTGTGCACTGTTCCAATCACAATTCCCCTCTTTTTCCTGTGTCAGACAAAACCAGTTGAAACATTTTTGTTCGACTGGAAGAAAACAGGTATTTTTCTGTCAGCTAGATAGCTAGTTAGAAAAAAAGTACAATAAATATTGCCAAAGTCTATTTGTTACTGTAAACTGCAGGCAAAAAACCTTGACATTAATTGTGATAAGGTTAACAGTGTTTTCATCAGTATTATCTCCCATAGACACTTTTCAGAAATGTTGACTATTTATAAATTCCTGAACACCAGCAAGCTTGTGTAATCCCAGAGAAATGATTCACCGTGGAGTACACACACTCTCATGAGTCAGATTAGTTTACGTTAACAAGTAAATGACACCACACTCTGTTTGTTTTCTCTTCCTCTATTCTTCAAACAGTGCTAACTAATTCTATGACTATTTCTTGGAATTTTTCTTTTCTTTTGTATTTGCATTGTCTCCCACTCACAAGTAACTGTCATGTCAGCCTGTTCCTCTAGCTGATGAAAGCTAGATGACATGCTCCACAAAAACAAGCACTGTTCTTTAGGACACCCATAAGCAAATTGGCGACACTTGATACTCCTTATCACACATACCTTTTTATTTCATTAAAGAAGTTTGTAACATCTTTTGTATGTTCTAAGTTTATCGTTTTTGGACAAGCAGCAACTTACTTAGGGAGTACTTCCTTACTTTAGACACCTTTTAAATTCCTCTATAAGCTTTTGAAAGTGCTATATGGTGTGTGACAGTAATAGCAGGGAACAGAACTTCATAACCCAGAAAAACTGGGTTCTTAGTATCTTACCAACTTTGTGTTCAGGGTTTGTGTGGCAAGCTGTTGGCAGAGTGGCGGCTGCAGGGGTGGTTGCTGTGGGAAGAGCCCAGGGGCTGCTCCATGCAGGACACAGCCGGCTCCAACAGACCCACCACAGAGCACAGCTGAGCCCCTAAGCCAAGCTGGGGGCACCTCTGGGAAAGCATGTTTAAGAAAGGGAACACCAAAGTCAGAGAAACAAGGAGGAGGAATAGCTCCATGGCAGAGCAGATATCTGCAGCTCACAGAAGAGCCCACATCAGAGCAGACATCCCCTGCAGCCCCTGGAGGACCCCACAGTGGAGCACAAGGATCACAGAATCATAGAATGCTTTGGGTTGGAAGAGACCTTTAGAGGTCATCTAGCCCAACCCCGCTGCAGTGAGCAGGGACAGCTTTAACTACATCAGGTTGCTCAGAGCCCTATCCAACCTGACCTTGAATAGGATATTCCTGAAGGAACTGCAGCCCATGGAGAGCCCACACCAGAGCAGAGGAAAGACTTGAGGAGGAAGGAATGGCAGAGAGATACCGCTATGTACTGACCGCAACCCCCCTGCCATCCTCCATGTGAGCTGGCAGGGCAGGGCTGGGGTATGGGGTTTGGTGAGTCTAAAGGAATGAAGCTGAGCCTGGGAGAGGGGGGCGGAAAGGTGTGCCATTTTAAATGTTTGAGTTTGTTCCTCACTACCTGAATCAATTCTAATTGGCAATAAATTAGTTCATTTTCCCCAAGCAGAGTCTGTTTTGCCAGCAATGGTAATTGGTAAGCAATTTCCCTGTTGTTATCTCAACCTATTGCTTTACTGTTTCTGTTTTTCCTATTTTATGCCCCTGCCTTACCATAGTGAAGCGGGGGTGCCACAAGCAAGCAGCTGGGTGGAAACTGGCTGTTAGCAAAGTCTAACCCAGCACACCCCAGTTAACAGAAATGATCCCCTGGATGTCAACTTCTAGAGCCTACAAACTATTTCAGAAGGCTTGGAAGTCTCAGCATTAGTAGATTTATACCTGCTACCTTGTGATCTATTACTTCACTGGAAGATTTCAGAGGGTGTTACAGCTGAAAGCCTCTGCTTTAAACCTTTACTCAGAGTAGAAGTTTCAGTCTACCCATATTAACTTCATAAAAACCAACATACAGACCCAATCCCCAAAGTAATAAAACCTTTCGATGCAAAGTTAACATATTTAACCACAACCTTTCCATAAATTAGTCATATTACCATAACTTAAATTAAATAACACAATGGTATAAACATTGTCCATTTGTTGTATTAATATAATAATTAAACAATGTGGGAGAAAGTATTATTCTTTATAACAAACCTATTTAAAAACATGTTAGTGAATGATATGCCTGTTCATGAGCCTTCCAAGAAAGGCTATGCATGAAGGTGCAGAATGTTCAAGACATTTCCAAGTGGGAGAAAAAGAAGGTACAGCAAGCAGATAGGGCAATAAAACGCTCTAATTCATTGAAGCTTTTAAAAAAGCCGCTATAAATTGAGACTGCACATACCTCAAAACCTTATTCGAAGTTTTCCCTAAGGATTCTCATGATAGGACCCTTCAACCAGCTACACAAGGGAAATGATTTTCAGCTGATATAGCAGCCTTTGGCTTGCTATGAGCTGATCCCCAGCCAAATTCAATTCTATAGAGCTGTTACAGAGGGAGCAGCAGCTCCTCAGACGATTTACAGAAGCTGTATTCTTGAAAGCTGGTGGTCTGAATCCTGATTCGTCTAACAGAATTGTAAATCCTGAGCAATTCTATAGTTTGTATCACAACATGCACACACTAAAAACAAACAAAACAAAAAAAAAAACAAAAAAAAAAACCTTACTGTCCCCTTTTCCTTCAGATCATTTTTAGCCTCTTCCTCCAGTATAACAGTTGTTCAATGATTATTATTCTTATCTTCAATAGTTATTCAGGATTAACTTGAGAGATACTGTGCAAGTGCAAAAATAACCATTTGTCCTGGTTTCGGCTGGAATAGAGTTAATTTTCTTCCCAGTAGCAGCCATAGTGCTGTGTTTTGGATTTAGTAGCAGAATAATGTTGATAACACACTGATGTTTTAGTTGTTGCTAAGTACTGCTTATGCTAGTCAAGGACTTTTCAGCTTCCCATGCTCTGCCAGGTACACAAGAAACTGGGAGGGGGCACAGCCAGAATAGTTGATCCAAACTGACCAAAGGGCTATTCCATACCATATGACATGCTCAGTATATAAACTGGGGGGGGTTGGCCGGGGAGCAGCGATCGCTGCTCGGGAACTGTCTGGGTATTGGTCGGCAGGTCGTGAGCAATTGCATTGTGCATCACTTGCTTTGTATACTGTTATTATCATTATCATCATTACTATTTTACTTTATTTCAATTATTAAACTGTTCTTATCTCAACCCAGGAGTGTTTCTCACTCTTACTCCTCCGATTCTCTCCCCCATCCCATCGGGGTAGGGAAGTGAGCGAGCAGCTACGTGGTGCTTAGTTGCTGGCCGGGTCTAAACCCTGACACCATTTTAAACAGTAGAAACAATAGCAGCATTAGAAAAATCAAATTCAGATTATAGTATTTTTCAGTATTTTTTTTTTTTAATTCTGATGAACCATGTTCTCCTCCTTTACACTACAATAGCGTGGTATACGGAAATCATGTTGCACTAATGTTATTTCTCTATGTTCATTTTGCTTGGCAAAATATTAGATAGCCTGCTTGCTTGTCAAAAGACATGGGAGGGTAAGAGTCTTATACCAGGAAAAAAGTCTTGAAACCAAAAGTAAATGAGACTTGCTCTTTTTAGACTTATTCTTTTCCCACTGATTTATCCATGGTATTTCAAAAGAATCTCTATTTTAGCTTTTTGTCTTCTACTGTGAATATAGTCCTCAGATCTCTGCCACACCCTCAGCTGTGGTTACTAACAAGCAGGTTTTTTTTCCCCCCACTCCAGGTAAACAAAGACCTTAGCATCCACTAAAGTCAATAGATGCTAAATGCAGGCACAGCATCTGTCACTCTTCAAATGTGATCTTTTTATGCCTTCTTCTGTTCTTTTATATATTACAAAATATGTAAATGAATGCTCTTTCAGTAATACAGCTGGTGTTACTATTTTATTCTGCACATTTTGCAATACTATTAAGTATCTTACTTCCTATTTCGGTTTCTTTTGTGACACGCTACTTCACTTCCTCATCTTGAATTAGGCATCCATCCCCCTCTTTTCATCTTCTCTAAAGCCTGCTGTCTCTTGGCAGCACTTGAAGGGTTTCATGGCTTTTTGCCTGCTCTAGCCTTTCTTTCTGCAAAGAATGCCCAGTCTTTGTAGCACTCCTATCTTAGGCTTGTTACAGTCATTAATTGATAACATACACACTGTTCTAGTTCTTCACATAATTAGAACTGCAAGATCTTTTTCTGTCTCAGTGCTACAGCAAAAGAATTTAAACATTTGAGCACTTTACAGAAAGCATCTATCCAAAGACTGCTTGCCTTGTACAGACCATTTCATGCGGTTGTCTTTTATTTACCCAATAACCTTCAGAGTGGCTGTAAAGACTGTGTAGACTGGATGTTTCACTTGCTAAGACAAGGCATTTATAGCAATGTCTGCATCCTTTAAGAAATGTTTTGAAGTGTTACTCAGAAGTATCTGTCACTGATGTAGCACCATCCAGTCCAGATATTCCTATTTGACAGGGTCATCTCACTGGCCATTAAATTTTAAATTGTTGAAATTCTGTGCACAGCACAACTCTAATTATTGACTACCTTTCTGCACTGAAAACAAAAGCTCTCCCTCACATATAATTAAAAAGAACAAGGGGAGAAAAAACAGCTAGCAATCTAGCTTCACATTTTACTCTAATCCAACAAATGCTCAGAGGGAGTACTTAATACCAGTTGCTCCCTTGCTCTGTTCAGATCTGAAGCCCCTCTACCCCTACTTATCCCTTTTCCCAAACCAATGACAGCAGCGATACATAGGCAGTATGTTTTTTTAACACTTTTTAACCAGCCTTCCCAAAAATGTATTCCTCACATTTGACCTTAAAATTTTAAGAGCAAGACTAGAACATTATCAAAAGTGACAGAAGCACGACAAAGTCCTTCCAGCACTGATGCGTTGTCAAAAAGGATGTTTAATTTTCACTACCAGTCCACAGTTTTTTCTAAATGTAGTTTTCTGTTAATGCTTTAAGAGATTTCCTGTTCTTTTAAGAGTCAGGATACTATGCTTTAGAAGTTCCTTTCATCCCGTGTTTTGAATGTCCTACAGCAGACTGAAATCAGAGGCAAAGATAAGGGTATACATACTTTGGGTATAATCAGCATTGTTCGTGTTCTTGCAAGGTCACTGTGGAATGAACTCACTACTTGGGCAGCTCACTAGGAATTATCCTTGAATCTTAATAGCACAGATGCATCCTACACCTACTGAAAGGTTCTTTTTATCACCGTTATCATTGACAATTTAATGGAATGTGTATCCACATATTTACAATAACAACTATGTGGATGATCATGGTACTTTTAAGTAGTGCTATAAATGGAAACTGTTTGGATATTTAATTTTTCTTTATTGTAGCACCTTGTTAGAACAAAAATTAACAGGAAAAAGCCTGAATAACTGTAGGACCAACTAGAATAAAAGACAAGTTAATACTTTGTGACTAAGTGACATACTACACACTACAAGTTTTCCTTTAAAAATAAAAATAAAATCCAAGCAATAATGGAGATTTCTTCAGTGGTTTTGTCTAAGAGTATTAATAAAAAAATAAAAGTGTGCAGCAAGAGCAGAATAACCGCAATCAAATACAAAGACTCCCCCTCCCTAGGTTCTCAGTAGCCTTACTGCTAGTATCCAGTAAGCACAGAAAGGGGGGGGGGGGGGGGGGGGGGGGGAAGGAAGGGCAGGGAACAAACCCCAGAAACCAAACCATGCCTGGAGAGGGGGAGCGAACAGATAAACAGGGAGATAAAGAAACACAGGGAGAAAACAGGAAGCAGGAGTCTGACAATGACAGGAAAGATAGACAGAGCAGTCTGGCAGATGATAACCACTGATAACAACCTGAATTTAACTTGCAACTCAAACAGCCAATCTAATTGACAGAACTTAGTAAGTGTCAGAACTAAGTGCTATTAGTTAAGCCTTTTGGCTCTTCAGGTATATGTATTAAATAAAAGTTTAATTGTGCAACTGATAGTGATTCTTTCACAGAAGCTTAGCTTCACCTGATACATAGGAAAGACCTGGAATCCGCAAGTAAGAACTACATGCTGAATAAGTTACTTGCATAATACATATCTCATTTGTCACAGTAGTTCAATTTATGCCAGTAAAGCAGGCACCAACAAATACAGAAAGATTCATCATCGAGGCAGAGGAATATCATTCTAGAAAACAAATACCATACCCACCTTTCTCTTGGAATTTTTATTGTGATGCTGAGTAAGTCATATGTAAAAAAGGCAGAGGGAGCCTTTTTTACACTGAGACAACTAAAAATGATTTAGAAAACTGCTAATTATCTCTATGCTTAATTAAATCATTAAGCACTGTAACATTATAAAAAGTTAAGCCCTAATACTTTCAGGTTGAGACCCCACAAAAGTTGAGAAATTTTAAATCTAGTATCTTCATTTTGGAATCTCAGTTCTTCATGTTCAAGATAATATCATTACCTCAGCTCTGACTTGCAGGTAACTTCACAAAAAATGATAAATACATCAATATTACAGGAAAAAAACCCTCTCAAAATGAATGCTTTATTTGGGTTAAGTTTTTGACTGTGGATGATAAATAAGATTATGCCTACATGCTGAGTAATTGTACAAAAAGTCACTAAGCACCACACGCTAATTGCTATAGAGAATATGAAAAGATAGCATTTGATCACATTATTGGAAATCATCCTAATGCTTTCACACACAGGAAAAGGTTTCTGGCATAGCTTCATACTTTTTAGGGACTGTAACCCTGGTGTTCTTTTAACAAAAAATTTATATGCAACACTGATAAACAGGGACTGCAGAACTCCTACAGAAGATGAGGAAAAGATGAGATGGGAGGGGAAGTAGTTATAAGTTCGGCAACTCTGAAGGTTGAACATGTCCCTGCTCATTGAAGGGGGGTTGGACTAGATGACCTTTAGAAGCCCCTTTCAACCCAAACCATTCTATGATTCTATGAAGGTGAAAAAACAATTTGAATTGGCCACTAAATGCCACTTGACAGACCTTGCTGAGCTAGGTCAAGAACTAAAGTAATTTGCACCTTCTCTCGGGACACAGAAGGACCAAAAGTCTTTATTATCAAAATTTCTGTTGGTATTTTCAAGGGTCCATAAGCCTGTATTTCTCCTTCATTGCCTAGATGTAGCTGGTATTTCAGGTTAGGCCTCTGATGATTTACTACATTTTGATAAACAGTATAAAGAAACAAGCCAATTAACAATAAGATATTGAATAACGGAAGAGTTTGAGATAGGTAAAAGCTAGGTGTGTTCAAGCTGAAAACATCAATTTACTGAAGTTCAAGGTTGCTGATAAGTCATAAAATTCCTATAGGGAACAGCAATATCTTACCAGAACATACAGAACTAAGCAACCATGAATGGTATCATGACATATATGCTTTGCTAGTGTAAGAATGACATCAGCTCTTACATGCCATTTCTGAGAACAACTATCTACCGAACGCAAATTGACCAACAGTAAGTTCAACCTCAGCACAACTGACTTCTTAACACTATTTAATCTTCTCAATCAAGATCAGGCCAGGCCAAAGAGAGGGAACCTGGTATGTTACAAACCACATTTGGTTCAGCTATTTCTGTTTGCTGCCCTTTATTGTGAATCTATACTTTCTCATACAATTCCAGCCCTGTAAGAGCAACGTAACAGCATGAGTCACCTTGTGGCTGGAATGAATAATGTACTAGATTCCTTATAAACTTTAATCTAAAACCAGTTTTATGACAGTACTGCATGTTCAGCATCTGCATGCATCAACGTCAGCAAGTGCATCAGAAGGTGAAACGATGAATGCAGTTGGTTGCAAATACTAGAGCTGAATTGCTGAAGATTTACGTCTCATACCAGCACATCAGAAGTTACATTATAAAGGTATATAGATTCGAGTTAGAGGTAAAGTACTTGCTTACTGGTTGTTTTTTCCAAATTAAAATGTCAAATTTATTTAAATATGACCTATGACTTATTGCTGAAATTCAAGCATGTCTCAAGTTATTACATTTTAAAGTAAATTTTTTAAGATTTATTAAAGCACCATTTGAACGTAGCATCTAGAAAACTGTCCATCTAGATCTTTGAGTTTTCAGATTACGGTGAACTGAATGGAAAACATGTCAATGTTCAAGATACTACCTCCTTTCCCCCACCGACTTTTAACATTAACACTTAGGAAGAAGTGAAATAACACACAGCTATACAAAACCAAAGTATTAAACCTGCTATATACGCTCCTCAGTTTTTAATTTTTGCCCTTTTATTCCTCTAGGAAAGGCAAGGGAAAGGAAAAAAAGCAAAATACAGCACAAGAAAAGCGAAAAAAATACCCAAAACCAAAACCCCAGCTTTGTGCTCCAAGCATTTCAATACAAAAATATCCTCCAGGTGTTTATACAGAGAAGACATGACATAGAAAGATCATTCTTTAGAAAAAGCAATTTAGCTGTACAACAGAGACTAAACCGCTAGGTCATCTGCTCTTGCTCCCGTTCGCCGTTTCTCTTTTGAGACTGTATAAGACTTTGGATATCTGCGCTAGGAACTGAGCTGGAACACCAATCTGGCTAAAAATTCATCCTGCAAAAAGATTACCCTTTCAACATATATCAGTTCCCCAAGTTCACCATAACTGCACAACTTAACTGTGCCAGCACAGACAAAGGCAAAGCTGCACAGGGCAGCTGTGCGCAGTTCTTGCTTCATGCAGTATCAACATCAGCTAACAGACAGCAAAAGCAGTATTCAAAACTATAACCTAAACGTTAGCTACTTTAAAAGCAAAGGAAAACAATCCGGTACTGCCACATTCTTAAAAGTGGGAAGGAATGGTTAGACAGTCTGTACACCCATATAACTTTTATGTTGTGCCCCCTCCATGATTTTACTGAAGAGAGATAAAAAGCAGTATTTTCTGCAAATACAAGGAAATACTAGAACACCAGTTAACTAACTGCTATAAAATATTTGAGCAAACAGTCTTTTTTGAGGTCAGCTTTTCATGAGCTATTGACAGAAAACTCTTAAAGCATTGTAAGCGGTTTTAAAAACAATAACGATCTCTAGATGTTCCTTACTTTTAAAGCAAGCTGGCCAGCCAGTATTTTATAACAGTTTTGGCAAACTAGACTGACAAAGCAAGTAACTTCCAAAGACTAATAAAACAGAAAGGGATTTGTTCTACATTTTCAGGACACAAATCCTATTACTCTTATCATTTGTAAACAACATAACATAACTTGAGTTTCATGTGGAGAAAAAGAACTAATTAATCCAGAGTGTAAAGCAAATTAAGTGTTTCTAAAAGCAGAGCAATTATATCAATGTTAATATAACTGGATCAGAGTTTGGACAGTGGCTATTGAATGGGGAAACTTAAATTTCTGCTTTTTTTTTTCTTTAAAAGGGGGGGGGGGGGGTGTTCATAATCAAGAAATGTACCAGTAAAGCTTTATATACTTTGCAGTTATTTATTGGACAGAATAAATATCCAATGTGAAACCATGTGTTTCATTCACACTTGATTCAAACATGTCTGCACAAATGAAGCAACACCTCCTCAGGGACAGTACAGCACGCTTTTTAGTTACTGTGTCAGAATTATGATTTATCAATCACTTTAAAAGACACACCCACCACAATCTGTAGCTAGGCACGCAAAAGAACGCAAGTTCACTTAAACATTCAGAAAAAAGTAAGACTATTGCTAAGAAAACTTTTAAGAAATACTTATGACAGAAATCAACATTGTGGCCTGCCATGTGACCAGGCTTACATTTTTGCTCCAGAGAAATTTGAGGTTAACCAACTAATAATTAACATCTGCACTCAACTGGAAGACATATAGCTCTAGGGATATGTATTACAAAACATGCTATTTTCTAAAGTCTCTTTATTCTAGTTAAAAAAAAAATGCTTAACAGTCTAATTTGCAGCTCATTGCTTATAAAAAAAAATTGTGCAGACAAGCCCCCAGTGTACACGATAAACATGCATAAATACAACTTTCCTTTTTCTAATGGAAACAGATCTAATAAAGGATTGTCTAACTTCAAATGGAGCTAATACGGTCAAAGTAATTTTTAAAACTTCCCTAGTCCCAACTCAATTATTTCAGCAAAAGTAGAATCATTGCAAAAATAAGTAGATACAAGACAATACACCGATAAAATTACTCTGCATGTAGTTATCACACCATATATAAATAACATGACCTGTCTAGTTACCTGCCTACACTTTTAGGGCCCATACATCCTGTGTACATGTGTGAGGCTCTTTATTTTGAATTCCCTATCTTGGCTCATTTCACTATGTGTACTTGAATCCAAAACTTGCATCACATACTTTGTGCTACTGTTCACTCTGTAAAGATGTTTCTGCACTGTTGTCCCCTGGGGAAAAAAAAGAGTACATTTATTTTCATGTGTCTAATTGTCAACAGAACTGTACTGTTTACATGAACCTAACAGTGAAATGAGCCTAAGGACTCCTACCACTGAAGCTTGACCTACGAGGAGAAAGGAAAAAGGTAAGTGTTGAGAAAGAACCATAAAAAAAATAGTAGGAACAGCACCATCAACTCTACCAAGCTGCATATTATACATACCTACTATGAGTCAGATGGATCTTTTTTCTTGGTCCAGGGGCCTACCTTTTCTTTTAAGCATGGAGTTCATCAAGTCTAATGAGTTCAGCACTATGCTGTTTGTAAGTCAGAGAGGAGCAGGGGCAGATGGACCCCTTCAACAGGTAATTCATCCTACTTTAAGACAGCAGTTCTCCAGACAACGCCTCTCCAGTGTTTCAGGGACACAATCAGCTACATCTAGAAACAGCTAGAAAGCAGAATAGCAATAGAAGGTGGAAAAGTGATTCCCTGCCATGCAAATTTGGAACTACATTTTACAGGCATGTTACATACATAAACATTTGGAAGAGCTGTGTGAAATTTCAGGTTCTCACCACCAGATGCATCTTCTAACAAACTTCCAATACTTTTCCACCATGTTCTAAAGTTGCCGTACTTTTCACCTCTGTGTTGTAGTTACCAGATGATACTAAATCAGGTTTCTCCCTATTACCATCCAAGCTAAAACTTTACACAAATATACAACATGAAACAGAAACTGAGCACGACTTGCTATCATTTCCCTTTGAAGTTGAGGGGGGAAAAAACCTCCAAAATGATGTTTCATAAGCACAAAGAGAATCACTTCTTTGTGATATTTGTGAAATTTTAAATTAAATTAAAAGTTTCACTGCCTTCCTTAAGCAGAGGAATGGTCAATGGTAATCACGTCAAAGTCTTAGGAGCACATTCTGCTTAAAGAAGCAAGGTCACAGCAATGTTTAATCAGAAACATCAAATGCAACTTACTTTGCCAAGCAAATCATAGTGATTCTATGCTATGAAGCTTTACAAAGAAGACAATGAAGAGCGCTTGATAGCTTGACACTGAAGAGTATAAAGTCCTCTCAACTAAGGCCATTTTTTAGACCTCTCTTTTGCCCCTCAAAAAGGAAGATCTGGCATAGCTTTGTAGCTTAGGAGTTTCTGTGAGTTGCCTGAACCTTCAAATTGACAGATGAAGACTGCTGACAGAAGGGGAACAACAGGCAAATTGTTGATAGCTGGACTGGCCAGAAAGCAGTGATCTTCTGGCAAATAATTTTTTCCTTTATTAGTTTCTCCCCTTTAAGAATTGGGTTTCAACCAGGAACAATACTCACTCAAGATGGACTGTATACTCCACGAAGGACATAAATGAATAATACTGAATTCAGTGAAAATTCAGCAAAGGACATCTAACTTCAGAGACAACAAATGAAGCCAGTTGTCTAGAAGAGGCTCAGTCCTCCTGTGATTAGTGCAGGTACTGGAGTAAACACAACAATGTCAGCTGCCCCTTGTATGACCACAATTATCTTTCCAGTCCACTGAGATTTCTCCAATAATTCATTCTAACTTGTATTTCATCAACATGGGTTGTGTAAAATATGACTGACCAAGGAATCTCTGACGGCAAGGGGTGAGCTTCTTTCGGGGTGAGCTTCTTTCGGTAGATGGGCCTGACTATTTGGAAACATTTGTTTCCAAAACAATACTGACTGGTATTTGCAATGACCTCTCACACTCTCAGAAAGAGGCAAGGGCAATGATAGTGCCAGAAAGGTGTCCCAGTGCCATAAATCTGAGCAATACCAGTGTAATACTTGTATTGCCATAAATAAATAAATCTGTCTAGAAATAAAGATAACTGTTTCAAAGAATATTGTGATGCTGTATTTTGCATTGGTACACTTGATGCTGAAGTGCTCAACACTAACAGGAACAAATGTAAACTTGCTTTAGAAAAGAACAGCAGAGGCTTTCTATTTCTATTTTATGCAGTACAGAACCAAACCAGGTCTGGCCTGATGCTCTACTCTCCTGAAGCTATTTTTACAGTGTTAGTTTTTTTCTATAACAACAAGAGGTTTGAATAAAAATAGACTGGGTATGCCAAACTGCATTTCTGTTTACTAAAATACTGGCTTTGTTAGGCTGACATGCTTGCCTGATCTTTCTGTAGATCTAACCAGATCGAACACTGACTGAAAAGGTATCTCATGTGTCTTTTACATCCTTTTGGAGAAGGGTTTCCTCACACAAAGGAAACAAGGAAATAGTATCTGCCAAAATGCAATAAGCATCAGAAATATTTAGCAATAATGGATACATAATGAAGCCCAATGATTCAACCCAAACATTTCTGGCTTTGCACCTGGCCGAAATGGTACTATACATAAAGAAACACTGCTTATCTTATCTGAAAGGGAGAAAGAATCACGGGGCAAGGAAATTCTATCCACATCACATCTATTTTATAAGCTAAGAACTGAATAAGTGAGTTACTACGAGTAAGGTCTTGCATTCCTCATAGGATTCTCTCGTATAACCAGAAAGAACAGACAGCAGGTTGAAGCCACTTGCCCCTTATGCCCTGAGCTACATGGTGTGAGAGCACTCACAGTACTGGCATCTTCTCTTAGGTCACAAGCAGTCAGGATAATCCAATCCTGCACGAGCTGAATTATTAATCAGATGCATTTCTCAGGACAAGCCAATCTCAATAATTGGTTTATTGAGCTCAAGTTTACTCAAATTGTGCATTTAACAGCTGCTTTTGGAAGACACTACAGGCTTCCCTGCTCTGTGACACTCAAACTCCTTTCCCCATAGTAAGATGTCAGAGAGACCCTGATTACCCAAGGACACATTTCATAGAAAAGTTACATTTAGCTTCAAATTTTGATTCCAATGTGACAATGCCCATGGTGACAGTGACACCAAGTGAAGACATTACAACTGACTGCTCAAATGCTTTGGACTTTAGCAAAGCTTTTGACACCGTCTCCCACAATATTCTCCTTGGGAAGCTGGCAGCTCATGGCTTGGACGGGCATAGTCTTCAGTGGGTAAAAAACTAGTTGGGTGGCCGAGCCCCGAGACTACTGGTGAATGGAGTTAACTCCAGTTGGCAGCCGGTCACGAGCGGTGTTCCCCAGGGCTTTGTTTTGGGGCCAGCCTTGTTTAGTATCTTTATCAATGATCTGGATGAGAGGATTGAGTGCACCCTCAGCAAGTTTGCAGATGACACCAAATTGGGTGGGAGTGTCGATCTGCTGGAGGGTAGGATGGCCCTGCAGAGGGACCTGGACAGGCTGGATCGATGGGCCAAGGCCAACTGTATGAGGTTTAACAAGGCCAAGTGCCGGGTCCTGCACTTCGGGCACAACAACCCCATGCAGCGCTACAGGCTTGGGGAAGAGTGGCTGGAAAGCTGCCTGGTGGAAAAGGACCTGGGGGTGTTGGTAGACAGCCAGCTGAACATGAGCCAGCAGTGTGCCCAGGTGGCCAAGAGGGCCAACAGCATCCTGGCTTGTATCAGAAATAGCGTGGCCAGCAGGAGCAGGGAGGTGATTGTGCCCCTGTACTCGGCGCTGGTGAGGCCGCACCTGGAATACTGTGTCCAGTTTTGGGCCCCTCAATACAAGAAGGACATTGAGGTGCTGGAGCGTGTCCAGAGAAGGGCAACGAAGCTGGTGAAGGGTCTGGAGCACAGGCCTTATGAAGAGCGGCTGAGGGAACTGGGGTTGTTTAGCCTAGAGAAGAGGAGGCTGAGGGGAGACCTTATTGCTCTCTACAACTACCTGAAAGGAGGTTGTAGTGAGGTGGGTGTTGGCCTCTTCTCCCATGTAGTTAGTGATAGGATGAGAGGAAATGGGCTTAAGCTGCGCCAGGGGAGGTTTAGGTTGGAAATTAGGAGAAATTTCTTTACGGAAAGGGTGGTCAAGCATTGGAACAGGCTGCCCAGAGAGGTGGTGGAGTCCCCATCCCTGGAAGTGTTCAAAAAACGGGTAGATGTGGTACTTCGGGACATGGTTTAGTCTAGTCTACCCTTGATTGGTTTAGTGTGGACTTGGTAGTGTAGGTTAATGGTTGGACTGGATGATCTTAAAGGTCTTTTCCAACCTAAACAATTCTATGATTCTATTTATGAAAGCACAGGCATGCTGTTTTGCTTGTCATCCCTGGAAGCATGAGCAACATGCACAAGTTGCAGAACTACCACATAAATTTACAACGTATCAGCTGCTCCTGCCATGACGGTTTGCATAGCTGTTACTACAGGGTAACACCATTAGAGTGGTGCTGGGAAGCTAGTGAGCTCCTCTCTCATGAGCTCCAAGATACAGAAAGCACAATCCTACCCACAGATTTTATCTAAATCCCCAAATATTTTGGGTCAGCTGTTTACATACACCTCAGATCAGCACAAGTCAGTAAGCTCTCAGATAACGCAAGGAGCCTAATGGGGAGCTGGAACTCAAATCTTTCTACTTCACAAGCCTACGGTTAGTACTCCACATTGCTGAGACTGAACTAGAAGCAGTACTTCGCACCCAGACACAGCCCTGCACTGATACAGCACTGAATCATATTGACGCATGGATTGATACTTAATGTACTGGGTTTTTTAAGTTACGGGGGGAAGATTTGGTCAATTTATCTGCCTTCCAGGATATTACAGATCTAGAAGTTAACCTGGTTGTCCAGTAGCTCACATGACAAAAGCAGTCATTCTAGAGAGATCCATGTCCAGCTTTAGGAGAAGAGGAGGCTACCACTTTCCTTTAGCAGGCAGTTCAAAATCCCTTAAACTTGCCTCTCTAAAACTCTTCTTTGCTTAAGTATTTGTTTGAACAGTTGTTTGAATTTGACTAGCTTAAATTTCAGGTATTTGTTCTTTCTGTGGTTTTACTTCACTAGACTAGAACTTCTCATCACTTCTTCACAAGCTCCTGATACAATCTAACAAAAATATATCTTAATACCCTCTAGAGAAGGAAAAAACATGTTTGAGCTCTCTTCTGAGCCTTCTATGTATCTTCAACATAATTTAAAATACATTGGTGCAGGAGTTGGACACATGGCTTCTCACATCTGTTTCACAAATGCTACCTTCAACCTCCTCAGCATTCTCCTGTTACTAATGTAACCAAAAATGACATTAGCTCTTTCAGCATCACACTGATGCTCATTCAGCTGCTTGTCTGCAACAACCCGAAATTCTTTTCACAGTCACTGCTTTCTATACCATGGACACTGCCTACATTCTTTGTTCTTACATACAACATCCCACTTTGTATGAATACCCAAACTCTTATCAAGTGATTTAAATAACTATGTATGACTGCTGCACTATTTAACTTTCCGCAATTCTTTGCCTTCCTTGAATTTTATTAACAGTATACATTATTGATACAAACTAACTACACAGTAAACTTGCACTAAAATAGTTTATTATAAATAAATATTATAACCAGTAGCTTCTCATGTGAAATATTCATGCTCCTTAAAGGGATAAAAACCCCAAAGTTATTAAACTTTTTAAAAAGTCAAACTCCAGCTCTTACTCTGCAACCGCATATTATAATTCAAAACAAATGAAAGCATATAGTATCAGGTGACATGCTCTGAGTTATCAGAAAACTTTTACCTTGAATTCTGTACATTGCAATGAGTATTAAAAAAAAAAAAAAAATACTGCCAAGCAGCTCTTCTGTGTCTTCTACTCTCAATAAATTACTTCCATGAGTTTTATTACAGTTAGAATGAATATTGTTGTTCACCAGGCCAGAAAGAGCCAGTACGCTTATACTTCATGGCACATCGCTAAAGAACAATAAAGCTGCAATAAAACAAACATTAGAAGAATAAAAATGCATCAATAACAATACCAAAAACATATGTGCAAAAGCATGCAAGAATTAATATTTTTGTGATAGAGCTCAGAAACAGTCAAACTGAACAGAAGATACATTGTATATTAAAAAACATAGTAACATTTCTAACTATGTGCATTTTATCTATATATATGGTAGTTACAGCGTTTGGGTGTGTTTGTTCAAATAAGGAGCACTCCAGTTAAAATGTCTGCATTCTAAAATTTTACTTGCAGGACTAAAAGAGCACTGTCAAACTCAGAATTTTTTTTTTTTCTTCCTTTTTTCTTTTCACTTGTGTTGAAGTATTCCTTGTTTAAAATTCTTTGGCACTCATTGCAATCACCAAAACTGACAAATATAAACCTGCTAAAGGGATACTCTGCATGTTAAGTGAGCTGCTAAATGCCAACAATCAAAGGTAACTTAATCTGAACTATGCAAATTTCACTAAGTGTTGGCTGTTTGCCTTTGTTCCATGATTGAAGATTTAATCACTTACTGACTTAATAGTATGTTTCTCCTCAAACTCAGATAGTTCTTAGAAGTCTGTAATGCTTGAGTGCAACAGCTGCAGAATGTCAGCATGAGCAACTGGAGTACATCTCTGTTAGCTGTACTGAATGTCTCCCTTAATTTCACCTAGTTAAAATCGTGGTCCTTTATCCAAATAGTTAACTGTCACCCTTGTATTTTTAGGGAGTCACAAATTATATGCTAGCACTATTCATTAATCACATTTCTGAAAGGACCAATTAATGTAAACTAAAATATAATCAACCCAATCCTGAGCCTGAAATCACTAAAATAATTGGGGGGCAGTACCATTTGACTCTCACAAAATGGATACCAAAAACCCCTCAGCAACTAAATACCACAAAACTATTAAAACTTTTTGATAGGGTCATATTAGGAGGAGACAGCCATAAACCCAAATTGTTTCCATTTAAGTAACTTTCAAACAAAACCTTTCCTATTAAAGAAAACCTTTTAAGGATTAAGTTTGAAAGTGTAACAACTTATACTGAGGTTTATGTTTGCTGTAATCCATTAACATAATTTCAATTAAACGCTTTTAGAAGTTAAGGAAACCATGTCCAACACAAACGTTTTTGAAGAAAAATCAAACCATGGAAATGGAAAAGTAAGCAGCCCACAATTACAGAGTTTTTCTAAATCCAGCTTGTGACAGAGACCATCTCTCTCAAGCCAGTGCCCAACAAACATCTTCAGTTTTCTCAAATAGATCAATGATAAGCATTCAAAACTGAGAAAGAGCTGAAAACTGGTTTTAGTTTCAATTCCATTAACAAATACTATGTAGAAATTACTTAGGTATTCTTTCTTTTAATTGAAAACAACAAAATGAGTTAAAATATTTCAACAAAACAACAAAATCTGAAATACAAACTAGCTGGATAAACCTATTTTAATGCAGGTATGTTAACTGCAACTCTTCTGTCACATAACGGATTGACAGAACAGTTGAGGTTGGAAGGAACCTCTGGAAACCATCTAGTCCAACCTCCCTGCTCAAAGCAGGGTCACCTAAAGCAGGTTGCCTACGACCTCATTTAGTATTTTAGTAGGATTTTTTTAATTTGACTCCAGTTTCTACACAAACGTATTTTGACAAATGTTTAAGCCATCTAATCACAGTTAACCTTAAGCCCAACAACAAAGAGAAACAAAAGAAAAAGCAGTGAAGGTAAGTTTTTCTTCAAGGAAACAAGTATCATTAAACTTCACCGATTAACATGTGTACGCCCTATGACTGAAGCATCCTGAATTGTCAGTAATTATATCAGCAAGTCTAAAGTTTTATAATACTTATTTCAGAGACGCAATTCCAAACCTAAGAGTCTGCTGCTATTTAGTTTAATATCCACATACGTATGTTCTTTACTCATTTTATTGACTCTATCAGCTCTACGTTTTTCAGAATGTGCGCAAGATGCATATAAATATGGCACTACTTTCTAGAGCTCAATGAATACCGAAACAGTAAAGTACTCTGACATTTTAGAATATCACTATTGGCACTCAAATTGGCATAGTTTTGAGAATGGGTTAGTTCATACCTCAGAGCTATTGTTTCAAGCTCTTTGACAGCTCAAGCAGACAGCATTTTATTGGATTGAGTTGGTTTTGCTGTTGAATATTTCCTCACTACAACTACAGAACTGGTTCTCATTTGAAAACAAAGTTAAGACAACAAATCAAAAAACACAGGTCTACCTGTGTTCCCAAAATGTTTTCTTTTATGTCCCCTGGGATTGCTGCTATTATTCTAAGAAGTTTGGCTTTACACAAAATCCTGCTTAACTTGAAGATGGCAAGGAATAGCATGTATTATACAAACCCGCATACAAAGTTCCACTAACAGAACTTTATTGATTCAGGTTTTGAAAATTTATGTCTACTGATCACCATGTTTAGAAAAAGGAATCAAATATCTATACAAGTTCAATATAAATATTTCAAATCTTACTGTATTAAGCATTTGAGTTGAATGGATCATCAAAAGCAACAGGGATGCTTAAAAAATGCAAGAGAACTTGCATTTCCAAAGCACTGAGAAAATAGTAATAATCATAATCATCATCTAGTTGGATCAAAGCCAGTCCTCACTTTTTATCTGTAATTTGTTTAAAAGCTACATATTTTAGTAATAGGATGGAGGACATCCCACATTTAAGATACCCATAGGACTTAATTAAGCTCCTCACTACAACCTGATAACTGAAATAACAACATCCAAACAAAATACAGACATCTCACTACATTAATCAAAGGTCCACATGGACTAAAGGTTCATACAGAAGCAGGGGTAGTACAGATCTGAAAAAAACCAAAACAACAAAAAGCACGTAGGAGAGTTTTAGGACTAAGTATTAGCTAAAAGTGGGAGCAGTGGGGCGGGGAACAAAACTAAACAAAATATAATCCATTTAACTCCCAGGACACTGTATACTTCATAAGTACACAGGATGAAGTCTCCTTATCACAGTAACAGGTAAAACTTGGGGATAACACTACAGATTACCTCTCATAGGTAATTTTATGCATTTTGAATATAACTTTTGATGTAACTGTTACAAAGTAAGCATTTGAAATGAATTTATTCCATACTAATTGGTTTTCTGTAGTGGCTTTATTGCTTTTTACCCAAGGGCTTACAAAAACAAGCGTTTATTAGGTCTTTTTTTTTTTTTTAGCCAACAGCAGAATATACATATGGTAATCTTCCCAAACCATTGTTTTCCCATGCTACAACTACTGGAACAGTAGAAGCTAGCCCTAAAAGAAAACAAAGACTACAAGCTACTGAACATATTTTTCTTTCCATTGTCAGAGAAGTGACTGTCTCCATCTCTCTGAAAATAGTTTTTGCTTTATTCACGTGTGTTTAGATACCCTTGCAGCTGGTTACCCCATGGAGAACTCAAAAGATTAGCAACCAAATCCGAAGACCCAGGTTAACCTTGTAAAACACCATTCCATGATTCTGCATCTTCAATACTGTTTTTGTTCATCCATGTACCCTGACCGGTATATTCTACTTTTCATGCCGAGATACTCTAAGAGCTTTTACCAGCACATTATGTCAGCTTACATGCCCTTCGAGAACAACTGCAACAAGAGGACTGGAGGACTACAGGCCCTCAAATAATTTTACCTGCATCATCATGGCAAACTTGAGTAAGAAATGTGCTTGAATTCCAATCTATGACTTTCTGTAAAGTCTGTAAACTTGACCAAATCTGAAAGCATATGCAGGTTGTTAATGTAAATGGTATGATAAACTTTTGGGCAAGAACCAAAAGCACTACTGCTTATTGCTTAGTGAAGACACACCTTAAAAGAGCACTTAGAGTCTTCCTCAGAAGCAATTATTTACATTTTCAAGAGTAGAAAAGAAAGGCTGTCTTCCTGAAGCCATGCAACAACTTCATGACTTCATGCTAATCATCCAGTGTCAGGAGACAGATGAAGATGTTTATAAAAGTTCAGAAGTACACTGACAAATCATACCACCGATTTCTTTTGTCCCTGAGGTCTGCTGGATGGTTATTGCTGCAGTTAACTCACAGTCCATAAAGATTACTAATTAGTAAAATGTTTTTGGGCTGTTGAAGCATAAAGTTGCCATCATCTCTCACTCATTTAAAAAAAAAAAAAAGATTCTCAGGATGTACCCAGTTTTGTAAACCAGTAAAAGTACTACTTACAAATATTCCTGTTCTCGTGTTTCAGATTTGGAAGTATTTGTATTTTATTTCCAGTACTAATGGTAGCACTTTTATCCTAGACAATGAAATCTATTTCACTGTCCCAGCTCCTGGTCCTTCTGAGAGAAAGGTTTAATTCAATCCTTTGAACAATAATGATGAGATTATTAACAATGAGCTTAAGAAACAACTGACACACTTGAACTTGTTCAGGCATCCAGAACAAAAGAACATGGAAGTACTGATAGCAAAGTTCAGGACAATGAAGAAAAGGATGTATTTTTTTATAAGCAATCAGACCAAAAGGTGAAAATATGATAATGTAGATTCAAATTATTTAGATCAGATTACTGGTGCAGTACTGTGCCAATTTATAAATTAGGACTTTTCTTCTACTTTATTTTGTATTTTTATAGATATTAGAAGTACTTTCCAAAGTCTCACAGGACGTTGATGGAAAAAACAAAATCTGAACTCTTAACACCCTAACCATCAGACTGCTCTTCAACGCTTACTCTTCCAGTGGACATTCAAACACTTGGACAACTGGAGGAAACAGACCATAACCAGGAATAAAAATCTGTGCTTAAAAAGTATTTTGCATATTTAAGTCCAACACTTCACTGATTATTTCAAAGCCTAGTCAATTAACTTGAATACATCGAAAATAAAATAAATACAAAGTGCAAAGCAGAGACCAACAGGAACTTCTCACACAGGTGCCCGCTACATCATAGTATTAGTAGTGATGGCTGTGGACTGGGAAAACAACCTGAAAACCTTGTATTGAGAGAAAGTAATAGCAGGTCTTGTGCAACTCTAAAGAGAAGATGACTATTAAAAACTTCTACAGCTCTAGCCCTTTAAGAGACAAAGAATTCCTTTATTTCTAGGAAAAGCAAAAAATAATTGCCACCAAAACCACCAAAAGACCTTGAGATCTAAAAACATAGGTAAGGCTATTTATTTTGGTTGGAAAATCATCATCAGTGTCACCAGGGTGTTTCTGCACTGTCCTGTTCTAAAATGGATGTTCAGCAAATTTTAAATTATGTTTATTGCTTATATATTACTAATTTCTTCAGGAAAAAAAAAAAACTTCCAAGAGAAAAAAACCTATGTTTCTAACTCTTTGATGACAAAGGCAGACTTCCAAATAAGAATCATTTCAACCCTATGCCTGTAGAAAAATTGCTCCTCTGCCTCTACTGTTGCTATTCATAGATCTCTAAGCAGCTACTAGTCCAGACCAGATGACTGTAACAAATGCAAACACTTCTAGCAGAGGCGTGTTTATTATTTTCCAATATGATGGTCTGCCAAGTTTCCCTGTCCAGGTTTTCTTTTTTTTTTTTTTTTTCTTAAGAAAGGAACTGTGTGAGCCAAACTATGTCAGGGACTATCCTTCAAACAATTCTTTCAGAAAGTGGAAATGCACTAGCACGTATGCAGACTTGTATTTGAATATGATTCAAAAACATTAGAAGACACAGCACAGTCAAAACTTCAGTCTTCAGAAAACAAAATGCTATGCTGCAGTCTCCAAAATCATTTATCAGCACAGAATACTCAAAATCTTTCTTAGCACGTGATGAAAAAGAGCAAAAACTTTAATGAAATAAGCTGAAACTGATGAACACAGCCATCTTTGGCTCCCCTTGAAATACATCCTTTTAATAACACCTTTTGGTTTATAACTTTTCAATACATATTCTACAATGTCTGTTTTCAGTCTGCTCATTAGTTTAGCTGTACAAATCTGCACACAATATTATGGCATAAAAGCACAAACCTTGTGAGGAATTCTTAGAAGCACCGGTGCATATCATTATCTTAAATGATGGTCTTGTGATTAAGACACCCAAAGACAAGAAAAGGATGAATCCCACTTCAAACCCCTCATGACCTTGTACAAGTTATTCAATCCCTCAGTCTTGACTCTATATCTATAATACCAAATTAAGAATTATGTAAGTATTTTAAAGCACAAGATCATTCGCTGACTGCATATATGGCATTCAGACAGAAATGCAGTCTATATATGTGATAAACACTAAAAAAAAAAGTCTCTTTGCAGGAGTAGAATTAAAAGAAAGAAAAGTCAAATGTCTTTGCAAAGGTTCTGCATGTGATTCTCAGCTTTCAATCTGAATGTAATCTTGAAAGGCCAACTTGAATGAATTATTCTCTTGCAAGATTTTAATCCCATTTAAAATAACTCTAATTAGTAAAAGTACAAAGTAATGACCGAACAACAGAGATATTGCTCAAAAGGGCAGTGGTTTGATGTGACAAGTCTTTTGGTTTATCCTGCTATTATCAGGTTTTCAGGTCTTGATGTATAAAATTCTGTTTAGAACATGAACTGGGGAGTTGTGGGGGAGACAAAAACCTTAAGTTATGACTGCATGAAAAATAGCAATCACTTAAAAATTACAGTCATAAAAACTAAAAACTTAACCTAATACGCAAATCACAAGTGAGACTGTGGGTTCTGCTTATTCTCTCCCACAAATAACTAACTACCCTTGACAATTATGCACTAGAAAAAAAACACAGGACTCCAAGTACTGTTTCTAAATAAAAACATTTGTAGCACATTTCTATTAAAAAAATGACTGTGAGGCTGGAACTCCTGGAGGTAGCCAGAAAATATACTGATTTTATAGGAAGAGTGATTATATACTTTTGAAAAATCAAGTCTTGATGCTAGGGAACCACATTAGCCAGATCATCTACTGACAAACTTCCTTGCACTCAGCTGAAGAATTGTCCCTTGAAATTTTAATCGTGTCTCAAATATTAGGAAACTGTCTTAAAACAAAGGAAGATCTAATATGTGATTTCCTACAACAATGGCGAGTTAACAAAAACCTTTAAATTGACCTCCCCCCCCCCCCCCCCCCAATCCTGTTATTGTGGCTGCTACTGTTCAATAGCTAGGTATCAAGGTCTTTGTTAACAGACAATTAGAGAACATAAATATTTGTCTCCCCACTGGAAAAAGTGCAACCCATTTCTAAACAAGTATGAATTATAATCATCATCTACTGCACTTCTCACTTTTTTTCACCTTTCACTTAAATGGGAATTATGAGTTCTAATTGCATCCACAATTTCCTTTTGCATCAGTTTATTTCACACTTTTGGACAAGATCACTCCATTTTCACTACATTCATGATAAAAAAAAAAACCAGACATTTTCTAAACAGATTTCTGAACTACTTGAGCAAATTCTAATACAAAACTACAACAATTCCAACCGTTAGAAACCTTCTTTGGAGTCAAGCCTTTTGTCTATGATTGGGCCTATGTAGAAATACCACTAAGCCTCATGAGGAATGATTTTCAGAAGCCTTTTTAAAGCTAAATAGTTCAACATACAGCTTGGCAATGAGAGACAATGATGTCCAGTTTCAACTGAGCTGATTTTAAATTGTAACCAAAGTTCCTGAATGGAAAAAGAGCTCTTGACCTCACTGTGCAACTACAAAAACAGTCAAAGAACAACAATTTTCACTACAGATGTGACCTATGGTTCATGAATTCAGAGCTAAACTTCAACTAACTCACAAAAGCAGAAACTACCTCAGATCAGATTTACTTCTGAGTTAGGGATGAGTGTACACAGAAGCTATTTGCCAGAAAAACAACACTTCATGCAGTTGGCGCCTTATCCTCTTACATGGCTAGCCTCCAATATCAACTTGGAGATTTCCTTGTTCTAAATGCTGGCAGCTACTAGAACATAGGTTGATGAAAAAAACACTTTTCTCCTTGTAAAATATGTAATGTATCATGGTGATGAATTTTGCTGGTCAACTGAAAACTGATCAAAAATAGGAAAAAGCCCAACCCAGCAGGTTAAAAAAAAAAAAAAAAGACCATTTCCTTACATACAAAACCCCCATGTTCTTTCCTTTCAATTCCAATCCTAGCTTGCAAACGATAATATCAGATAATATGGAGTTCCTTTATATTATTGTATTAATAATCACAATACATTAAACACTCAAATTAGAGACTGCTTAAAACACAGTGCTTTGGAAAAAACAATCATTGTATTCAGATGCTGTAAAACAGCTGCTGTACTTTGGAATATGTAATCTTGTTTTCTTTCATAAAGTGATTTTTTAAGACATTACATAGAACTACATTTAGTTCTCACATTTGTTTTAAAATGGAGAGAATAGAAGCACTACAATGAGGAAAGAAAAATCGTACTTTTAAAAATAATTGTTTAGTATTCTAACAGTAATCACAAATAGGATTTCATGGTTTATTCCTTAGCTGGAACACTGGAAAGAATTTGTGGAGTTATAATTAAGGTCCAGTTCACTACCACTATGACAACAACATTGTGCCAGCCTAGCATTGTAAGTTTCATAGAAAAATCCACCCAAGAAGTAACAATGAGAGATTTTGGCTGGCACCAGTGACAATAACCTATTTTTAAGAATATTTAGAAAACTGACACACACACAAAAAAACCCAACCCAAAACCAAAACTGCCATCAGTTTTCTAGAAGTTTACTAGAAGTCATTCCTTTTGTATAGATGACACTATCACCCTTAATTACAAGTTTAATCTTTAAACTGATTTTTTAAACAATATTTTCCGAAACATTTTAATTTTTCCTAACAAACCCACACCAACAAATGAAACACACACTTCAAAGTATAATTACAAGAGACTGCACTCATATCCAATCACTCTGGTATTGGCAGAGCCAAAGATTTAGGGGATAGCTCTCCCTAGCACATACTCCTCCTCTCCTCTCCTAAGAACTAAGAAAATAAAGGGCATCAATATAACAGTTGCAGAATTTTCCCATTATGACTTAATTGCAAAGAAAAAGGTGAAAAATTAGAATTTTATTAAATTTTAACATACAAAATTTTGTTGAAAACTGTATCATAAGATTGTAACAGCTATACTAGGTTCTATTCTGTCAAAAAGACTATGGTTCTGGGTATGCATTTAAATATACAATTCACAGATACTGAAGAGCTGGACTTAGAATAACAGAGTGTATCTAACTCCATCATGCCTAGTTACATTAAGGAATGGCTGGTATGTGTAACAGATCACCACATATTTGAAGAAATTAAGAAACCATTTTAATAATGTTTAGAAGGAAAAAAATTTGAGACTCCTTCATGACTGCAGATAGAATAGACTTCTAATTCCCCAAGTTTTATTTTTTCCTCTTTTGCTGTTCATATAAGTCTCTTCCTGCAATCCTCACATGAATATACTACCTCTATCACTAGCAGTATCCCATTTTACTATTTTGATGAACTGAAACAGGAGAATTCTTCTGCAGAGCTTCAATGTGAGCAGTATTTCAGAACACACAACTGGTAGAAAATCATCTACCCTTCTTTAGTTACCCATTACAGCATCAATAAGCAGCTCACAAAATACTCTGAAACAGTAAGTTATTTTCAGCTCTAGAACAGTTGAAACCTCAATTACACTGTGCTAACAAAGAACCCAATTATTTTAGGAGTCTACCTCCATAAAAAAAACAAAACCAACCCTCCCCTCAAAGCCTCCGCAGATCAGCAAAATGTTGCATCAGTCCTTCCCCTCCTCTTCCCCCTTCCCCGCAATTCTGACTTCCTAGTGTAAAAGCACTATCAAATAACCACACTGTGCATTTGTCCAAACATAAGCCAAATAAAATCAGATGGCTTCAGAAAGCAACATTTATGCAAAGTGACTGCATCAAACTCTTGGACTAAGAAACTCCTGTTCGACACTGCACACCATAAAACGTTTCAAATCATTAACCAATTATGGGAGAAAAAAAAATGCAAGCTACTGGATTTGAAAACTCATCAATCCATCTTAGAGGCATGTGCAGAGATTCGACTGTATGATCATGCTTTAAGTTTCAACTGATGGCTGCTGCAGAGCAGCTGTAAAAACAGCCAAAGTTTTGTACTCGGTTTTAAACGTTACTTGTGCTTCTCCTGACCCTTGTATACCAAATTACATATCTTCAGATAATAAAAGCATTGCACTGCAATCTTCGTCACCAGGTTTTCTCCTAAACCAACTTCTTGCTAACGTTTCTCTGGCCAGCTCCACTCTGATCTACTGTTATTTTTCCATCACCATTTTATCTCCACAACTTTACTGTCAAATGCATAAGCTTCAGCCTCTCACCGTCAGTGTTCTGCTATCAGAAATATCAAATACTAAGTGCCTGGTCATGAGGGTACTACAAATGAAAAATGCAACCACTCATCCTTTAAAACCTACAGAATTCAAACATTCAGTAAAATTAAATGGTTTACTCCGAGTCAGACGGCTACAGAAGCCAAATTATTAATAAAATTAAAACACTGTATTGCTAGTGGTTTCCATAAGAGAATGACATTCTGAAAAAGGCAAAGACTACTTGGAAAGAATAAGATGTTGCTAAGGTTTTCTTTCAACAAATCAATCTTACACAAAACAAGTAAGATTTTTAAGGAAGCAACTGAAGAACGTGATATACGAACAGGCTACAGAAAGCCCATTTACACTAAAGAAGAGATGACCAGTTGAAGAAGTGACCTGTTTCTCACTGTGTTTGGGTTTTGTTCTGTTTTTTAAATCTGCCACATATGCACCTACATTATGCAGACCCACCTATCTTTACCAGCAAAAGATGTATTTTCTTGTGCATGTATCACACTACAGAGTCAGGCTTAAACTCTGGATGGTTTTAGTTTAATTCTACTGATACACTGGGAAGACGAACACCAGGTATTTAGAATTTGTTTTATTTACATTTTCACATCCCTTAACCTGAAAATAATAATACATATTTTCACGAAAGCAGGCAGCACAAAACGTGCTCACAAACTGCAGTGCTCATGAGAATACTGTAGTTCTCCGCTATGTTCTACACCTCTTGGACAGTTCTCAATTGGGAAGACTTTGTTTTCTTTCTCTTCTCCCACTGCACAGAGCAATAAGCCTCACATAACACCTCATCTACTTCCAGCCACAAGTCTGGAGATAAGAAATTCCAGGGGATGAATCAGCCCCATGAGCTAAAGCAAGTGAAATCAAAAGGGAACTGCTCTAGATAGCTGGTCCCTGTTGTTGCAACTCCCAACGTCAGTATTTTCCACAGTCCTGGCTCTCAGCACTCTTCTTCGTCCAACCCCCCCTCCCCAGCTCACCTCACATGCTCCACATATTCCTTTCCGTTCCCAGCCTTCCTTTCAACACATCCTCCCCTCCTCCTGTTTTTCCATTCAGGCAATCCCTCCTACAAAATTCCACTTCAAAATCATGACTAACAATATTGCCGTGCCATCTGTTTTCATAACATATCACTCTTTCTACACCTTTAAACACTCCGTTCCTACAGAACATAATTTTTTTGGAGTGAGGACTATCCACCATTATCTGCACACTGCCTAAAACAACTGGTTTCTGTTCTTAAGTCTTTCATCTTTAATACAGCAGTGGTTAAAATGACTATTTATTTCCTTGATTAGGTTTCCAACTACTGGCATAAGAACACATGCTCACCAAAACCTGACATGCTGGCACAATCTGTAAATGCTTAGCAGAACTTCATTCTGTTCTTCCCAGCTATCCTAAGGCAGGGGGAGGGGGTTTCTTGGTGGGTTTTGGGGGGTTTTTTTAAATGCATCTGACTCAAAACAGGAATTTGACTGTAAAGATACTAAATTCATCTCTGCATGGTAACTGCAGGTTTACAAACGTACACGTGAATGCACAAATTCCTTCAGAACCATACATAAAAAGGCGTAATAAAGAATGACCTAAACTACCATGGCAAGTTAAATTACTTTATGCACAACATATGCCACTTTTCTGAAGTAAGGAAAACATAGGACAATTTAAAACTGTGTTTCTGACACAGAACACCTTTTTAGTCAAATGATGACTTATATTCAGTTATTTTACATCATTCCTATGTTTTCTGTTCAGGTAAAACACACCATCAAAAACCAGAAAACGCAGACCCAGAATTTATTACTTTTACATAGTCATGCCGTACCTGAGATACCTACATAGAAATTTTTATAAGCCCTACAAAACAAACCTTGCTGTAACCAGAAGTGAAATGAAGCGCATATACTTTCACCTCAGAGGATGGCATGTTAAAAAAAGGAAGAGGTAACAGCAAAACACACCGAGAGCTCTAAAACAGATTTGACTGTTATGCAGCAGGAGAGAAATTTAACTTAAGTGAGGAGCAGCAGCCTTGCAATAATGGAACACGGAGGCCAGTCATTCATGGTGTACTCTAGAGGTCAATACTGAGGCCAATATTATTTAACATCTTCATTAATGACCTGGACATTGAACAGGTGCACCCTCAGCGAGTTTGCAGATGATAAGATTTGGAGGAGTGCCTTATACACCAGAGGGTTGTGCTGACATTCAGCAGGACCTTGACAGACTGGAGAAATGGGCAGAGAGGAATCTCATGAAGCCCTACAAGGGGAAGTGCAAAGTCCTCACCTGGGGAGGAATAACTCCATACATCACTATGGCCTGGAGGCAGGCTGTCTGGAAAGCAGCTTTGCAGAAAAGGACCCAGGGGTCCTGGATGAACATGAGCCAGCAATGTGCCTCAGCTGCAAAGAAGGCCAACAGTGTCCTGAGCTGCATTTAGGAAGAACACCACCAGCAGGTTGAGGGGCGTGACCCTTCCCCTCTACTCGGCACTGGTGAGACGCATCTGGAGTGCTGGGTCCAGGCCTGGGTTCGCCTGTACAAGACAGACATGGACACACTGGAGCCAGGCCATGAAGATGATGAGGCCACGTGAGTCAGGATTTTGTGGCCTCGAGAAGAGAAGGATTGGGGGTTGGGGGGGGACAATCTTATCAATGTGTATAAATACCTGATAGGAAGCAGCAAAGAAGAGTGAGTCTGACTCTCCGCAGTGGTGCTCAGTAAATGGACAAGAAGCAATGGGCACAAATTGAAACACAAGAAACTTAAAAAAACATTTTGGGTGGGTTTGGGGTTTTTTTTTTGTTTTTTTCTTTTTTTTCTGTTGTTTGTTTTGTTCTACTGAGGGTGGTCAGCACTGGAACCTACCCAGACAGGTTGTGGCATTTCCATCCTTGGAGCTGACCCTGCTTTGAGCAGGGCGCTTGGACTACTAACTAGATGATCTCTAAAGGTCCCTTCCAACCTCAACGTTAATTAGACGGTAAAAACAAACTCCTATTGTAGGAAACAGACAAACAGATAATACAGAAGAACTGTGTTGTTTTTACTGCTACTATTTAGGTCTAACAGTAAAGACAGTTAAGCCTCAGTTCTACAAAACTAATTCAAACAGCTCAAAAATTAAAATATTTGATACCAAGTATTTACAAAAATAGATAAATTTTACCTCAACCTAAGGAGCTGCCTGTAATCTCTTCTGATTTCCTACAGACAGTAAAATAGGTTTCACTGCTTACAAATGTGAACGCCTCAAAACCATTTGCTTAATGGTCAATGGATAAAAATATACAAGAACATGAAGGAAGATTCACCTGTAATGAAAGTCTTTTGTAACATTTTAGCTAGGTTAAAGAGGTAACTTTTTAAAAGGAAATATAAAAGCTGCTATATTGAGAACTCCAGAAAATAACCTCCTCCACTGGATAATAAATATAACAGGGGTGGCAGCAATAAAAATTTGTTCATTACTGATCTGAAGGCAGTACCTGCAGAAGCGAAGGCTGAATCAGTTTCCAATTCCCACTGCTTAATAAGATTTGTGCTATACAGAAACCCACCTAGGTAGTTTCAAACACAAAATGAAAGACTCATTATACATCTCATTATACAAAACTCAGAAAACTTGTATTGTAAACCTCCCCTGAGGAGTAATGTCAAGTATTGTGGATTAGGTGCAACATTCCACAGCCCTTTCAATATTCGCACCGAGTACCGCATGTTGCTATTGCGCCTAAAATAGGACATACAGCCTTGCTGTAGTAAACACTGGTTTAGTCAGCAAACAGTACAGAGGCACAACTTGAATGTAAATAAGCAGTGGCTGCTCCCGCTTTCTCTGTAATTTTTAAGAAAAGAACCTGTCACTGAGGGACAAAGCCAACCTAGCAATGGTCTCTGTAGTGAATATTCTTTCTTTTCTTCTTCTTTCCAAATCTAAATCAGTTTTCACTAACACCTCCAAAACCTTCCAGTAACTTTTACAGCTGCAGGGTAATCAACTTAAAGACAGCTACCTGGCAACCTTTCCACACCATTTGGATGCAACTGTGTTTACTTGGACACACAAACAGGCTGTAAAGAGCACCTGGATACTCACTGCTGACAAGAGTAATCTCAGTAACCACAGAATGGTTGAGGTTGGCAGGGACCTCTGGAGGTCACCTGGTCCAAACCCCCTGCTTGAGCAGGGCCACCTAGAGCCAGCTGCCCAGGACCATGTCCAGATGGCTTCTGAATATCTCCAATACCTCCACAACCTGAGAATCTGAGAAGGCATGCACACATCCACCAAGGTCACATAACATGAACTCATAAATGCGCAGTCAACATGACGGGCTGCACATATATGAGTGGGGGAAGAAGTTATCTGAAATGGCTGTCTGCATGCTGATCACAGAAAGGGTGGAGCATACAGACATCAAATGGCTCCCTAACAAGCCATATGGCCCACCACAGCCAGCAAGCGTGAAGTTTTATTTAAATGCCCTGCCAAAAAACCCACAAACTTCTACACACCTTATAACTTCTCTGTAATAAAAAGCAGCTCTTGAAAGAAAAGAGCCTGAACAAACATGCATGAATGAAGCCTATGCAAACACTGGCATTTCAGACAGTCCCTATACCTAGTACAAACTTTTCGGTCATTTGTTTAGATTATTCTATATTTTGGGCTCTATCCTCAGTCTTAAAGTAACTGTATCACCGGCAGAAAAATACTGCCCGTTTGCAAGCTCATATACTTGCTTATTCCACTGCATTCCTCACAATTATTGGTTTCACCAGAATACATACAGGTATCATGAATAACAGTACAAATTACAGCCTAACTATACAGATTTCATGGCAGATCTTTGCAACCAGTCCCTGGACCTTGTTAATCGAGCCTAGGCCTTAATGTTATACTTGTTACCACAAATACAGCTTTGGTCAACATAAAAAAGAACATTACTTTACTGTTTACGTTCATTTATTATTTGGCAGAGTAGTAGCACGGAAATAACACTGCTTGTAGACAGTAGCTTCTTCATTGTACTACCAGTTCTGCTATTGATTTGATGTGGGACCCTAAGCAAATCCATTATTTTCTTTACACAGGTATACCTTGCTGTCTGTCAACAGCATGTTCCTGAAATGTGAGATAGCAATTCAATACACTGTGAAACAATTTTTCCCCACAGAATAAACGTAATATGGAGGAGATATATACAGGAACTTAAAAAACACGCACAATTGTAACACACAGGGGTAGTACATATGACACAGCAGACAGAGGGGAAAAAGCAAGTTCATCAGTTGTCAACTCAACATCCAAAGATAACAGATGAGAAGGATGAGATGCCGGCTTTTCAGAAGCTGGCTTTGCAATAGCTGGAGATACAGAATGCTTAACTGGGGCGGGGAAGTTGACTTGAATTGTCCTGAGATTTTGATCAGCAGATCTCCCTTAACATGAAACTGAATCTCCAGTGACCCTGTCCAATCATTCTCAAAGATTTCAGCTGCTTCATCTGTGAGACTGAACACCCACTGTAAATCTTTTAGTGTGAGTGCTCATGCTGCCTCTTTCCAAATGGTTACATTTTCATTGTCATCATCATCCTTCTCATAGGCCCACTGCACATGGAGGTCAATCAAGTCAATCAAGGGTAAAGGACAAAAACAGGGTAATGACAACAGTTAGCACAACAAGGTATTAAATGATCAATACTAGAACTCTGAAACAAGAGACTGAGAAGAAACAGATAGCATGGATGGTGTTACCGCACCTGTTTCCTTCTTCCAGAGATTTATCTTGTCTACTCAGGCTGCAAAAATTACTAAGCAGGAGCTGTTTCTCACTGAGTGTTTACACATTGTCTAATCCTGCCAACCTCTGTTGTGATATGCATGTGCTACTCTGGTAAAAATAAGAGAGAGAACTATTTTCAGACCAGTGTGTTATTTTGAGGAGGTTCATTTTACACACTGAAAAAGAAGGTATTTCAACAAGCAGCCAAAAAGCACCCTTAAGAAGTACGTAACAGAACTGGAAGTTGTAGCTGAGATAGATAAGCTGTTAGTCTACTTCCAGGGGCACTGATCATAAAAATCAGTCCCAAGTTATACATTAGACCCAATATAGATGCAGCTACTTTGTGAAAGACTTTGAAGTCTGCAGCTCATGAAGCTCCAAGCATGTAGTGTCAGTGATACATGTATTTTTTTGATTTAATTACAAAAGCACAAATATATTCAGTGACTTGACCAAGAGGTACTCTGCAGTAGCAAACAGAAGAATGGTTATAAAACCAATAGCTGGATTCTAGTTAGAACATCGATTTTGTCACAGTATTTTAAGGCTTCTTTAAGAAACAGAATTAAAGCAAGCCGTATATGCATGGGTACTAAATTTGCTACTTATCGAGTTTCATGCCAGTGGAGCAGAATCTCGGTTTATTCAGGCAGCCTCTCATTGCTCAAACAACTCAGCCAGCAATCTATACAAAGTATGTAACAAATACCTCAAAAAAAATGAGAAGGTTCTTAAAAAAAAAAAACCCAACCAACCAACCAAAAAAAACCCCAACCCACCAAAACAAAAAACCCCACCCACAACACACTAGAAAACACATCCTTTTAAAAACCAGGTAAGTTACAGGCTAATGAGCTCCAATCACATCATTGACAAAACTCAAACACTGAAAACAATCTCAAAATAAATACATTATCTCAAAATCCTTATTCCTACTCCAGCCCTGTTCACAACTCACAGAAGCTATAAACCTCTGGAGAGAAGAAAAACAAATGGACATGAGGCTAATCTTCAGAAGAACAAGAAGCCTGCCAGTACAAGATACAGAAATGGTATGCTGGAAGTGGAGCTACACCGCACGATGCTGAAAATGTTCTAGGCCATGCTGCAGTCCACAGAATAACCCCCTATCAAGAGTTGTATGCTGGTATATTTTGGGAGAGGGTGTGAAAAGGTAAGGCAGAGGCATAAGCCTCACCACAATGGCTGTATCCTATTTTGCATCCCTATACCCTCACTGTGAAGCCACAGAAGGGACTGCAAGACTGTTAAAAAGAAGTGCCCACTTCTGAGAAATGGAATATGGGAAGTAGCGGCAACTGGAACGATGCTTGGCTGTGAATGTTGGGATAATGAACCAAGGAGGACACCGGGAATGACCACTGTGGGACACAGTGTCTGCAATGGTAATGAAAATGAGGGGAGAAAAAAGTTAACCATGAGCTGAGCGTAGAAAGCAGCAAGTTCCTGCAATGAGCTCATTCCTTCTCAAGCGAGCAGCAACGGAGGAAAGACACTGGGACGGGATCAGATATACAGCCAGGTCAGTGAAGGGGGAAAGGGGAGGGAAAAACAGAAGAAAGAAGATAAGCAGGCCCCCTCACTGAATCATACCAGAGCTACTGCTGCTGGAAGGGAGCCAGGTTTGAGCTGGAGCATTTGCCTCTGCCTTTTTCCCCCTTCTCAGAAAACCAAGAAGTGAAGCCACCAAACTTAGACGTCTACCTGAAACGCATGCAGATTTTGCTGACTGTAAACCCCTACTCTAAATTACACCTAGCCTCAAAAAAAATTGGTATCAAAGGCATGCAAGAGTAACTTGAAAACATCCTCCTCTTTGGCTGAGTTTTTGTGCTGCCCTGAAGTAAGATTCATTCTTGGATCAGTGATTTCATAATGTAAAATACAAAAACCTTCAAAAAGAGACAAATATATAAAGTGGCAGTTGGGGACAGCAGAGTCACATTATTCCTCAAATTACACATTGCTCTTTCTTAGGTAAATTCCTAATCTGCCTTCTCCAAAGGCCCTCTTGTCAATTGAACACACATTTCTCAGACTAACACCCTTCAAAAGCAATTTAAAATGTTTACCTATTTCTGTAAAATTTATCATGTATATCAGCCTCAAATCACACCCAAATCAGAATTCTGATTTTTTAAAAAAATATTTCAACTATCCGTTTTACAATACTCATCATGCACCAACAGGTATCTTGTATGTGGTTTACGATTAGTGTCCTCAGCTACTTGCATTCAGTCTTGTTAAGTGAAGCGCTGATTTAGCAACCTCAGCTGCTTTGGTAATGTCTCTCCTAACATGACATCTAGTCTCACCCTGATTTCTTTATGGATGGATTTATAGCTTGGTTCTGTCTTCCTGCGGTTGAATAAGCACCTGACAGAAACACCCAACTGAGCACTCACATACTTATTTTGAAGTGGTCAGTGAAATCTTGAGGAAAGACTCCAAGAGCGTGAAATGGCCAATAGCTAGTAGGAAAACTTTGATATCTCCACAGACCACAACTTAGCAGCAAGAATGACAATTCAAGAATTACCAATTAAACGAAAGACCATAGGTAAACAGAAAATTCCATTTTCATTATGATTTCACTCTAAAAAACAGGCCTTGCAATTTCTCAAAGGTTTTTTTTTCTTTTTTTATAAAAAGCATTTATAAAAATTGCTAGCTAGCAGAAAAATACTGCCTGAGAATATAATGAAATTTTGTTTCATAGTTGAGCATTACCCAGTGAATTAAAATCTATTATTTTTAAATATAGGCAGCAATATTATGAGACTCCTTTAGAGATACAAAGACTACTGTATCAAATAATATCTATGATCTTATACAACAAAGCATGAATTTAACACTGCTTTCACTGTATTTCCACCATCGCAGTGTTGTAGCATTTCTGACTTTATACTTTTGTCCAAGTCGCTATGTCAACAGACATGCCAGTCTGCTTCAACACCAAACGGCTAAAATGGAATGAAATGGCTCAACCAGCTAAGGTGCACTCAAACATAAATCCTCATAGTGCTTCACTTCACCTTTTGCTATTGTAGTCAGAATTTTACTCTTTGTATTTCGCAGAACAACTGAAAACAGTAGGCAGATCTTTGGGCTTAAAGCAAATTTTGATTCCTTGCCTTTCAAGCTCTTATTACGCAAAGATGTAGGACATCAAGAGATGACTCACACAGTCTTGCCAAATACAATGAGATTTCTTCTTCAAAAGACCTAAAGAAGTTGTCAGACGTTATTGCCACAGTAGTCTGTTCTGTGAGTTCATCCTTCCATTATGTGTAATTAAAAGTCTGGTTTTTACCTCCCCCAACCACCATACCACAAACCGCTTTAATTTTATAGATTGTACCAGCAGACCTTTACAAATCAATTGTTGAGTAGAGGGTTACATAAAAGCCCTCAAAGATAAAAATACTGGCAATCCTTGTCATTCACATACCTCACCGAGCGCAACACCTCCAGAAGAAGAGGCAGAAAGAGTAGGTAGCTGCCTTCAGAACCAACATCCGTAGCTGATACTAGACACAAGCTACAGTGCTGCTAGACGTTTGTCTTTCTGAACATCTGCATAAGCCACTTCCACATACCAATCAATCCCCCTTCACTCAGCAGGTGGAATTTGGAGTCTGTTCTGAACCTGACTCCCAATTAGCTGCACAGCATGGACGCGCAGCTTTAAACATACCAAGATTCGCGCAGAGCTAATCACGCCGGAGGTGAAGCAGCCTACACAGACATAGTGGTTTGCTGTCACGTGGGCAGCATGGCAACTGAGCACCTTTCCCACAGGCAAGATATACACGTTAAGCCCAACGAGAAAGGGTTATTCTTATCCAGACAGCTCAAGTGAAGACAAGCATCACGCTGCCTGTAAGCCAAACGATAAGTACACCCCATTGCCTTATACAGTATATTAGAAGCTGGTTTTAGTATTTCTTTTTCCTCACAGAAAATGTCAAGGTGGATATAAGTGATTTTACTTCATTTCATATTTCAACTCTCAATTAAATAATTGGATAGCCCTCTTTCTGAAGTCACATGCACTACTTCTGACAATGACTGCTTAGGTCCAACACCTCTGAAAAGAGACAGAATTACATTTGCCTTTTTTTAAAAGGCAAAAAAGTAACACAGAGATGTAATAAGAAGTTCTTGAAGCTTATTAGCAAATATTACTAAAGGTACAGAAAGGAAAAAAAGGCATTAAAAAGTTTAACAAGGAAATAAATAGAAGATAGCCAAGTCACACTTCCTTTGCAGACTGTAGTGAAGCGTCTCCTCTAACCAAGATGAATTAGAAACACTAATATATTATGCAAACTAATACTAAAGTTTACAGTTTGGGAAGCCAGGGATTTCCTACTGTGTTCCTAATAGCTGGACAACTAAACTACTTCACTGTTTACTTTATGATGCCACATTCATGATATGGCACAGCCTAAATATTTTCTTAAAAGAAAATAAGCCTTAATGAGTTAACCACATGCACGCACAGAAAGCCTGCTACCTGCCAGACAACCTCAGGCTCTACATTTTTTAATAATGAAATAGTTACTCATGCCATTACATAAATATTATTACATAATATCTCATTTGTACGCAAAATTAGAACTACAATAAAATAGGTCCCACTATTTCAATATTGTATCTATTAATCCCACTCATCCGCTTAATAATTTGGCGCTGCAGATGCATCGGATCACAACAGCTTTTATATCTCGCATTCCTCTGTGCCTAAACAGAGAACAGAGAGAGAATTCTAAATTAAAAAGAAAAACCCAAAACAACAACAACAAACCTGCTCTACTATAATAACTGGGTGAAGGGAAAGATACCGTTACTATGCTTTTTTATTACATGTTTTTTGTCTTGCCTAACATTTAGCATACATACCGATACCTCATTTTCAACATGTAAGTCAATAAAATATGCAGAAATACCTTAATTCCCAAGGTCAGCATTACACAACATAAGTATAAAGGGATCACAAGCAATGATGCTTAACACGTCTAACATCTCAAAGAACAGGGTGGGTATTTTTTTTTCCGACTTAATATTTAATGTATGGGTAAATTACGATAAATATTAAATTCATTTTCCTAAATATTAAACGTGTTGGAAATTTGTTCTGACGGTCGGAAACATACTTGAGATGTGGGAAGGCTATAGCCATGAGCCCACAGGGAAGAGGGAATAAAGAAGTGGGATGTGACATTAGGAAGTCTCAAGGGGCAACATGTGGCCAGCGGTTAGGACGTTCCCTTCTGCAGTGCAGCACCAATGCCAACCGTTTCACGCGATTTGTACCACGCTAAGCGTTCAGACCGACATAAAAAAAAAACCACTTCGTAAGAGCCGCAGAAGTCTCACTCGTGACTACGCTCCAAGGTCTCCCCTTACACGCTCGCCCCTTCGCGACTCGCCCCGCAGGAACACCCCTCCCGCCCGCCGCTACCCTGCCCTTTCGCGGGGTGCGGGGCGCGGAGCGGGCGCCTGCCCCCGGCGCCTGCCCAGCTGCGGCCGCTCGCCCGGGGCAGCCCCCACGCCGGCCGCGCCGCGCACAAAGCCCCGGCGGCCGCGGGCCCTCCGCCCCGGCCCGCACCTGCGGCCCTGCCCCGCGGCCCCCCGCCGCCGGGTTGCGGGGGGGGGGGGGTGCGGGCGGGACGCGACACGACGTGACACCTCCGCCCGCGGCGGCGGCTGCCGGGCTCCCCCGCGGGGACACCCGGGGCAGGTACCCTCCTCGCCGGCCGCCGCCGCCCCGCGGCGCCGGGGACCGGCTGGGCCCGGCGCGCTCCCTCGCAGCCGCCGCTGGCAGGTGAGACCAGCCGCAGCGGCGGCGGCGGGGGGGGGGCGCGACCCCGCCACAAAGAGCAGGAGCTGCCGCTGCCTCCGCCGCGGGCGGGGGGGGGGGGGGGCCGGCGGCGGGCCCGGCGCCAGCCGGACCCGCGCCGCAGCGGGGCCGTTCCCTCCCGGGCGGAGGCGGCGGCGGGGGGGCGGGGGGCGGCGGCGGGGGTCCCTTACCTGCAGGGGTGGCGCCGAAGACTCTCACGACGGGCACCCGCCTGGTCGGGGCCTCTCGGAAGTGGGACTGGCAGGGGTCCAGGCCGGGCAGCGGGCTGCCCATGTAGTAGTCGGCAGTCACGATCCGCACTGAGAACATGTTGTTGGCCGCCGCCGCCGCCGAGGCACGCACTGAGGGAGGGAGCGAGCGAGCGCGGAGCCCGCACGGCTCCCCCCCGCCGCAGCGAGCGAGCGAGCGCAGCCCCCCGCCTGCCTCTCCTCCCTCGCTCGCTCGCTCGCCCGCCCGCGCGCGCACACGCACGCACGCCCCGCCGCCGGCGCGCGCACAGCCTCTCACACAGACACACACGCACGCCCGCACAGGCGCGCGCCTTCTCTGTCTGTCGCTGTTCGCTCGCGCTCTCCGCCCCCCCCCCTCCTCCTCCTCCCCCCCGCGCCGCCGCCGCCTCCCGCTGCTGCCGCTCCTCCGGGCGCGTGCGCGGCGGCGCGCGCTGGGGCCGGGACGCCCCGCGGGCTCTAGAGCCCGGCCGGCCGCGAGCGCCTCACGGGCAGCGCGGGCCCGTCCCCACGCAGCAGCACGGAGACCTCGGCGGCGGCGGCGGCTCCCCGGCTCCGGGCTGCAGCTGTTGTTGCCATGATGATGATGTCACGGACGCAACCATTGGGGGAACGGGGAGGTGGACGGGCCGTGTGTTGGGGGGGGGTAGCGAGCAGGGGAGGCGTCACAGCACACGCCCCCCTCCCCCCCCCTTCGGGTGGGCTCAGCAGACGGGGCGCGAGTGTGCGTGGGAGCGGGGGAAAACGTTCCCAGTGCTTGTGCTGCTCCCCTCGGTGGCGGGGAAAGGGGGGGGGGGGAGCTCGGCGATTCGGCGATCGGCCGCACGGGCTAGGGTGAGGCTGCGGAACCCCGAGCCGCGGATGGGACGGGCTGGGGCGGGGGAGGGAGCGCTGCTGAGACACGATGGGGTTAAGCTGGGTCGGCCGCCATTTTGGATGCCGAGCCGCCTCGCTGCGGGAAGGTGAGGCTCCGCACCCTGCGGGGGGGAGGGGGGGGGCGCTAAAAAAATTAAAAAAAAAAAATATGGGGGCGGCAGGGAAGGGGGCGAGGAGGGAGACGGGGAAACCTCCTGCCGCCGTTACTCACAGGGCGGCCGGGGGGGGCGGGGCGTAGCCGGTAGCGCTTCCGCTGGGGGCGGCGCCCCCTTTGGTTGTGACGGTCCCTGCGCGCGGCTTGCGGGGAGGGGGCGAGGCCTGGAGAAGGGCGGCGGCGGTTGGTGCCGTTGCCGAGCGCGCGGGTGGCGGCGGGGCGGGGCGCGCTGCGCTGCGGCGGAGCGGCGGGGGCTGGGCCGCGGCCTGTTCGCAGCCTGCCCGCCGGCCCTGCGGGCGGCTCGGCCCCGCGTCGGCGGCCGCCTCCGCTTCCTCCTCCCCCTTCTTCGCAGCGTGCTCCCCCATCGCGCTCCTCCCCCGCTCTCCCCACGGCTACCGCGTCTCTTTCTTCCCCCGCCCGCCCCTCTCTCCATGCTTGCCCGTTACCTTCCTGCGACCCGGGAATAAAGGTCGGGCTGGGAGCTGCCCGCGCTGTTACCTGGCGGGGCTGAGGGGGCGGCCTCTCGTCGTCCTGAGGCCGCCACCTGGGCCCTCTCCGGCTGGGGGGGGGCGCCCCGAGCCTGGGGTCGGGCACCCGGCTTTCGGAACCCCAGCCGGAGTGGGCGAGACAGCCCCTCGGAGACCTGCGTTAGTCAGCGGGAAGCGAGTCCTGAGAGCTAGGTGCCTCCCTGCCCCCTGTCATTAATTTGGGTAAAATTTACAAGGATTTAGGTTTGTCTTACTTGGTCCTTGGGCCTCTAGGAGAGCTTATTTTGCCTTTTCCAGCTCTCTCGCTCAAGTTTTCATTTAAAATTATAACAAAAACCTTGAGTTGGGATTCCTGTTGCAGTCTCTTTGTCTCAGAGCTGAGGGTTCAGGGCGAAAAAAAAAACCCACAGCAAATATTGAAAGAGTTGGCAGCGTGGAAGATCAGCCTATAAAGAGGCCAAATATTCCTGCATATACTTAGAATGATACTGTTACATGTGCGTGCATGACTGGATGATATGAGACAAATGTACAAATCTATAAAATCTGACAAAAGTCCAATATGTAAAACATATGTTTCACATTTTGCTTACATATGTTTTGGTTTTAGATTTGAACAAAAGACAGGTCAGGCAGTTGCTACCCTTCATTTTTTCATTGTAATGAACAGGAAGCTTGCCTGTCTACTCACGGGTAACTGGTTTCCTACTCTTTCTTTGTGAGCTGCTTATTTTCTCTAGCTCACTTCTGTTTTCCTCCTTAAACTCATTTTTATGCAAACAGAAAAAACTACCTAGTCATCAAGAAATCTTGTGTCACACAAGTAGTTGAAATAGGGTTTCAACCCTAAACTATCTTCATTGTATCTAAAGAATATCTGAACTACAACCTTAATTTTTTTGACAGATATTTACATTTGCAAGGCTAATATTTGGAAAACCTTTGGAACTGCAAGAATATTCTTACGAATACTTAAATTTCACAAAGGCTAATAAATCAATAGGAGGTTACAGGTGAAGCGTGTTAACAAATAGCATATCTAACTCATGTTATTTGAATAAATTCTGTACTGCTGCTTAACTAAATGAATTTCCCTCATTTTCCATAGGACTGGCAGGGACACTATGTTCTTGTGTTACTCCATTCCATGCTCCGTTGACTTTCTGTTCACATGATCGTCTTAACTTCCTGAGCATTGTTATCTTCCCACCACTGTTTACTTCATTGATAGTTTAATGTCTTTGTACACCAGCACATGTGCTCTGGTGCCCCTTCCTGCATGAGTTTAAGATACTATGACATCTGCAGTCCACTTATGTGCTAGGGGATACCAGTCCACTGCTGTATTCTGTTGTCATATACGTAGGCAGCAGAACATGATGTGTATCTGCATCTCAGCTGGGTTGGTATATAATCCAAGACATTTAAGCTACTGGAGGATTCTGGCTTCTTCTAAATGAGTGTGGTGTGTGAGGTGTAGGCACAAGTTCATATCTGGTAGTCTTGCTGAAGAGAAAGCAATTGTCCACAACAGAATAGTGCCGATAGCTGTAATAACTAACTTCTTAGAAGCAGAAAGCAGGATTCATCAAAAGCACGTCCTTCAGAGTCTTCTATTTCATTACAAATTTTTAATGTTGTTTATTAAATCAGAGAGAACCATGCTTTGAATTAGGAAGAACTGTTTCAAGCAGAAGACAGCAGGACTGAGACAAGAACAGCTGATACCTAACCTAGAGCCAGTTTCCTGTTCATATGAGGTATTAATTTGATTTCTGAAAATGTTGAATGTTACTGTCAGGAAAAAAAAAAATTACTTCCCTTTTTGATGTAAAGAGCTTGATCCAAGTGGTAGTCTTAGAGTCATGCAGACATTTATGTGGAACTCACATGCTTTCTGAGCTGTACTTTTTCAGTTTCCCTTCATTTCTTAGAGCGCACTTCTGCTTTCATATTCTTCTTGCAGTTGAGTCGATAAGTTAGTCTGCAGGGTCACACCAAGGTGAGAATATGTTTTCAGAAAAGGTTTGAGTCAGCACTGTCACAGGAGGTCTTCTGCCCTTCTCCTCATGTCAGTGCAAGCATTTGAATAGCTGCATTACAAACTGGATTCGGAAACTGATCCAGGTAAAAGTGATCCAACTAAAAAATACAGGTTAGTTTTAACCTAGATCTGCCTCATTATGTAGGTGTGTGAAAGCCTATACTTGCACAGAGGGGGAGGCAGTGCAGGGGCTGAGTTTGAGCAGCAGGAAGAAAAAGAGAACACTTCTTCCAGCAGTCTTGGCTTGTGGTAGCTTAAGTTGATCACTAGTTTAAGTTGCTTAAGTCTAAAAGTCAGTTTAACCCTTACAGTAGATGATAGACAGAAAGCCTGTTTCTGGATTTCCTACATTTCAGCTTGTGTGTCAGGGTTTGTCTTTAGCACTGGTTTTATTTGTGTATGCATCTACTATATATCAATTTTCTTGTAGTTTATCCTTTACTACCTGAAAATGCTGCCATCCTAGGATGTCAATATTTACAAAAGGAAACATCATGGTTAGAGAGCACTACCACCCATTTTCCCTGGTATCTCCAAACTCTGTATGTACTCTCTCTAAGGTTTCATCCAGTTTGCTGTTGTAACGCAAGTCACCCCCTTTCTCTGTTCCTCCAGTTGCTAAGCAGCAGCTGTTCTCCCCATTAGCCAGCCACATATTTGCATGAAAATAATCAAGCTTGAATATATAACTGCTTCTAATCATGCACAGTTAAACAGCTGTACAATAAAAATTTGAGTATTAGTTATCACCATAACTGATGACTGTCTTAGAGTTTCCCTATAGAGTAAAATCAATATAGTTTTGCCTGTTTTGTTTTTTTAAACAAAAGGCACTTCAGTTTTTTCTTTCTCTTAATCCTTACTATGTAGCTACTTAAAAAAAAACTAGTCACAAAATGGTATCTGTAGTTCACGAAAAATTTATAAATGCAAATATGAGCAGACACAGAATCATCTAGCGACTATGGGGGCCAGGGGAAAGCCACATTTTTCAAATATCTAATTATAGTAGCAGAATGCAACAGAATTTGATGATAAAAGTTTAGAGTATAACACAAAGGTAACATTTCAAACAGTACATCTTAACTTGAAAACTGACTTATGTATCCGAGTTCCTATCGATCTCCAGGATGTTCAGTATTTCTGAGGTCTATGGTCTGAAATCTTGGAGTGCGCTCTCAGTCTGGGGATCCCCTGGATTTATCCAAACCATATTTCAGATCGAGGGCTGAATATGTGGTCCACATATTCTCAGGTGTTGTTTTTTCAGGTGACAGAAACGTGGTTTCTGCAGGGAGAAAACCTGGGCACATGGATCAGGAGTAATATGTGGTCCACCCAGTTGGTATCCTGACATAGACAGTCAGACTCTCTACATTACATGGGAAGTTTATTTCCCAGTGTGCCCAACAGACGTAGTGAATGTAAAAAGTCTAAATCTTCAGACTAAAATACTTGGTGCTATGCTGTGTAATTTTGGACTGCCAAACCTGTACATACTTTGCCACATATAAGAATCTGAAGTCTCATGTTAGCCTCTAAGGCTCCCTAAACACTCAGTGCAAGTAGTCCTCTTCATCGCAAAAGTGAGTACACTGGATGAGAAGCTGTCTAGAAATGCTGAGAAAGTATAAACTGCATGTTCCCCTGCCCAAAGGAGTAAGGCTGAAGTCTTCTGTCAGGATGCTTAGTTTGGAGTCCTCTCCTAGAGTTAGGTACCTAACCAAGTACAACCTTTATCTTATTTGGGAGATAAAAGAACAGGGAAAGATAGCCCTCTCTTCCAAGTTGAGCCGATCTGGGATTTGAACACAGATCTGCATTTCATGCATGAGTGCCTTAGCAGTAGGTTAATGGATGAACTAATGCACCTATGCAAAATATTAGGAAAGATTAATTTCTGGTGGTCTTTCATGTTTTAAGAATGCTTGTTAGACTGGACGTCATAGGCAAGGTACACAGGACGATTCCTCATATGAGAGTCCTGACAAGCCCTGCTTATACTCCAGGTAGCTAGGCCCACTTATGCCAGAATTGGAGGCAACATTGCACATGCCCATCATACCAGTGGGAAGTCAAGTGCTGGCTGGATGTTATCAGATAAAAATCTAAGGACAGCATGTGAACAGCAATGAATTGAGCAACTTGTAGTATACCAGACGGGCTTAAAGTGCCACTCAGGCTGCTGAATTCATTTGTGGAGGTAACTGTGCTTTGGAAATAATGCTTAAGATCCTACTTCATGAGAATTTTTTTTTTTTTTTTTTTTTTTTTAATTTGCAGTGAATCAATACAGGCTAGGCAATAGGCTCTGAAGAGTCATGCAGTCAGGTTCTGTCAGAGCCAGGGCAGTCACACTTTTAATCAATGGCCTTACACCAACAATGTCTTGCCATTAGAAACCTGATGGAAAAACTCACCTAGGTCTCAATTATGAAAATAATAAAAGTATCAAAGCAGTCTTTTAGCAAAGACTCTTAATAAACCTATCATGGCAAGAATGGTGCCATGTGATTGGAAAGTAAAAGATGTGTTTGAAGGGGAGCCCAAGGAAGCGTTATGTGCAACTGTTGCAGTATGTGGGACATAGGAAACAAATTAAAACATAGGATAAGCAAAGGCATGGAAGTAAAAAAAAAATATCTTTGGTGTAGTAAAGGTAGATTTTATTGGGGTAACTGGGTATTTTTTTATAAAATAATTAATTTATTGACAAAAGAAATGAAGTAGATTTTATCTGTACTTCATAAAAAGATTTAGTATAGTGCCATATGAGAAATTAAGTAGGATGCATAATGTAAAGAATTGCTAATGGGAAATGACAGTGGATTGTGTTGAAAGAAAGACCATAAAACTGGAAGATGGCTACAGGTAGAGTCCACCCATTTAATGTCTCTAGCGTAGTCCTATTTAGCATATAAATAAAAGTTGCTGGTAACCTTAAGTTTGGAGGAGAACAGGTATATCATATAGGAGGAATTGTGTGATTTGGATTGGAATAATAGAAATGTCATAACATCTTGCATATAAAAGATTTTGCACTTTAAAATTGCTAAGAATTTTCTGCTCTGAACTTCTGAATGTCACAAATGACAGAAGAAAAGATCTGGGAGTCAAAGTAGTATGAATCTACCTCCATGATGGGGTCTAAAAGATAAGTACAATCCTAAACTGCATGAAGTGAGTTATTTCCGTCAAAGCAAGTGATATTATCAATGTGATTATGCAAGATCTTGGTCATAACTTATTTGGACTATTTTTTAAGTTGTCAGGAGGGATGAATTTAAATGAGAAGAGGTACAGAGTGCGGTTCTGAAAATGACTGTAGATGTGAAAAGTCTGTTTTATCAAGAAGATAAAAATCAGTTGGCTTCATCTAGAAAAACAAAAGATGAGAGAATGTAAGTGAACTTAGTAAGTATATCTGTAACTTTGGAGTAAGCAAGAAGGAAAAATATGTAAGCCAAAGAACAGTGTTGGTGTAGAATTATTAGATATAAACTGGAAATTAACTGACCATGAAAGAACGTTTCTAACCAATGGAGGAATGAATTTCTTCTTTCAGTGAAAGTAACAGGGCAGAGCATTTTAGCAAGTTTTAATATGGAGGTTGATGAGATTATGAAAAGGGTTATATGATATTTGCTGGTTATCGCACATGACTGCACCTGACGGTGAACATTCTAGGAGAATTGCATGTAGTTCACCAAACATTTCAGTAGTGGGTTCCTCTAATCGATGCAGACAATTTAGCCATTAGGACAAATGAGTTTTCATTATCATTATACAAAATACATTGTATACCACAGATATGGTATAGCTTTCTGTTTCAGAAAACCTTGACTGTAGCACAAAATGCAACCCTGTTGCAACACGTATTGCGTCCTTACGTATGTGTTCGTTTCTGTAAATCATTTGTGTATACAAATTCACAAACATGTTTATATGAAAATGCAAAGCCACCTGTGACCATTTTTGTTTCCTGGGTTGTATTTGCATTTAGCAACTTGTATTTCAAACAGAAGTTTTGATTAAATTTTTTGTTTTGAAAGTAACTTTTTTTTTTTTCCCAATATTTTCAGGTCTTGCCGCTGCCTCATATCAGAAAAACCTACCAGTGAACATGCGTACAGGAAAAAGCATAAGTATTCAAGAAAATTATATAAATTGAAATGTAAAAATGAATAAAGAATTACACATGTAACAATGTAGAACTGTACCACTTTTTTAATTGAGAAAGTGTGTTTAATTGAGAAGCAGCATATGCATAATGTAAGAAAATGGTCAGTAACCACCTAATTTTAATTCTAAAGATGAGATTTCTGATCTGTTCTGTGCTGACAGAATTCTACATGTCAAGAAGCGATTGAGATTCCCTTCCATGCTTGGAGAATGACCTATTGTCAAGAGGAAAATATTTATACGGTTGCATAAGGAATTAAGTTTAGTATAACAAGAACACATGCATTGTTGGGGAACAGTTAACAGTACAGCAGTAAGTGAAGTTTAGTGATTGGATGTTCGACAATGAGAATTTTGATGAAATTTGATTAAGATGAACTGATTAAGTCTTAGATAATTGAGGAATAGTGCTAGAGCTGTTTTTATGAGTGGCATTGCTGAATCAGCATAAGAAAGAAACCCGCTGTCTAGTGCTTGTGTCTAATGACTATAAAAGTTGTGTATGGATTTAAAAGAGAAAATTGTGTGTAATGACATACCACATTTGAACATTAATACTGTTTGTGGGAATGGTATGTTCAACAGTGAGAGTTACTGGCAAGTAGTGGAGTACAAAGAGAAAAATGGTTGAGCGTTTGAATAGCTTTTGTTGTAAAAATAAAAGTAAATGGTTTATTTTTACAACAGAGCTGCCAGCTGAGGCTTCATGTGGTTGATCCTTCCATCATCTTCCCAGGAGAAAGCATTTGTGGCTGGGTGGGGTTTGTTAACTTAAAAACTGTATTTAATTTATGTGTACACGTATCTATGTGTGTACATAGCCCTACCAAACTCTGAAGTTTTTATTCCATACAATGCAGCTCAGGTAAATGGTTGTAAGAATTGTTTTTAAACAGGCAAGCAAAACATAATTTTTCATATGCTAATTCTGATAAATAGCTGAAGCATTTAGTTGAAACTCCCTGTTGAGAAATAAGTCTGGTGTGAAGAGAGTTAGGCCAAATGGTTCAAATAGTAAGTAATTAAAAAAATTTCATAATGGAAAATTTTCCAAGTGCTATAACTGCCAAAAGCCCTATCAGTCTCCTATAACTTATGTAGCCAAATATACATGAGTGTGTGGTTATTATTTGAATTTTTGTTGTTTTAAAATGTGAAGTGTGTTTCTGTGAATGAATCACAGAAATGGGGCTGGATGGGAAGTGGTGAAATCCATTTAATTTTAGATGCTATATTTTTTTCTGCCATGTAGTCTGACTTATGGGAGGCACTCCTCATTCATGCATCAGACAAAGTGAAAGAAGCCTCAGTCCAATATGCAGATCACAAACAGCCATCTGTTATCCAAAAAGAGAGAGAAGTCTCACCATAAGAGTAAACTTAAAATGTTTTAAGTTTAGATTAGAGGTGGCAGAGGTCCATTAAGTGCTTTGTCCATATCTGCCAGTATTGGTCCCTGTAATATATGAATGTATACATTATGATGCAGTTTCAGATGCCTACTATTTTTTCCTATTAGGATAATTGCCTATAGTTTAGAACTCAGTATATGTTTCCTGTACTGTCTAAATCTTTCTGTTCCTAATTAAATATGTATATATAACCTTTTATTACCTCAAATAATTATTTTTCCTTCTTGGGGTTTGTTCCTTTGAAATAATTTTCCAGAAAAAAAATGAATGTTAAGAAAAAAGCATTTTGAACTTCGTACTTGCTTACCTTGATTAAGGTAACACCTGTTTAGGTTCGTAACATTTCCTTTTGAGTCTTTCCAGCTCCCAAAGAATTTCTGTTATTTTTATGTGAATTCCATCCAATTTGCAGAGATCTTTCTTGTAATATGCCTAGAACTCATTGGTGAATTCCAGGCATGGTTGTAAAGAGCGTGGATGAAGAATTTATGGTTTATGTCCAGATAGAGTTTTTACTTTGTTTCAGGCATCCATGTGACCTCCATGCGTAGGGCAGAATTAATTACTTGAGGGTATTAATGTTTGGTCCACCAAGAGGCTTGAAAGACTTTGTTGGTTGTCCACGAATAAAGTATTCTACAGTCTGCCCTACAGCTGTATATAAAGAAACTGTTACCTTCCTGCTCCAGGGTACAGTGCTTCCAAGTGTGCAAGTCAAATCTAAACTAGTCTCTTTGTCGGTACTCTGTTACAAATCTATTTGTAGTTTCTTCTTGCTTGTTATCCTTAGATTGTTTACAAAAACTATGCCTTTGGGGTATTTCTGTCCTACTGAATCTATTCCAGAATATTTCTCTCAGTCTTTTCCATGGCAGTAGCTTGCTTTTTCTTGTACTCAGTTTCATTTTACTGTTTTCTGACTGCATTTTAGCCACACTAAGTTACTTTGAGGTATCTCAGTATCCTCAAAGTTGTCCACATTGTGGCCTCTCAGGGATTAATGAAGATGTCAAATAAAACAAGGCCTCACAACGGTTCCTGTGGCACCACACATATAGATAGATAGGTTGCTATATCCTTTATCCTAGGATTCTTTTATTTGCTGTCAGTTTTCACAGGTTTATCCTGAGCCCCACAATAGTCACTGTTTTCCTTAAGCTTCAGAATTTTTACACAGTCCTTGTGTCTTTGTACCTCTCATTCAGCATTGTAATCTATCCAACACACTTTGAGTGATTTTTGAGGTTTCATGAGAGTACCAAATGCTTTCCCCAAATTGAGTTACATAATATCTAAAGGTTTCCTTTGGACTGTGTATTTTGTTCTGGCTTTTGGGGAAAGTGTTGTTGTTTGTTTTATTGCAAGCTAAATATTGCCTAGTATTCTGTTGTCCTTTAAGGCTAACATTTTCAGGCTTGCTTGACCTGAAATTAAGTTTAGTGTAGTTTAGAATTTCAGAAGTAGTGCTTTTACCTAGATGTTTAAAAACCTACTTTTATGACTACTGAAACCTAGTTTCAAAAACATTCACTTACTGAACACTTTTTGCTAGTGTTTTTTTGCTCAGTACTCACATTGAAGGGACTTTTCAACTTTTTAAAGGGTTTGCTGCCTCCAGTACCAATCTTAATGGGAATATACAAACAGGATGGGGTGGGAAGAATGGTGTGCATACATTCAAATGTGTCTTCATAAAATGCAGAAAGCCACAAAATATCATGGACCTATTTACTAGGTATGTAATATTTAGCCAGAAATTAGTAACATGTTATTTTAGTGTGACATCCATCAGTTAAACACAGTTGAACTTCTTACTCTTTCCAAAATCAAAGCACACCTACATTTAAAGATGAAAATACTGCTATTTATGCTAATTAATTATACTGTATTTGTGTAAGTTCACTTAATGTGAACTTGAGTCTCAATGCAGTGCACAAAGAAGACATTGCTAGGCATATGCCACATGGAAAAAGGCAGTGCAAACAGTGGTATACAGGTAATCCCCAAAAGAGATCACTGGAGATGAAGTTCATCCAGAATATGGTCTATTTATAAATACTTGTCTGTGTGCTTGAAATGTCATCATCATCATCATCATCATCATCATCATCATCATCATCATCATCATCATCATCATCTACCAGTTCTAGTAGTATCTACTAAAGGATACTGAAAATGCAGGCCCCATCAGCACACAGATCTGCCTCAACAATTTTGGAGTCTTGCAAATAAAATTAGTTTTCTTACCTGTATATTGATCATTTTGTATCTCAAAGTATGAGATAGGTACAGTTAGAGATACAAACATGGGAAGAAAACACAAATTCGTAGAGTAGATCTGCTAATCTAATGTGATATTTTAATTGAAGTTAGGGAAGATTGAAAGGAAAGACACCATGATTCTGTTTCCAGATTCTTGGGAGGAAAATGTGTGTGTGTTGTTTATGGACTCCTAGTCAAGTGCAGAAAATGGATAGATTCTCTCTGGAAGCTGTGCAGTTATGTGACTGAGACTGGATTCTGTTATAATATGGTGCGTGTTTCCTGGTGTCTCTTGAGCAATCTTGGCAGCTGTTTTAGTTAGAAAATCAGTGATATTTGTTTTCCTCCAAAAGCAGGAACTTGATGTCTTGGCTAATAAGGTTAAACAACACTGCCCCCAATCTGTAAAGTATTAAGTACTATGCCATATTCCAGTCTCCCCACCCACTGCACCTCCACCTTCCTTTTCCTATGCTACTTTTCAAGCTATTGTGTGGAGACAGTATTTTGTGTAGCTGTTTTCCTGAGCACAGGACTTAGGCTTTTGTCCTATGTAATTTTTTTTTCTCTAATAATTAAGTGACGTGTTCACATTAGGACCGTGCTTTTTTCAAAGAAAATGATTGTTGAGTGAAAGTACTAATATGCAGGCGAAAATGGGAAATGATTATGCTGTAAAAATAACTTTGAAGGAGTCTCAGATTGTTCAGAGAGGGAAGAGGGCCTTCCAAGAAGTGATCACATTCTCACACTCAGCTTTAAACACATTCTTTATCTTTAAAAGGAAACAGAAGAGAATCAGTCAGTAAATCAAATGTAGTTGTGGGCTTGTCTGCAAAACCGTATCATTCTGAAATAAGGCGTTAGGACTGGACATTTGAAACAAGAATTGTCAGTGCCAAGACCTCTCGTGCTTTGAGAAAAGTGGGTATGTCTTTCATTAGACAATACCTTTCCTGCATCCCCTGATTGTCTTTCTTCATAATTGTCTGAAGAGAGCAGTTATGGTGGCTGCTCTGGGTGAATCTTTAGGTACACATTAAAAACCAGACTGTATTTTTGTACTGTAATAACTAAGCTTTTTAAATCACTGTAAGGTATGGGGGTTTTTTAATAGCTATTTTTTTGAAAAGGAAATTGAATTTCTTGCCAAAACCTCTCCACCTTTTCTTAGTTGTTGTTGGAGAAAAAAATACGTGTTTAAAGACCACATGTTCTAGCAGCAACTTTTTAAACCTGTTCTGTGATAAAGATTTCACTACCAGTAGCCTGAGTTTCTCTCTATTGCTCCAGCCACCACGAGATTACTAGTCAGTTCCCTAATTTCTTCTTTTCCTGACCAGCACAGAATTGCTTTTTGCCTGGAGTACTTCAGAAATTGCTTATTTTAAACCAAGGAAATCAACAGCATCCATGTTTTTCAAGCTTAGCCACAGTAGCTTTATCTTTTATCACACTTTGAAAATATTAGTATTCTTTAAATTAAATAGTTCTGTTTAGAAGTAAATTTCCCTCAAATAAAGAGAAAATACAGCAGTAGTTGCCAAAAGGGATAAAGTGCACTACCTGGAAACATATCCTTTATTTGGAAACATATACTTTATTTCTTATTTCTTATGTGCTGACAGAAAAGATGAATGAGGATGTTGGAGGCACAACGTCTCTGTAAATACTGTATTGTTGTTAGCGTAATTTATTTCTATGTCCCTAATAAAAATAAAACTTTTAAAGCTTATTTTAATTTAATCATGTATGAAATGATAACACTACTACTTCAAAGGTTTAAAAATTCCAAATGATTTGGCATGAACTGTACTGTGACAGTAGAATTCATAATTTCCTTGTTGGCTTCTTTGTAATGTTCCTTACCATATATTACATCTATACTGTGAAATAAAAAAAGGGCTAGAGAGACCGCTGCATCCCTCTGCCTCCGAATGCTGTCCCCTGAGCAGTGTGGGAGTACTCTTTGAGATGGTGCTATGGGCCTAAGCTTCCACGCAGCATGCTGGCAGCTTAACAGCGTGGGTGACGAGCAGCCCAGTGTTCAAGCGTATTCCTTGGTACTATTTTGCTAAATAGTATAGGCAGAGCAGCAGTGTCTCGGATAAGGTTTTTGAAATGTGACGATTTGCCAAATTCAGAACAAGACTTTTAGGGGTATTCAGTTCCACTGATTGATTTCTTTTCTAAGTGCTTCCAATACATTAGTTACTTTTCATAACATCCAATAAATGAGTAATAAGGGCACTTGCTTAAGAGTCCTTAGTCCCTGCACTCAGTACTATGTATGCAAGCTATATAATTACTGTTTAATGAAAAAAATATAAGCAGGCCTAGGAGATTAAGGCTTCCTTATTCTTTTTGGCCTCTAAGTCTTCCATTCCTCAGCACTGATTGGCAAAAACCCGAGCTGAAGGTAAGAGATGTTTCCTGTGGAGCCACCTGCTGATAGGGGCACTCTCCTAGGAGACAGGAGAAGCTGGTTTGGTGTCATTCAAGCAATGGAAGGCCTAGAATCTGTTGTATTTTCTCTTCAGCTGCTATTGAAAAATGCAGTGTCCTAACCCCTCTGCTGCTGCGTAAGAGTATGCAGCAAAGGTATGGGTCCAAAAGGAGGGGGAGATATCCTTAACCTCTGCCAAGACTTAGTTCTAGAAAAGCTCGTAGGCAGCAGATGTAAATTTGTGCCTAATGACTGACCTAAATTTCACCAAGGAGAGAGACAGGCTAAACAGCAATAAACGGCCTTCTGTAACCTTCTGTCTGAGCTATCATAAGTATGTTTCTGGTTAAAACTATTAAGAATGCAGGGGTTCTGGTGCATTTCTGTTGCTAGGTACTGCTGTTGGAGGACTAAACTGTCTGACTCCATACATTCACCCATCTTCTTTGGTCGGGTGGAGTGCTTCTTAGAATAGCAGTGTTCTGTACGCTGTTTGCATGGGCATAAATGGCTACACAAATGACAAAATTCTAAAGAATTAGGTCAGTAGGTTTTATATCTAATTAGGCCTCTAATCCTACAAACCACTTATGGTTTTGCATTATTATATGTTCATTGTGTCTTAAATGGAACTACTCATTTGAGTGAAGCTTTGGGTGTAATTGCATGCAGGATCAGATCTGGGCAATCACATTTTAGCTTATTAGTTGCTGGCTGGGGTTAAACCACAACAATACTGCAGCACTGTTACAAATCAGATGTCTCTGATGTTACCCCCTGCCCAGTCAGGGTGAAGGGGTATCTGAAACTGAATCTGTGTAATGGCTTGCACTCCATTTCCATGCCTATCCAAACCAAGCACTTCTACAAAGGCATGTCAGAGAGAGTATTTTAACTGTTGAGTTAAGAGAGTCATAAGGCGTAGATTTTCAATGCAGAAGGTCACGAGGCTGCAGTTTCACTGGGTTATGTGCTGTATTTGCATAGACAGATATTCAGACAGTTAATGGTAGTGCAGAATGCTTTAATGATTTTCATTTGCATCAAGCTGTTCTCACCTCTTAGGAACATAATGGATAAATAAAAGAGGCCTTTTGTTTGCTCTTCATGAAAGTTACCAGTGATTAAGTGGTGCTGAGGGAACAGACTCATGCTCTCATTTAAAAAAAAAAAAACAAAAAACAAACCCAACAACAAAACTGTCTATCAAAGCTGACTTCAAAGTGACCTACTTAATTTCGATTTAAAATGGCACTTGAATAATTTTATTTTAATGTTATGCACATTTCCTAACTCAAAACAGAGAACTGGTCACTCCTAACTAAAAATACAAAAATAGCTATTACATCAGACATAAAATACTCATCGTTTGTTAGGGTACTCTTTATAGTGTTGAGTTACAAACAAGGCTATATACACTTAGATCAGTATTTCTTCCAAATGGATTCAGCAGTCACTTTTATTATTAAAAATTATGTCCAGAATGTAGTTGTGGGCCAATTGATACTTTTTGCACTATACTATCATGTTTCATAAGAAAGTCCATGCCAGGGGCTTGCTAGAGAAAAATCTTGTCATGATTCCTTGAGGTGTTTCCTCTAAGTTTTATTCTTAGAGTGTGCCTGTGGAAGATTTCTCCAAACCTTCCTGGAACATGGCATATTCTCGTAAAGGTATAGAGACTTCCACACTATGTCTTGGCCCCTTGCAGCTCAGCATCAGCTTCTTGGGCTCCTCTGCCATGCATCAGCTCAAAAGCCCCTTCTTGAAAAGGGTTCAAAGGAGGTTAGCAGTCTTTGGCTATGTTGTATTTTTAGTAATTTTCTGAAGGATTTCACATGTAGTTCAGTCTCTTTCAGTGGAATCTTGAAAAAAATCTGCGTGGACTTCACGGCTCTTTGAGAATAAAGCTCTGTTCTTAAATACCTTTGTGTCAGAATGGTCATGCTTAAAGTTTTGTTCCTAATTTATGATTCCATTGCCCTGATTCAAGCATTGGCACCTCGGTGCCACTATATTTTTATTATATTTTTCTAAATGTGTTAGGAGTTTCAACTTTATGTGTCACATTGAGAAGCACAGCCAAGACACTCGCTATCCCAAATACCCAAATTTCAGTAGTCTCCATTTAGGATACAAGGGTACACTGTTCCTGATAGCAGCTAGGATGAACAGGCTTTCAAGTACTTGGGTCTTTTGTTTTCAGTTAATAACTTCCAGTCCTTTCAGTTTCTAACCTCCTGCCTTTGAGATAGTGATCTTGAGTACTTCTTGTGGCATTCAACTTCTCTCTCTCAAACCTGTGTCATTTAAATCAAGATACAGAACTTCATGTATTTGGAATACCCTCCGTTTTCACAGAATTAATAGGATATTTGGGGAACACAGAATATGCAAATTCAGACCTGCTGAATACATAATTTTTATGGCCCTTCTGTGTTGTATTGGCTTTGTAATTTGTCCACTGTTTGACTGAGGACTAATTAAATTACTGAATTTACAATAGGAATATATTAGTCCATCCTTCCCTTCACTGATTTTAATTCTTTACTCCTCCAGTTAATTTTCTTTTAAATCTGCCTTTGTGTTTTCAGTGTAGCATAAAAGGACTAGTCGATGGCCTGAATACAGGGGCAGTTGAGGGAAATTTCTGTCTGCAATCAGTCTCCCCACTGCAGGAGGAGTGCTGGATATCCTTACATTTACAATAAAGATGGCTGAATTCAGTGATCGCTGCCTGACCAGCATAACAATTCCTTAGCAATTTATGGCAGGTTGGGAGAGAAAGGGTTTAAGATTACATCTAAGAAGAGATCTGTGCGTGTGAGGATATGACTCTTTGTCTTGGGCTAGGAATAAAAGACCCGTTTGGAGGTATGTGTAATTTCAATCTATAGTAAGATGCAAAGTGTCTTCCCACATGGAAATAAGATCCATGGCTAACAGTGTATTTCAGTACATGTATTATCAGTGTAGGTTTTTTACATTTTGTGTGTTCACAGCCTCACAGTGGCCTTGATCATCTTAATCTAGGGTTTTAGTCATATGTTGCACTTATGTGTACTTACATGCAACATATGGAAATATAACTTACTAAGTATATGACTAAGGAGATATTCCAGAAATCCTAGACGTGAAGATGAAGCATTGTAGCTGATTCTGACAGAATTACAGCAACTCCTTGCTGTAGTAGGAAAACTTTGTTCAAAACCAAAAATGTTCTTATGGTTTTAATTGAGTGGCAGAAAATTACTTCTGTGTGGTCATCCCTGCTAGGAGATTCTTTAAAACCAACATTTTCCATTTTTCCCTGTTTATTTCTTTTTTGGCTAGTAGTTGCCTCCATGAATGGGATTTATAAACTATCAATCTAAGGAGGATAAAATGTTTTCTGGAGAATTTGATCCAGATGTATATTACTGTTTCAATAAATATCTTTTAAGTATTTAGAAGAAGAAGGTTTTTTGGGAAGGTTGTTTTGTTTTGTTTTTTTTTAAATATCCTGGTTAACTTCTAAGCAGCCAAATTCTTGCTGTGTAGAACTCCGGGAAAGTCAGTAGTATTTCAGCAGGGATTCATGTGGCCCTTGGGTTTTGGACTGTATCGTATTGCAAGGTCCTAAAATAAGACTGTTTGGAGAGCTACAGGCTTCCCATCTTTTTGTCTGGAAAAGTTATAAAATAGAACAGGCAAGCTTTTCACTGAGCTGCTGAGAATGCAGTTCTGGCTATGCAATCAGGACTAAATAAGGAGCAAGATCTGCACTAAAAATAGAAATGGAGGCTGATCCAACTGCAGCGTGAGTTATAATCCTCGCACAGCAAAGGGCTGGTAGGTTCAACTGAGGACACTTAGTTACAGAGAATCAAATAAACTTTATTCGGCTCCTAAAAAGCTGTCATACCCTAGCTGCTCTAACCAGGTTTTTACCAGTCAGCAGAAGTATTAATAATTCCTGCAAATTATTTAACGTTATTTCAGATTCAGAATTTTTTTTTTTTTTAAGGGTGAGGATTATATTTGGCACATAGTAAGAGGGAAATGTGGGTTGGGTTTATGTAACTGTGTTTGAAGAACATGGGGGAAAATGACACAGAGAGATTTATTGCACTTTCCTCATGGCTGGGTAAATACATTCTTATCACTGCTTTGAGCGTTAAGCTAGCGTGCCTGCTGACATTACGTGGCTCCAAGTGGGCACGCTGAGCTGATTTGGGTATCTGGCCAGGCCTGGTACCTTGTCAGGGACAGTGCAGTTCACAGTGTGTGCTTCGAGGGAAGTTACTTGGCTTGTTTCAAGAGCAAAGTCCAGAACAGTGTAGGTCATTCCTGCCCCTTCCCCTCCCCTTTGTTGGTAAAATAATTCAGAAAATGTTTATCTTTTAGTTGTGTATTTCCTTTCATCTACCACATGCCTTGTAAGCTTAAGCCCAAACCTGCCCAGGGAGTTCAAATATATCCTTTGATACAGAATAGATTATTATTGCTTTTTTATTGTTAGGAACATTTGGCTATTAAATATTTGGATTACGTGAACACAGCCAGCTACAGCTCTGTTCTGCTTGCTTTCTTTGCCTGTTCCTGTATCTCTTCAGGCAGTGGCACAGCAAGCATGAACAAATTTGCTGTTACTTCAGTCTTTAAAATGAGAGATTCTGTAACAGACTTTGGTAATTCATCATATAAGTTCATTTCTTTAAATATGTTTACATACGAAAATTAACAAAATTAGTAGACACCAAATCAATTTCTTCTACTACCTAAATGTTAAAAGTATTTTTATTAATTTTTAGTTTTCAACGAGCTGCAGAACTTGTTACTGAAAATGCACACTGTTCATGTACCTTCTGCCTGTTAATGACGGGAGTGGCTCAGTCAAATTGGAAGACAGTCAGTGGAAGAGAAACATTTGGGTCATTTGACACACAGGAAGGCTAAGACAGCAGTGGGAGTACGTGGAAGAAGACCAAAAGGCAGAGATCCTCAAATTTGCACAGGCCAAGAACAAGGCAAATGAAATACACAGTGTCAGTGAGTCACAAATCAATTGTTTGGTTGCGTTTTCCTTCCTTACCTCCCTCCCCACCATAATATGAACTACAATATTCCCTGTTTCCAGACTCCTATCCCAGCGCCTGTATCTCCTCTCTTCCACGTCCCATACTGAGTGTGCAGCTTAGCAGAAGCTGTGAGCAGCTGCCTCATAGAAAGGCAAGCTGATCAATGCCATCTTGTTGATGGGGAGGCAGCAGCCTCCATCTCCAGCTGAGTTCAGAGGCCTTTTTGTTTTGGTTTGGTTTTGGTTTTGTTTTGTTGTATTCTCATTACTTGTGCTTGTATTTGAAGATCTGTGTTTTCTGGGGAAAAAAGGAGTGCGTGCAGTCCAGAAGGCGTAGAGAAGGGATGGTGATAGATAATTGCTGTGAGGGCTGAACAATGAAATATGTGTATGATTATGTTTTGGTCACATTCAAAACCTATACTGATTAATTACTTCATTTACTGACTTAAGCTGAATCTTTTTAAGACTATATAGGGCTTTGCATTAATTTAATTATGGCCTGTGCACACCCAGTTTTTGTGTACTGTTAGCTATTTGGAACAAATCATTTGGTGTAATAAAAATGACGTAAGCCTGCAGTGCAGATACAGTAATTTTAGTGCATTTATTAAAATAAGCTAAATACTTGTATCAGCTTAATGATTATGCTTAAAAAAATCACACCCAATCCAACAAAAAATTGTTAAAATTATATATGGAAAAAGAAAAATCATTTTAATAACATATTTTAAGTAACCAAAGGTTGTACAAAGAAGAAATGGCATTACTTGAACTCACAGTTTCAGCCCAGGTAGAGGCTTACCCAAATGTCATATCAGTTTACAATGAGTCTACTTCTAGATTAGAAAACAGTGGTGATGAACTATGCAGTGTAACTGAGATGTTAAGAGATAACTCCAAAACCAAATATGAACAGGTGTGCAATTCTACCTTCGCTGCCTTTTCACTATTAATTTTGAAGGTAATGAAAATGTGGAATAATTCTGTGGGTCCTTACAGATGCAGAATGAATGAATTCAAATTACAAATTTTTTTTTTTAAAGACGATTTGTTTGTTTTTTGTCAGAGACCTTTCAAAGTACAAGGGGAGGTCACAGCTGTTCTTTTCATTCACATGTAGTCTAATAAAACAAACAACATATGTATAGGGCATAAGAGTTTAGCGCTGGGAACATAGGGATTTGTATATGACTTTGAAAACCGTAAATAACAAATTATGCTTAACCTTTATTCTATCGCCCATCAACCTGATTTGTTAGTAAAGATTTGTATTGGAATTGAGGTTTCATGTGTTACATTGTTCAGAAAAATAAAACTTCTCTCACCAAACACCAGATAGCAAGGTCCACATTTACATTCTCAGCCTTAATTCCAATTGTCATAAGTCTTCTAGATTTACATAATTACTACATTTGCATAATCACTTAAGACCTTGATCTGTACTCCAATGAAAGCAGACCTGAAACCTGCTGAAAATCACACTTACCCTCATTTTATACTGCAAGCATACAGGACTGAGCTCAGATATGGGCATGTCGCCTTTTCTTTAGAGCGTGTTGGCAGCGGGTACCTGAGTGAGTTTGGTGGGTTAGTACACTAGCATGCTAATGCTCACAAGCAGTCTGCTGGTGGTCCTTGCTGCCGTAATGTATCTGGAGCGGATGGGGCTTGGGCGGGGTGGGTACAGGTTATACCATGCTTACCTCTGGTCCAAAGGACTTTTTGTTCCATTACAGTATCGACATAGTTGTGGTGGTCTCATCATCTCAGAGATGGAGCTTCCAAATACTGAGGATTAAAAAACAAACCCAAAATGCATCACTCAGTTTCTTACAAGTCAAGCAGGAAGATTAGCTGAATATTTCACAAATACAAATCAATTAATCCCTCTTTTTTTTTTTTTTTTGTCTTGCTGGAGACAGTGAGCTACAGAAACCCATCAATTTGCACATTGTCACAAGGAAATTTGGTTTTGAATCAGACATTGAATTCCCCTTTGACTTCCTCAAACCACAGAACCCTTACCTCTCATTTTACTCTAAAAATACCATCAATTCAGGGGAATTATACTTGCTAGATTGAACCACTAGAAAGCAGACATTCTTTCAGTGCAGAATAGATGGCTGCTATTCTGCTGTATGATAGTACAAAGATGAATTTCATGTAGGAAATGGGTAACTCACAGGATGTAGGTTAGATCTTGACACCACACGAGTCATGACAGAAAGTTATTGTTGTCTGATAGTTTTTGGATGCCCCCTTTACAGGTAAGTCAGACCCTTAAACCAGTTTCCAGTGGATAAATATCTAAAACAGAAAAGCTATCATGATTGTTAGTGATCTTCTCATATGGCTTTGTGTCAATAGTGTGAGAATGTGGCATTACTCTCTGTGCCAGGAAGAAATTAAATTATGGCACTTGCATAAAATCTTCATTTTTATGTTGTGCTTAGTCTGCAGAATAGTTGGGTAAAAGATTTCAGCAGACGCTCCTCTTCAAAACACAGACAGGAAATCAAAAACATTTGAAGGCATCTTCTCAAAATAGAGCTGTCCTGAATGGACATCTTCACAGCACAAGTCAACAAGACAATGATTTCCGTGTTCCAGGGATAGCTGTTTCCTTTTATACTTACCTGTCAGTCCTTCTAATTCACAGATTACTTGGCAAAATCAAGTAGACTCAGCGAAATTAACCTTTTTAATCTCCACTTGCCAAAAGAGTCCTGGTTTCCAGATATCCTGAATAGAGTATCTGCAGAACTCACAGACTTCCTGCATTTGGAACCACCAAACAAAGGAATGGGTTGATATCTGTGCTTGAAGTTGTTCCCTCTCTTAGCCTGCATGCATGCTGGATGGCTGTTAAGAATAGGAAGTGCTGCTTTTCACTCAGTCTTGATCAGTGGTAAGAAGACCTCTTTGAGGCAAATTTATTTGGCGAAGGAAATGAGATTTTCCTCCTAGAGCTATGAAGTATCTTAAGTACATTTGAGCAATTGCTACATGACCTTTTAAACGATCTTCTGGCTTTAGAGCAGTGGCGAATCCTGACAGGTTGAAAGAAGTTGAACTTGCAGCAGTCTATATTCAGTGGCTTCTCCCACCTCACTGAATTGTGGTTCTTGAAGGGTCCAACCAAGGTAAATATGCTAGGTCTCCCACCTCAGACTAGAACCTGTGTCTGACCCATCAGCTCCCAGGAGTGCCTATCCTTGACAAAAATTTTATGCCCTTGCTGACTCTTGTCGGCTAGGATGACCTCCTGGAGGCCATTGCTTCAGTGACAAGAGTGAAGGAGAAGTGCTGGTCCCTCTTCTCTAAATGGTATTTTCTGTATTCTTCCCTCAAACCACATGTTTGTGGAGACAGAGTCATTTCTCCACACTTGGGATGTAACAGGTACCCTGTTAACTACAAAAAGTGAAGTATTTTAAGATACTCACTTGACTTTTCCTACCTCATTATATTCCAGACTGCAAGTCTGTTTTAAGATCGTTACGGCAATTCCAGGTAAACCATTAGATCATACTCTGTCAGAGCAGCATCTGTGCTGGCAATTTCACCAAGAAAATTATTTATCTTAGACCTGTACAGAGCATCGACCTGAAGCTCTGTCTTCCCGATTCAACAGATGTTACATAGAGTATATTAACAACTCTTGATGGGATACAACATAAAGCATTGTTCCAACTGCAACCTCCCAAGAATCTGAGTCTGCCATGGAAGAAAGAAATTATTGCTATTGAGTACACTGTGGTGGAAATACGGATATATATTGCATACAGATAACTGCTAGGAAGAGAACAGAAAATTAGTTACCTATCAGTAATCGATCAGTGCTAGACGTGTGCATATCCCACACAGCCCCCACTCTCTTGTCGTTATACTCCTGCACACTTGGGATTCTCATATACATAAGGTGCACTGAGCGTGCTATTGCCCAAATTAAAATCTTAAGGAGCCTCAAGGTTTACGTGTGCTATATAGGTATATCAGGCCTCACAGTCCCATAAGCAAATGTGCAACCCCAGAGGTAAGCATATATACCTCTCATCAAAGTCCTGGTGCTATATCGTAAGTAACTTTTCATTTGATCAGAGGCATGCAAAGCTTTCCTACAGGTTCTTTGTGCAGTGAAAGTAGCGATATCTGATAGCATAAGCATGTTCAATCATACAAAGGATAAAGCAATTTTAAAACCCACACCCAAAGCAACAGTAACGGTACCTGAACAAAACAAATTTTGACTAGTGTAAGTTACTACTTTTAAGATACTATTCTTAAACTCCAAATCTTAAAACTTTCTAACGAAAGGTGACATCAATAAATAGCTTGTTTTAAAGCTATATCTGCACACAAAGTATGCTATTCTACTGTCGTGTACAATATTTAAGAACCCAAGCAAAATTACCAACAAGCATCCCAGGCAAACGGTTATAAGACGACGGTAAGCCTTCATCCCTAAAAGCAAAAATATGGACCAATCCACAATGAAATGAAAATTGGCAAGAACACATCACATTTACTCTCAAAGAGTTCTGTACATTTCCAAATTATAGCCAAGCAAAACACAGGTAGGTATCTGTCTACAATCTGTGTAGGTGCAGGATGTCTCTTCTGCCAATTCATCCCTTAAATAATGAGCATTTCTGTGCAATCATATTGTTGTCATACCTTATGTACAGTGGCTTGAACTTTTCAATGTCTCATAAATAGCAACAGTAGACAATACTGGGGACTAGGTAGTGCAAAGCCTGATAGGAAAAGAAGGATTCAGGAGACTGTACAAAAAAGTAGAAAAGACTGGGAAAGTGAAAGCAGAGCAGAAGGGGAGCAAAAGAATAAGCTCTGAGGAAAGAGTCCACACCAGTAAATGGACTACTCTCAAGAAAAGAGAGTAAAGCACAGAAGGAAACAGGAGGGCATGTTCATCCAAACCCATTATAGAAAAGCAAGACAATTGTTCCTCTTTTGTTCTTCACCGTGTTTTAATCCTGCTTCTGTACAGAGTCGTGCATTGTGACTGTTGAGGGAAAGGTATGCCTGGAATTTAGATAGGCTCTTAAAAGCAAGCATATGCCATACAAAGAGTCGTGAACCACAGAGATAGGAAATAAATGATGGTGGTCATTTCTAGAGAACTCACAGGCCTTCTGAAAGCCAGGGATCAAATTCAGACTTGATCCCTCGATTTAATTAAATAAGCTACACTGTTACCAGCAGGTTCGTTTTCTTGTGAGTCAAAATCCGGTCTTACCTTTGCCCTTTTGTTTCAGTGGAAGACCAGCATGTACATATGAACACAGAATTATTTTATTTTCTGTAATGATCAAACCCAAATGTTATTTTACCTTTGCCAGCTTTGTGTAGGGTGATGTGCCATCTTGCATATTTATTTTCCTGGAGTGATTCCCAGAAGTATGCTATGCTTTTTCTTGCTCATGTCTCACTAGCTTTATTTATGAGTTGTGTACACCAGGTTTTTGGTCCCTGGGGACAGGCCTACACAGGAAATCTGTGGATGATATTTAATACATACAAGTATGAGGCTAGTACAAAAGCAGCTACCAAATGGTGTTCCAAATTGATCTAATTCAGAATTTCAGACTAGATCGTGGATAGGTTAGCGTCCATGGTGTAAACCACAAACTCCTTTATCTGTTTTGTCATATAGAAGGAAGAGATGTGGTAAAGATTAGTAAGTCAGAAGGAAATGTTACTTAATGCTCACTGATGCTCATCAGCTGCTAAATATTTAAATATTAAAGTCTCACAATAGACCTTTGTAATAGGATTATGTGGTGCTAGATGAGTGAAAAATGAAGTACCGTAGCCTGATTTTCGATTTGGAATACCTAGCTTCAGTACGCCTCATGTTTTCAAAAGTGTCCTTTAATTCTTGGGGAATTTGAGGGGTTCAGTTTCTTAAAACCGGGCACACAGAGCTTGGACCACACAGATTTAACAGAAAAACCATACTGGCTTTTTTCCTTTTAAGTTGCTTCCTAGAATTAAATGATTTGTACCTGAATTGTTTGAAGTGTGAAGTGGGAGAGAACAATCCTTTCGTGTCCAATATCCATGCCTAATCTGAAATAGCAAACTTTCAAGTAGAATTGAGGGGAATGCTTTGGGAGAGCATATTCAGTTCAAAATACCAAAATGTGATTAAGGACAATGAGCCAACATTTCAGGAGTCTTCCTTGTCAAGTGGAAGCAAAATAATTTAGAGCAAATTTTCGCTTGGTTTACAGAATTGAAATTCTGTTGTTCTCTGATGACTGAGTCTAATAGCAGTATTGTTGTTGTTATTGATTCTTACTGATTGCATAGAAAGTATGTTTTAAAGATACCTTTTTTCTCACTATTAGAGACATGAATTCCCTTTGGCTGTAAAATAAATCAAGATAAGGCCCTCTTTCTCACATGCCATCACAACTGATGAGAGCTGATTGGTATTATATTATCCCTTTGATTACACCTGTGTAATCCCATTAATTGAAAAATAAGGTGACCTGGGGAAACTTCATGGCCAGTAGTGGTGCATAGGAAAGCCGATATACAAAGCTTGATGTACATTTTAAACTGCAGTCGTATTTACAGGTTGGCTGCTTGAAAAAAACACAGAGTTTGCACTGTCCCCTAGGACTTCGGGGAGGTGCCATAACCGCTGGACCATTCCTCAAAGCAGAACTGATGGATAAGTATTCTGATGGGTCAAGCCAGGGAGCAAGGCATCCCTCCCACCTCTCTGATGCTCTGATTCATTCGACAAGTCAGTTTGATATTCATGTATGTGTTCTTCATCTGGCAAATGCTTCATCCCTAGGTCTCTTTGTAACAGCTGTGCTAGGTGTGATGAGTCTGTCGTTCCACATAGCATGTTAATATGTCAGTATTGTGCTTCAAGGATGCTCCTAGGCTTGCCTCTGGGCCGGCTCTAGTGTCTGTGCAAACTGCAAGCACAGGATCTCACTTGCAAGGTCGTCTGCGTGTCTAGTGGTTTAATATGTTGGTAGTCAGTGAGGAGGTTTAACACGCTGCTCAGTGCAGCGGACGGGCGATGTGGGGCTGCTCGCGTGCGTGAGAAGCAGGCGGAGTGGGGAGCACAGCGAGATGCCAGCCATAACCAAGATCCTTCTCCAAAGTGCTGTGCAAAAGCGGCCTTGTGGCCATACAGGCTTTCTAGTGACGATGCACAAGCGATCACGCTGCTTCTGTGCCAGGCAGGGCACTCTTGCCTTGTGCATGCTGGCTGCCGAGCAGGAGGGAAATGCAAGGGCTGTAAGTGTGGTGGAGGAATTAGCACTGCCAGTTTAGTTCCACCACATGTCATTGACAGATGTCAGACCTGCTGGCGATGCACAGGACAGAACTGCTGAGGTCACATGCCGTTTACCACCCTTTACCCTCTTGTTTCTCCTGACACCTGAACTCCCAAAGCAATTCCCTTTAAGGTGATTCACCCAGTGACCCGAAAGAGCTGATTACTCAGTGGGATGATACAGAGTGAGGTAGCCTGAGGACAGGCGTTACGGGGGGCTGGCTTTGCAGCTTCTGCCATCTCAGCTACCACTTTGTAAAGTCTGGGATCTGGACTGGGGGAAACCCAGTCAGTAAGTAGCTTAAGGGAAGGGCATCATTCATGCCCTCACCACCCCTTTGCTGAGTTAAGGGTCCCAAGTAAAACCAGTTACCTCACTTACAGCCCAGCACTTGCGTGTCTCTCCACATGCTCACTGGCAGCAGTACCATGCCCAGCTGAAACAGTTGCCTCCTCTACCCGAACACTTCAAAGCACCAGCAGAGCTCCTAGCCCTTTTCTGTGTAGCAGAGCCTTCATGGATATTGTAATCAGGTATCGGACCAGACCAACATGCGTGTCCTGGTGCAGACAGCTATTGCCCGTGGTAGCAGGAGCACGTGGGTATTGCTAGTCAGGGAGCAGAGGCTGTTGGGGTCTTTCCCTCATCTCAGTCCCAGGACCTGAAGAAGACTTTCTTAAAGGCAGCCCATCCATCACACGTGCTGCAGCTGCCACCTGAGTCAGGGATATAGCACTGGCCTTGGAGAAGCAGCGCCGTAATTTATGCTGACTGATGGGGCAGGAACAAGTACATCCCATGTTTCATCCCTGAGCCAGGATGCCTTTTGCAGAGACACTGTAGCTTGTTACGTGGGGACAACTTGGGAGAGTGTGATAAAGAAGAGAGGCTGTGCTGCTGAGAAGGAGGAACAACGAGCTGCTAACTGTGTGTGAGGAGAGAGCATAGCAGATGCTGGTATCTTACCCTGGTCATTGGTCCTACAGGTATTGGCCAAAACTGCAAGGGATGCTCTTGAACATGGCCTGCTGTTTGACCTCTCTCACTGGCCAATGAAATGAGCTTTACCCTGTGGTGATTCAGGTTGACTTAGATTTATATTTTTTAAACAAATCAAGCTAGCATATGTGACTTGTGAGTTTACGCTCAGTTTTTATTTGGTTGGTTTTGTTTGTTTGTTTGTATTATTTTGTTTTCTTTAATAAGAAAGCAATCACTCAGAAGCATGACTAGGCTTTCTCTCAAGTGGGTACATTTAGCTGTAATCTGCCTAGTGAGTTGTAGGAGGAAAATTGCACTAGTTTGAACTGGATTTAGTAGCAAGGATATTTTAATTTGGGGCAGCAGAGAGAAAATTATATAACACTGTTGTGCTGTCCTGAGTAGGAGAAGCAGCAAGTGAATTGCATGATTTTTCCATCTTTGTAATCAGTTTGTTATGCAGAGAGCAATGCCATGGGATTCAGCATTTTATCTGCTGGGTTTCCCCTGGCAGCATCTGAAGAAGTTCATTATAAGTGTTTATCACATGATCCACTTAATCAAACCACTGAAACTCGGAGAATAAGTCATTCTAACAAGACCCTTCAGAGCTGCCTTATAAGCTACTTGCTGATATACTCTTCCTTGGTGAGTGTACAATGAGTTTCCTTGTATCCCAGTCTATGATACAGGAAGTTCATTATCCCCAGTCCGAATTCAGACGTAAAGAGAGGAAGCAGGGCTTACAAAGAAGCGACAGATAATTTGCAAAGGATTTTAGTTAGCCACTCAAATCCCAGATAGAGTCAGACCGTAAGCTCTTCGCAAGAACAGCCTTCTGGTTTTCAGCATTAGGCACAGAGCAGCTATCTACGTAGCTGGTGCTAATGTTGTAAACTACAGACGCCACATGAGAAATTATTTGCTTCTTTTGATTAGAGGTTAGCTAATGGAAGCGTGTGAGAAAAAACAGAAATCAGACCTGAAACCATGCTTTTAGCTGGGCGATAGCACATATACTGCATAATAGCAGCAGAGCCGATATCTGGGCTGATGCAAAATGCCTTGAAAGCCTGCTAAATCCCAGCGTGCGCTAGGGTTTGAGATACTGAGACTTGTCTGACAAGCTAGGAGCTCGCAGACATGCTGTTTGCAACCTGTGTTTGTACACTGTATGTCTGGTAGGATAAAATGCGTTTCCCTGTGATGTACCTAGGAACTGTTCTGGTCGTAGGGAGCAGGCAGGTCGAGGGCTGCTCTGCCTCCTTGAAGACATTCATTTTACTGAGCTCTGTCATGAGCAGTGTGACACCAGATTTCCTGGCACTCACTGGATTTTCTCACTGATGCTATTTCACAGGCAGTATCTCATAAAGGCTTGCCCTCTTGCTGTCTGCTAAAGACCAGTTTGGGTACCACCACAGATGTAGGCTTGGACCAACCTTAATGTAGAAATGCCCTGGATAATTTTCCCAAGCGCCACCCTGTCTCCATATGATAGTGCTGCTCAGCTACACCTCTTCTTTCACCTCTGTCCTGGTTTTGGCTGGGAAGGCAGTACAGGGTCACACCAGACCGAATGTTGATTTTGTGTAGGGACTCATAGGCCAAGTCTGATGTGGGTCTCCAGATGAACCTTCTTTCGTACTGGAAACTGCCATTGGGACAAGGAGCATTGGCCAGACAAGCTACTCTTTAAGACATCAAAAACAGGGAGGTGTGCAGGACTGAGAAATCTGGGCAACAGAAACAAAAAAGCCCAAGCTGTTTTGATGGGCATGGTGCTTTTTCCCTAGCGTAGCTCCAGTGAAACAGGGCACAAAATTCACACCATCGTCCAGGCACCGCTTTGAGGGAACAGTGAAACCTGTCTCTCCAATGCCAAAGTCCGACCAACCCAGAGCTTTAAAATTCAACCTGTTAATTACTCCTGGGAGTAATTAACTCCAGCCTGGAGTGAGCAAGGAGTCTGGACTGCATCAGTCAACAGATGTGAGGTTTTGAGATGTGCAGTTTTCATTCGTTGTGTTACATGAAAAGTTATGTGATGATGCTTTGGCTTTGTTTTCCATGTACTTTGTACCTGGCTGTCTTGTCTTGATGCAGCCATCGGTCTCTTGACTACCGATATGCTGATATACTGATATATCAAATTGGCATCAGTCCCCAGGGACATTGGCTGTGTCCCCAGGAGAGACTGTGCTGCTTTAGTAGGTTGATTTCCAACTCATAAGTTAAAACAGGACACAAAAGCCTGGAGGAAAATGCTGTTTTGCTGTCTTTATCCTCTTAATTTTAAAAATAGTAAATGCTAAATTATTTTACCTCTTTTAAAATAAAGCATGTAGCCAAAAAAGATGAATCTATGCTAGCTGGTTAGTTTTGCTGCTTCCTTCAATTTGATTACAGTATAGTTCCCTCCCTCTGTCTCATTACTTTATCATACTCGCTGTCTGTCATCTTAGTTTCTATTGTGCCTATTTAAAGAGCCCCCTTTCATCTCTCTTTTGGGACAGTCTTACTGCTGGGTTTCCGCTGTTTCAGCTTCTGCACAGCCGGTGCTTCAAGAAAAAAGTGTCTCTCTTGTAAAGCTGGGAGGAGAATGGACCCATAAAAATAAATGTTATTTGTATGCATGTAGTACTTTAATCAGTAAGCCTCTAATAACTTTACCTAAGCGGCCAGTTCACTATCTTCTCAGCTTCTTAGGTAAGGAGACTGGAGCAGGGCGAGTTGATAACTTTCTGCCGTCTGCAGCAATGCAGTAGTAAAGTGGAGAACAAAACTACCATTTTCCAAATAATTTTTCAGTGCCTGACCCATTACCCTGTTGATGGGGAAAGCCAGTACCAAGCATCTGGAATCATTTTTGGTAGGGATCTCTTTAGTCTACCGTGAAGAGAAATGGTCAGTTGTCCACTGTGTGCTCTTCATTTGGCATTCAGGAACCACTAGTGCCCGTATCGATGCTGAGGCTGGATCTTAGTGTCTCTGCACGACCTGCTTGAGGGAAGATCTGGGACGAAGACTATGACAGATGTTGCGTGCATCTGGCTGCGTGCATTCACACATGCGAGTGAGATACACACAAGGCCCACTGAGAGCTGAAGCGATGCTACCATACACTAACCTGAGTGGGTTTGGTTAGTGCCAAGGCTGGGCTCAATTCTCTCTCCCAGCCTAGGGATGAAAGACTCTCAATGCACTCACTGCTCCTGGGCCACTCAACTCAATCCCTGGTAGTGTTATCTGTTTAGAAGTCTTTCTCACTAAATTGCTTCCTTTGAAGACTGCAGGCTTTTTAACAGCGAGCTGCAGCACCTGCTGCTTGCTGGAAATCCCGAGGCCAGCACATGAGAGCATTGCAGTGCCGAACGTGCCGGTCACAAAGCGTCGCATTTAGCAGGTCTTAACCACAGGTAGCTGATGAAAAACAGAACGGACATGTAAGGACTGTCAGCCCAAGTAAAGGAAGGAAGCTTTGAAGAAAGCCTCCAAGATAGTGTTTCCAGAATACAGTCCTTCAGGAAAAAAAGTGAAAAATCCAAAGAATGAAATACAGCCAGAATGAGCTCACTGCAGATGGTGCTGGTCTTGATTTTTTTAAATCAGCTTTAATTATTAACTATTTTAATCATTAATTTTTGTCCCATGTCTGTCATTACGGTACCTTTTTCTGCAGTCCCCCAAAAATCCCACACTACAGTTTTCTGGGGCTTTCCCACAGCATGCATTCCCCCCCGCCCCGCCCCGCCATTAGAAGCCTCGTACGATACAACAGAAAGGACTTTATCTGCCCAACCTGCAAATGAGGTGTTGGGAAGTCACCTACTCCCTGGCAGGATTTGGGCCACCCCTTTCCCCCTTCCACAACAGCCAGTCCTGCAGGGATTTACACCCAGTGGGTGCATCTGTGTTTTGCCTGAGATTCCCTGGATCCGCCCGTTAGCCCCGAGGGCTCAGCAGCTGCAGAGGCTGCTGCAAAACTCCCCTGACCCAAGGGTTAGGTAGGCAGGCAGGCAGGCACTTGCCCTCTCCCCCTCTGGAAACTAGAGAAGTCCCTGATACCTTTCAATGAAGAACAAGTGTTTGAAAAAGAAACATCCCTTTGCTTTTGGTGGCATTTCTTCCAGTTTGCATGCATCTGCACAATGGCGTGCAGTACCTAGAACCACGACGGAGGATATGTGCGTTTGTATTTGTCTGGTCCCACCTACACCAGCAAGCCCTTGAAATGTAGCCTGGCTGGCAGATCTGGTCAGGCTGGGAAACTTAGTTTTAGATGTTTTTTTCTTTGTTTACAAGTGGTCTTGGCGGCGGACAGGGACACACAGCTGGTGGTCTGTGCACCGCTCCGTGATCAGGCTGAGGCAGGGCTCCGAGCCTGCAGAGGCTGGAGCGGGGCTGAGCTCTCCCAGCTTACTCCTGCCTTAATTTGGAGCTGACATTGGAGAGGCTGCTACTCTGCTGCCTCCTTCTGCGGGCCGGCACCTCGGGGCCCGGTTTGGCTTTGCCTGCACGGGCAGCAGCATCCAGCACCCGCCTGCGGCCATGGCGCAGAGCAGGTGTGCGATGGATGCCGCTGCTCGCTCCAGACGTGCTTCTCCCGCAGACCAGAGGACACCTCTCACTGCTGGCAGTAACTGTTTTAATACAAATAGCGCACAAATATAGATACAGTTCTTCCTCCACTAATTATAATAGCATTAGAAAAGGCGGGAGAGGTGTATGTCTGAAGGCCTAGCATCTCAGAGAGGGCTTTACAAGTGGCTTTTGTGAGATGTTCGTGTGCCAGCACAGTTTGTGCTGGCTGTGGGGACCTGCATGAGCAGCTGTTGGCACGGCTTGAGCAGGAATGACACAGCGGAGCTTTCTAATGATGCTGATGTGCTGTGTGCCAGCCTTGAACTTCAGCAGACCCGTGTCGGGGACCGGGGAGAAAGAACAGCACCAGCCCATCGGTACTGCAAACCCAGTATTATGGGAGTGCTTTCCTGCGGCAACGTTGCGATAAAGGGTGGTGGAGGGGGAGACTGCTGAAAGCCGTGACCTTCCAGGCAGGATGTTTCCCAAACACATGTTAAACAGCAGCAGACTCCCGCAGGTGTGGGCATGGGGGAATCTGCTAAATTAAAGCCAAAGTGTAACAAGAGAGGTGTTTGCTTTGGAAGATAACGTGCACCTGTTCTGCACACTGAGAGCGAGGAAACTTTCCGAGATGTGTTTTCCTTCATTACCGCAGTAGACTTTTTGCACTGTGAGGCCACGTAGCTCCCCCGTCTCTCCCTCCATTACCTTTTAAGAGCAGGTATCTCCCTCAGCTTTACCAGCGCCTCCAATCCAACAACCCAGAACCATGATAAATGGTGGCAATCGCTCCGTTTCCTCCATCGCTACATGTCATTGCGGAGCTCCCCTCACCACGCCACCAAAGTTTGCTGCCTGGACTGATGCTGTTACGAAGACGCCCAGGTCTTCAGTACCTGCAGCCCAGTTGCCACCCGGAGACAAGGGAAGGTCATGCTCCTAGCAAGGTGCCCTTCTGTGGGGCTGCTCTAATGAGCCAGCTTCATTATCTGCCTTGCTGCTGGTCCCAGAGAGGCTGCAGGGATGTCTGCTGCTTTATTTTCTTAAGCGGCACCAAATGATGGAAGTTAAGAGCCTACCAGGAGAAAATGAGCTCTTAGGGCAGCATTTCATGTCTTGCATGCAAGGCCTTATTGGATTAACTTTGTATTAGAACCGCCATACACTTCCCTCGCTGGAGAGGCCGATCTAGCTTAACTGTGGGATAAAAACTTTACAACCATATTTTTGTCACACAGGTGACTTGCATAAAAAAACCTTTATATGCATTAATGTCATCTGAGCTTTGGCAAGCCTGCAAAGCAGGCTCTTTCTGAATGATCTCTATCTTAATGCTGCACTCATCCCAGCGTTAAGTATGTAACTCTCTTGCTTTGCTTCCTAGTTTCCATGTTAGGGATGGTGTATTTGCTCTCCCACACACCCCTTGCAAATGTAAAGGCGCTGGGAGAGAAACCCCCGGCGCTACTGTCACCGTTCAAGCGATGCCTTTTGCTTCTGTGGGTGCCTGCCAGCCTGTGGGAGGGAGACTTGCATACTTCCAGCTACTTCCCATTATTTACACATAAAGTTAATAACTGACTCAAGAGTTCATCTACAAATATATTTTTAGGGCTGCTCTTGGTAAATTTTTCCCCTCTTGGCCACAAAGCTCTTGTTTTCTGTAATTTCCTTCCTATATTTTCCCTTAACCCTAATCCATTTTAACATTAACATGCTAGCTTTGAAACAGCCGGTGTATTCTCAGCCTCTTCTTCTCCCTTACCTGCTGATTATTTCTTTTTTTCCCTGTCCTCTATCCCTACTTTTGTTGTTTGCAAAAAACGGCTTTTCTCCTCCCTCTCCCTCTTCACAGCTCCCACCATCTGTCTCTCTACAAATACAAAGCTTTAGGGGAAATGATTCACTAGGCTGCTAGCTCATTACTCACACTCTCCCCGTCGTGGTTTCTGTCCTTGTAGGATGCTCTAACTAATGTAAAGATCAATGAATCCCGGGAATTGTTATTCAATTAAAAAAAAAATAATGCCCCAGCAGTTAAATAGATTGGGCTCTTTGTACTTCCTAAACACCAATGCTTAGTTTTTCTTCCTCATTCTACTGGCATTGTTTTTCGGAAAAGGATCATCAAAACAGAAGAACAGAAATGATCACTGGAGCATTTAATGCAACCTTGTGTATCACATGATGCAGGAGTTACTTAATGAAATTCCCTGGCCCAAACCAAGCAAATCTGTGGTAAATCTAGAGCACATATTTTAGGATGACAGCCAAAATGATGAAAGGAATTTACTACCCAGCCTCGCTAATGATTCTGAATGCTTAACTGCGCTCCCTAATATGCTGCTTTGCAAGCGGCAAAACTGACACAGCCTCATTCCCTGCAGATTTCTCTCCTCCAGCCTTAGCCAGGCTGCGCACCCCAAAAGCCCTCCCAGCCCCCTGCTAGCCCTGCCCAGGGGCAGGGTGGCCAGCTGTGGCTCCTGTGAGCGCTGGCCAGCCAGCTGCCCACCTCTGGGAGGAGAACTCCGCTGGCCTGAAGCCCCGCTGCCTCTCCCTCCACAGCATGCAGGTTTGGGGCTGGCTCTTTGCTAAGGTAATTATTTCCATGAAACTCACAGGCACTTAATATCTTTGAGCTTCTCCCTATTAAATGGGGTAGAAATTGTCTAAGGGGCTCAGAAGCCATTTGAGACAGCCTAGTTCACAGTGTTAAAACACTTCAGACATCTTAAAATACCAGAGACAGCCATATTGAGTTGGCAGATATGCCGTAGCATTTCAGGAGGCTTGCTCAACCTGGAGGCTGAGCTCAGTACTGTTAGGGCACTCCTAAATGTCAATGTTTAGGTACCCACATCCCACTCCTTTTGTCTTCACTTTGGCAACTTTTTAAGAAAGATTTCTGTCATGATTTTAGGCTTGTCACCATATACTAGAAAGTTATTTTCTTAATTGGAAGCTTAGTTTTTCATTTTATCCCATGGAAAATGGACCTCCCCTCCCCACACGCAAGTAGGTAACAAGAAGTACCACTACCTAACATGATTTTATTCTGCCTTGTCAGGAAGCTGCCGGCATGGCAGGTATTAGCCTATTTCAGTTGTTGAGCTTGCCTTCAGAAACCGGCGTTGTAAGAAGCACAGCAAATACCGCAATCAAAATTATAAGAGTTGACAACACTGGATACACCCTTCTCCCAGTTCTCTTAAATGGCTGCAACTCATTATGCAAAAGCCTGCTGAAGGACAGTCGGAGTATAGCTGCAATGTGGTTCTTCAGTTGTTTCTCATGAGCACCACAAAGCATGTCCTGTATCAACACACCGCACTGGCACTGCCACATGGAAAGCTAATTAAATAATTTGTATAATGTAACAGGAGTATCAACTTCTGGGCTAATTTACTTTTTGGACTACCAGACACATCTGCTTTTTTATAAAGCTGGTTTTGGGTCATTCTGTAACAATAAAACTGAGGGGGATCTTGGAAAGAGCCTGCATTGAGCAGGCATAAAGTGCTCTGTGTCAGAGCAGGACATTCTTGTATGACTACTCTAAAGAATAAAGGCTGCAGAATTTCAAGCCAACAGGGTCCACTGTTACCTCAGTAAGGTTAAGGCAGTTTTAAAAAAAAAAAGCTCACCAAAGTCGTACTTCTGTGCTCTGTAAAAAACAAAAGTTCAAATTTTAGCAGATGTGATGTTGTTGAGCCTTCCTGGTTGCCAACACCCCGTGGCTCTCCAACATCTTTGATTATTTTATTGTTCCATACTGCATACAAGTTGTAGGAGTCGATGTTATTTCTCTTAACAATCGCTGGCTTTCCGAATGCCAATTGTCCTTTGACATGCTCTGTTTTAAATAAGGGCTGAAGAGCAGTAATGAAGCTAAAGGCCTGCTATAAAAAATGCTGTAGTGTTCCATGGTACTGACAGCACACACATAGTCATGCGTTCAGCTCTCCTTTTGTGGACTATTGCTGCAACACGCTGAAGGTGTTAGGGGCTGAGCTGTAAGGAGATGGAACTCCAGAGATTTCAGATCTGAGAATCCTCTAATTGAAGACAGTGTCTTTATGCAAGACAGGCGAGGGAAAACTTGCGTTACCCAACAGTTACCATTCCTCCGTTGTTTCCAGCAGTAATAAAAGCTGACGCAATATATAAGGTTGCCTTACAAAAGGCAAATATATTTAATAGTGTATATACAAAGTAACTGTTCGATAATGCTATACAAGCCAGGAATATCTTTAAAGAAACCCTGAGCAAAAAGGAGGATGTAATTTTTATTTTACACTTATTGCAACATTATTTCTGGTATTTGATTGCTATATCGACGAATAAAGGAATATGTTAAAAACAGATGTTGAAATAAAACTGGGCATTTTTTCCATTTGCAGCTTATTTAAAAATCTAGAGAAAAGAGTTCTGCCCCATCAGCTTCAGAAATAGATGTTTAACGTGGTAGAGAACAAGCCGAGCCTGAGTTACCCAAGAAAACCAATTCCTTTAGCAGAAAGAGTGTCTTCTGTCATCAAAAAGAGCCATATGGAAGAGCGTTGGCTCCCTGCCAAGAACAACCCTTTAACAACTGCTTGTCGTGCACTTTAAGTAATAATGTTCATAACGGCACAACCTGGAGTGTTGGTAAAGGTCCTATTGGAGGAGCAACGTATTCCTCCTCCCTCAATAACCGCAAAAGGATGTTCTTCTTATTCTTTGGCCAGTTATAAATGTGAGTGTTCTGCAGCCAGGTAGGCACGTGTTCCTAAAAAACAAGAAAAAAAAAGTGAAATCCCATAAAGCCTCCTGAATCTGTACCAGAACCTTGCAGATTCCATCAGAGCCTGCCAAGCAAGATTTCATTTTGTCTGTTCTAGACACTTCCCGTAACAACAAGAAATTTTAATTTGGCTTCAGAATTGTATTTGGGTTCCTAAATAAATGAACTTGGTGTGATCTCACAGCTTGCCTGTCTCTCTCTCTTTTCTGCCATCATGTTGGCTAATTTCACCACGTTTCAAAGGGATTCTGATCTCAGTGACAGGCATCTAAAGGCTTGTGAAAATAAACATTGAGAAGGGAAGGGAGACATTTCAGTGCCCCTACCAGGGAAAGGCTGCCACCTTAGTAGCTGCTGAAGGATCCACACAACATGTTCAACCTTGAGATGAGAATCGATAGGGAAAGAGCAGGACCACAGGAGAGTGTTTCTCATCCTGGTAGCTTTCTGCCCCCTGCCCTTGCACCTTCCTTCACCAAGCATGGTGTCTCTTAGCCACCTCCTAAGCAGGAGGCTGAGGCTGATGCTGAGCTTGAGGAGAGGCTAATGCATCTCCAGATTAGCAGGGTCAAAACTCCACCACTCTCAGCAGTCTGGGAAAGATGCAGCCTTTCAGAGGGGTTGGCTAATGCCCATTAACTAATTAAGATAGGACCACCATGGCTCTGGACAGTGACAGCGGGCTGGTGGAGAGGAGCCTGCTCAGACCTCATGTTCCCATGTCTCCACAGCCTTTGGAGGTTTCCATATGGACAGCCTGGATGTGTAGGGGTGAAGGGCTATATTCACACCACGAATTAAAAGAGGGTCAAAGATTGATCCTTGGCCAAAACCAGCTCATGTCCACTGTGGAGATGGAGATTTCTTTTTGGAGATGTGTTGTTGGAGACACCAGAACACAGCCAAAGTGAGACAGCAGGTAAACATGAGCAGTCAAGACATCCAGCACTTGCTCCCTGGACCTCTTATTTAGCAGAGCAGTATTTTCCCCAGGTGGCCCCTGTTAGGAACAGCACAGTCCCTGTCAAGCCAGTGGAGCTAGCTCCAACAGGACAGAGCAAAAAGCTGCTGGCATGCACCAAGCCCCTGGTGTCTTGCCAGGGGACGCCCTGGCATGAGCAGCACAGGTCCTGCCTGCCAGCAAGCAACCTAGCTGCAGTCCAGATCTTTCACTCCCGAGCCTCGTGCTTCTCAAATTGGCTGTCTTCTCCTGGGGCTGTACAGCTGTAGGGCCCAGGCATTGTCATTTCCACTGCTTATAGAGTGATTTGTGTTAATTGGTGTGACCTCTTTGTTAAATCTACAGGATTTACATATAAGAAGGACATAAGTGACCCAGGCGCCTACAGACCCATTAGTCCGACCTCACATCGGCTTCTGAACAAGCGGCTTGGTGAGTGGCAGAGTTATCTATCACACCTGGCTTTCTGCTTTCTCCAGTGACTGAGAAGGCATAGGCTTTGGTGAATGGTCTCCCAGAGTGGAGGTTTTAATATGTTGCTCTTCCAGGTGGACACCCCACTGCCCAACAAGGGTGAGCTCCCACAACATTCACTTTGGTGGGAGCACAAAGTAAGATTTCTTGCCTCCGCCTGCAAGTCTGTTTTTGCATAGGAATGGATTTTAATCTTTGTGAACTTTACTCCTTTGACAAAGCTGTTTGAAATTGGCCAAGACATTCAAATGTTACCGGGAGGGGGAAAGATAACCTATGTTTACATGCACGTGCACACCCTTATTACCTAAAATTTGTTTCTTTACTAAATCTTGTTAAGAGCCATAGAAGGAAATGCAGTAAAATACAGCATGGGTTTACCAAATGAGTCCTCTCTCTGTCTTTGATAAGAGACTACATTTTTTGGAGGAAGGAAATGGCAGTAGACCTAGTCGGTCTGGACTTCAGCAAAGCATTTGATATAGGTCCACATGGGAAATCATTAGTTAAGCTTGAAAAGATGGAAATTAGTGTGAGAAATGTATAGTAGGTAAGAAACCAGCAAGTGGGGATACAGTGAGAGAGGCACTGTACATCCAGAGATAGGCTCTGCGCCTTTCTTCCAGAACTGCTCCTGCAGCCAATTTCATTTAATATCCTCCATAATGAACTCGGTACAAAAAGCACCTGCACGCTAATCAACTCTGGCAATCATTTGAACTTGAGGGAGGTGTGTAGGGGAAAGGGGTAACTATAGTTGCTATTTTGATCCAGAAGGAGAGCAGAAAAAGTGAGAAGGGGCTTTTCCTTGCCACATGACACTGGCTGTCATTGTGGCTGGGAGTAATGGGAAAATGATGAATTTTAATTTTTTTTTTATTTGGCTATGTAGCTGTAAGCTGAGTGGAAATTCTCTCTAGGCCATAGAGAGTATTTGATAACTTTGAGGCTCAAACTGGTAGAAAGAGAGCAGAGCATATTAGTGCAGAGGGCAGGGCTGTGCGTTCAGGGCCGTGTCGGCGGAGCATAGTTTGAGCTCTCCTGGCTTCTCTGGCACCAACCCTGCTCACCTCACCCCTCTGGCTGCCTCCACTCTGCCAGAGGGAGCCTCCAACGTGGGGCGATCATGGCTTAATGCTTCGGTCATTGAGTGACAGGATCAGGAGGACACATTTCTGTGGACTGTCTCAATGCAAGCCTTGAACCAGCAAGACCCAGGTTTCCTTTAGCAGTGTACAATGGGAAGCTGGAAATGTGAGTTCTACCTCAACTGCGTGTTGTGCTTTTTCCCCTCATTATTTAATTTCCTAATGATCCTCTTTGGATCACCTAGATTCCTTCTCATTGGAGGTCGACTAACTTTCACATACCAGCAGTGCTTTATGATGTGCTTTGTGTGAGATTAACTCATCTAATAGCCACATCCCCAAATGAAACCTTCCAAACCTTGCTCCCCTGCTCTTTTCCACTGCCAGCTACAGTAGTACTTGAACATGTAAAGGACAGTATAAAAAAGACAAAATGAAAGTAATTTGCCTGCGGACATCATCCAATTGTACATATACGTGGCATTTTTCAGGTACCTCACCTCCTCTGCCCACAGACTTCATTACTGCAACTTGTTCAGGCTCTGGTGCTCTCCTTCCACCCATGATGTCCTCAGTTATATTATCATTAACTAGTTAGATGAAGGTAGATGATGTATCAAAGAAATGTGTGAAGAAAGAGAGCAAAGCTTAACAGCAGTAGAAAATGCTGATCTGCATAATTTAGATGAGAAAAGCACCTCTCGAAGAACTGAAGGGTGATGTAGACTACACAGGATAGGCAGGAAGGCTGCCTGGAGCCTGACGCTTTGATAAGAGCAGCTGAATAAACCAACCCTGGAAATTCCTTATAGATCACTGTCTGAGCAAGCCACTGCTATATGCTAAATAGTCTTTTGATTCAGCCAAAATTAACCAAAGTTTATTGTTCTTGAGTCTGCCTCAAGGTCCAAAGGCAGCTTTAGCTCCTGCTGGGCCACTTCTCTCTGCAACCCTTGAGGTGCCAAATGGCTGCGGGCTGTATGGTCTGGTTGCGTGGGAGCCCCCAGAGTTCGGAGCAGTCCTGCCCTTTCCTCCCAGATCAAGCTGCAAAGACTGACTGAAAATGCTGACTGGTTCACTGCCTTTGGTCTGCCCAATTCCCACCAGTGCTGTCTCCCAGCTTTTCACACTTAAGGCAAGTGCCAGACTGAGATCATTCACAAAGGGAGCTGAAAGACATGAACTACCAGAGTTCATTCCAAAGGACGTCACATATTTTACAAACCCAGCGACATGTTTTCAAATTTCTGAGCTTATATTAAGTCAGTGCCTAAATAAAGAACTTGATCACATTCAGATCCACAAGTGCTGTGGGACTTCACGGCCTTACAATCATTGGTAACATTGTTTAAATCTTCACTTATGTTCTAAAATTTGGGCACCCAAATAAATATAAAGAATCTTTCCATACTCTTCCAAAATGCAGCTGTACGTAGGGGTAACATGACAGCTACACAACAGTGCACACAGCATTTAGTGACGAAAAGTGAACACGAATGCAATACATCCATTCTAAGTTTGGGGAGGAATGCAATTTCTCAAATATAACTGAAGCTGTTTAACTTTTCCAGCCTTGTAAAAATCCAAGAGATTCTCTCAGAGTGAGGAAGAAGGGTAAGGGAATCTGTTGCATTACTTATTTCTTATTCTCAAATGAATCTTCAAAACCAATAAGGAGGGCAGATGAAATTGCAAGTCCTAAAAAATCTATATAGTTTGCCTTTGATGGGCCCATCAAAGTTCAGGCAATGGCCTAGTACTTTAATATTTATTATCCTCTTTATTTTTATATTCTCAACCCACCCTTTTCCAGATCCTCACTTCACATCAGTCATAAATCTCTCCCATCTCACTCATCAGCGTTACATCTGGATAAAATTATAAAAGGTTTAATATAAAAAGCATGCTTGCTGGATAGATTGTCTCTCTCCATTTAAATTCTTTCAATGCTCAAGACAATTTAAGTTTTAGTTATATATTCATCATCAGAACTACATTTATGCACTGATTTATATTGTGGGTGAAGTGGTTTTTATTTGTATGTACATAAACCGATAAACTTTTCATGTAAAATGTAGCTTTGGAATATTACTAGTTGGATATTAAGAACAAAGAAATCGAGGGTTTGGGTTTTAAGATTTCATCTGGTGCATTGGGATCAAAATAATATGTGCTTAATCGTGCAACAAGTATATATGCATGTATGGATGTTACCTTTTTGGCATTCGGAAAAAGCACAGGGATGAATCTGAAGTTCATACTTCCTTGTTGTATAAACTCGATCTGCATCTAGAATAGAACAAATTGCCAGATTTATTGTAATGACACATTAATTTTTCTTCACATGCATCTGAATCCTATGCGTAAAAACATTTGTTGCTTACTTAAACTGCTCTTCTGTTAAGTGATTTGGTCTATTGCTGGTGGACTCGGTATCGTTTTGTTTGGCCACTTAATCTGATTCTTCATTACTATAGAAAGGATACAGGAAAGATCTGTCAACGTTTCTTAGAGCATTTAGTTCTGTGGTGTGAAATAATAATTATGGGTTTAGCTGCAGTTGCAATCCCATGAAATCCATCTAGAACTGACAAAGCTTGACTTGACTAAGGCCCCTGTTCAGTCTCCACCAGGGTGAAAGATTTCAGCTGGAGGCCATCTCCATGCCCAAGCTAGGACCCAGCCTGTTCCCCATGCCCCAGCTCCATGTCTGAGCTGGGACCCAGCCTGTCCCCTGTGTCCCCAGACACAGGCATCCTGGGGGTGGCAGAGTACTGCTGAGAGCTCATCTGTTGGTGACAGCTTCTGAGAAGTTTGACTGCAAAGTGAAGGCCAGAGCTGCAAAGGGGGGGACACCTGGGGGTGCAGGGTGGCAGGGGACCAGCACCCCCACGAGCATCCCCCCTGTTTGCAGCTCTGGCCTTCACTTTACAATTCCACCTTTCAGCCAGCTTTGCTGCTGCCTGAAAAAAGACCTCACGTTACAGGATGGCCGAAGTATTGCTGGTTTACAGGGAGGAAGGTCAGGCAGTGTTAGATAAGATTGTGCTCAGGGCTATACAGCAGGGCAACAAGGGCTCAAGAAGGTGAGGGAGGGAAAAAAACCACAGAACAATAAAGAATATGGAGGAATAAGATGAGCATGTTTAATAGGATTTTTCTTCCTTGAACCTCTTAGCAGATGTTAATGAGCATACGGAGCTGATGAGAGGGAGGATTAATGAATTCCAAAGGGGGGTGTTTAACTATGGGGATTAGGGAAAACAAAGCAAAGAACCTGCCATTTGGAGACAGATTTGTCTTTTGAGAAGAAGAGACAGAGTCTTTGTAAAACAGTAAACGCATGTCCTTGCTTACCATCCTGTGGATGTATTTAGTATGTAAGCCGTGTTCATCCCTGTCCAGCTGGGATTCAGCCCCTTCCACATCCTGTTTGTATTTTGGACTGATTGCTATGATTATCATCACTGTCTTCTGTTAGGGAGAAAAGCACTTTTATGAAATTGGGAAACGCAGTGTGTTTGGTAGAGGCAGATCGGAAATCTGCCAGTTTGTGTTTTCAGTGATCTTTATGTTCTTGGCAAACACGAGAGGATCTCATTCATTCTGGCAGGAAATACAGGAGAACTCATACACTCGTTCTCCTCATTATTTCTCGAGATCTCATAATATAGAAAATCTAAATGTCAAGAGATATATTAGCAGCTACCAGTTTACAGTTGGAATCCCTGTAATAAAAAGCTACTTTTTATCAGTGTAGTGTGCCTATGTACATATACAGCAAAGTTTTATCTTCAAATTCAGACCTAAATGTTTTCCAACAGCTTATGTAAAAGTGCATCTATTTAACCATCTATGACTTTTTATACATAAAGCCACTGAAGGCAGTTGTCTGGGGAGGCTACATCTAGGGCTCTTAGCAACAGAAACAGCAACTTTTCTCGCTGATCTCCTTAGCGGCAAGGTGTGCAGAGCGGTGGCTGTGCAGAGAGGTGGGCTGCTGCGGGCAGCCTGGGCAGGTTTAGGGGTACCTAGCAGCCCTGTCCCACCTTGCCGCAGTGGGCTGAAGGCAATGCTCCTCGCCTGGCTGGGACAGCCCGGATCCTGCCTGTGACCTGTTTAATCCCAGGCTCCCGCTGAGCTCAGGTTTCCACAGAGGGGCCATCCTTCATATCTGGGAAACGTCTCTCCCCCTTAATGGTGGGGCAGTGAAGAGGCTCAGCAGATGAAAGCCTCCTTACTTCTGTTTACCTAGGGCCTGTCTTTTATCCCCGCCACATCAGGCTGTGTAAGGCTTCCAAGTCTGTGGCTCATAGTCAGCCTGGCACCTAATTAACTCTTTCCTTCTGTGCAATATCAAGGGAATTTGCCCCACTGCAGGGTCAAATACGGTGAGGAGCCATTATCGCATATACCGACTTAACATACTCCAGAATTACGTTTGCTTGTGCCTGACATGCATGTAAGCACTTACAGATGTTGAGGGTTTACAGAGACATGCCCGGCTGCACACATCCCCCTGCTTGTGTCCAAGCAGTCCCTTCTTCCTCACATGTGTAAAAGTTTTGAAGTTAGAAACTGCCTCTACAGTCAATGGAAGGAAACAGACATTTCTGGGGCAGGCAGGCAGAGAAGAATCCTCATGTGGAGAGGGGGAATTGCTCTCTGCACATGCTGGTCTCTCCTACTGACTGTGCAGGAGTCCCAAGGGAGATCTGCCAGTTTGTATTTTAAGTGATAATGATATTCTTGGCAAAAGAAAATTCACCCTGGCTTCTAGTTTCAGTACCTCCATTATGCACAGTGAATCCAAGCCTAATTTGTCCTGATGAAAGCCCCCAAAGGCATGACTGCATTGCTGCAGCACGTGCCCCAAGCTGGCTCTGCATGCAGTACCACGTCTGCGTGGCAGTACACTTGAGCTAAGTTGTCCTGCTGGCCAGCTTTAGGAAACCTCTGTAGTGCTGTCTCAGATGGTTGAGCTTCCTTGCTCAGGTAGGGGAGATCCCACCACTTTGTCATCCTGTTCCTGAGCCATGGAGAACTGCCCAGAGTGAGTCAGAGGCCCAGTGGCTACCCAGTAAGGCACAAATTGAAGGAAACCACCCCACGATGGCATGTGTCAAGCGACAGAATTCCCAGTTTGTGTCCAGCTGTGCTGGTATAAAGGGACCACTTGGCTTGATCCTAAAGGAGATGTGCACTCACTGCTCAGCTGAACTCCAGAGAAAGTTGTTGCTGTGGGGGACTGCACTGGCAGCAGTATGAACCTCTATTCTACTGCTTAGATATGTACGAAGTGATGAGAGCAAATCTATCATTCGACTAACAGAACACCAATTTCCAGTTTCCATATAGGATGGTTCATCCAGAAGAATCCTTCAGTGTTTTATATAGGAACATAAAAGCTACAGATGAGAAGCAGGATGAACATTAGCCGCTACTATGCAGCCTGGGATGACATACAGCTACCATTTTAACTAAGCGTAGCTAAACACCCCCTATTTAAAAATGAGATGGAGGAACAACTTGTCCAATGGCAGCTTCAGGCTGAATGTAACAGCCAGCATTGGAATTTGGCAGGAATGCCAGGATTAGCACTTCATTTCTTAAAGGAAGACCTTTGGGACCATAAGATGCAGAAGTGGGTGAGATTTGCCTATGCTCTCTCTGCAAGGCCTCTGCTATTTCTGTAGGGGCAGGGAAGACGACAGTAGGGTCTTGCATTTTGATTCTGCTCCTGTTGCTATTAGAATAATTCAGCCATTTTCCTCAGGTCACCTCCCCTGTGAACAAGGTTAAATTGCCTTTACATACATCACCTAGGTAGCGCTCCATCCACTTAATGATGTCAATACCTCGTACCGTGTCCTCAAATATATCAATCTGCAAGAGAATGAAAGTCTGTGGTGAGCATCCTTTTGCCTGTCCTCCCCATTTGGTGGCACTGAAAAGGCGCCTGCTCTTTTCCCTAGTTTCTAACGTGCATGCTTAATTCCCTTAGGAAAGAAACCACACACACACACACATGTGCATGCGCAACTTCTCCCCTTTCCCTGCCGTCCAGACTCGAGCTGGATAGGCACCCCAGGCAGGTGGAGGGGGGCTGCTGCAGGCACACCACTGGGCTCCCGCTCAGCCGGCTGTTCGACCAGCCACCCTGCCCTGCCAGCTCCCAACTCCCAGGCATTTTTGCTTATCGGAACAAGAAACAACCACTGATGGTGAATGCTAGATATTCAATGTTTGCAAACTGTCTTTTTTGCCTCTAAACACCTCAAGAAGGTGGATGGCTGCCCACTTTCTCTATCTGTATAGCTGGAAATGTCCACTATTTTCTGCTGCAAGGGTGTATACTGAGTGTCACGTTTTAGCTTCATATTGAACTAAATTTTCAGGATGTGTTGTGGGAAGTCAGACAGGTCACTGATACTGGGTGCAGTACCAGACTTCAGTGACAGCAGAGAGGTGGAGGACTTCATAGGACTGAATAGGACCAACACTGCTCACTTCCCTGCACGCTCAGTAAGCCCAGAAACTGGCAACAATGACCGTGACCGATGGAGCCAGTATTAACTTCTCCAAGTTTTTGACAGAAGAGTCATGTTCTGCTCTCAAGTCTTTTTTTTCCCCTTTTCGAAAGTAGAGAACATATTTGTTTCCCTGCTTTGGGGCCATTTTGCTATATATATATTATTCTGCGGCATACTTCAAGAATTGCCTGTCCAGCAAAGGTGCTATTAACGAGCCTTCTACTCTGTACCTCTATGGCGACCAAAGCTTTCTTATGAATTGGTCATAGTACAGAACTGCTGGAGAGAAGTATAATTGCAGTCTCTGGGAAAAATCTTTGATTCATGAAAATAAACGAGTGTGTGCAAAGCCCCCCACTGAGTTTCATTCAGTTTAATGATAGCCACTTGCTTAAATGCTCTCTTGAATTGAAGCCAGAGTGAAGGTTGAGGGGTCAGACAGCATATGCACTTGAAATAAGAAAATATGAATCAAGATTTTGATGAACACCAAATCCTGGAGCCTCTGTGGATGGTTGCTTTAGAGAGGCCCGTTATGAGGAAGCAAACTCACAAGAAATTAAGTGAAAATCTGGATGGTTTATGGGATTAGACAGTAGGACACAGATTTTTTTCAGGCCAGTGATTTTAGACTCTCTTTTAAAAGTGTAACAAAGCAAATGAAACCATGAGATGGGCTGTTTCATTAAGCTGTGTGAAATACACTGATTTTAGATCATTTTTTAGCAGAAAGGTATTCACATCTGAAGAACCAAAAATGTAATAGCATTGCAGGAAAAAAGCTGGGATGGGATGAACATGAAAATTGACCTTTTTTAATATTGATATTACAGATCAAATATGAGACAATGTTAATGGAATAGCTCACAAAACCTCATACTATTGCCCATCTGGTATCTGGTGTCACTAAATGGAATTTTCCAGGGTCATTATTAAAACACATTTTAAAGCATAAAATTCTGTTAAAATATGAGCAAATGGAAATGCAAATCATTTAAGTTACAACTTTTAAAGCCAAGGCTAGTTCATTCTATCTGTATCATCTTTAACCTACAAAATGCGATGACAAACAGAAAAACATTTAAATGGACCATGTGTCACCTCTGCTTTTTTAAAAAATGTCTCTTTTCTACCCTGGTTGAAAGTAATTTTCTCCGGAAGGAATACTTACAGCAGTTTGAAATCCGTTTACAAGCAGGAAGTTCACAAATTTCATAACCTCCACCGCTGTGTCCACCGAATAGGTTATAAAGACCTTGCCTAGGAGAGAGAGTCTGTATGAATATGCGATGCATTAAAATACACCATTTGGAGGGTGAGACTTTCACAGCCCTCCTTTTCCACTGTGCTGCCGGTTCTGCCCACCTATGTCTCTTTGGATTGTTTACAAAATGGATGGGGTATAGCTCAGTGGCTATGCGTTGAACTCAACCCTGCCATCCAGAAACCTTGGTCTAGATTTAAGGTCCTACTGCCTTGCCGCTGGCAAGCGCCCCTGTGGAAGCTGGGGAGGGTAACATCACCCTGCTGCTTGCCCTGCCCTGCTGCCAGGGCTGCTTCTTCCCCAGCCCGTTGGCATACGTGAGCTTGGGCCCTTACCCAGAGCTCATGCCACCCGCACCGGCTGCAACCAGCACAGCTTTCTGCCAGACCTCTTTGATCTGACCGAGAGCCGGAGGAGCCCTTATGCACGCCGTACTGCCTCACCTTATATCAGCATTAACCCCCTGGGCGGGCAGGATGGATGGCTGATGACAGCAATGTCTTCAGCTGCCCTTGCCATCATGGAAGGAGTTTTCTTACTAATTAAAGAATCATGGATTTGCAGGTCGGCGTAAACCAGCTGGCTAATCTAATCCAGCTGTGCATGTATCACAAACGACACAATTTTATCCAGCAGTTCCTGTATCTAGGACACACTGACTGATAAATTAGGGTTTATCCAAGAGTGGTATCCGGTGTCATAACTCACTCCTACAGGCCAGAGAGATGCAACTCTCTGGATTTGAAAGGTTATGCACAAAATGAAGAATAAAGGAAAAATCAAAACCTCGGGAGAGATGTGTAGGGTTCTTAGCAATGGTATATCTCACCTGCTAGCCAGCATGGCATTAAGAAGGAAGCCAGTTTTCAGAAACGTGACTTTCCCGTAAGAGTTGAAGGGTGAAAGCATTTCAGGGGCCGGCAGCAGGGGAAGCACTTCAGCCAGTGCCCGTGCCACCCTCAGCCCTCACCGTGGGCTCCTGGCCCAAAGTCCTCTCCACTCACCAGGTCAGGGAGAAACTGAGGTCAAGACTCAACATTTTCGTCTGGTTTGGGACAGGCAGAAACACTTTATCCCTAGGGCTTTGTTTGTTATTAGTCTTTTACTGTAAGCTTCAGTGCCTCCTGCCTCAAAGGGACATCCTGTTTAGCAAGAAGTCATGAAAACAATCTAAACAGTATTTGTTTTTTTCATAAACAAAATAACAAGCAATTAATGACAATTATGTTTTCAGGATTCATGCGGATAATTCCATCCCACCAAACATGAATGCTCACACCCTACAGATGTGATGACACTCAATATTTTCTTTTCTTGTTGTCTTTGTGTCTTAATGTTGTTCCCTCTGCCTTCTCCCCCCTGGAGCTTTCCCACCTAAAGCTGTCAGGCTGTGCTGTAAAAACTTGCACAGAACAAGTTTGCTAACCACTTACGCAACTCCTCCGGCAAATTGCTGGTTCTCAGCGTTCCCTTGGCTGCAGGGTTACTGAGAGGTCTCGGGACGGCAGCTGGAGATGGAAAATTGTCAGAAGGACAACAGCGTGCTTCATCCGGGCCACATGCCTTGGGGGGAAGCTGACCATTAGGTAGCTGGTTGTATAGCTGGTTTCTACAAAGAAAAGCAAGTGCGGATTTTAAAAATAATTCTTTTCAGGTAAAATTCAGATTTTTTTCCTTTTAATAACACACTAAGAACTTTATCTGCATATTAGCTAGGAAAAGTTCTTGTAGAAATGCTTGGCTGGGCATTTCTACTTAGTTAGTATGGCATCTTTTGAACGGATACCTTTGTGACAGTCTACCGCAAGATGCAGTTCATTGCAGAAGCAACATTAGCCACAGGAAGTAAATGCACCTCATAGCTGAAAGCTGTTCAGTTTGCAATTAGCAGAAGCAAAGGCCATTGCTGAGCGAGAAATAATGCCATGCTCCCATGTATGGGAGCAGGGTGGCACTTGGGTAACCTCTTCCCGTTATCTAAAGGGTGCTTCGTGGCACCTCAGGTGCTCTCAGGATGTCCTGTCCGGCACAGGAGGCACAGCGCAAGATGGGGATTGGGAAAATGGGATACAGGGCACTCCAGCTCCAGCTCTGGCACAGCCTGGAGGATCTCCAGTTTTGGACAAGAGTCAAAGTTTTGCTGAAGAGAACAAAGTTAATTTCTTGACCAGCAACAGCAGACCAATGAGGATTTCTCATGTTTGGTGTCTGCGCTCCAGACCTGCAATAACCTTGCCTAACATCTTCTCCACTGTAACAGAGAGAAAAGGGATGATTTTAGGAAGCTAGCAGTTCTTGTCCTATTACACTTTGGTTTTATGGTTTAAGTCAATAGGAAGGGGAACCTGTACAGATTTTTACATAAGGTGTGCTTTGAATCTCCTGGGTTGAATCTGTTGGACAAGTGTTAACGTTTCTCTGAGAGCTTTTCCCCACAGAGCAGTGATGTTTAGTCAATCAAGCCCACTCTCTTTTTTTTTTCTTTGCTTTCCTTAAATGAATGATGACAGGCTGGTCACAGCATGTTTTCTGTTGTCACATTAAGATTTGGTTTATTCATTTCGGTACAGATGTTTTCTGTTACAAAATACTCTATAGGCAAATATTACCAACATATAACTGCTGTTCCTGGAATCAGCATGCAAACACCAGCCACGCAGCGACAGGACAGACCCCGTGTATTCTGGATTTCTTTTAGCAGAAGAAAATAGCAAGAAAAGCAACACGTCCCTCAACAACAGCCACAAAAAACTCCTCTGTGGCTAATTTACAGATCTTCCTAAAACTTCACCTTATCTAACAAATGCGCCAAAAATTAGGAGTCCATTTTAAAATTTTACTACTGCAAAGGATACCCACTGTTCCTCAGTGTTTTTATATTTTCATACAAGCTCTTCAGTGCAATTATCTCTGCTACAGATACTGCCTTATCTTGCTGTCACTTTTCTGTCACAGCCCCTAACTTTTCACAGGCCAGAGCAGTGTGGTATTTCAGTCGCCTGCCCTCTTTTGTTCCGCCTGTTCTCCCAGTCTTCTGCCAAGACCATGTCACGTAAATGGACATTTTCAAAGACAGATGCCTGTAAGCTTAGTGCCTCCAAAAGTATTGTGGCACTTAAATAAAAACTGTCCGATTTCAGATGTCCTCAATACCTGAAGATTCAATTTGTCTTCAGGTAGGTGAGTCTGGAGAAAACCCTGCATGGATAGTATTTCCCATCTGTTAATGACATACTTATATAGAGGGAGATATAAGGCCTGGTAAATTAATATTTGAAAACCAGTCAAAAAGCCCTGTATGTGGTGTTTTACTACTACATGAAAAATCATAGAAAAGGCTGCAAACTGCAATGTAGAGATATATCAGCGATGGATGAGATTTTCGCCCTTTTTTTCTGCACTACAGAAGAGATAAGAAGGAAATCAATGGAAGCCAATGATTGAGGCATCCCAGGCTGGTACAGCGTAAAGCTGAAGACCGCAGTGAGACGCCAAATTGACCTTTGCTCTCAAGCGGGAGAGCTCTAAGGTTTCAACTGAGATATTTTTCAACCCCTCATCCCTTTAACCTTCAGGCATTTATCTTCCTTAATGCGTGCATTTCAGGGTGCACTGTAACAACATATCGGGTATCCGGCTTTGAAGTTCTCCAGGGTAAGGTCAGGCCCCTGCTGGGTGTAAAATAGCAAATAAAGAAAACTACCCAGCATCTTGCATGTACCCCTGCAGCCCGGGCACGCTAACATTACAAGGCTTCAGAATTATTGGTTGAAAGCCTGCAAAAACAGATCAGAGGAGCTTCCACTGTGCACAACCCACCCCGCCGAGGCGTACTTACGGGAATCGAGGAGGACCAGGGGAGGAGCATGTCCTCTGGGGTGGTCGGTCTCCGGTGCCCTTGGGAGCACGAAGGTTTGAGTAATTTGGGATGACTTGCTGGGCCGGGCGGATAACTCTCATGCAAGGTCCGGGAACAGGAGGAAGCGGTTGTGATGAATGTGCAAAATGTTGGTAAGGAGCTCTGCCATCTGGGAGGGTGAGAAAATAAAGGCAGCAACTATCATTTCAGCCAATACATTTTTGCCTCAGTTTGTGTTTATTCCTTTCCAGGCACCTTCTCCTTCATGTCTAGGGAAACTGAGCAGTTTGGAGGCATTTGCATGTATTCTCAGTCTGAAAGAAGCCAGATTAAGGAACACTTCACAGTCTGAAGTTTCCTTTTTCCCATTCACATACAACGTGGTTCAGATCCCCACCCTGGGTTGGGCTGCTGGGACAACTGGCAGTTAAACATTCAGGGCTGCTTTGTCCCTGCATTTACCATGCCTCAGTGTTTTTTGTTTTTGTTGTTTTTTTTTAAAAAAAATTCTTTTTGGCAATAACTTGCAAAAATGAATCATCTCAACATTCTCATGATAGCAGATGCAAAATCCTAGAACAAATCAGTTTGCAACACTAAGGCTAAACAGACTGTGATTATTGTAAATGAAAGGAGAAAAAAATAATCTCTTGGTTTGTTAACTTCACCCTGTATGAATTTTCTGCCTAAGCGGCCTTTTAAGGCCTTGCTGCTGCTCCCGTTGCCATCCAGGAGGCTGCAGAGGAAGCCCAAAGTGACAATTTTGCTCACGTAATTCTGAAAAATCTTACTGTTGTTGGCCACGCACACATAATGCTGTTTAATAAGTAACGTAAAGTGGAACTGTTGGCATAAACTGAAAGAGAAAGCAATGTAAGCTGTTTGTTTCCCAAACGGGGAAAACTATTTTTTTTTGCAGTCTTTCTGCTTGCAGTTTTTATTAGGCAGCAGCTCTGCGCACTTTCAAGCTGCTGTGTGCAGATCAAAGTCCAGCCTGGCAGGGCTTATTAGCGCTGCATGATTATGGTGTTATGAGCTGGCTCTGAAAGCCGCAGTACTCAAACACTCTTTCCCCCCCCCAGATTGTTTTTTTAAATCCTTTTAGCTATTTTGGGGTCATGCTTTCCTGTTCCTAGCAGCCATGAGGCCTAAAACTTTCTTAAAAGGGGGAGGAAAAAAAAAAAGAAAGAAAACAAAGCTTTGATGAAATAGTCCGATTCCAGGAGCCAATACTTTAAAAAAAACCAACCAACCCCACAACTGCAAAGAGATTCCTAATGAAATTGTGAGTCAGTAACATTGTATTTGTTGAGATTGTTTTAGGGGATTTTCCTGCTCCCCTTCTTAACTCTTTGCAACAGGACAGGGTGAAAGAGGCTGGGAGAAGAAAATTGAAAGTGAATATAGTTTCCTCCCGGGTTCCTCATGACCAGCTCTAGGAAAAGTGGCAGGGCTCTGGGAGATACAGTTTGGTTTACAGGTTTTGAGGCCAATGTTTCACCAGCTGCCTTCGGATCTATCTGATGCTACAGTATTTTAATGGATGCAACCACTGCTGTTCAGAAGCACAGCACGGCCAAGCATGCGTGCCTGCACACACCAACAGCTCTCATATATAAATATCTGAAATGGTCCCTGGGCACATAGCGTTGCTGCAAGGATTTCTTTGACTTCAGAAGCAGTTTTGCTGTTGTATCTCAAATAGCAGGTGTCCAGAGCCAGTTTAGAGCCTACGGGCGCAATCCAGGCCATTGCTATTCCCTGGGAGAGGCGTGTTGCAACACACAAACTGCAGAGCTTTGTTGTGGGTTGCCACTGCTCAACAATTATCTGAAACGCAAGGAGCTGTCAGGAGGTGATTTACGCTGTACCCGGCATGTGAGAAACAGGAGTACGGTTGCCAGCTTCTTGGTCCTGACCAAATCTGCTCCAGCCATCTGAGTTTATTTTATTCTTTTTCCCCTCTGGATATGGTTGAAACGGTAGTGATTTTTCTAAAGAAAGCCTTTCAGAGTTCCTGCTTTAAAACAAAATGGTCTCATTCAGTAAATGTCCTACTTCTCACGATGCCCGCGTGTGGAGGAGGTAAATGGAAGTAAATAGTGAGGGGTGTTGTGCAACCAGCTCTTTGTCTGCTAAAAGCTGAACTGAAAGGAGAAGGTACGAAAAGAAAACCAGAGGACATTTTGCAAATGTTCAGCTGTAGACATTGATGCAAGTCCATCTGTAGCCCCTTCCCCTGTACAAAGTCCCAAGATCAGAGGCGAAAACTGAGGCTCTGATACCCTCTCTCTTTCATATACCTAATTATAGCACATTGCCGGAATGACAAAACTCCTTAAACAGATGTAATATAAATGCTGTGGAGTCAACAGAAGGTTTAAAAAAAAGGGTTATCAGAACAGGCCTACAGCTTTTTATTACAAAGCCAGCCCAAAATGGGTCGGGGTCTCATGAGTCTAATGTAATATAAATTATATTAAAACAATGATATTGCTGTTGAATGTTCAAAGCTCACTTCATAACAGATAAAAATCTCAGAGACTGAAAAGGAATACTAATTAATAGCAGGCTGTAAACTGCGTCGTAGTCTCCAAGAGCCAAAACACCCATATTGATGGAGTCACATCAGTGTTCAGTGATACAATCACCAGCAGCTGAGAGGGCTCCATTTTAAGTAATGAGCTTTCATTTCAGCTGACAACAGAAAAAAAATGAAGATGATGGATGTCACGCTCTTTTCACATAGAAATAAAACACATGGGTGAGTTTGGTCATAATGCTGGGAGATACTATTTACAGAGATCAAGGGTAACCTCCCATCCTGATTCTGGCAGGAAATTCTCAACTTTGGGGATCCAAGTGGGAGCAAGGAAATCTACGAAAACAACAGGAATTAAGTCGGTATAGGAGGCTGCTGAATGACTGATGCAAGGAGGAAGGAAATGACTAGAATATGAAATAACAGCAGGGAAAATGCTGTGTATGCTCAGCATGACTGACAAAGGCTAGTTTCTAGGCAAAATCATTAGCCTTCGTTTGATGAGTAACTGTGCACTCTTTAACTTTTTATCTGGCTCAGAGGTTCTGCATCAGAGAGTCCGGCAGCATAACCCGAAAATCTGGCAGTATAAAATGGTCCACAAATAGATGTTTAAAAAGGTTAATTGCATGCCGTGCATTGCCATTAAGTACAGTAGGAAAAACACCAGCTTGGTGAATGATGGCTGTGATACACCCGGAAAACCTCCTGTGGGGTGAGCAGATCTACTCACATGGGCCCTCGGGGTGCTGCTCTGCAGGGCAGCGGTGCCCAAAGCAGCCGTGGGCTTGCGAGGAGGCGTTGGGATGGGGCAAGTGCTGGCACATAGGGCACTGCTGATGTTCAGGTCCAAAAAACTCTCTGGAGATCAGTGGTCCTGGGAGGTCCCGGGGGTTCAGCACAGACACCAGCGGTAAGGGGGGCTCCAGCTGCCTGATGCCCATAATGTCTCGTGACTGGGAGTTGTACCCTGTGTCCACAGTCCCCAGCTCTGCTGGGGGTCTGTTTCCTGAGGGTTGCTGAGACCGTGATCTCCCTTGGCTGCTCTCCTCCAGCGAGTCCTCAGGAGCGTCAGACAAACTCTGTTCTGATTTACTGGAGTTGTGTCCAGTGTCAGCTGAAAGCTGTGATCTTGGCTGTGTGCCTGGTTTGTCCGTAGCTACAAGATGCATCCTGGAGGGAACTACTCCAGCTATAGATTCACCGGGGGAACAGTAGCATCCATCTCCATCAGGATCGCTATATTTTGACCACAAGCTGCTGTCCGGCTCCACGGACGGTGCTGACTGATGACGTGCTGGTGCTCTGCAGAGGCATGGTGGATCGGCCGTAGGCTGAGGTGTTCGAGTGACGCGTGGTCTCTGGGACTCCTCATCCTCCATATCCTGTCCAGAAGGCTGCAAAGCCCTTTCCAAGACATGTTCAGGAAGTGGGGACCACGGCATGGATTCATCCACTTCGACTGGTATGCTTCGACCCACAAAAGCGCCTGAAAAAGTGGGAGAAGAAACACTGTAGATGGACACCCATGCAGACAAACGCCTGTCATCAGTCATCACTCAGTGACTGTGAGCTGGAATACTGAAGAGCAATACGTATTCTTTATATTCTTTATATTCATATGTTTTTTAAAAAGACAGGCAGAAAACAGCAAGAAAGGTCTGGCTGAATTTTGGCAAAGCAGGGAAGTAGAGGGTTAGCTGGAGTGTAGCTAGCATGGAGTTATAATTTGGACTAACCTGACAGAGAGGCCATTTCCAAGTTTTGCAGTCGCACCGGAAACGAGAGTCAGCTGCCTTACTGCAAGGCCAGGATTTTCCAGCAAACTGGAAAACAAGAGAAAGGACTCTTGTGAACGTGGTACAGTTTCACACAGGCAATAATCCTAAAATAACTCTATCATCTCAGAGACTGGAAAAGAAATACCGGTTAGAGTTCTGGAAATCGCATTGCGCAAAACAGATGCTTTTATGGGATTTCTGGAACTTAGTGTTCCTGCTGAGACTGGAGGGGGAAAAAGCACATGAACTGTCTCTCAGAGGTAATTTCTGCACCTGACAAAAGAGCAGGGTCCTTAGGTCTGGAGGTTTGGCTCAGGCATATTCCAGGGAATACAAGCACTATTTTACTCCGGACCTTCTAATAATAGCTTCACACTGATGCCTCGGATCTAAACTTCACCACACACCTAGCTGAGTGATTCCAACTCCAAAGCTTGTTTCCAAGCATTACTGCTTATTTTGTCAAACCACTTCATCCAGCCTATTATCACATGGCTGTTGTTATTTCAAATTATTGAAAATTAAAAGACAGTTTAGAGATGTTAGTTACTGTTTGGATTTTTTTTTCCCTTCCTTCAGAATTGGCTTGGGCCCAAACATCAAAATTATCACTTCCTTTTGGGGGTGTTGTCAGTCAGTTTGGTCCAGCCAAGTGATCCCTGATGATGGACGCCTCTGCTCCACCTTCACTCTGAATGACAGCGGCAGTGATGGATGAATACTGAGTGGGCTTTGGGAAGTGCAGCCATCTTCATCCTCTTACACAGGGGTACATATTAGCTTGCTCCCAGCAAATTTTATCTGTTACTGTGGAGTATAGAGAAACAAACCTGGTGCTCATCATTTCCCCAGCCGTTTTCCTTCTATCACATTGGAGAAGCTAAAATGCCAAGTACGAGAGTTATCAGAGAAAAATGGACTAAGCGCTCGAGCAATGGGAATGACAACATTTGGCAACAGAATCTGGCTTGAAAGCCTGGTAAAGAAAGTTGAAATCACAACATGTTTGAGGAGCTTTCAGTGATCCAAGGATTTCTCCCAACTTCAGTCGCAGTAGCTTGAACAGAAAAGTCAAATGAAGAACATATTCAAATGACCACAGTACTAAAAGCAGTTGAACAGGATCACAGAGAGGTATAAGGCAGTGTCCCAACCTTTACCCTGGCTCCCACAGTGATTCTGTAAAAGCAAATCATGTGCCCCATGCTATAGGACAAGAGTGAGACTTTGCATTCATGCTGATCAGATCAAATGACGTGTATTTCCTCCTGAAAGTACCTTTGGCATAGAAAATTCTGGGTGTAACATTTGTTGGGAAGTAGGATAAAAACTGTGCTTTGCTGCTGGGCTGCAATGTAAATAGTCCTCCTCTGTGTAACTTAAAATGCATCTATGCAGAAGATTTACCATATATGCATACATAACCTATGTTATAATAAGCACGTCCACAGGGAGAGTTATCCTGGGATAATTACAGTGGGATAATTATGCTGGTAAATTTTCCCATGTAGGCAAGTCCTCAGAGCAGCTATTAGTTGCACCAACCCAGTGAACACGCTGCTGCTCTGACAGCTGCAGCCCCCTGCGTGAGAGCGCTGGGTCTGGTGCCAAACCAGCTCCTTCCCATACAAGCACCCGGGCTTGAAATCCTGACGGTCAGCTCACCACCACCACACATCTCTCTCTCCCTGCGGTTTGCATCCCTTTTCCTCCATGCCACGTCAGTAATGCCAGCCCTGCTCGCTGAGTCATGGTTCTCTGACAGTCATAACCGGTGTGATGGGAAAGGGAAGACCTCGAGTTCTCATAATCGACACAGGACGGTGACACTGCGCTGTCCTATGTGGCGGTGGCAAAACATCCTTTACCTGGGACCTTTGGTCAGATGGCACTTTAAATGGTGACTGCCCTGTGGTGGTGACTCACCAGGATGGTACGGTGCAAAGTCAGATTTACACGAATCGGGGTGTAAACCCCCCGAGTGGTCCCCTGCCAGACTTAGAGGAAGGTTAGGTGTCAAACTCCCTGCAAGGCACCTGCCTTTTGCTCATGTCAACAGCTCTGTAAACCTGACCCTGGGATCATCTGGCCTTGAAGTGCCCGCTCAGACATGCTTCACAGAGCGGATACGTCTGTCCGCTTGCTCATAAGCTGAATAACGTGCGCTCGAGCAGCACAAATCATACTGCAAACTCTTACTCCGCCCACTGAGCATCTCCAGTGAACTGGTTCCTTGTGCAAAATTCACCCTGGTGTTCACAAAGTGCAAGCTCAGCTGTGGGGTACCGGGGTACATCTCTACTTCTTTAGCCACACATGTTGTCTGAGCATCCCTCCCATTAGATATAATCCATGGCAGACACCGAAACATGGCTTTTCAGAAACAAATTTGTAATGCCTCATACACTAAGATGCTTATTTGATGGTCTCTGAAGTAGTCAGATCAAAATGCTAGAAAACACTTTGAATTCAGATCCTCTATACTCAACAGCCTTTAGTTTAGCATTGTGACAAGAACAGATTTCTGCAGAGAAACCGAGAACTCAGTCCAGAGCTCAGTGAAGTAAATGGGAATCTTTCTATTGACTTCAGTAGGTTTTGAATCTGGTGCCAGATGGGATTTAAAAGTTACTAAATTCCTTTGGAGGCTACAACCTCCAAAGTTTTTGGTCTTTTTTTTTAGTTCCATTGCAAACATCTGGCTATCTGTGAAATGAATCCTGCACAGACTGTGTGAACCTAATGAAAGGCACAACATGGGCAGAAAAAATTCACACTTGTTTTCTTCAAGTTTGTTATTTAGTGTATTTACTCTGCCTTTAGAAGGAGGGATATCAAGACTTTATTAAACTGTATTGCAAGTGATCAGCTACCAAACTCTTCAAATGGCTCACTTCAGAATAGTTTAAAGATGTCTTTCCTATTAGTTTAGCCCTCTGAAAGGATAAATGCCTCTTTAGCTCTCAAAACAATTTAATATTTAAATTACAGCCTTATTTCCTTCCTGTGTAACATGAGCTAAACATTATGAAAATTACTCCAAATATATGAGTAAAAATAATTTGGTCAGACAGAAGGGAGACCTGATTCCATCACTTGTGTTTTTACCTGCAAAAGCTTCTAGTTTTCTTAACTATGATTTTGTTTAGACCCTGCTGCAGGATAGCTCGGCAGCGACAGTTGAGCTTTGATACCCATGCACAGCCCCTGCTCCCGCGGGGCCGAGGTAGGAGGCACCGAGGGGCCGGGGGCTTTGGTGTTAAAGCAGACACATCATTAAAAAGGAAGAAAAGTGACTTCATCCTCCTCCTCCTCCCTCAGTAGCTCTGGTTGGAGAGAGAAGCTGTTAACAACAGCAGAGCTCTGTCTGTAGAGATGGCCCCGAGGATGAATTAACCCCAGGACATGCTGAACACTTTTTGAGCAACACTGGCAATGGTATGTGGATGGGAATTCCCGAGAGAAATCCCCACGGTGCTGGAAAAATTACAGATGATTCAGAAACATCCTCCTCCAACAGCAGTGCTTCAGGACGTTGTTTCTGCTCTGCTGAAGATCCTTAGCTTTTGGAAAAAGACCCAATGCTGAGCCCATTATCCTGGTATTTTATGTTGCCTTGTGCTGCAGAGTTTCATTGGGTTTCCTTTGACTTTTCTAGTTAGCTTATCCTGCAAGTATAGTTATGCATAGGACAGAAAAATCACTCACTTAGGTATCCCGTGTTGAAGAATTAGGGTAAAGGAATGCTTCAGCATATTGAAATACCCTCAGAAACCTGCAGCCTGATCCGTTTTCTGGCATGGAGACCGCTGGAGAGCATAGATCGTGCCCAATCTCATTTCCAAAGACACTGCAGCTTCAAGTCAGATCATGATATTGCCAGAAAGCTTTGAAAATTTAATATCCCCCCTGCACCTATGACTATGCAGGAGATTACTGATAACCAGCTGGAGCTGTTGCATATATTCCTGCTGGTAATAAAGTGAAGAAGCCCTTCCTAAAGGGACAGTGTAGCCAGGCCTGGACTGCTCTCAAAAATGTCGAGGGAACCCCTTAAACCAACCTTTCTCCTTCTCTTCCTTCTGCTCATACACCCAGTTCTGTACCATGCATTAATTCAGCAAATAACCTTCCTGGGTGGGTGCTCAGTGACCCCAGCTCCTGGGAAGAAACCCTGTCCTTGTGAGGCTTCCCACACCTGGAGAGGTTCTTCCACTGCTCCTGCCATGGAGCCGGGAGGGACGCTGCCCAGCTTCCTGCTCACGGCCAGCCGCTGCTGGCAAGGGCCGCTCCTGGGAAGCTGCAGGGAGAGCATGAATGAAGGGGAACAAATTCTTTTGCAGGTCAGTAGAGATGGGCCTGAGCGCCCAAGTTTGAAGCAAGCACCAAACTCCCCTAAAAATACATCCAATGGAGGCAAGGGGCTGGCCAGGGAGAGAAAGGGTGTTGGGCTTAGGCTCATCTGTGCAGTTTTCTTGTGGCTGATTGCAAAATCCGTCAGGTATTTCATCTGTTTCCCAGCATGAAGACTTGTCAGGATGCACTGTCCCAAAACACACACTAACCATCTATCTGCTTTTGATTAGAAAACTTCTGTCATGAAGAAACAGAAGACAGACTCTGCAACGCGAGCATAGCTGCGCTCCCCGTCACTTCCGGAGAGGGGGAAAATATCTTTGCTCTTTTGATCAAAGTTATATTTGTCTACATTGTTAAAAAAGAAAATATTAGAATGAGAAAGAAACCTCACCTTCCTTGGTGCACAACACACAGGGGAAGGGTTTTTTTATTCACCAGTCATGGCATTTCTGAAATGGCATGGGTATAGATTAAGGCAAAGCTGAGATCACAAGGGGTGGGGGTGGACAAGAATGTCTTGATTTCCAAATAATTCCTGTGTACTTTGGCTGAATCCTTTAAGCTCCCTGGTGCTGCTGATATCCATCTGCAGGACGGGAGTAAGTGGATGCAGAATTTGCAAGCTGCCATGAGGATGCAAACGTTGAGACTGCAACAAATGCTGTTGCCATGGGGGTCAGGTAAGTGTAAGCGTGTAAGTACGCTTGCCTTAAGCGCAGCTTTCTCTACAGAAACACTAGACACAACTTTCCTCAAAAAAACCCAGAGACAAATCCTTTTAGGAAGAGCAAGTGTAAATGTGGGAACTGTTTTGGGTCTATAACCTAAATAAACACAGCCAAGGAAATCCAAGCTCCATAGTTTCACACTTCACCATGAAGAATTTTGGCTGCCGTCATCACGGACGCTTACCTTCCCCCTTGGGTACCGTCCACAGCGAAGACTAAGGCAATGTGTCACGTTCCTAGCCCAGGTTTTAAGCCCTCTAGGGCAGGTAATGTTTATTTTTATGACTTCTGGAAAAAGTAGAAAACGAATATGAAAACAATGTTCTTCTTCCACACTGACTGTATGGCTGCTCTTACATATTTTCTGCAGCGATGGCATGAAAGTCTATGTATGCCAGGAGAACAGGAGAACATACTTGCAACCTTCCCTGCATGGCAAACATCGTGTTCGCTTTTGCGGCACTAATGTTGCTTCACTGGGCAATTCATGGTGCAAAGGCTAGTGTAGACCTGATATTTTTTGCCTCTTTAGTATAGACTTCAATACACATGTAATAGGAATGTTAGGCAGTAAGTAGTAAGAAACTAGAAGTGCAACATCCTCAAGCAGCATCCAAACAGGCATCTCACATATAGGCAGCATTCCCTGCCAGTTTTCTAATATTTGTGAAATATGAAAATGTCTGCAATAATCTTAGGTATCCTTAAAAATGTATTTGTTTTCCAGAGATTACTTCCCACCCATTTCTGATGCTGATGAAACTTCCATAGGCACTGAATAACCCCCAATCTGGGATATCCCATGGCCCTTGTACATCTGAAAATCCTGGCACAAAATTGGGGCTGACTGGGATTGGACAGGGGTACGACCCTGAGAAGCGTACATCTCCCCAGCCTGCTTTCGTATACCTTCGTGCCTTACGTTGGAGCCTCCAGTTCTTAATAAGGGAAAACCTCCAGCATTTTGCCGGGCTGACATATCCCTGATCCCTAAGGGCTCTCCCCGCTCCGCAGCACAAGGGCTGCAGGGCACGTGGGTGGTGGGAGGGCGCGGGGAAGCCTGGGGGACCTGACGCATCTCCCTCAGCTGGCGTGAGAACAGCCTTCTCACTTGCTTTCATGAAACGTGCAGAAATGTATATCTCTTTCAGACGTGTACCCTCTAACAAACTTCAAAAGCCACTGCTGGGGGTGGAGGGCACTGACAGACACGAACACCATAACTGCACATGCCTTGTTTCCTGCCTTAGAAAGACCAAAAGAAAACCCAACCCCATAAAAAAAGGAATACAGCATGCTTCAAGACATTGCCGGTGCTCAGCAAGAGCAAGCCCAACCTCAGAGGCTGACGGCATCACAGGCAGCAGCACAATCGGCAGACGCTTGCCAGAAGCCGGCGGCATTGGTGAGCGCTTGTTGGGGCACCGGCCCTGCCGCCTGTGCCCCTCGCATCCCCATCTTCAGCATCACCCGCTGCGGGGCTCACAGCCCTGTCCAGCGGTGGCAGGGCATCGCCGCCTGCCCGAGACGGCACGGATGAGGCCAGGCCAGGCCTTGAACCTGCCCAGGGCTTGCAGGAACTGGGAATTTCTGGTTGCTGGCAGCGGTCAAGGATCAGTAGCCCAGATGTGCTGTTCTCATTGCCCAGCCAATGCTAGCCCTAAAAAACCTGCTGGTTTTTTCCTAATTAAAAAGAAATACTACTGGCTCACTCCCACTGTTTCCATACCAATGCCATGGAGAATGGTGCAAATGGGTCTACAGTCCTGTTTTCTTCATGCTTTCCAGCCACGACTCCCTCGCCAGGTCCGTGGACCTGTCCTCCGCAGCCCTGAGCGGAGAGGAGACGAAAAGGAGAGCAGAGGAGAGCAGAGGAGAGGAGAGGAGAGGAAAGGAGAGGAGAGAAGAGGAGAGGAGAGGAGAGGAGAGGAGAGGAGAGGAGAGGAGAGGAGAGGAGAGGAGAGGAGAGGAGAGGAGAGGAGAGGAGAGGAGAGGAGAGAAGGCCATCAGCCAACAAGCCACCTTGAGCTTGCACAGCCATGCAGGGCGGGAGCGGGATCAGGCCTGGCTGCCGGGCATTGCCAGGCAGCTACGTAAATAGGCAGGACAACATTTCGACACCAGGCGTGTCCGTTCCCAGTGTTTACCCCAAACCCCTCCTGATTTAAAAAAAAAAAAAACCAAAACCAAAACTGTAGTGAAATGGCTGAAACATGTTGCAACCATCTGTGAAACTCAGGCTATCATTACATGAGAGGAGGGGGGAAAGAGAGCGAGACAACAATTTGAGGGGGGGGGGAAAACCCCACAGAGAGCCAAAAGTGGGTCAACAGCTAATCGCAAACGGGGACCAAGAAAGGCAGCATCTCTGACACTTCTTACCTTGCGGGCGACGGAGGCTTGCGCTGGGCTGACCGAGGAAAGCGAGAGGGCTGGCGTGCCTCCTGCGCACCCCGTCGCTCTCTTGGCGTGCCCAGGTCTCCTTCCTCAGGCTTTTTTTTTTTTTTTCCCCTCCTCTTTTTACGACACCCTCCCTGCCTCTCCCAGGTAAGCGGCAGAACTGGCTCTGCAGCAGGAAGTGGAAGAGAAAGGCACGGCACAACGCGGCGGTGGTGGGAGAGCCTCCAACGGGGGGAGTGACACTTTGAAGCTTAAAACTCACTCGAAATGCCTGCGTGCGGCTCGCTCCCTCTCTCGTAGGAAGCCAGGCTGCCTCTGCGTGAGCCCCGCAGATAAATAACTGTAGGGGAAACCCGGTGTGATTCCTAAATGGCGTGCCTCGCCGGGAATGCGATCCTTTGCTTTTCGTCCTCCGTCGCTTACTGTCAATGCCAAACGTTAAACCAACTGTGATTCAGCCTACTGAAGACAATCACATGATGGGTGTAAGAACTATATAAAGAACAAAAAAAAAGATTTCTCGTCTGGTTTTTTTTTTTAGGTTAGACTTCTAGACACTTCCAAGTTTCTCTCTACACCCCCAAGGAGCAGAAACTCGCTTTTCCTACAAGCTGAAACCCTTACGAATTCACACAGCTCTTGAAAGCCGAGTAACGCCGGTGCTGGCGGCGCGGTGGGATTCGAAGAGCCCCAGTGAGCCACGCCGGCCGCCTCGTCGGCGCAGTGCCAGGCTCTGCAGCAGCGGTCCCCGGTGCACCCGCTGGACGCAGCTGCACGTCCCAGCCCACACCGCTTTCCTGACCCCCCGCTCTGCACATCCCCCTGCCAAGGAGCTCTTCCTGATCTTTAGCCTACATTTTCTTAGTGCGCAACCCTAGGAGGAGTCTGACTTGGCTGCAACTTGTGCACGGCTCTTCATCCTCCGGGCGTCCATGGGCTGCCGCCACAACGCTGCCTTAATGCTTGATCGGCCAGCCCGTGCATGCAGGGCTGTCTAAACCACCCTCGCTCGGGCAGCGCCGGCACTTCTCCTTCCTCTGCCCTTCCTGTGGCATGGGGCTGGAGGAGGGAGCTGCCTGCCCAGCGTTCCTCCCTCAGGGTGGGCCCCCCTGCCCTGCCAGCCCCTCTTCGCAGTTGCAAGGCCAAGCTGTGACCCAAGCACTTATTTCCTCTTTTCAGGGAATGACTGCCCACATTTCCGGAAGGAAAATTCAGTCGGCTGGGAGCAGTGCGTGCCGCCAAGCCCAGCACTGAAAGCGATTGTGTCAGCAGGGACGCCCCACAACCTGACCTTACCTTCCTCCTGGAGAAACCCCATGTCAGCCCTGCCGTCCTGCTGACGGCCCTGACCCTCTCCTTCCCTCCCTCTTCCCCCCCTCCGTCAAGGCACAGGCCAGCAGGATAGCAAGCCTCCCTTTTGGGATGTCCCAGAGTTGTCCTTCACTGCCCCCAGACTGCCCAGGCAAGCCCTGCTCTGCCAGCGGGTCCCAGCCAGCCCCAGCCACGACGGGCGGTCAGCGCTGTGGCCAGAGAGGCTGCACTCTAACCATGGCCGTGTGAGTCAGCTCGAGGTTTAATCCCTCTGGTTTGGACTCACACATGGCGGATCTGCCGCACAGCTGTTTTGCACCACGAACACCCCGACAGCCGGCACTTTCAGCAGGGCTGTGCGAGCCCCGAGCCGTGCCAAGCCCGGCTCTGGCGGCTGCCCCGCTCGCCGGCCTCCCCGCCGGCCTCCCCCCGGGAGGAGCGATGGCCCCGCTGCAGCCCGCGCACCACAGTGGGGAAGGGAGGCGAGGGGCCCAAGGCCACGCAGGAGCCAAAATCAGGGCATTGGTGAATGTAGGCAGGATGGGAGTGAGGGGGGAGAGCGGCTCTGAGGAGTACCTGACCTTCCTGCTCTGCTCTGGTGAGACCTCACCTGGAGCCCTGCATCCAGCTCTGGGGCCCTCAGCACAGGAAGGACATGGACCTGTTGGAGCGGGTCCAGAGGGGGGCCACAAAAATGATCCGAGGGCTGGAGCACCTCTCCTACGAGGCCAGGCTGAGGGAGTTGGGGTTGTTCAGCCTGGAGAAGAGAAGGCTGCGAGGAGACCTTATTGCGGCCTTTCAGTACTTAAAGGGGGCCTACAGGAAGGATGGGGAGAATCTTTTTAGCAAGGCCTGTTGTGACAGGACAAGGAATAATGGATTTAAACTAAAGAAGAATAGATTTAGACTAGAACTAAGGAAGAAATTTTTTACAATGAGGGTGGTCAAGCACTGGAACAGGTTGCCCAGAGAGGTAGTGGAGGCCCCATCCCTGGCAACATTGAAGGTCAGGTTGGACGGGGCTCTGAGCAACCTGATCTGGTTAAAGCTGTCCCTGCTCACTGCAGGGGGGGTGGGCTAGATGGCCTCTAAAGGCCCCTTCCAACCCAAAGCATTCTATGATTCTTGGGGCTTATGTGAAGGACTTGCGTAGTATTTGTAGTGCGCCGACCAGCTCCCCCTAGAGTGCAGGCAGCCATGGCTGGGCACGGGGACTTGGTGGACAGGCTCTCCAACAGGGACATTGTGTCAGTACCTGTATTTGTGGGGTTTGTTTCTAAAGGCCTCTGCTGTGCAGCTGTCAAACACCTCTCCCTTCACACAGTGGAGTGGCCTCCCTTGCCTACAACTGTTATGGGCAGTTTTCTTCCATTCTCCACTGGTCATAGCCTGGACACCGGGCTGCAACACCCAGCAAAAAACAGTGGCCACCTGTCTCCCCTGTAGACAGCTGCCACATGGCCAGAGAAGGGCAGTTGTAGCTGTGACCCACACCAGCCTGCCCCACAGAGCTTGGCCAAGGTCCCTGCCTGGTGGGGCGCCTGAGGGCCAGCATGTGCTTGGAGCATCCAGGACGTGGCTGGACAGAGAAGTCACAAAGCCTCAGGCTGTTCATTTTTGCACAGAATCCCACACAAAACCACAGAACGGTTGAGGCTGGAAGGCACCTCTGGAGGTCATCTGGTCCACCCACCCCTGCTCAAGCAGGGACACCTAGAGATGGTTACCCAGACCATGACCAGCTGGGTTTTGAATATCTCCAAGGATGGAGACTCCACAACCTCCCTGGGCAACCTGTGCCAGGGCTTGGTCACCCTCACAGTGAAAGTGTTTGCTGATGTTCAGAGGGAGCCTCCTGTGTTTCAGTTTGTGCCCATTGCCTCTGGTCCTGTCACTGGGCACCACTGAGAAGAGCCTGGCTCCATCCTCCTTGCACCTTCCCTTCAGGTATTTATATACATTGATATCATCCTCCTGAGCCTTCTCTTCTCCAGGCTGAACAGTCCCAGCTCTCTCAGCCTTTCCTCATACATCAGATGCTCCAGCCCTTTTATCATCTCTGTGGCCCTTCGCTGGGAGATTTCCAGTAGCTCCATATATATTTTTCTTGGCCACCTAGAAATGCCCCTGAGAATTAATACTATCTCAGGCAGCATTCAGGCTCCTGGGGTCATCTCCATCCTGACCACTTGTACATATCTTCATCTGAAGTGGTATTTGTGGCCCAAAGGAAGGAGCGCAGAGCAGTCTGGCTCCTAAGGACACAATGCCTAGGGAATACGCTGGGAAATCTGGCCCTTGTGTGAGCACTTCCAGGTCCAGAAATGGACCTAATGGTGTCTGCAGCCGAGGCCTAAGGACCAGTGTCTGTCCCCTCTTTAACTTGCCAAACCCCAGAAACCAGCAGGTACTTGGAGCAGTTCCTTTCACTTCAGCTTTATGTACTTTCTTAGTAAGGGTTTCAAAGCAAAGATGAGATCCAGACCAAACCTAAGTAGCCTCCCACAAAGTTGTAGAAACTGCTATCAATGATCTTATTTTTGGATTAGGAAACTTAGAGAACAGATATCCAAGTTTATTTCAGCATTTCAAAAACATCCTCCATCCCCAAAACTGAGGCCATCCTAATTGCTTTCTGAAGGCCTGTTTTATGTTTCTGAAGTCTTCCTACTGACTTCACTGAAAGCCGGATCAAACTTTGAACTCTTTAAAGTTAGTATTTCATCTGCACGTTATTTACAAGCAGAACGTGATGCATCGTATTGGGCCCGTCATAGAAAGTACAGATTAATATTCAAGTGCAGGATGAGTCATTTCATTGGCAAGGCAACTAACATGGAGCTTTTTTATAAAAAGTGGTTCCTAGTCCTTCAGGAGTTGTTGTAATATTTCTTTTTTGATTAGGAAGATAATGTCAATATCGAGTGCTGCTTGTATTTCCTACCACATCTATACATTCACAGAACTAAATCGTATATGTTTTTGCTTCCAAATGATTAACTGTTCAAATAAAGCACTGCCACGCTACTCCTCTTTTAACACTGGTGCTGTGAATTAACCTGGAGACATTGCAATGAGCATTTAATAACGCACACGACGGTCTCGCTCCGGTTCTCTGCATTTGGCTTGCTCCTCGCTGCTTTTGCACCGCGAGGGAAACGGGGGCTTTCTTCCATGTCTTGCTGTTTAGATTGCTAGGCACATGCTACAAAAATATTTTCCACTTTTTTTTGTTTTTTAAGGCTCTTGCTTTGGCATTTTTCAGTCACGTCCTGGAGAGACACCTGAAAGGAAAGAAAACAGTACCTGGCTGTTAGCTTGTGCAATGCTTCTAATTAAACCTTGCATAATGACAAAACCCCTCCTGCCATTTGTTAAGATTTTCCCCACAGCATTATGCATCCTCTTAATTAAGAGCAGAAGCTAAGTAATACCTATTTTATTCCCCCTTGCTTCCAATTAGTCATCCATTGATCGTTACCCACTCAACATTTGACAATTACCAGAGCCCCGACTCTCCGCAGGACCGGGATGTGTAGTCCTTCAGAAATGACATGTCTAGAATAACGTGAGGGGAGCTGCGTGGGCGAGTAATGGGGCGAGAGGTAGGGGGAAGGGGAGGAGAAGGCCACCCAAGTGGAACAAAAGACATGTAACATATGCAAATGTTCAGTATGCAGTATGTGTTTTATACGCTGGATGTATATGAGGTCATATACAAAGCTCAGCTGGCAGCCGTGCTGCTTTTGGGAGGCATGGGAATTTAAGGGAACACTTGAGCTCGCATACGATCAAACGTACCTAGTCCTCTGTCTTTATAGATGCGACGTGGTTCCTGATTTGGCTCTTTGCCGCTGCTTTTTCAGGAGGGCAGGAGTTAGCATCTGCTCCTGCATCAGCACCAGGGCTGGGGACTGTGGGCTGTGTCAACACAGCCCCCGCCAAGTCACCCCAAGACCCATTTGCAGCTGCACAGAGTCATGCCCAAGGTGCTGCCGACAGCCGGGAGCATGGCAGCTCCGGGAGGCAAAGGGGCCTGTGGGGAAGCCGCAGGGCCCTTCTGCACCGCTGCTCCCCTCGGGGAGCCTGGCCCAGCGGCAGGGATGGCCCTGGCCCCACGCAGTGCCAGGATGGGGGTGCTGGGACCACTGCACCCCTTTCCAACACCAGGCACCCATCCTGTACAAGCAGCAACTGCTAGCTGAGGAAATCCAGCAGCGTAGCGGGGCTGGAAGGCAGCCCAGAACCTGAACTGTGGCAGTGAAGAAAGCATAGGGGATGCCAGGGCTTTTGGGCAGGCCTCCGGCATGAGGGTGAGCCCCAGGGTCAGCGAGTAAAGCTACAACATGGTCAGAAAGCTTCTCTGCATCCTTTTTTCTTTTTTCTTTTTCCAGCTGAAAATCATCCATTACATGGCTCAGGGATTTTGTGTGAAGCTGTGACAATAAGTAGCTGAGCAAACTTCACAAGACTCCGGGCGCGGGGGCTCGGCAACAAATGCTGATGTACAAAAAAGCAAACTGGGGCCCTCAGCAAGCTCCAGCCTGGCTGCGGAGGAAGGAGATAATCTCATTTCTTTGCTCTTTGCCCTTTTAGCTATTCACAGAGCCTAATGCCGAGTTATTCCCAACAATGAGCCGAACAATCAAACTCCCATCTGGCCTGGTCAGGCAGATGCAGCACTTGCCTTCCAGTCACAGGCACACCAGTCCTGTGATGTTTTTTGCCCATCTTGAATATACACTATTTAGTCCCACCCATAACAGGGAAGATATTTACACTTGGTAACAGAAACTGCAGTTGAGGCTCACCAGCCTGCTCTAATCTGATCCCCTAAATCCCTGGCCACAGCAAAACACAGGCGCTGCGAGCACAGCTGGTGCTGCAACCTTTGGATCTCCCGCTACACAACGGGACGTGCAGCCTACCAGCTAATGACCTGTTTTTCCTGGGAAGGCACTCTTCTCTCCTTTTGGCCCTCCTGCATACTCAGACCGCAGGCCCTGAACTGCAGCCAAGCCCTTGGGAGAAATGTCTTCCCTCCCCGACTTTGAAATCAGCTGCAGGTTGCTCTTTGTAGTAGCCAGAGACCCACAGCATCACCGGGCTGTGGCAGCAGCGCTTGCTCCTACCACCCCTCTCCTAGCCTGGGAACAGGGATTATAAGTGATAAAGTAGTGGGAGCCAGAAAAAATAAAAAAAAAGGAAAAAAAAAAAGAGCAGCTCTTTTTGTTGTTAACACCATTCTGTCCTCTAATCTATTCACATCCCTGTCTTACATTTTTGTTAAGCATTCAGCTGCAGGAGAGGAATACAAGGAGATGGATTGATGTTTGTGTAGGTATAGATGTTGTTGTGTGCAAATTGCATTTTGAGATATAGATGTATACACACACACACACACACATAAGAACACTGGCTGTATTAAAAGTCAACAGAAAATATCTCACAGACTTAAGTGAAGCTAGCATTTCCCCTCTAACATTCAAAATCAATCTTAGTAACCTGGTTTTAGCTGTCAGAAGTTCTCCTGACGAATTCAGAAGCACTGGGAAGGAGAGATCAACACCCTAACACCAGTGGCATCCTGGCAAGGGGCCTCTTTCCCTTTTCTGCTGAAAGGACACAGGTTCTGTTTTGGTCTCTGCAGGCAAATGCAAAATTGAAGTGCCCCCTTCTTCAGTTAAGATGGCAGGGAATGCTGGGCCAATTGACAGGAGCCCCTTCAGTGGTAAAAGTTCCCTGTGTATGAGTCACAGGAAATTATAATCGCAGCTTACCGAGACTGCAGAACACAATGAGATTTCTGAGCTACAAACAGACTTCAATTGTTTGTGACAGACAGACAGACCCTCAAACTGACACGATTGGAGAAAATAAATATCCTTTTGTCTGCGCTGCTGGTGGTAATTTCCCATTAGACAGGAAAATACTTCTTTGATGAATGAATATTGTCTACACATTAGAAGAGGAGCTACTGTATATCTCCTAATAGCTCTTGCATGCTTCGTCTCAGCCTCATGTGAGGCCCTTAAACCCCTTGGGTACAATGTGGTAGCATTCATCAGTGTACTGCATTTCTTTATTGCAGCATTTGAGAAAGGGATGGTGCGTATTAAAATAAATTTGAGCAACTTCCCACTCACCTTGAAGTTATGTGGCAAGGTCAAATACATTTAGCAATCTGCCTTCTCGGTCTGTGGGTAGTCCTTTCCAGTCTAGGGGCTTCAAGGAGAAACACTCACACTGGAGACAGATTTTTTCCATTTATGATTGTTCTTGTAATTTTAGCAGTTAATCACTTTTCTGTTTCGTATTTACTTTGCTTTTCCACAGTGGTAATTAAATCAAAACCAGAACATCAGATAGAACTCAGTTGAACACTGCAGAAGCCAAAGAATATCATGTGAATGCCTTTGACAAACTTGGGAGGTTTTCAAAGACCCACCAAGTCTCACGTCACTTCCTTCTCATAGAAATACGTCAACAGGCATTAATCGTACTAATGGTCCCTTTCATGGCAGTGTTGTATTTCCGCCTGCCATTTTTCCTGGGACTGGTATTGGATTAAGCTTGGCCTAGAGACGCCCGGGTCACCCCACGGAGTCCTTTCAGCTGCTGGTAGGTCACCTTTTCTGGAACTTCGCCGCCACACCGAGGATGGGTTGGGAGTCAGGTATGCTGATGGGGGGAACATTTGGTCAACTTTTTTTTTTCTGGATACCATTTATTTAGCACTACATTAAAAAAGTTATTGGAGGGAACAGGAGATTTTTAATCTGATAATTCAACATTTACAGTCACCACACAGCTATTTGTGGTGTATACACAGTGATTAAGAAAATGTTTTTATTAATTTATAGCAAAAATGCTAACAACCTTGTTTAAATTTTTGCTAATGTTTTTATTTGAGAGATTAAAAAACCCAAACAACAAAACTCCCAACATTAAGAAAAAGAAGCAGAAGAGCTACCGATGAGAAATGGTCTGGATTTGCCACTCAACAGCGGCACCAGTCTGCACACAAGCCAGCTGCAGGCAGAGATGCGGCAGAGACCAACATGGTACCCATAGACCGAATGCGATACAAGAAACAACAAACCCAAGAATCAGAAGTAAAGGCCATAAAACCCCAACAACGCCCCAGCTGAGTCTTACTTCCAACGAGAAACATAGGCGAAACTAATGTTTAGGCTCATCCCGCATTACAGATGGAAACTGCACTTATATTTGTGGCATAGCAAAGGCTGCTAAGGAACTTGGCAGAACGGCCATGCTTTGCCACGGAGCACTGGGCTGAGTAGGTGACGTTTTGGCTTCGCCAGCCCGCTGAGTTACTACGGAGTCCTCAGTTCAGTGGATGACATTTTAAGGCAGGGGGGTAGCTGTGGGAAAAAGAGGACCACGGCTTGCTTCGTAAGTGCTAAGAGGAAGCTAAAAGTCCAACAAGAATTTTGGCTTCTTCAGTACTCCACAGCTACAGGTACAGCAACATTGAATATATCATGTACATAACATTACTTATAGACTCTACATGTAAAATGTTAACCGATTTATCATGGAAATCTGGTAACAAGCAACATCATTGCCATATAAATTCACGCTTCAAGAAAGGCTAAGTGTGGAACCTTCCTTTGCAAGAGGATTTTCAGTCAATGTTTTGTATAGAAAATATTAAAACAACGATGATAATTTGTTCTCTGAATCTCAATTCACTATTGGGTTAGTTTTCAGGAACGGAAAAAGGTTCTCTTTAGAAAATGTGCGAATATTCAGAATATGAATTCACAATCTAAGTATTAAATAATAAAAAAAAAAGTTTCAACTGTCAGGAAGTCTTACTTGGCTGCAATATTTTAAAGCAGTAACAGCAGTACAAGGCATAGAAAATCTTTTCCTGCAACACTTGTAAAAGTATTCATGTTAAATGCAACAGAACTATTAAAGAATAAAATGCTTGTAGAACAGAGAAATGAGAGACTAGCTATGCATTCAACCATCTTCCTTACAGTTGAACTCCAGCTGTTTAAAAACTTATTGACTTCATAATTTGGAAAATGATGTCCCACAGGTAACTGGTCTGCATACTCCTATGAAATATGATGCCCCAAATGGCATGACACCCCTTCTTGAAAAGTGTTTCTCTCATCTCCACCATTATCTCCACAGTTTAAACAAAAGAACAACTATCCGAATGTAAAATGCTCTTTTTTTTAATTACTAAATTAAGAAAGTTAAACAGTTTTAAAATGTAAACTTTCAAATAAACCATAACAAAATGTAATTAAGACTTTAAAATTTGCAACTCAGTATTAAAAACTCAATAGAAATAGAAAGGAATTTTTTTTTGGTTAAACGTAAGTAATTCAAGGCTGGTACAGACAACTGAAAAGGTAATACTTTGTTCTGTGCATCCCCCATGAAATGTAAAGAAGTGCATAGTAATTCCACTGGAGAACTTGCAGACATAGAGAAAGTAATTTCATTAGCAGTACAGGACATTGAACACACTTATTTTACAATGGAAAAATGTTACACATAAAACAGAAAAATCCTAGTTGCGTGACTAACAGTTTAGCAGGTGGACATGGCTAAAATGCTGTGATTTTAAGACCATCTGAATGTGGTTACACTGTTTAATAAATCTTTTCGAAACATTTCAGTATACATGTTTTGATACAAGAAGTCCTTGCAGTTTCAATTTTCCAGTTCAAACGGTGATGGTGTAGTTTTCTTGCTTTAAATATGTTCGTTTTAATTTCAAGAACAAATCATCACACACTTGTCAAACATTGGAAACATTACTGTAAATACAGCACATGATTCCTGAAAGAGCAAAGTTACAACCATCTACAGGTACATAATCATAAACAAAAAGTGCAATCCAATTTAAAAAAATCATGCTTGGCAAAAGCCAAAAATTAGATCACTGGCTTTCAGAATCCCAGTGTTTTCATGTCTGCAGTAAAATTATCACTTTCTGGGTACTGCTGCAGCAGGGTTCATTCAATTCCAAATGAGTTTCCTCTGCAATAGCACCCATATACTGTATGTACAGGTATGTATATATATTATATATATTTTATATATAAAAAAGCAAAAAACCAAACACCTGTCCTGATTTTTTTTTTATTTGTTAAAACATGAAAAAAAATGTTTTAGACAAAGAGGCCACTTCTGGAAAATAATACTTTTAGTTGAATCAGGAGAAGACTAGTTAAAATCACATAGGTTTTGCGTTTTAAAAAAAGGAAAGCACTAGGATCAGTTATTGGCACTGAGTTACTATTTACAATGAACAGAGGTTTTGCAGTTTACATAACATCAATACAATGCAGTTTTGGAGTCTTTGATTAAGAAAAAACAAGTGTTTTTCTCCTTTTCATCCAGGACATTCAGATTACTAGGACAAGGGGTCATAGGCGAGGGCTGCGGAAGTTCCCAGCTTCAGCCCCTCCTGTGCACGGCGGTGCTGGAAGATGCTGCACTCTGGAGAAGCCGATCACGGAGTTGGAAGCTGAAGGACAGGTGGGGCAGGGCTGAGAAACACCTGGTAATTCATGACAGTGTCTGGAGGCCAGGGATTTACAGGTTGTCGCCAGGCTGGTACTGGGGTTCTGTTGCAGTGAAGTAGTCTTCAAGGAAACCCTGCAAATATTCGAAAGTTGGACGCTCCTCTGGGTCTTTTTTCCAGCAGTGGATCATAAGCTCGTGCAAGGAGATGGGACAGTCCTGAGGACATGGCATCCGATAACCACGTTCTACTTGCTCCAAGACTTCACGGTTATTCATGCCTGTAAAGGGCAGACAAACCCACACTGGTAAATTACAGGAAAATTAGCCTGAGTATAACTGTATCTACAATACGTACAGTTTTCTCATTCGTACTCATTTCTTTTGGTTCCGACAAGTGAAACAAAACCACCCCAGGGTCCTGTTGCAGCTCTTCATCTACTGCAAGGCAACCTGGATTATCTTCTTTCTCAGTAGAGGGTTTTAGGATCCAGTTGTGAGTAAAGCGCTGCTCCCATGGTTACCCTCTTGGCTTACTCACAACGGGCAGGATTTGGCCCTTTCTCTCTCCAACAAGAGTAGCCGTGAAATGTATTACGTGAAGTGGTTAAGGAAAATAGATGCATCACAACAAATACTATTCAAAATTCTAGAAATTAAGATGAATTCTTGAAACCCTCATACTGAGCGTGGGCCTTTCTTGAAGTGCTCTGGGAGAGCTGCAGAGACTTCAAGACAAACTCTGCTACTCTGGGCTACCAGGGATGTCCAGCAGCATTACCTTCAGCGCCAGTTCAGAAGCTTACTGCTGCTGCCGATCTGCACTCCCTCCATCTGTGCTGGTTGGTATAGTTTCTACCACATTCCACTGTTCCATCCCAACCCAGAAGAGAACAAAGTTGCTCAGAAGACAAGTCAAACGCCAAGCAAAACAGCTCCACTGCAGAACTATAGCGCGCTCTCAAAAAAGGTAAAAAGTTGTATTACCATCATGCTTGTCTCTCAGAGGCAAGCCAGGCCCTTTGCTACCTTGTCTTTTCCATGCAACCCCTTCAACCCTCGATTGCTCTGCTGAAGTGCTTTTCACCATACATTCATTGCAGTCAACCTCAGCTTTAGTTTAAATATCTCTTCCAGTAATTTCTTTGGCTTTTTAACAATACCAAAGGTAAGACTGGCGCCACAGGCATGCAGAGATCTCAGAGAAAGCGTGCACCCTGACTGCAAGCTTTGTGGCTTGCCAGTTGGCAAGCTCTGCCCCAGTCCTCTGCTGAAAAATACCTGCAGGCTTCACTCCCCTGACTTAGTGGGTCCTGCCAAGCAGCTCTGCAGGAGAACTGGTAGGGACCCTTAAGTTCCTCCAGGACCAAATCTAGAAACCAGCACCTTGCTGTTGCTCTTTCTGTTAGCTTATCCTCCCCCTGGCTTCCATGACACCACCCTTCCCTGGGTCTCCTCCACTCTGTTCTTTCAGGGTGTCCTCTTGAAGAATTTTCTTGTCCCACCTTCAGGGCCCAGAGGATTGTCTCTACCTTGTATTTTTGGTAAACTTATTCGTGAGAAATAATTCAACCACCTTCTTCAATACAGAGTCATTTGTCTACTCTACACCTTGACTAGTGGGAATAATATCCTTACACTGCATAGCATTTAGGCTGGTAACTTAGCTGTATCCTTGGATTTGGTCTTTACTCTGTGTCCTCACATCCTGGCTGTGTTTAATTCTTAAAGATGTTTTGAAAGAAGCATCTGCAAAGTACATCCTTTCCTGACCATCCACATCTAGATTCTCATCTCATGTTAGGATTACAAAACACCTTTTCCTCTTATCTTGACAGGTAATTTTCTCCTGCTGATATCCATTTGCAGTGTCTCTGCAAGGATCATTTTCCTAGTCTGTAACCACCTCTTGCATGGTCTTGCCACTTGCTCCATGTTGCTTACTATGTAAAATACCAGCTGCTTGTCTTCGCTTTCAAAGCCTCTCACAGGCTGCCCCACTGGCATTTAGGTTGTCATTTCGCCATGTCCTGGTTCATTCACAGTTCTGGTTAGCTTACTGCAGCACCTTCGATTTTCAAACAAGCACTGATGTGCTGTTTCTTATGCTGCCTGTTGCTCACGGAGGAACCTCCCCAGAAAACTGCCTCATCCTCCTACAAACCTCTCCCTGTAGCAGCGATAACTGCAAAAAGAAAGGTTAGATTACTGATTTACAGTATTTCCTAACCTGCAGACCAACACTTTAGCACTGGTTTCTTGTGTTTGATTTATCACCTGCATCCACCCACTGTATTTTTGGTGTTAGATGTTTATGAGCAGGAGCAAACACTTTGTATGGCACCTAAAGTGGTCCATGGTTAGGACTCCACAGAATGATGACAATAGAGTAATAAGGGTCCCCTGCAGATATCGGAATCTGCACAGAGTTAAGGTTCTCCTGTATTATTGACTCCAAACTGTTAGGTCACACGGGCTCACAACAAACCAGAAGAGCTTGGCACACACTGAAAAATCTTTGGGTGTTCCTCATTATCCAACAAGAACATTTTTAAACATATTTTACTTTTTATGAAATTACAAAACAACGCTTATGGTCTGTTAGTCATCACCAACCCAAAGGCAGCATCAACCCAAACCTTCTGGCCTTGCTGTTTTCAGGAAGCTACAAGAAAAAAAAGTGGGCATTTTTCTCACATTGTGTTCTCAATATTAGTTTGTTTAATTTGTCTTTTGAACAAAAATCTGCACCCTTTTTTCATATCCTTGTCTTTGGATCAGCTGAATTACCTCATGTTTTGGGGTAAGAACTTCTGCTGTGCTTTGTTTCCCTTACATATTAAAGGCTATGAAAATAAGTGTTACCAGTAACTCATCTGTTGTATATACCTAAACCACAAGCAAACTTCATTCTTTGTTTTTATTTTGGCAGTACCCCTTTAAGTACAACATGGGTGGAAGCAACAGCAGCACAAAAGCTCCTTCCCAACTGATTTGTTATTCTAAGATATCAAATGTTTGGTATTTTTATCCAGTGCATTACTCAGTGCTGCAAAGCACACTCTGAAACTTGATAACGAACTGTATGCTGGAAGAAAAACCCTGAGGAGAGAGAGGGGGGAGGAAAAACATAAACAGCTCTTCATTTCCCTTTTTTAAAATAAAAAGATAGAAAAAAGAACATAAAAGAGACATTGCTGTCTGAACTCATAGTCATTTTTTGTCCCTGGAAAGTCAGTCAAGCCAGGTTTTCTCATGACAATAGAATCCAGGAAAATGCCCTTCTTTTCCTTTCTCCTTTCCCCTCCCTCCCAGTAAAACCCAGATACGAAACTAAACCCAGTAATCCTCATGTTCCGTACTGGAATTCACACATCCAGCAAGGCCTGCAGCACCTAGGATTTGCCAAAGAAATTATGTTGGTTTTGACATGTGCTGCTAATTTAAAAAAGGAGTTTAAACCAAATGTTTTTCAAAATTGACTGGATTATTAGTCGGACTCATAAAAAAAGCAGTGTTTCAGGTATACTTTTTACCTCTTAAAAGGCCTAGTTATGTTTACAAACCTATTATCTAGATTTGCTTATGTTATCCTACAGGTTTTAGTGTTTCTCTTTTGATAGCAGGAGCCTGTTGTACCTGCACTTCTAACACCACAGACAGAATATTTGAGCAGTCTGTACAGCTCCTCTCTCCTAATGACTACCCGAGAGTTTCAACTCTTTTAGTAAATAATAAATGAAATTCTGCTTGCAGTATGCTTCTAGACCCCTTAAAAGTTTATCCTAAAATCCTTAAATCTGTGGAATAAAATACTCAGCAATATTCTTCTGCAGACTACAGCTATTTCACCTGCTTGAAAAATCAGTTTGTGCTCATGATGTTTCTAGAATTACCATTTGGAGCAAGAAGGAAACATTCAATTTCCAAAAGATGGCTTTTCCATTAGCTTTTTATTCCCTGAGAAGACCAAAAATGAAATAACCTCCCACCATCCAGCTTTATTAGTGAAACCTCCAATAATCTTAGGATACCATAGGATATGGCTACTTTAATGCTCAATACAATAAAAATCTACTGCCCATATTGACTGGGGACAGAAATGCAATGCTGCTTGACTTTTCCTAGAAAAGCTGCAGTAGTAAGAGTTACTGTGACATAAAAGAGGATGTAAAGTTTCCAGTTGTGGCTAAAGAAAACACTGGAAAGTGCCTTGGAGTGCTCTGGGGAGCTTGATTAGACGGAGCACAGCAGATGTGCAAATAGCACAGATCTGGACAATGCTGCTCTTCCAGAAGACAGGAAACATTACTGTAACTAGGCAGCATCCCTGCATCCAAAGCTAATAAGCTATATAGATTACTCTGGGCAATGTGAAGTCCAGTGAGGACAGTGATGGTTTTAAGCCACTTTATTCTTGCTTTCTTCTGTTGGACTGAGAATTATGCTCCTTCAAGACCCACTGCATACTTTCAGACCAATGATAAAGTTAATACAGACAGAAATGCTTAAAGTAGGACTCTTAAAACAACAGCTCAGCTGCTGTCTATCCCCAGAAATGCTGTATTTTAGATTCTCCAAGAACCCAGAGCTGTTCCTCTGCTCATGTTCAAAGGTTCCTCAGACGTGGACATGTTGGCCCTACTCCGTAAAACCGTGTAGTCCTCCAGAGGGGCTGCATCACCTTGGCGCTCAGAGCATGCTCTCAAAAGAGAGAAGTACAATGGAGACAGGTTGATTTTTGGCTTTTGTTCAGTTTGATCTAGAAGGAAAATTTCCATGAACACTCCCAAAGCCAAGCCAGAGGTGAGGGCACAGGGATGGGATATGGGGCTTAGGCAAGATTATTCCATATGCAAGCACGATAGTGCCCTGAAGGGAACAGGAAAACTGGAGGAAGACAACCTTTGAAGCATAATGCTGTTCTTACTGAGTGCAATACGAACCTAGTTATTTCTGCGCAAAAGTAGTAACAAGTTTTAAAAATCTGGAAGTCATGCCACTTCATTTAGAAATTAAGGCCTGAAAACCCCCAACAACTCCTCATCCTCAAAACACCCACAAAGCTAGGCTATCAATATCTGTTGGGGTTTTTTTTGTTTGTTTTGGTTTTGCTTTTATTTTTTAAATTAAGTTGTTATTTGCTTGGTATAAGAGATGCAACTTGGAGCCGCAGCATTTGTGAGTGGAGCTTTCCTGCTTACAAAGCAAGCCACCTGACCTTATCTGTGCTGTGTGCTGAGTCTCTCTCAACTCTCAACAACTCCTTATCTACCATCCGTGATGATGGCACACACACATATGCCAGCTCACTGACATGTACTCAGCCCCAGCCTTGGGCAGCGTACCATGCGCTTGCTCCCTGGCACTTGTGGCCCAGCTTCCCCCAGGGATGAGGAAGCTGAACACAACTCTCCAGGGACTGCAGAGCTGCTTGGAGCCCAAACTTAAGGACCTGCCTGGCCAGAGGCAGCAATGTGGATAGCACTGTGGTGGCTGTCACACTAAACGTAAAATGTAAATGCTCTTGATATGACAAGTGCAGCAGAAAGCAGAAGGGGCAAGTTCAGAGGTGCTTGTTTAGTGCAGCTGAGATTTTTGCCTATCCTAAAGGCAACACATTAAAACCCCTCTGACTACTGTGAGAGAAATGCAGCCTCCTACTCTTAAACACCATTAAAAACCCACAAAACTAAGATCCAAAGGGAGTTTGTGAAAGGGGAAAGAAACAGACACTGAAAAAGGTCAACTAAGCAGACTATTTTTTAAATTTGGCTCCTCTTCTGCCCATATCTAGTTTTTATTTCCCCACTGTAATAGTGGAAATAAATGCCCAGAAAGACTGTGAAAGTTGCTTATTTCAATCTGCTGCCTTGTTAAAAGAATGGGAAAGCATTAGGGAAGGCTAGGAAAAGCACTAATAAATTAATTATCATAGCAGTCCATTACATCCATTGATAGACAGACAGGTTTGGTTGAAGGATAAAGATGAGGACACCTGTCAACAAGTCAGTCTTTCTTGTGGGAACTATAGGGTCAGGGGCAAGGCTTGATTATGAACTCTAGCCTGGTCATCATCTCTGCCAGCAAATCTTTAGTGCTCACATGCCCTGCCACTGCTGCAGCATCTCTTCCACAATGGGGCATCAGGACAGGAACTGCTTCAAATCTGGGGCACAATGAATGCCAAGTCTTGTTCCCCACAGTCTCTTCTCCTCCTATATATTGCCTGCCGCCTTCTCTCCTCGTCGTTGTGCTTCTCCCTCCTTCTGCACAAGCTTAAAACAATGCCTGGTTCTCCAAGGCACGAGGTACAGTGCCCTGCGGGCATGGTTACCACCACAGGACTGGGGTGCGTGCTATAAATAACCTCTTCAGGCACTAAGATCTTGTCAAGCAAGAGAGCAATCCCTTTGTCTGAGGGCCTCTCCCTGCTCCCCCCTGGCCTGCTACAAGCTGTAAGCAGGAACATCAGGACAACATGCCCACAACTATTTCAGAAACTGGGTGTTACAGCAGAGTGACAGCTCCATGACCCTCTTTGTTTCAAGGCTGACCCTTCCCAGAGCTTGCAAATCCACATGCCTTGGGTGCCAAAGTGGTTGGCAGTGCCTATAAACTGCATTCTCTCACCTATAGGTTGTCTACTTGGGTGAGGAGGGCTGAGTCTTGCCTCTCAGGGTGGTTGAACTCCCATCTTTTCCTCCTCGCACAAGCCATGCCATGATGGCAGGAAAAGCCCTGTGGGTGCATCTGAACCCTACTCCCTGACCTAGACAGGGACCTGAATTCATGAAGCTTTATCCTTCCAGGAGGCCCTTTCTCTCCCCGGCGTGAAGCAGGAGATGGATGATCCTTTCTATGTCAGGGGAAAAGCGAGTCTTTTCTGAGGAGCTCAGGAGGTCTCTGTCACCTTGGGAAGTCCGAGCCCTCTTTTCAACCCACATGCAAAGACACACCCTTCTGAGAAGGCCCCAGTTCCCCTCCACCATTGCCTCAGCCTATAAAAGCTTTCCCAGTTAGGGTCTGGGGAATGAGACCAAACTGAAGTCTCTAAAGGCTTTGGAAATTCAAATTTAAAATAGAGGCTGCCCTTAGGTAAAACTGACAGAGAGGGGAGTGATGGTGGCCATGAGAATGGTTAAGACCTCCTGGCTGAGCAGGGTGGGAGTCCTCGTGGGGAGGAAGGGCCCTGGTGTAGAGCTTGGGCAGTGCGTAACTGAGGCAGTACGTGACCATCCAGAAAATTGCTGACTCTGTCATATGTAAACACACAAAAAGGTGCTTCCAGCTACTTGATATTTTCCTAGCATGGGTGGGGGAGAGTGAGCCAGAAAGACTTTCAGTGTGTCAGGGCTTTATGTAGTGAGGGATGAAGGGGGAGGACAGCGCTGAAAGAGGAGAGACGCCGTTAGTTGTCTTTGATGCGCTCAAACTGCCACATAATAAAACTGTCCACATTTTCAGGACACAGACCATGCCTCAGATTTCTGTCATGGGTCCTACAAGAAGTTATATATTGCAAGCACTTAAATGCACATCCAGTGGCCTCCTTCTCCTTCAGGGAGGGAAAGGAACACTTGGGAAGTGCAGACGTCCTCTGCTGCCTTGGTCACGCTGTGTTCAGTTACAAACTTGTGAGTTAACAGGGGGCTTAGATGGTCACTTTTGCCTGGAGTAGTATTTTTCCTGTGTGTGTGCGTGTATCTGTGCTCGTGCACGTGATAAGAGAGAAGGCTAGTCACTAAGCATCTCTGCCCCACCAATGCGGAGCTCAGGGAAAAACATTCACCTTAACTCTGCCCCGGCTGGTGCGAGCCGCTGTGCACCTGCTCTGCCAGCAGTGACTAGGAATTTCCTCTTCCTGCAGCCCAGCGAGGAGCATTGCCCACCCTCTGGGAGCAACACTGTATCAGCTAAGCCTTACAGATCTTCTTTCTGTGTTCGACCTTTGCACACTGTGCCATGTCTGCATTTAACCTTCGTAAACCCACAGAAATCACGTCTCTCCCATGCTGCTGCCAGTAATCCTCATGGCAAGAAGACCTTTGTGCCGGCTACTGACACAGTCACTCCGTGTGGTGGCAACACCCGTTTTTCTTTAACTGCATGGGGAAGTGCTGGGCAGAGGGACTCATCCATCCCACAGAAACACGTCACGTTGCTTTCCGCTACCTCATTTGCTATGCTGCTCCCTGTTAATCATGGCAAAATTCACTGCTGATCACGAGAAGCCTTCCAGTCCCCATATTCTCTTCCCAAATATCAGCTACTGGCTGCTAGGTGCTAGCAAAGTTGAAATTCCTGGTCAGACTCTGGGAGCTTAGTTTTGCTGAGTTCAGCCTTCTGAGGTGGTGTGAGATACCACAGGATAAACTGAACTCCGCCTTGATGTTTCTCCTGCACAATCTGATATATAGATCTGACTGCTTGATCACGGCACAGATTGGAAAATTGAAACTGCTTTAGGGCACTTTCCATTAAATCAGCTGCAGTGCACGCAGCCATACCGGTGAGTATTATTTAAAAAAAAAAAAAGTTTTTTTAATAAAAAGAATAAAGATGCAGCTAGATGCCCTGTTGTTAGTATCTGTGCTGATAAGAAAATGAAGGGATTAAATTCTTTTCCATGTAATGCATTGCTTTCACCTCACCCCTTTCCTCTTCACCTGAATGCCTACAATCTTCAGGGGGACAATAGAATGAAAAGCTCTTTCTGCATAGGCAGATCCAATCACCCCTCCTACAAATCTTAATCCATCGGATACTTGGCAGGGTTTCAACAAAGAGCCATGGGGCCCCCGGTTCCCCCATGCAGAGAATCTGTCCCCGCCGTGACCCTGCCATGAGCTCCGGCCTGCACGTTACAGAATTATTTTCTTACGCTTCCATCCATCTCAAAAGCAAGGATTGAAATGTAAGAGTTTATAAAAAAGAGATTTGGTAATACCAGACATTCAGACAGTCATCAAACCTTGTAGAGAACCAGACTGACAGAATAAATGCAGTAATGGCACTCTGGGATTTTAACTGTTGGTATCTTAAAGTGAATGCAATACTATGGAGAGCTATTTGCTCCACAGTATAGTAATTTTACATTGCTTTCATTATTTGTCTAAAAGCATATTAATTGAATTGAGAACAGTTAAAAAAAATTAGAAAGGAGTACGTTGGATTTTCTCTCCTCTTGTCATTTTTATCTTGACCATCACACAGCAGCTTTCAGAGTCAGGACCGTTTTCAAGCATACACAGAACTTATGCATGATAACCATCCTCCTTTGAGCCCAGTGAAAATAAATAAACATTCCAGTTTAAGCATATGGCTCATTCCCACTCCTTTCCCCAGATGAAGCAGGGCTCAGACTGCTTTCTTACCTGGGTATGGCACTCTCCCTTTTGTTACCAGCTCTGTCAGTAGGATCCCGAAAGACCACACATCCGACTTTATTGTGAACCTTCCGTACAATGCCGCTTCTGGTGCAGTCCATTTAATGGGAAACTTTGCACCTAATGAAAGAATAAATGAGTCTTAATCAGAACAGAGGCAGAATCAAAGCACCAGTATGCAGGTGACTGTTGTGTTCTGCAACACGTGCAGGTGGACAGAGCTGCAGGTGAGTGTTAACAAACAGCTCCATGGAGTACGGTCAGAGAGGACAGGCGGGTGGAACATGTAGGGCAGAAGAAAAGACTTAGCAGGGAAGGGGTGGGTTTGTCCCACATGTCAAGAGAAGGCTGAGACATTTTACTTCATGTTTGAAGTGTTATAAAAGAAAAAAAAAATTAAAAAACAATAAGCCCAATATAATAGAAATTCTTTCTCCCAAAATGTTTTAAATTTACATTTCCCTGTGCTATTTGCAAGTCAAACACAGTTAGCGCATATGAATAGAAGTGAGATTTATTGGAAATGTACCTCCCAGTTTCCCTGCTCAAGCTGAGCAAAATGCAAAACAAACAAACATGGTAAAAACATCAATTAAAACCAAACCTAATATTTCATTAGAAACATGCAAGGACTTAAAAGTAATACTGCCATTTGAGTTGCTTAGAGTGCAATGATGTCAAGGCACAACTTTGGCCTGTGATTTATAACTTGACAGTGTACTTTCAGCTCCTGGCACTGAAAAGCCTGTAGTGCCTTAAATACGTGCAGTTCTAATGTGCTCATCCATCATCAGAGCTTGCAGGAGCCAGTTGTGGTAAGGATGGTAAGATAACAAGCCTTTAAACACTGATTTATTTGCTTTTCCAATCATTTACTGTTTTCTTAGGGAAAATATTTTCAGTATGACTTTAAAGAAAAGTCTGGTGGTAATAATTAACTCGTAGTATGTACAAAAAAATATGCAGACATTTCCCTGGTGCCTTGTATTAACATACAGGCAAAAGAGTTGCGTTGCTTATTGCTGATCCCTAGTGACAAACACTCTTGAATTTGGAAACAGACTGACTTTGACTTCTCACCACCCTCTCATTAAAGTTCCCTTAGCTTTCAAGAGGAATGTGGAAAGTGTAACAACGTGGACAAATCACTCTCAGGGAGTGAAGTTATGGCACTGTTTACAGTTCCCTGCCGGTGCTGTTCTGCCATCATATCCAGGGCTCAATGCCCCGCATGTTCTGCTATATGCCGCAATCTTACTTGACTCAAAGTAAACATGGTAATTCTCATCTCCTTACTTAGTAAAACGTCAGATGTGCTAAAATTTTTCCTGCTCTCTATATAAGTGATCCTAAGAGAGACTATTACTCAGAAACAAATACGTTTTTCTAGGGAAAACTGCAGTTGCTCAAGTAAGTCCTGCTAAATTTAAAAGACGCAAGACAAAGTTTCAAATCCCTTAATGCCTGAAGTCAGGAACTTGAGTCTAGTTAAGCATCAGTGGTTAGATTTGCAAAGGTGCCAGAGGATTTTTGAATGTCTATTCACTTTCAAAAAAGTCTGCCTCTTCTGTATTTTCATTAGTTGATATGCAGGCAGGAGCGAAAATTTGGGTGCTCAGCTTTAGTCTCAATATCCCTAACTTAAGACTTCTTCACAGGACCAATCTTAGTTTACAAGACTCAGAATTTACAGAACTTCATCTTCTCTTAAAAACTGCCTTGGCCATGATGTCCGAGATCTCTGCAGCAGCTGCCTGCCACCACTTGAACCTCTGTCCTGGAAGCTGGCCCTGCTTCAGCAGCACCAGCAGCCACGTGGGGCTGGCAACCGGCTCCCCCAGCCACCGGCAGATCCTGGGGCTATACACCCCTTGCCGATCCTCGGAAAAACTGCAAGCTGCGTGTATCTGGTGGCTGGGTTCCCTAGGCCTACAGTCCATGGCTTTAGATGGGCTTAGGCAGGCATGCCATGAATATGAAGGCTAATGTCCTTCTGCTCATAGGTGCAGCTGAGATAGTACACACACACACACCCACCTTGTCAGATGAACAAATAGCTCCAGGCTGGCCAGCAGCTTGAAGGCTTGGACGTTGGCTGGTGGTGTGTGAGACAGCCAAGCATGAAGGTTTGCTCGTTCATGTGTTGCACACATTTTATTTAACATATTTTTTCTTTTTCTTTAATCAGCTGCGTTTTTCTGAGAAGCTGAGCCAAACCTGCTCTAATTCCCTTGTGCTTTGTACTCAGATCCAAAGGTAGCAACCATCTATAACTCGTCTTTGGAGGAAAGACATCTCTCCAGAGTCCTCTGTGGCCAGCTCCCGGTATTTTTGCCTTCCTCATCTACTACCAGTATGGCACTGGGAGATGAATATGTGGTGTGTCAAGGGACCATGGGAAGATGAGAAGCAAGGTAAGTAGGTGAGAAGGGGGGATAATTCCAATGCATCCCTTTTCCTGAGAGCTAGAGCAGTACAAACCCCATTGGACTGTGATGAGCGCTGCTGGAGAAGACAAATGGTCTGTGCTGTGTTTTTTCTGATGACAGGATAGCTACTCACTACATTTCTATGTTGCCCCTGCAGTGGGTGATTCTCTGGCTAAAACAACTAATACAAAAATCACATGTTCTGCATTTTGTGCAGTATTTCCTGAACTTTGGTTTGAAGTGATAGATAGGGAGGAGGGAAAGGCAAGGTTGGCAGAGAGGTGGCTAGCAGAGCCCTGCCTCATGGTTTTCTGGCCCTGCAACGCATGCTGGAGGCTAGATGGTCCAAGAGAGCCTGCAACCCAGTATGGCAGAGCTATCAGTAAGGGGAGAGCAGAGACCAGTGAGGACGTTCCAGGCTGGCCACCTGCACAGCTGCAGGTACAACGCATGCACTGCCACAACACACTCACACGCAGCTTGTGTGAATGGGGGTGTACGTGTGTGTCTAACAGGGATCCCCCCAAGGTGCTGCCTCCCATCAAATGTCTGGCAATGGAGACACAGGCAGTGCACTTCTGTGAAAACACAAAAATCCCCAAATGTGTTGAGCACCGCTCTGAAGCCTCCTGATTGCTACTGCTGTTTGAGGCGTTTGCACAGGCCAGACGCTATGCGTGGCTCCTGACCTCCGTGCTTACTCTGTTCCCAACACACCGCTTAAAAAACCCACCCCCTCCCTCTGCCCAGGCCTCAGCAGCTTATTAAACAAGCTGACTTTGTGCTACAAACAAATTACAGCATCAGATCATCAGATAAAATGTGTATTACTGACAAGCATGTTAATAAATTTGATAAGCCAAATTACCCCAGCTGACAAGGCAGCCTATCTCCTACTTTGAAGGCAGATTTTACATCAGTGGGGATGATTTCTCTTTTTTTGCTGGAACCCATTTTATTAGAAACTAGCAGGTGAGTAACTCCACAGGTACAAACCAACAGCACGCTGCATTCATGAGGTCAGGATAGCCTGTCTTTGTCCCAAAGTGAGGTACTAGTCTGCGGCTTTTATCTCTGTCCCTTTTTTGAAACATTTCAGCCTGGGGAAAGCCTTTTTTGGGTTTCTGCACTGCTTGCAACCACATCAAGCCAAAGCTGCTTGCACAGTTTACCATTAGGGCAGCCAGCTCTGCCTCCTACCTCTGAGGATTTTTGTGAGGCTCAGCCCTGTTCTTGGGACCTCTGCCCGACTCTGCCCAGGCATTCACACAGGTTATCTCCCAGGAGGATTTCCTTGGGAAGAATCAGTCCATGGCCCTGCTTTAATTCATCGTCTGCTATAAGCAGGTCACGTGACGAGAAGGAGCGGAGGGGGCTGGGATAATTGAGTGACCTTGATGTACAACTCTCAGCATGCTTTCTTCTGAGGCAAGCAAAAATCCCTCAGAGCTTTGTTTTTTCAGATCTAAATCTCAATGAAGCAGAAACTTCTGAAATTCATGCCCCAGAGCCACTGCCAGCTTGATAATGATCCTGTTTCTGGAAATGCTACAAAGCTGCTACCTCTGGTACCTTAAAACCAAACCCAATGCAGCACCCCACACTCTAAGACCCAAGAACCACAGGAACTCTTGGGTTAGTGACCAGAGAACATAGTGCAGCAGCGAATTGCTCCTGGAGCTGGAAAGGGAAAGCTACAAAGGTAAAAATGAAGTGCTGAAGCAAGCATGTAACAGGAAACGAGTCAGCCCTGGTAGATGATGAGGAGTGCCGTGTGGGAGGGACTGCGCAATTACATTTTTTGTGCTGTGAGAACGAACATGAAATTACAAGCCTGGCAAAACATCAGTGATCAGAAGCAGGGTCTGCGGGCTGACCCCTCCCCGGGAAGTGGGGGACAAGGGGCGGAACTGTGCGTCTAAACACCCCTCTCGCCCTCTGCCTGCACGCCCCCCTTCCCCTCGCCCTTCCTCTTGACCTGGCCACGCTCCTTCTCACACAGCAGATGGCATCTCTGTGGGAGCGTTATGAGCGATCCCCTTCTGGGACCCTGGGGGCTGGCTGTTGAGAAGCAAGAGTCCTTCCTCCTATCCACTCCACGGCTCGCCTGGGGAACGGCAGGAACAGAGCAAGAACAAAGCCCTGGACGTTGCAGCCCGCGGTACAGTCAGTCGCAAACAAGAGAGATCTGATTAGCTGGTGAGCTGGGAGCCAAGTCTCTACAAAAGGACTGGGGAGAGCCTGGAAGGGGAAAAAAAACCCTACTCATTTCTAGGAAATGAAAATAAGAAGCATCACTTGTTTTTAAGCAGGGCAGGAAGGAGATATTTCTAAGTGTTAAGGAGGCAAAAATGATCTGAGAGTTTACAAACACGTACTAGAGCTCCCAAAATAGCTCTGACTTGTCTGGAAGGCATCAGAAAGATCCTTATTGTTTCATGTGTGCTTGGAGCAGCATTGCTGCAAGTGCTGCCAGTGTATGCAGTAGAAACAAGGCCTGGAAAATAGCTGTGCTCTTTTTTTATTAAGGCAATTTTAAATTTGTATCAGCTGCTACTGCTTAGAATAGTAACAACTCTTCCCCAGCAACTTGTGAAGCACTCGGCACTCTCCACAAAAATGCCATGTGCTTGGCCAAAACTCCACGTAGCTGTGAACCAGATCAGTGTAAGGGTAGCAGAACTGCAAGGGAAATCCTGTGTTGGAGATGATGGGAAGTTTCTCTCTGTCCTGTAGGAGGTTTTAAGGCTTGCCTTACAGGACTGACACAAGCATCATCACCGATGGAAGGAAACAAGACTGAATGCCTGACGCTGTGTGTGGGGGAAGATGTTGCGACAGCAACAGCCAGAAGAAGCAAGCCCTGATGGTGCAGGCTGCAACACAGTCCACCAGCACAGCCTTTAAAATGGGCGTCACTTTAATAGGCATGTTTTTCCCCTTTGATTACTCACTTCCTCTAAAAGCAAGAGGAGCCAAATGCTCATTACAAGCCAAGAACTTTTTTTTGTATTATTTAATGGCAGTGTATAGCTGCTAGTCACACACTTTAAATCATTAGTGGCGTGACCATCTCTTTCCTTCCTGATGATTGCTGAGAAATGGCAGTGCAGACAACGAACTGCTTTTTATTTACCTCTCATAAATCAGGAGCAGTCAGGCCTCCTTTGTTCAAATCAAAAAGAAAATAAACCGGTCAGTAAAACGTTACCACCGGGCTGAGTAATACCCATACAGGTTCAGGAATCCTGCACTCTAGCCCGCTGGGGCTCAAAGCATCCCCATCTGTTTCCTTTCAAAATATTTAATCGGAGACAAAAGTGACAGTGGGGGAAGGGAGCAGGAGATCAAGCAAGGCTGGAGAAAACCACCTCTGCCCCACGCCGACAATGAGCTCTGTACTAACACACTTAAGCCAAGAGAAGGATGACTGCTGAGGAGAGAGTGACCAAAGGCTTTAATCTTCAGATTTCATAATACAAAACATTTCCTTTCTCCCACAGGAGCTGCCAGTCTGGAGCGCTCCCCATCCCCCTCCCCTCTCCTGGCCAGGCTCTCCTCCTGTGTCAAAATTCCCACTGAAGCAGTAGCCAGCTAGATAAACAGAGCAGTCCCCAGATGCATCCCCTTGGAGGCTGAAGTAATAGGTCATGGGAAACAAGCAGAGGCAACCATTTCCTTCTGATACTGTGGTCTCCACCAAGCAATGCTCAAATCTGAAGTTTAACTAAACAACGCAGGACTGAATCCCACTTGAAGAAAAATTCCAGTGGCCTATTAGAAACCATGTTTCTTCCTCAATAAATTAAAGGTCCTAGGCTCACCCTGGCTGCTCAACTGGCTTGGAAGCCAGGTTAATTAAAATGAAATGTAAATTGAGTGTGCTGCTTGGTCAAAAATGCACCCCTCCCTAGAACAAGCTGCCATTTAAGAAAGGGTCAAAAAAACATTAGCGAAAGTAGGAAAACCTTTCTACAGGATGCCTGTGATTACAGCAATTTGGGTCTCTCTTTTAAGGAATGCTGTAGCTCTGAAGGACTTAAGCCTGACCCTGAGGTCAGGGGAAGGAAGTATGGTCTGTTGGCCTGAAGTATGGGAAGGATGGGCGACTTCTCCATACTTGCACCATGAGATGAAGCTAGGCACATACGATTCAGATCTCCTGATCATCAGTGATGCAGGTTAAAAGCCAAACTACTTCTCACTTCCCAACCATTTTTTCCACAATACAAGTGACTTCTGCCGTGGAAGAAGGGCAGGAGATACCCACGACTACGCTCCCTCTCCCTGCCAGTCCCAGCGTTATGTTTTTCTCAGCTCAAAGTTTTCCCACCCAAAATCCAATCATTTTTATTGTCTTAAAAAAACCTAACCTCAACATCAGTCAGGCAGGTTTTCACGGCTTTCTAACATGTGAAGAGGGCAAAACTATTCTGAGAGATTTAAATCAGGAAGCAAACAGGTCATCAGAGGATTTCCTAGGGATCAGGAGCCCGAAGAGAACTGGCCAGAAGTAGGTCGCATACTTGTCTATTAAAACAAATAATTAGTCATGTCAAACTGTACGTTGGGTGATTTCCAAAGGGAACAAAAGACATGGCAGTAAACCAGACAGAAACGGAGATAATATAGGACACTGTTTCAAAGCCATTTTGCAGACTGGATCTGGCTGCCTTGTTCAAGGAAAACTCTTCTCATTTTACACAGGGGAAGGGCAACCAGACAGCTTTCTGTCTACCAGAGCCTGCAGACACTCTTGTTACTCTGGAGAGAACAACATGAGGCCATTTTTTCTAGCAGGAGCAATTCCCACCCTCAGGCTGAAATCAATAGCGTTAACTCTCTGCATTAGTACCTACCACGGGTTCTTCAAAGGTCCCCCCAAAATAATCAGGCCTCACCGTCCAATGTGAAGCAGGCAACTTTTAGGGTGGACACAGCCTGTGGTTCACAGCCCTGCGACTAGGTACTGCTGACAGCAGTTCAGAGGGGTGTGAACGGCATGAGAGCTGCTGCTCCCAGGCCAAGACCAGACATGCTGGAAACTCTCTTGCTCCTTCTGTCAACACTTGAAAGTTACAGAAAGAGGTTAGCTCTTTCCTAAGAATTAATGGCAAAACCCATGCTGAAACAGGGACGTCTGGTCCAGAGAAAAAACTGACAACAGGAAGGGTTAAATGCAGGTTATGAAGTACGTATCCAACCTGTGCTTTCTGATGACATACAACAGGGTTTAACGGGACACCCCTTGGCTTTGGCACTGAAGTGGATGGAGTGGCATTTACCGACACATATTGAGCAAGCACTACCAATGTACTGCCAACAGAAAGAGAACAAAACTGTAGCTCTGCAAACTTGGACCAACATCTGACAACTAAGCATGACTTGTAAAGAATGACTAAGTACAAAGGCCCTGTGTCATGACTCAGTCTGAACACACACATGCTTTTTAAAAAAAGCTACAATACTCTTTGATACATTTTTATAGTGTATCAGTGGTCGGCTGTGCCCAGCACTCTGTGTGGCACTGGAAAACAGCTTTCCTGTTAAAGTAACTTTTTAAGTTCCCCCAAAAAACATAGTGTTCAGAGAGACAGCTCCATTGCATCCATTGCATAGAGACACAATTCTTTGACCTGTTTGAAACAAAGAAAATAGGAATAGCACAGCAATGTTGACAGAGGCTAGTAAATATTAGAAGGCACACTACAAAAGAAATAGTTTACATAGGCTTTTCTGGATTACCCCATTCAGGTTTTCAATGCTGGTAAGTAAAGTACCCCCTTTGTTATGGCACCATGAGGGTCTTGTCTTTACTGTCACTTCAGCCCGCTGTGCTCTCACTCATCACCTTTGTTTCATTTTGGTCAGTTTTTAAAGGGAAGACAACTAAATAAGACATTCTCTTTAGGACATGCATTCAGCAGTGAAGTTCTGGGCTAGGAGATAATATGAGTTCAGGATTTACTGAAAGCAACCCCAAAGCATATGACAGTGAGCTTTTTAAAGCCATATTCCACTCTTCCCTTGTCACAAGAATGATATTCAGTGCTGTGATTGCCGCTGTATCTACCTTGTCTGGCTGTATATTCGTTGTCTTCAATCAGTCTTGCCAATCCAAAGTCGGCAATCTTGCATATTAGGCCATTCCCCACCAGAATGTTTGCAGACCGCAGATCTCTGTGTATGTAATTCATTCGCTCGATGTACGCCATTCCTGCGGCCACCTGCGAGAAGCATGAAACACAATCAGCGCATTTTAAAATAAACTCATACATGGGCTATGAAACATATACACCTAAATGCTAAATACTCTGAAGACAGACCTGGGCTGCCATGTCCACCAAATTCGGTAACTTCAAAGCTCTTCCTTCTCCATCTTTTAAGAAATCTAGCAAACTCCCTGCAAATGCAAAGTTGACACAATAGAGAGATGTTAGGGAAACAATGGCTATTCATCAGGATGGAGGTGCAGCAATATGTGCAATATTAGACAGCAATGTTTCAAGTTCAAGTGGACAGTTTCCAAAAAACCCACAATATCTTAGAATTCTCCTATTATACTTGTTTCATTCTTCTTTAAGGTTGGCTTGCAGAAGAATATGACACTAGTCCAAGGAGAGTTGCAGGGAAAAGAAACAACACTGTTTTTCATTTTCCTGACCATTACTGAGAAAGCTGATCTTTCTTAACTTTTCCAGTGCTCTCTGAAACTACATACCTGCTGCTCTCTAAAGGCCTCAGCTAGCTGCAAAGCATCAGCTTGGTTCCAAGCCACACAAGCTATGGAAAAAGTCAGATCCCAGCTCAACCTGCTCCAAAAGAAAGGTCAGCCTGCAGCCTGGTAAGCCCGAAGGGGCTCACATTAACAAAGGCTAATTTTCCTTCAAAATTAGTAGTGCTCCTTCTCTAGGTAACCCATAACTAAATGTAGCCTGAGCCATTAATCTTAGAAGACCACTATGCAAAACTAGAGAAGACAAAGCAGAGATCAAATGAAAGCAATTTTAGCAAAAGCAATAAGGACATAGCTTCCCTGTGCAAGGGAAAGCAAGGAGGTTCCCTGTAGCTTTTAAAACCGCCTAGGATGCTATAGCTCCCTTCCCAGTCTTGTATTCAAACAGAGAAGTGTGGCAGTCTCCTTTAAATAAGGTCACTGTATTGGTTTAATAAATAAGGGGAAAAGACAGATGATTAGGCGTTTCTCCCTTGATAGTCAGCCTCAAGCTCAGATCCAAAGATGTAAAAAGTTACAGTAAAAACTAGTAAAGTAAGCCAAAATAAACCACGTACTTCAGAATGATTTTCAGAAGTCTTTTTTTTAAAGGGGGAAAAGCACATGCTTGTCACTGAGACATATGATTAAAGTATGGGTTAGTCAGGGCTTGGATGCCTCTGAGGACGGAGGTGGGCAGGCACCTGCCAGGAAAATAAAAATCAACTCCAAATAGACTGAAAAAATGCACTTAAAATTTCAGAGTGTATCCTCCAATGTACAATGAAACTTCCCTGTGAGAACTTACGTTTCCTATTTGGTTCATTAGCTTTTCCAAAACAAGCAGATTTTTTGCTCTGCTCTCAGCACCCCTGCTGGAGATCTGATGGAGCAAAAGGTTTTCCTTTTCTCATTTTACTACATTGTTACCAGTTAAGTAGTTTAAAGAAAAAGAGAAGGGAGAAGAATCATATGTGCAAATCATGTATTAAAATGATAAATGGGGTGGACTGAAAATTAAGCTGTGATCTGAGAGCGAGGTGCATGTGACAGAACTCAGGATTGCTAAAGGAAGAAATAGAAATCTTGGGTTGACAAGTAAACACTAAAAGAAGATGCCATATAAACTCTGGTGCCAGGAAAAGCTAGGATTTTGAGAAGCAGCATGTAATATCATTCAAACCTAGAAAACACAAATCTCCACTTGTCAGGGAAGTTTAGATGCTGATGCAGTTGGAAGCACTTAAGCTGCACCAACTTCTCCGTCCCCCATCTAGTGCAAATTTTCTTTGTACATGTGGTGGATTTCAGGTTTTGGACCCAGTTCAGAGTTAAATTCATAATTCTTCTGAAGCCAGAGGCAAATTTAGCTTCCTGTTCCCTCTTTCCTTCCTCACATGCTGTTCATGCATCACGCTGCACCTCCCTCTGTATCCCCAAGGAGCGTCAACAAAATAAAAATATTGTTATCAAGGGCAGCAGCTCTGGCTTCACCTTTGCTCATGTACTCCGTGACAATATAGATAGGTTCTTCAGATACCACAGCATAAAGCTGAACCAATTTGTCATGTTTTAGCTTCTTCATGATTTGGGCTTCCTCTAAGAAGGATTCTGGAGACATAGTGCCAGGCTTCAGGGTCTTGATAGCCACTTTAGTATTTCCGTTCCATGTACCTACAAGCACAGATACTTAGTTAGATTAACCATCTTCTGCTCCTTCTTCTGCCTGATGCCTAATGTAACCAAGGAATAAACTAGCAACGACACTTAATATAATTATATTTTTAAAGTGTGGTTTCCCATGTTGCCTTATCATTATATTCCTCCCATGCCTCCCTCATATTTTAGTCTTTTTCTATTATACTGAAAAATAATACTCCCATTGGCACTGGGGCACAATCGCCATTGTCCTGTTCAGACAATGCTTCCACTGATGTCCACAGAAACCTTCTCTGAGTAAGAAACGTGGGACTGCTGAAACCCATCTTGATGTATTGCCTTGCTAACAATTGCTACAGACAACAAAACAGCTCCAGTCACAGATTTGGATAACAAAACTGGTTAAACCCAGAACTTTCCATTTGCAAGACATTTTAACATCTTGTTTTTGTTCTGAGTCAGAGGAAAAAACATATTCTAAGACAAATTCTCAAGGAACAAATTCTGAATTGACTTCATTTTGGAAACACAGGCGTGTTTCCAAACTGAAATGTGTCTTCTTTGTTCCGCTCCTCATCCCCAGAAGCCCAGCAGCTGCTGATTGAAAACGAGGTGGTTCCTGTCCAGTTCACTTTGTTCTTTACTTGCGGTCAGCACTGAGATGGACATGTTGCATCATTTTTCAGCCATCACCTACCAAGCCTGCACAAGGACCTGGACAGAGCTGGGAAAGGCTGACTCAGGGTGTCCCACAAGAGGTGGGGCTTCACTTGGGTATTTGCAAGGGGGAGAAGGAGGACTGGAAAGAAAAAAAAAACCCAAAACACCTACCTATGTTCACAGGTTTTTTTGGAGATGGGGGACTCGGGAAGGGAAAAGAAGGAAAATGAAAATGAACAGAAACATCACTTTCCTAGTGCCTTCTGGTTGACCCTTGCCCAGATTTGCCAGAACCCTGCTCCAGAGCCAGGGCTGAAGTGGTTTTGAATGAGACCTGTGATCTGTTGATAGGGAGCTGCTGTGTGATAAGGCAGAACAATACTAAATGACTTCAGGAATTAATCACATTGGGTAAAAATTACTCCTCTGCACTTAAGCATGAGGATGGCAGAAGGCCCACAAAGTATATGAAGACTCAGACTCAGATCTAGTTTCTAGAAATTGTCATCCAAAAAGGTAACGTGTAGAATAAGCCTGGTTCGTCTTTGTTAAAAGCACATTAACAGTTACCAGGGCTCAGCTGCTACATGGGAACTGGTTAAGGCAAAATAACTTCAGCATGAGCTTTTGCAACCTGCCAGAGCGTAAAATGAGCCGGATTGTTTTTTGTGCAAGTGGTCAGGTCCCAGCTGCCACCTCGCCTTGCTGAGGGCAGGGGAGGAGTGGCGGGGGAGCCACTGCCCGTGAAATCCCTCACTTACCGGGCAATCCCTGCAGCAACGCACGGCGCTGTCTGAGGGGCGCTTGGGACACATATTAGCCAAAAGTGTGCAGTGCAAGTTCGGTTTTCACTATGCCTCGATTTTCTTCTGCCAGCTCAGTCCCAGGTGCTGTCACCTCTCCCGTGGTGGTGGTGGAGTAATATCTCGAGTTACTACCACTGCTACCCCAGCACGCTTGAGGGGGACTCTTGAGGTCTTAGTTTCACTCAGTCCTTCAAATCAGAGCTGAAGCAGGACTTTGCTTTAGTGGCACTCCTGTGCAAGCTGGGAAGGATGTGGTTTTGCCTTCTAATTTCAAGCAGGGTGGCCAAAATCTTTTCTGATGCGTGAAAGGGACTGTGTTTTACCTGGAGCCACGGAGGCTCCGGACCGCAGAGTGCCATCAGTCACAGCCATTTTGCAGAGGTACTGCAAATTATATGAACCAGGACCGAAACCCTATTTTCACGGGCACCAGGGCTTCTGTCACTGCCATGAATAAACTAGGATTTTACCTGGTGTGTTAACAGGATTAACTGTGTATTATCTGTTTGCATTGCCTTAATAAAAATCCCAGGACTCATTCTATTACCATGAAGTGTTTTCAGCAGTTCTATTTTTAAATACTTTCATGAATTTATCCAGTTAAAAAAAGAAAAAAATCAAACAAAAAGGTTAACTTATTCTCTCAGCCCAGATTTCGGTTTAAATTGTTAAATTTTCTTCTTGTGGTTTGGTATATTTCTCTCTAATAGAAAATTAGCATAGACTTCCCTCTGAATTCCTCCCATATGCAGTTAGTTACTACTTAATGCATTTTTTGTTAATTTCTAGTGTGTTAATCTATTCCAATCTGGTAATGCTTCAGGGCTGTTAACATATTTTTACTATACATTAAGAAACATAATGTCATAATTGTAATAATAATTTTTGGATTTCTGACAGATATTTGGTACTGGTACTTGGCACCTTATTTGTCATAGCTGTCTTTTTTTTTTTTTTAATTGCATTTCCTCCTTTGCTTCTTGTAATCAGTTTAAGACCTACGGCACACAACGCTGACCACCAGATATTAACGTCAACTTGAAACTCTTGCATGCATTCAAGATGGAGAACAAGAAGGTAAAACTGCAGTTATCTGGGGATGCTAATAGAAAACACAGGTAGCTTGCTTTGCAACAGGTCAACTGTAATGCTGTAAAATTCTATAAATTTCTATATTTCTAGTCTATAAATTTTATAAATTTCACAGACTTGCTGCCATGCTCCTTGCTGTAGTCTTGCAATGGAAAACAGCTGCAAGAACCCAGGAGAGCCCACTGGTTATTTTGGTTGTACATACTTTTGTGTCACTGCAACAAAAAGAGCGGCCAAACTGCTCCGCCAAATTTTTCTTAAGAAACAATATATAGAGATTCTTTATTTGAATTGGTCATTTTAAAGAGGCTACACAGAATACAATTTGGCACAAAAATTGAGCCCATCTCTCATGAAATAGCCACTATATTGTGTTTCAATGCTATGGCTATACTAAGATTTATGTAATTTTAAATTGGTATTGTTTTATAGTCACTGAAAGAATGAGGCCCATAGAGAGGGGAGTAGTAAGTAAAGCTGGCAAATATGCAGAAAACAATGTCAGTGGATTTGGAAAATGCCAATGTTTCTGGACTTCAAAGTGGGGGTTTAGCTGGGCTGGGCAAGTCTTGCCTCTAGTGTCCCTGGTCTCTATATCAAGTTACAGGGTTCTGCTGCAGATACAAATTTCAAAACAGACTTGAAGTGGGTGCATGGGAAAGCTAGCTTGCCAATATTAGCTTGCTGATACCTGCCATTATTTTTAAACTGGGAGAGTGGATGGAAGCATTTTCAGGGCCTGACCCCATCAGTGCCAAAACACACAAGGAAAGAAAAATGTCTACTTACCAGATTAATTTCTGGTTAGCCATTCTGCCTTACAAGTTTAGCATCATTCCTTTTTTAATGCCTAGCAATTGTGTAGTCACCCAAATAAACCCAATGCAATTAACGAAGTTTAATGCCCTAACCTCTCATACCAGTGTGTGCAAGTGAGAGGAAGTTTCCCTGTGGATTACTGTATTTAGGTCTGACTGTTTTAGGCAATATAGACATTTCATACTATTCTGATCTTTTAGCTTTACGATCTTTACTTGAAATGTTTATTTCTGCCAAGAGGGCCTTAAAAGATCCATCCAAAGCAAAATATATTCTCTGCCTTACCACGCCACACTTCAGCGAAACACCCCTGACCAAGCTTCTGTTCCAGAAATAATGAATCACGTGCAACTTCCCATGCATCTTTAGCCAATCCAACAGTTTGTGGGGTATTATTCGTAGCAATCACAGTTAAGTTAAAACACAAACCATCAGCTTTCTCTATAGGAGAGGAAATTAATAAAAAAAACACACTTATAATCCAAAATTAGGCATGCATTGAGAAAGATGGAAGGTGACTTGTCTCTCAGTGCTGCATTAAAGTTCACTTGCAAACACTGATTTTTGGATACTGAAGGTAAGGACTTTTTTGTTAGCTTGCAGAAAAAGGCTCCTTGGTATAATTAATAGATTACTATGCGAGCCTTGATTTATTATTAAGACAGTGGTAATTTGTCAAAATCGAAACCTTCCAAGGAAACACGGAATTTCAGTTTCCTTTTGCCATCAATTACAGTGGAAGTTGAAGATTAAAGAATTTCAAAGTCAAAGACATGATTCCAAAGACATTTTTCCTAACAGTTTGAGCTTTGTTCTTTTTTTTCTTGTTGGTCACAGTGTCCTACGTTTTCACCTTCCATCTTGTAATCCCCACACAGAGAGCTATTTTAGAATAATTATTTTGCTCCATACCCATCCATACTTCCCCAAACTGCCCATTTCCCAGTCTCTTGATCAACTGTAGGGATTCTCGTGGAATTTCCCAGACATCTTTGGTTTTGACAGACAGATCAGTAAGCCTTGGCATTCCTTTATGACAGGGGACTACTAAGCGGCAGCAAAGACCTGCAGCTCTCTCTGATGGAGCCAGAAGTGAAGCCAACAGCAAAGGAGAGGAAAGAAAAAAAAGTGTGACATGAAACAAAAACAGTAAGCATAAAAACAATGCTACTCACAACAGCTGTTAGTTGCATACCACAAAGCATCCTGGAAGATTAGAAATTGAACACTGAAACATATTCATTTGAGACAGAACAGGAAATATTTTAGTCTCTGCTTCCACAGCCTGAAAAGGAAGGTGACCGCCAATGGTTTATCTTGTGGACTCACGATTTCCCTTCTCCCACAATGCTGCATCAAGATAACTTCATGAGTACACTATAGTACAGCATAACTTTTTAAAAATCATCTGTAAGTCACAAACTGGATTGTTTCTGTACTGAGTAAAAGAAACACAGAGAAGATTCACTTTTTCTGAAAATCACAGCAGTGAAAATTTGGTGGACTTTTTTGCTACTTTTTTCTTAGGTATCCTGGGAAAAGGTATTTTCTATATTCTACTCTGTGAAAGGGTGTTTTTGTAGGTGTCTTGCAAAAGACTTTTTCTGTCATTCTTTCTAGAGCAAACCTTTATTAGTGGAAGCAGCCGGTCCTACATTGTTTGAGGCAGACTCATTATACTTATCTCTTGCAAAGCTTCACAGAAGACTGAAATGTGACAAAAGTCAGGAGTAAAAACAATGAGATATATATATATAAAATATATATACACACACATATTGTTGTGTAGTATACTATGCTGCACAAAGCAGACTACAATATAAAGCTTGCACAGCGACTTATATTTTAAAACAGGTGCAGCAGAGCAAGAGAACAAGGTGGGGAACTGCAATTGTACTTCAGACTCAAACAAAATCTTTAATCTCATGTGCAAGATTTCTTTCTGGGCAGGTGAACAGTTTTCGTCAGCATCACAAGGTGGGCAAGCAGTGAAGCTCCTTGCAACGCCAAGCTCTATCTCCTCAGCACAAATGTTGTGGCATGGCAGGGAAGTCCCTACAGACACCCTGACATGGACCTTGTTGCGTCTCCTGTAGCACGACAACAAAGACCGCAAAACAGGGAAGATTAGCTGACCAGTTGGCATGTCTTATTCCAAGATAATTCCAATGGGAACATTAGGGTAGGGACTACTCAAAATGCGGATAGTGTCTAGAAAGCTTCCTTATGAGTCTGGACAGCTGCAGAAAGAAACTGGAGGTTTTTAAGACCTCCTTGTTTTCTTCAATTGAAAAAAAAAAGCTTGGCACGCTGGTGCTCCAGTTAAGCCTAGACTGCATGCACAAGAGCTTATGCTTGACAGCCCGTCTGTTAGGGACTGGGTGAATGGTGCTTCAACTTCAGACGTACCGTTACTGGACTTTAGTCTGACATCAGGACACCCTAGTGATCTCAATATTTTTCATCTGTAAATCTCATCTGTGAAAGTCCAGACACTGCAGTTAACAGGTAAGAAGGGGCTGGGATAAGAGCGAAGTCTGGGTAGTAAGATACTTGACTGTGCAATGGGAGCACAGTACAGGGATACCTATGCTGTGTCTGCACAAAGGTACATTTTGTCCTTCCAACTCCCGGCACAGGACAGCTTACATGAGACCAAACTGCACGCTGCCGACCTGGGTAGCCGGGTTTCCAGCTGCCTGGACAGGAGGGGTCCTCCAGCCTGGACAGCCATGGGATAAAGGCTGAAGGGTGGGCTGCAGAGCATACCTGTCCTGCTGTGAAGGCACTGACCTACGGTCTCAGCAGCGATTCTTCAGGAACCATGCTATTCTTTATGGAGTCATTTGGGCATCTTTGAGCTCTCCCTAGAAGTAAATCTAGGCTAACTCACAAGGCGTTGTGCTAATCTACCTCCCGCAATGCAGAGTGCAGCGCAGGCAGTTAGAGGCAGCCTTTATGCTTCGAGTCAGCTGGGGCTGACATGGAGTGAGGGCTCCTGTGTTCACCTGGGTCTGGGAGACCGCAGGTGAAACCTCTGGAGTGTGGGTCTGTGGCATGCCCTCCTGAGCTACCCTACCTGGATGCTACTGATTAGGCCTCCGTGTTGCACAGAAACGGCTGTTTCGAGATCTATTTGTTTCTGCATCTGTGCATGGAAAATGCACCACCCAAATAATTTGACCACAGAAAACTAAAAGTTTATATATACCAGCTGGCATAGCGGGGTTGAAAATTATCTTCCTTAGATGTGAGTTTTTATACATTATTTAGCTTAGTTTAATGTAGAGTCACCAGAAACAACTAGAAATTCCCCCAGGCAGCATACACCCATCAGAAATTGGGCAGAGAAGACAGCCAGATGTCTAGTATGAATAGCATAAGAATACAGCAGACAGAATACAAAGAATACAGAAAAAACACCCCACAGAGAAGTTGGTTTCCCAAGTAAAAATTATGAAAAGTTTTTGAGTGGTGAGCATTTGAGGTCATCTGTTAATATTATGAAAAGCTGAAGTAAGGGGAAAAAAAAAGCAAAATAATTCAACATACAAATTTCTGCTTAAAAAATGACCATGTTGAGAAGCATGGCAGTCTTCTACATAAGAACTGTTTGTCCTATGCAGAGGTTTGGGGGGCTTTAAAGTTGTATCTGTTGTACATCAATTGCCAGTGACAGCAGGATGCACCTTTGTGTTGAATGGTGCAAGCCACATTTTAATCACATGAATTTAAAAAAAAAAAAAAGAGCTTGGTGGGTAGACACAAACAGTGTGCATAAAGAAACATCCACCGTGCCCTATTTATTTTTAAAATTAGACTGATTATAATTTAAATGTTAATACTGTGCACATTGAACACAAATCCAGTGGGAAATTGAGTCAGGTAATATATGCAAACCTTTTGGTCATTGCTTTAAGTGACTGAATTCCACAATGCAATTCCTCATTTGCTTTATTAGCAATAGTGTGCTGCAAAACGGTACATATTAGATCTCGCTTATGCACAGGGAATTCATGCTTTGAGATGCGCAAGTTAAATTCAGTAATTCTGTTTGCTTAGAAGAGGGAGAGCAGGCAAAACCTTTACCTCAGTAGAGTGCTAGCTTTTAAAAGCTCTGCTGCTGTACACTGTGAACTGCACTCAAAGCCATTTATAAGCATAATGGGAAAGGGATAATGGAAGATGCATTACAACAAGCAAGAGACATAGCTCAAATGACTCTTTAGGGCGTCTCACACATACATCAGCTCAGCAGCAAACACTTTTGTTTTAAAATACTTCAGAGTGCCATGTATTATCTGAAAAATTACCTGAATAATGCTGAACCAGCTGCTGAAGAGTTTCAAATTGTGCCCGAGTTGTGATATAATATCCACCATTGTCAAGTTTACGAATCTTATAATGTTTGACGTGATCTCCTTTCATATCGTCCCAGTCTCGAATAGACAGGGAATAGGCACCTGTTCCAAGCAAAGGAGAAATAAAAAATTTTAAGTGGCTTTTAGACACAAAGAGTTTGTTTTGCTGGTCAGTTGTTAGAAAGTGAAAGAGAAATTGCTTCCAAAAAATGCTTACTGTACCTTGAAAAAGAACAAGTGAATCTAACACAATGAAGTAAGTATCACAGAAATCTTACGATGTTCACACCATGTCCCTTTCAAACTTTTCTAGACAGAAATCAGGACTTTTGTGTAAATGAAAACTCAGACTTTAACATTTACTGCTTCAGGTTGCTAAATTGACTTTTCCTATTCTAAGTGTTAGGTTACATTGCAAATACTATACTTCAGGTAAATGATCAAGATTTTCATAGGAAGCACTGGAGATAATGACTTTATATATTTGTAGTGTTGTTACCCAGATGGATCCCAAACTTCTTTATAAACATTAAACAACCAAATCAGCATACTTCGTACGTCACAGTCTTTGGAAGGCCGTACTACACCAAGACTGCACCAGGAGATCTGCAAGAACTGCATGTTTCGCTTTCCAAATCCATGCTGGGGCTTTAGAGCTAACTGGTGGGATTCAGATGCCCAAACTCAGGGGTTAAGTGCCATGTGAGATGCCCCAGGACATCCTGCTTGGCAGTTTTCCCACAGAATGTCACACTTGTCCGATCCACATGGATGCCCTGCAGGCATTTCAAATGGCTCTGGATGCTCATGGCCAGGTAAAGGAACCTCAGCCGAGGGGCTGGACTTAGTTTTAGATATAGTGGTGGCTGTCTGCAGGTGTGCTATGGGTTTGATTTAGATGCCCACACATAAGCTTCTGGTGCTATTAGGGCAGCTGAATCCCAGCCTGGTTTCCATGAGTGTTACGGCACTGTAGATATCGATGGCGTAACGCAGGTTTGAGCACTAGGTGTCTGCAGTCGTGGGCAGTTGAACTGAACCCCAGCTTCCCACAGGCTGTAAAGAGAGCTTGGCCACCTACATAGGGACCTGCGCATTCAGGTGTCTTAATTTGAAGCACAGTGACAGTGACACCCACGTGTTGGTTCTCTACAGTGTCAAAAGCAAAGCCACATTTTACAGCATAATGCAGTTTCTGAGCAAAACCATGGCCATTTCAAAGGCAGTAGAGAAGACAAGTCTTCACTCCTGGCTCAGCCGAATATTGTGTTTACTCAAAGGTAATTCAGACACTAAAAGGAAAAAAACTGGAGGTAACTGGCAGCCGCAGAGATCTCAGGAAGGTCCTCCTTCTGGAGCCTGGGCTGCTTTCACTGGTAACCATGTCAGCTAAGGGCAGGAAAGGAAAACCACCAGCGGACAATTTTGGACAATATGAAAGGTGGAGTGATTTCCTACAGGTCTGATAGCAAGCAGCACCGACTGCTGCTTATCCCAAGTCAGGGTACTTTTCAACACACCTGGCAGGTTCACATCCTCCAGAACCATCTCCAGCTAAGTGAAATGGTTTAAAGAACAGTTAGGTGGTTGATATTCCTGGTGTAAGATGTCTTTCCTGGATGTCCCCCCAGGAGGAAGTTTCCCTGACCATGTTAACCTGCAACAGGTCGCACTGGTGGGTGGCTCACCGCCAAGGGAGCTGCAGTGAATGAAACGTCTCCACCCCGACTCCAGGGACTTCTCAAATCCCCTGTTGTTTGTCCTCTAAATAGGAGGAAAAGAGCCAGCACTCACACAGATGATTCTAGTTTATGCGAATGGGAGACACTCTGAGAGGAGTGACAGGGTTTTTATTTCTAAGTGTAGAAAAATACTGTTTGTTTAGGATATTTTTCTGAGGAGGTCCTCCTCCCACTGAGCAAGTACATGTCAGCTAGGAGTTCAAAGCTTTTTGGGGATTTGCAAGCACATCTTGTGCATGCTTTGTACCACCACTCTGGGTTGTACACTGCCACCCCACTTTCAAATTTTTCAAGGCAGTGTTCTCCACCTCCGCATTTGTGAGTTTTGATCCACTGGCAGCAGCTGTATTTTCTTTAGTCACGCTCCCTGCCTATCTGGTCAGTATTTTAGATTCTTTAGGAAAATGTAAACAATCTGTGGCTCCAGGTCTGCAATCAGAGCTGTGTGGGTGGCCCTCTGTGGACCGCCACTGACCTCAGATCAAGTTGCAGGACTAGAGCTTTAGTTCAAATCTGGACAAAAACAAGAACCAAGATAGATTTCATTATTCATTTATTTAGGCTGTTGGTTATTTATACTATTCATTATTATCTGATGATAAATCCAAAGGTTAGAGATATATATAACAAAAATTTGGATAGAAAGACGACATTACAATGTATCATACTAATGACTTTTTTAAAAAAACAAACCTAAAACCAGGCAGCCTTGGAGGGTGGAGATTGAAACCAGGTGAAGGATTATACAGACAAGAGCTGATGAAGTACCTGGGTAGTCAGGCACTGAAAAAGCCAGCTCCATAGGATTTATTTTGGAAGTAAAAAGAGAAGGCAACCATGATCAAGGGAGATTAAATTCATGCTGAAGTCATCCATGATGATAATTTTAACATGATCCTGACTAATTTTATTATTGTTATTATTTAAAGCAGAAGGGACAATTCTAGGTCACAAAACAATTCCTGCCTCAAGCCCAAGATGACTAGCTGGAGTAAGGCATTTTGAGAAGACTTATGGGAGAATGCACCATTCAAGTCCCCCCAGATTACTTTTTTTCTCACTCATGAACAACAAGCTCCCTCTGTTTTCTTCTAACAACATACTGAAATACCATAAGGATAAGAAGGGCAATAGGTGTTTTTGACAAAACCCATGCGTGTTTGGTTTTTCCAATGGCTTTGATGCAAATTTAGCCTGAAGATGTAAAAGCCTTAAGTTCAAATGCAGAGAAATTAAGCTTGCTGCTGTAAGTCCATCCATGATGGATTACTCCATTTCCCCAACACTTTTGTGTCTCACAAGAAGTTCTAGAAAAAAGCCCTGACTTAGCTAAGTAAACAGCCCTGCAAAACATATCCCCTATCACTGGACAAAAAATGGTCCAATCAGACTAAACTGATAATGTGGTTTGGGGAAACAGTGTTGTGTTTGTTTTTAGAGTCCATGGATGCCTATGTCTATATGAGTGAGTTTTTAAACTCAGCACAGAGTGGAATGAAGTCCAGCTCCTCGTACACATCACAACAACTGGTGGTGAAAATGAACAGGTGGATGCTATTTGCAGAAAAAGAGCAAGTTAGAGCCTGTCTTGCTCCTGGTGAGAATGCCTCACTGCTACATAAGGTATGGTGAAGCTGTGGGGTGACAAGATGGGAAATTAGCTGTCTGAAACAACGGCATGTCTATTTGGATTTTGCATCAGAAACAGTCTTCAGAGTTATGGGCAGTGAAGGAAGAATCCAGTGACTGCAGGAGTCAAAAATGTAAAACTTACAATTTTAGATGACAGAATGCAGCACCTGAAGATAGGTCAGGTAGAGAGGAGTGGGAAGTAGTGCTTCTCTTCTTTAAGCCCCTTTACCAGCCATGACTCCAACCACTTTGCATGCTAACTCTAGCTGACAGAGTGTGCTCTGATCAAAGCGCTGACAAGTCAGTGCTTTAATTACATGAACCATCGTTAGACTTCAGAACTTACATGGAATTAATTCTAGGGAGTTATGCTTCCCACAGCTATTGGTTTGGATTTCTGGTTAATTGAGAAATGGCCAGGTTTGTTTTCACTTAGTTGCAGGTTTTCTCCTCAACAGTTGTATGAGTTAGAGAGATCTTTTCATACATGTGAAGCTTTGAAGAAGATGTTGACAGGCCTCATGAACAAAAACAAAGATAGCACCCACCAAGAAAACTGGAACTCCTCCAATATTTTTAGAGGGAAGGAGGAGAATACATCCTTCCACTTGACTTCAACAGAATGGATAAAGTTGAATGATTTATGCATATATTAATTAGAAATATTTTCAAGTCTTTTCACTGTTAATCTATGAATTTAAAACTGCTACATCTTCCCCGCCCTCCCTGCCCCAGGATCCAGCATTTCAAAGGGGAAAGGCCAAAAAACCCCCTAATCTTCCCAAAATAATAACCGGTACCTCCCTCCCCACCAAAATCTTATCTTACATCTTCCAGACAAGAAGGTTCAAATATTCTGCTTGTTCAGAAGTAAGCAGCAATTTTCACCAAACTAGACTGGAGATTCCCAGCATCTGTTCACAGTAAGCTAGCTGGCTGTGCCCGGACTTGAATATGGACACCAGGAGGTCTGCCTCCACAGCTGCTGTTCTGAGGGGTCACTCTCCACCCAAATCCATTGCAGTAGTGGTATCTTCAACACATGCGTTGAGAGACAGTGTGATGTCCAGAGTGTGACAGCAGAGCAGAGCACCCTGCCTGTGCATGACTTGCACTGCAGATACCATGGGTTGAGCATGGCATGGGTTGCACTTGGGTTGTTCTCTGCTTTAGAACACTCAAAGACCTGGGATGTCCAGACATCTAATTCCCTAGCACACATATATGCAAGATGACACTTATCTCTACCTTCATACCACTGAAAACAGTATTTCACAAACTTAGGACAATTTTTCTCATATGTCTTCTCATTTGTAGTCAGAATAGCTTTGGCCAGCCTACCTTTGGTAGTTTCACTTTCCCGGATCAGGAAGGTACCTCTGGGGTTTCCAAATGACAACAGCTGCCTCTCAGCATCTTTTCGGCCAAGTTTGCCGAAGTACCACCTTAGGGAAACATCAGAAATAGTAAGACAGATGCTACATAGGATTACTAGTTAGTGTCATGGAGCTCAGACATGGGAGGATTATTTGCGGAAACTATGGTTACTCAAGTATATTCAACTATTTTTGTCATACTGTGTCTCTTTTATTGTGGTGGGAAGCTAATGTGACAAACTGTGTAGTAGATGTTGTATACGTTGTGCAGTAGCACTTTGCATTAAGCCCATAATCACTAGATGCTGAGAATGCTTGTTTGGTGTCTTATGACAAAGGCCAGACTTTGTCAGAGAGCAAGACTTGGCGGGAGGAAGGAACAGATAAGGAAAAGGGCAGAAAAATGTGTCGCTGCCGAAGAGCAGTATTTTTACAGATGTTGCTATAAACTACATATTTGGCTTACATAGTGATGTATTAGTTTTCAATATTTTTGTTGCAGCAGAGCTATAAAACCTCAGTAGAAGCACCAGATGCAACCATTTTACTGTGGTTGTATAAGGCTTTCAGAGTTTCGGTACCTTTTTCCTTCCTGCAGCATTTTTTTTTTTTTTGTTTCACAATCAACCAAGTACAACCTGAAGTACAGATGACATTAGTACCTGCTCAGCTATATAGGGTCCTCCAGTGTATCTTTTATACTGGAAATAATATGGATACACACAGCACTCCATTTTTTGCATACATATGTCCTCATTATGCTGCCTGCTGTATGTGTTGCAAGCATCCTACCTACTGGTAGGTATTTGTTGATAGAATGTGCCCTCTTTAATAGACAGTTTGCACACTAATTGACTCCAAATATTTTTACAAGTTGGTTCAGGAAAAGCAAGGGCACCTTTTGCATAAAGCTTGAAATTATTTGACACTCAAATAAAGGAAGCAGACCTCTGTTCCTTTAGGTTTTCTTCCTTTGTTTTGACATTGAAAAAGCACTGAGCTTGTGCTTCTTTTGTTCCTAATTACCTAATTATTTATCAGTGCAGTTAAGAACTGAAATAAAAATAATGTAAGTCATTTGAAAAATCGCTGCAATCAATCAAAACCAACTCCTCGAACCTCCTTCAAATACAGCACTAACGGGTCTTTACAATGAAAAGAAAACATACTCCTCTGCTTGGATGGAATCAACTGGAGCCACATAATTACTGGGAATGTAACCAGTTTCGCCTGTTGTCAAGGACCGGGCCTCCCACCAGTCTCCTTCCCTGCAGAAACAGAGGTAAGGAGGAGAAGTGAGAAGGAGACACAGCTGTAAAGACAATGATCTGACTTTGCTAACAGCACCCGCAGCTGAGTGGCGTAAGAATTCACAACTCATCTCTTCATCATTGGCGTGCTTCTGAGAGAGCTGTTTGCATCTAAACCCAAATAATATATGTATTTCTTTACACCTATTATTATTTCAGTGCTGATTAGCAATGTAGCCTTCCAAATGTAGAATAATGGCATAAACAGGCATAACAACGCAGTGGAATCAGGTTTGCTGAGGGCTGGATTTGGACCAGAATATTGAAAACTGTCTCCATAGCAATTATTCTAATACAGACCCTTGAGATGGCTTTTAGAAACACTGCCAAACTGAACACTGTCACATCCACTGCTGATTTTAAACTTCTATAGGGATAATTAATCTGAAATCCAAAGGCATCAAAAAGCCATCTATCAACATGGTGTTTTAGATAGCCCTTAAGGATCTCACTTCACTGTCTAGATTCCCTCTCTTGGTCACCTAGAGGAGGTATCTGAAGTAGCAAAGGACTTAGCTGCATTTTCAAATACTTATGAAAAAACCATTCTTCTATAACATTTAAATATGAAGAGGTCCATGCAGGACCATCTTATGGCAGTGTTCTACAGGCTTAGCATCAATTTTTTCATACACGCGTGTGTACATGGTACTGCCCTTCAGACAATGCACGTTGCTGTAGAATGTGTAGCTTTAAGAGAATTTTATTTCTTAGCTTTTTACAGGATGCAACGATTCGGGATTTAGCAATTTGTATTTCACTCTTAGCACCAGATTCACTGACGTTTAACTCCTACTGCTACTAATAAGCATTCTCTTTTCTATTTCTGGACTGCTTGAAACTCTCAGTTCCCCTCTCTGTAAAATAGAGATTTGTTCACTAAATAAAACACCATTATCAAACGTGGCCAGAGAATTCAGCCTCTTCTGTAAGCAAGCAGTTACAGAAAACATATTGCCTAAGCTATTTCTGGCAGGAAAGGTTGTGTCAAGGTGAGCTCTTATTTTAAATTTTCAACTCCACTTTCTTTAACAGTTTGAAGGAGTATGAACTCTATGGAAAACAACTAGAAAACAGCTGTGATTAGTCAAAAAGGAGATGTTTCCAATTCTACAGTTCAAACAAGCAAGAAGCTTTTCTAGAGGCTGGCAGCTGACACTATTTTAATACACCTTGTGTGCATTAGTATGTCGGGCAAACGGCCCTATCTGTTTGTGTCCCTAATTTTATCAGCTGAAGTGCTAATCCTTCCCCCATATGTTGCTGTAGAATATTTCTGAGAGATTATGCCATACTGCAGTTGATAAATTGTACCATTACATTTCTTCTCCTAACTGTACAGAGAGTCCACTAGATGGAGGTATTTTATCATATCTAGGGAGGAAAAAAGCAGTCCTGTAGATGATCACAACATCAGGAACAACCCCTTCTGCTTTGACAGAGAAGCTTAAATCTCTGAAAGCGCTGCCAGAAAGGAGGAGGAATGCAGACTTTTTTCACAGCTGTTAATTTTAGGCACCCAGCTGAGGTAGGAGGAGGCTAGTCAATGGGGCTAGCCAGGGTGTGCCGGGAGCGGCAGTGGAGATGCAGGGGATGGCTGAGCCCCGAAGTCAGGCTCTGCTCTGAACCACCCTTGCAGGTACCTCTTTCCCCCAGACTGCCCTTGGTATCATTTCTGACTTCAAATCACAGGGATACCCTCTGTACGCTAATCCAGGTATTGCTGTCCTGAACTTTCAATCCAAAGCACAAATCAAATTTCATTTGTTGAGAGCTAAAAAAAATCCAAACCCCTCCAAAAATTCCAAACAAGTAGTTTTGTGCACATATATGCTTCCTGGTTGCAAGCAGCATTGGCAGACTCCTAAAAAAAATGGGCTCCTTTCATATCATCTCTGATATAAGTGAAGAGAGCAAGAATTCTCACAGAAAAGCTGTTTTCTGGAGATTCCCAGACTGGCTGTCAGTAATCCAGGAGTGTGGTTAGGTCTGTGTTTATAAGCAGACAAAGCTGCCTACGATGGGAACTGAGCTTCTATAATCCTACAAGAAAATCAGTGGATGCTTGGGGTTTTTTTCTCTTAGAAAACCTTCCTTCAGGCAGTAATTACCTGCATCAAAATGCATGTACTGCAGCAACCCACACGTGGGGGTATCTCTCTGTCCCACCGACTCCAAGCATGACTGCTCCGCAGTCCTGGTGAGCACCCCCTGATTTCATCAACTAGCATGCGTAAGGAATTTATAATGTGTGGAATTTCTTCTTGTTTCAAGTTATGGAATAGTTTGTGCAAGGTTAGGAAAGCAGCAGGCAATGTGAACAAAAATGGATGACAGGTTAAAAAAGGGTTTTTTTCCAAGTGCTAATTTAGAAGTGGAGAGGTTTTTAAACTGCTGCTCCCTCTACAAGTCGTAACTGAAGTTTCTGTGCTTTCATCTACATCAAAGCTCTTCAGCTTCATGGCTTCATGAAATATTCCACAGAATTACCTGACTTTTTTTTTTTTTTTAACTTTAATGCACATTGAGCCAACTCCAACCCTGGAGTTGTTCTATTAAAATTAACAGGAGTTGCACCAGGGATGAATTTGCCTCACTGCCACACAGTGTAACAAAAAAAAAAAAGATGAGAGTAATATCACAAAGCCTCTAGAAAGTGACACACTTGGTTGTTAACCCATTTTTACCTCTACATGATAGGAATACTGAACATAACAGAGAGCCTTCAACTTTATGTTCTTAGCCAAGAATTACAAGATGTTCAGATATAGGTCAGTAGCACAGTAAGTTTTAGATGTTATTTTTAAATTGCTAAGGGATCTTTTTCTATGGGCAGTTAATAATAAAATTAATTTTAATTTGATGATTTTCAGGATGGAAGTGTGGCTTTCCTGCCAAATGCAACTGTACAATGGTGCATTCTCACTTAACAGAACTTCCTAGCATGTTCTGACTGTATCACCTACCTTTAAAAGGGAAAAAAAACGCTTTTAAACTTGGCACGCAAGTCTGTGTAACGTCTCTTTTGTGAATCAGTTTTTAGCTCGTTTCTGTGTAGATACTTGCAGCAGATTGCAAAAAGTGTTAGTATGTGCCTTGAGGAACTTCTGTGACTACTGGTAAAGAACAGAGCTGGTACTCTCAGTTCTGAATGTAAGTTTACTGTGCAATCTAAGCAGTGAATCACACAAGCTAATGCTTACTTCTGAAGTGAAGCTGCATGTGGTTGAAGGGGTTTTTTTCAATAGCAAAGCACTTTGCAAACGCGCACTAAATGCAAAGACAAGTAAGTAAGCATAGAGTAAACCCCTACATATCTTGAATATCCAACGTTAGATTTTACTAATAACATAAGCCAATATAATTGTCAGCATTAAAAGTTTAAAAATATTAAAAAGCATATTCCCCAGCCTAAAACTTACGAGCTGTTAAGTATTTGAAATTTTTCTCCTTTGTGAAAACTCAAGTCATCTTCTGTTCTTGCTTCATAGTCATAAAGCGCCACAAAAAGAGTTACACCTAAAGAAGAAGATAGGTGAGTTACACTCCATCACAAAAAACAGGAGGGTAAGGAGCCTCAAGAGATGAGGTGGCTAAGCCAAAGGTAAGCTACTCTGGTTGCTGAGGAGCAAGATAAACTGAAGCCTCTTACTTTTTGGACCATTCTAATCCCTCTGTTTTTACACAGCCAGCAGGCATGCCACCTCCTTCACTCTGTACAGTCATCATACTCTTGGTTTGGTATCCACACAGTGTAGAATCCCAAGCGGGCAAAGGGGTTTGAAGAGGGAGTTTAGACATAGCCATGTCAAGTATTTCCTGTTAACTACTTGAGGTGGCTTGGACCATACTTTCCTTTCCCTGGTAGAGGGATGAGGCAGTCAGTCAGCCAAATAGGGCACGTATACATAATTTCTCACCCCCTCAAAGTGAACTAGCACCTGCAAGTTAGCAAAGGTAGGGCTGAAGATGCAGCTCCACCCCTACTTCAATTCTTTGCACTATTTCATGAAGTAATTCTTCCCAAAACAGCATGCTAAGACAGTCGTGCCTCTGCTGTAATTATGTGATTGATACTCACTAAGAGCACTGAAAGATGACTTTGAAACTCACCTGTTCCTCCTCTTGTACGCAGCGTCCCTGTATGAGAGGAGGAATTGACTCCACCAAACACAGTCAGTCCTTGGCCTCCTGTGGCATGGAAGTTGTTGTAGTTTGGGATTGAAGTCACACCAAAGCTAGGATAGTGCTGCGGAGTGGGATCTGTCCCATAGCGGTAGCCTGAGCTTTGAGTTAAACTGCCATCCCTCTCATCAGTCAGTTTTGTTGCTTCTTTATCCTTACATTGCACACAGCCCATTATCTAAAATCCTAGGAGAGGAAGGAAAGGACAGGTGTTCACATATTGATGCTCACCAGATCTCCCCCAAACCCACATATGATGAGGATCAAATTAAGTTCATGGCTCAAAAGTTAAGTACTTTGAAAAAAACCCACAGTGGTTTGAATATAAACAGCAACATGTTGGGAAAAGCTCACATGAAATCTTCCTTGCAGTGGTTTCCCACCAAGGGAAGGAGGTCCTGCCTGCTCTTTAGGGTAGTGACAGCTCTCTGCCCAGCCCTGCCAGGCAATGGCTTGCACGGAGGTAGCGAGAGGATGAAATCCCTCTCGCGCACCCTTTGCCAGGAGAGCACAACTGGCAGGCAAAGGACTTGGCCAAAAAGTGCAGCTGGAGGTGTTCAAGTCTGCCCCCCAAACACAGAGAGGTACTTAGCTAACGCTTCATGTTTGACCTTGCCAACTACACAAGAGCTGACTTCACCTAAAGGCAATACAACCTTTTTCCATTGCTGGAGCTCTGCGTGATGGGCAGAAAAGCAGACACAATGCGCCGATAGCACAGCACAGGAAAGTAGGAAGGAGCTCATCCGATGGCACAACGAAAACAAAAGGAAGCGCCCTTTTATGCAGTACTGAACAGAAGTGTAAACCTTCTGGTAGTGGATGGTGGGGCAGCCAAAGGTATACATGAGTTAAAAAACTAGAGAAAGTAACGGAGGAATTAGCACGTCAAATGCAGAGCGTCTCCGAGTCCAGATCCCAGACAGGAAGAAACCAAGAGGGTACAGCTTGGAAAAGGTTGCGCTAAGTTTTTTCATTCTTGTAACCTCTTGTTTAGCACTCTTGTGGGGCATTGCCAGGACCTGGGTTAATTTCTCTTAATTTTAGGTGCCCACCTCTCTCTAGATGGAGGGAGACAGAGGGTGACTGGCCACACCTTAGAAGCAGCCCTCCGAGGTTAGTCCTGTTACCTGGTATTGTTTTTCATCTGTCAACTACCATCTCATAATCCATGTGCTGGTGTTACCAAACTCTTTCCTATTGACTTGAGCTGAATCTAGACACAAAACCCGAGTTTCTGAAGCTGGGCGTGATGAGTCTAGGGAATCAGATACTCGTCTAGATGCACCCTTGATCTGAAACGGTACGGTGACTCTTACACATCATCTGGCACACAAACAACATACTCTAAACACTGGGGCTGCAAGAAGTGCAGTGACAACAGAAAAATCTTTGAAAAGATTAGAATTACTGGAAATACTTTGTCCAGAATATACAAATAGACAGGGAGAAAATGCATAAAACATAAAAAAAAAAAAAGTATAGCGAAGAACTACTTTTTTTTGTATTTCTTTTTGCATTTCAGCCAATATCCATCACATAGGGTAAACATAAAGCCTATCCTTTTCCAAATATCCTCATTTTTCCATAGTTGCCAGGCTGGCTATTTTGTATGCCTTACCCCAACATCAACACAAGAAATTGTTTTTGACAAACTCATGGGATTCAGAAAAAGCGTATTCCTCCACTGCTAATGCTTGAAAAATTATGCAGTAGCTCCCTGCTTGTCTGTGACAGTCCACAATCTGGATAGCTGCTTCCTAAATGTAACCTACCTAATTAAAAAAACCCTTCTGTTGAAGGGTATTTTCTACAATTTGAAGATACTTCCAGTTATTCTAAAACCCTGTTCAGAAAAACAAGCACCATTTTAATGTATTTCTCTGAGCTGTATTGCCTGCAGTTAGCACAGGTCTACTGTCTCTTGCTCTTAGCTTAAGTTAAAGGCGCCCTTTTTGCATTTCTCTTTTTCCTTCAAGATGCCACATTCACTCAGCAGAGTTCCCTCACCAAAACATTTAACTCTTCATGTGAACAGAAACAAGGACTCTCAACTCTGCACTTGCTGCAACAGGTGGCATGAGCTGGGATGCCTCAAGAAACTAAAGTGACAACAGATCGAGAGCAAGGGGTTTGCAGCCCGGAGGCTGCAAAACACACTGGTGCTGCTGCTGCTGCGGCAGCTGTGCCGGCCTCCAGCCTCTGCTCGCTCTGGTAGCTGGGTCGGTGCTGGAGGTGTGGGGTACCATGCTGGGGCTTGAGGTTGTCCATCCCTGGGACCAGCAGTGGCTCCAGGTGAGCCCACAGGGACCGCCATGGGGGCAGAGGCGCCCCGGCCAGCTTCGTGTCAGCTGTGAAAAACTGCTTGCGCAGATAATCTCTGCTGCTTTTACCCATTTCAACAGCAGGGCGGTCTGGCTCTGGAGACCCTCTGTTTGGAGATGTCACTCAGAGGTGAGGTTTTCCAAGGTCCTCTCCGAGCCAAGGAGCCCCACGAGCAATGCCAGGGAACACTGCAGGAGCAAAGCAGGACCACAGGGAGGGTGAGGGCCCCGTGGGGCGATGGCTCATCTCACTGCTGTCAGCATGGGCAGAGCCCAGGGCGGCTTTGGGTGGGAGGATGATTCCAGGACTCGTGCTGGAACATATGCTTATTCACTTCAAAAAGGTGAAGTGATATGCAGGTTTTACTGTTTAAAGAAGAATCTCAGCAGCCTTTTTGTTGGCTTGTAACCTTACCTTCCTGTGAAACTCCATTGCCTCCTTCTTTTCCCCTCCCAGCTCTGTTTCTCCTCTTATTTTTTCCCAAGTGTTTTCACGGGAAAAAGTAGAAAATGAAAGAATGAAAGAAAAAAAGATAGGAAACATGAAATCTGGGAGAGCGGTGGGGGGAAAGGGATTTTCCTGTTGCTCATTCACAAATGTTCAGCTGAGCAGGGAAAAAATCTCCACTGAAATCTGGGAAGATTTCACATACCAATTTACAAGTGCTGACAAGACAGCCCTACACACTCCCTTTATGCGTTGATGAGGAAGAAGTTAAAACTACAGATCAGCTGCAAAAATAAAATTGTTCAAAATATTAATTCTGAAAAAAACTGAACAAACCAGGAGATGGTATACATATGACCTGGTAGTTTCAGAAAAATAATGGTTTCGGTTTTTCTTTTTACTAGGAATGATACGAATAGAAACCCAGTGAATTATCAGTTTCTTGATTTTTGTTTGGGTTTTGCTCCCTTTATCTTTTTGCTGGCAGTGGCAGCGCACAGGGAAGGAGAATTTGATGCAAAGTGAAAGACTGACAAAAAGGGCTTTTTCTCTCACTTGCCCTTTCCCACTTTGTCACAGTGTCTAGACAATCCAAGTATAAAGACTGCTTGATTGTAGCCTCTTGTAAAATGTGACAGAGGGTGTTACATGCACACATCTTTTCAAGCCAAGTCCCTGAAAGTTGTCTGCTCCTGGCTCAAAGAAACCAACATCACGGGGAGTTGGCTAAATGTGAGAGAATACATGTACGCATGTACATGCTTAAAGTGATTTCAGCTAACTCTGGGGTTTCACAGACAATAAATATAACCTCCATTCAGCATTGGCCTTTGTGTCAATGAATGGATTCCAAAAACTAATCTCCTTCAGTATCACAAAACAGGTTTTTAATATCTGAAAGTCTCATCTCCCTGCATGTCAACATTTGGAGCTGTGGAAGGCTGGAGTTATTCAGCCAGCTCTGAGATCACCAAACAAAATTTGGAGCTGTTTTACACCAAATTCTCTAGGGACGAGCATACAACGTTGTTCATCCAACATGCTGTGCAACTTACGGTAAAGGAACAAGATTTTATTCCATTTCTATTAGGAAAGGCAGCATTTCTTAGATGTGTGAGTTATAGGTCATGCAGCATTATCGTAATTTGACACTGGTATTGTTAAAAGGTATGTAACTAGACTAATTAAAATGAACTTTTCTAATGCAAGCAAGTTGAATTTGTTTAATTTGAAGTTGTGTTTTTACGGGCAATAGAAAACATGTGTTTTCATGAAAACATAGAACATTTACATGGTTTTTGAGACTTCCTCAGAGACAAATGAAAATAACCATTACGTTATTTGTCTCCTTTTTTGTCCCTGTTATATTTCTTGGACACCAACATTTACATTGCAAGCAATCCAACATCAGCCTAACCAGAATAGTAGTTTCCTCCCACATGGTGGAAACGTTATTCAACAAAGATATAAAATTAATTATATGATTATTAATTATTTACATAATCATAGCACCTTAATCACTTTCAGTTAGGAAACAGATGAAGGCTAAGGAGATGTTATTAACACTGTTATTATTATCGTAAATCATTCTCCTTCAGTTTTTCTAGCGGGTTGTTAGTTCTCGATACAAAATGGAAGCCAAGACTGAAATACCCACCAAAGCCAGACATCCACTCCATTAACAGAAACAAAAGCAGTTCTCCGTTAGCTAATCAAAACCTAGGGAAAAGTCCAGGAGTACCAGGAAAAGTCAGTTTTTCATACTTCTGTTTTAAAGGGAAAAGCTCTAACATACGATATTTGAAAAACAAAAAGTATTGACAAGTCTTTGCTTAGTCTAGCTTCTGCAGTTGTAAACCATCAGGAAAAGATGGATGGGAAGAAGTCTGGTGTAAATTCACTCCTTCAGAGAATCAGAAGCTTTTTCATAAGATTTTGCAACTCTGAATTACAGTATTTCTTCAGAACCTGCTTTTTTGAGTGTTTTAAAAGAAAGTGGATCCTTAAGAAGTTTGAGGGAGGGGTACAGGGAGATGCAGGGAGACACCAATCTACTCTGCACCACCCTCCTATCCATGCCATGGCCTCTGTCCTCCAACCCCTTGCCTGGGAAAGGAGACAACCACGGGAGTGGGCACCAACCTGCCAAAGAGACGGGGAGCGGGTTCAGACCCAGCAGGCTGCATTCTCCTTCCTCTCCATGGTTTTCTTTGGAATGAAATTTGACGGTATATTTTTAGGAGAACTTCCTTCAGTGAAAGACATGAAAGGGAAAGGCTGGACGACTGGTAACTGTCAACTGTCTTTTTCTGACCAAATCTACAAATCTTGTCTGGAAAGCACCAGCAGGAAAGCTGAGTTAAGAAACAGTTATGTTAAAAGGGAATCGGAAGAACAAAATCCTTGGCTTTTATTCAGCCTCCATGATGAATATGCTTGTTAATCAAACCAATGGCTGCATCCAGCATAGCTGTGAAAAATATATTCTCTAAGGGATATCTTTTTTGTGTTTTATGTTTTTCTGAATAGCACCACAGAAGTATCAGTCTGTGACATCAAATAAGCCAAATTTCATGAGCTACAATAGGATTTAATATTCAAAATGCCACATTCTGAGTTATCGTGAAGATGCAAGGACAGAAAAGGCTTTCCAAGAATAAGAACTACAAAAATTTTTAAAAGAGACTTTAGTTTTCTGTGGAATGTCTCCTGCAGGCTGGATAGGGGGAATAACCAACACAGAAATTTACCCTGAATTTGAAACGTCTTGCTTTCCATGCCACCATCACTAGCTCCCTAGAGGGAAACTGATGGAGTACATATTTTGAAACACAAACCTGAGACACATTAAAAACACCAATTTTCAGAAAAGTTTTGCTCACCCGCTTTAACCAGCACAAGTCATTAGGAAGGCATTCCAAGTTGGGCAACAAATTGGCACTTAAAACTAGTCTTATGTAGGTCAGTAATTCTCATGCTGTCTGCTTGTTGACCTCTCTCTGATTTACATCTATGCTGATGGGAGCATTTTGGATTTCCAGAATTCATTCTGTGTCAGTGTGAAGCCAACTCAAATTAAACAGATGGAATAAAATAGCAACACGTACTACATTATTTTTGTTTATACCTATTAACTCTAGGACCTTTTAGAGGGCTGCCTTCATTCCAGCTTGACCAGCGATTCCACAATTTTTAAGAATCATAAAGCAGGTCAGAAAGATACAAAAAATGCTTTAAAATAGTTAGAACTGTTGGGTGTTATTCATTATTTCTCAGGCTTGTGGGTTACTATATATATGCATATAATTTTTATACTAATGGCCCAGTCTAGAAAGAATAGAATTTTACTGCAATGTGAAAGATCTCGTTCATGCTTAAAAAAGGCTGGAGACCAGGGATTTGTGTAGAATGCCTGCAAACCTACATGTGCACCACACCTGTCGTATTGTATTGAAAACGTAAATCAGAGAAGACACAGTACCACCGCTGGATGTCCTGTGACTATTAAAGATATGCAAAGAATCTCACATATGCAATGTGGTATTCCTGAACAAAAGGCCAGAAACACCAGGGCAAAACTTCAAGTTAAGGATCAAGATGTATCAGGATCAACAACTGCATTGAAACAGTGTTTTCATGAGACAAACAGCACAGAAAAATGCCTGGGCTGCATTCATTTGATTTTTGAAGAGAGTCCTTTAACGCTTCACTCCCGGGCTCTGCTTTAGTGGGCTGAGCAGAAAAATCTCAGCAGTTGAATTCCTTGTTTGTCTGCAGCAGTCAGAAGTCAGGCCAATGCCCAGTGTCAATGGACATCCATGGCCGGAGGAGTAGGAAGAGCAGTCTTACGTGAACCCCTGCTGCCACACTGCTTTGGCTCAAAGCAAATGCCTTTGACAGTGCTGGAGCGCTTTTACTATTGTTTCTTGTCGGCATAAAATTGCTTCGGAAGTCTTCTACAATGGTGTCAGAAGGGATTCAGGAAAATGAGCAGCTCCTGCTGCCATGAGAAGAGCAGAGCCTGCAAGGAGCTTTGAACTGCCATGTTCTGCCCTGCTGGTCCTTCCCGTTTACTGAGTGACTGGGGACGCGGCTCTGGAAACGACAGCTTCCTGACACTACAGACAATGTCTAAGTCGTAACACATGTCTGCAAAGTATAGCACTGTGCTTGCCTTCCCTCTTTTGGGACCTGAACTAAGAGTCAGTTATGAAAAATGAATATTTGGGCTTCTTCTTGCCCCTTTAATTTTAGCCAGCCTTGGAGGCCAGGACTGGCGAAGGGAAGGTGCGTGTTGAAGGATTTCACGGAACTACAACCAGACCCTTAGTTTCTGCCAGAGGTTGTGAGCACAGCTGTCCATGGGGCAGGGTGGGTGGCCACTGAATGCCAGGAAGAAAGAGCAATGAACGTCTTGACAAACAGATCCATTGTCCTGCTGGTGGGGTATGGTCCCCCTCTGACAAGAGATTTACTACAATTTAGACAAGCTATTTGTTATCTATATATCTGTACAAACTATTTATTACAAGCTAGAGAGGAAAAAGGAAGTCAGCGTTCCAGCTGGGCAGGAGGGACAATAACCATGTCCACATGTGGTGCTTGTTTGAGGGACAGTTGTGGTGGGACTGGCTGGTAGCTGGCTGGTGGGGAGGTCACCTGGCAAGGCCACAAGAAGATGCACTAGCACAACATGGCTGCTCAAGCAGCCGTAATCAAAAGCTCCCCAATGCAACTGATGCAAGAAGAGGAGACAAACCTTCCAAACAGCCCACAAAAGGACACGTTGCCGCCCTTTTGGTTTTCTGCAGCTTCTTTGCCAGCCTAGTCTGTGAATGTCACAGCCTCATCTTTTTTCAAAAAACAGTTAATCCTTTTCCACTCTCTGTGATACATCCCTTTCAGCAAAACTAAACCTGAACAAAACATAAGAAGCGATTAAAGCAGAGTCTCACCCTGCTATCTCCTAAAGTAACAGTAACGGAGTTATGCCTTGTACTGTCTCAGGGCTTTTATTACTTTAAAAAAAAAATCCCTAAAAAACCACAGCACAGGAAGATCAGTCTGCGGAGACGTTCTTTTTTCTTTTCCCACCAACATCCAAACTTCACTTGTAATCTAAAAGAAAGAAGCTTATGTACAGCTAACTTGAGAAGGAAGGCCTGCAGGTTTTACGTTCACAAACCAAAGAGCAAGTCAGACTCAAAACTGCACTTAGGATTTTTCTTTTTTTTTTTTCCGCTTAAAATGAATTAAAGGAAGCTTTGAAATTAACAGCTAAAGGCAGCAGCTACACACAGTAAACACACTGCTTACTCTACAGTTAAACCCCCCACAGGATGGGTCTATCCTTGGTTCTGAGTAACACGCGAGAACACCATGTAAATTCAATAGCACAATTTCAAGCTACATTCCTCCTTCATCAGGCCGCTTGCGGTAGTTCTATTCACCAGCAGAGAGAAGTGGGTGGATGGTCTACATAAGCATTTTGAGCTAATGCGCCTAAATTTTAAAATGTCTTTTAAGTACATAAATGAGAAAACCTGTATCAAGAGAACAACTGCTGCAAATGCCAGAATCATTTTATCTTGGAAAGAGAAGAAGTGAAACACTGTCTCCACTGATTTCCTCTTTCTTTTCCCCCATTAAGAGAACAGAAAGATGAATGCAGGTTGATTCACACTGTTCTGATTTTTTTGCAATCCTTATTTTTAGAATGAACCCAGGATTAATGGGTGTTCATTTGATCCGCAGTTGGGAGCGGCACAGAGCAGAATGCAAAATGTGAATTGGGGCGGGCAGGGAAGGAAGGGGGGAAAGGGAAAGGCAGCGGTATAGAAGTTCTGCCTGTTTGCTTCTTTGGAATATATAAGAGACATAAAGAAAGATTTTCTCTCAAAAAACCCCCACTGCTCCCTCCCCACCCCCCTCTGCCTATGCACAAACGAAACTAACTCTTCTCCGCCTTGTCTGATTTCTGTTTTGTGACTGAAGAACTCGGAGGATATGGCAGCAGGGAAATGGGAGCAAGCTGAGTCTCAAATCAGGAGATGATTTACTTTGAGACCATTCCAGATGCTGTTCCATCCCAAAGAGGCTCTTGTTTCACCTAGGTTGCTACTGCTAATATTTTAGAAGTGTTATTTAAATTCCTTATTTGTCCAGTTACACTGGGGGAAAAAATACTCTCCTTCCTAAACAGGAACAAAAATTTGCCTGTGGCCAGCTCACAAAGAAATCCCCAGTCTTCTCACCATCACTGCAGCTGGCTTCAGCTACAACAGCAAAGATGCTTACAGGTAGAGACCCCAGACAAGGTGGCAACCACATGGTGACAAAGGCCAGTGAACAAGCAGAGTGCTGAAAATCCTGACTACATCAGTAACGGGAAGACACGAAAACCCTGCCTGCACTTACATAGTGCTACTAGTGAGATCTGTTTCCTCAAACCCAGCTGCTGCCCCTGTGGTTTCAGCGTGTGACAGTTTACTGCTGTATGATGGTTACTGATGCTAACTAACCCAGTACATAACAGCCCGAACCCTGCTGTGCTTTAGATTTGTGACCAAAGCAGTGTTGATAACACACCCATGTTTTAACTATTGCTGAGCAGTGCTTGCACAGCGTCCAGACCTTCTTTGTTTCTCACTCTGCCCCTGCAGCGAGTAGGCTGGGGGTGGGCAAGAGGTTGGGAGGGGACACAGCTGGAACAGCTGACCCCAACTGACCAATGTGATATTCCACACCATATGATGTCATGCTCAGCAATAGAAGCTGAGTTTTTTGAAAGCAGCCATTGCTTGGAGACTGGCTGAGCATCGGTCTGCTGGTGGGAGGTGGTGAGTGAGTGCCTTTGCATCACTTGTTTTCTTTTTGTTTCCTTCACTTATTAAACTGATTTTATCTCCACCCACGAGTTCCCTTGCTTTTGCCCTTCCAATTCCCTCCCACATCCTGCTGGGGGGCAGTGAGCCAGTGACTGGCTGGGGGGCTTAGCTGTTGGCAGGGGTCAACCCACCACACTGAGTAATATGTAAGTGATGTTCTTGGCCTGGAAAATAACTTCAGAGGCACACAGGTTAAGCCATGTTAACTGGACAGGCAAGAATTGAGATACTGCCTGGAGATTAATTTGTCAGGATTACAAAGATGACACATTACCACCTAGTGCATTTTTAGCAGAGATTTTGAATTCTGGAAAACAAGAGAGTGGGAGGCTGAGATGCTAGTGAAAAACACCTTGGACAATGGGACATGGAAGGAGACAGATCTTAACTTGCATTCGCTCTTACAGAAGAGCAGCAGCATTGACGCATACAGTCCTCTGCTGTCCAACCACAAGGCCACTAAGATCAGCGATTCTCAACTCTGTTTTGCCAAGTACCTTACAAACTGCAGCTCCCCATGTTCTACAATCCTGTGCCACTGCAGGCTGCATCTGTGCCACCATGGATGTCTTCTAGGAAGTCTATGGTCCACCTCTCCTTCCTTTTAACCACATGTAGTCCTTGGTGCCAAAAAGCTGGGACATGCCCCTAGAAACAGAGATAACCTACACAAACCTGGATGGGGCAATTGGCAGAGCAGGAGATGAGTAACAGGAGGGGAATCAAGGCAGAATCCACAAGGATGGGAGTAAAAAGAGAAGCTACTGTCCCCTTCCCTGGCTTCTGCTGAGGACCAGTGACCCACAGCAAAGTGCCTCTGCCTCCAGTGGTGGATCAATACTGCTCAGCTCAGAGTGGACCCTGCAGTATCACAAAGCCCAAGGAGGTTGTCTACATCCCACTGCTACCTCAGGGAACTCTAGGAGGTAGTACCGAAACTGATACACATGGACCTACACCCCAAAAGGCCTGCTCCTCTCTGCCTCCCCCTTTCTTTCTGTTTCCCTCTCCCTCTGCCTCTTGAAAAGCATGATACCAGCATTCAAGATAGCAGCAACAGCAACAGAGGAACACAAAACAACAGTGCTGGACAGATGCCTTCTCTCCTTGATGTCTTGTCCTCCTTGTCTTTGCATCCATGTATATGGTTGTAGGACTGATGAGTTTTCATTTTTGGTGATTAATCCCACAGCCTGCCCTGCCTCTTAGGTGGTTGCACTGCTTGAAGCAGAACATCACAACCCAGAGGAGAATGAGCCAACAAGAAATAAGGGAGAACATGACCTGTGCTTCAAAAGATGGAAGTTGGAGTTTAAAAAAGGGGCTATGGTGGGGAAAATAATGAGCTTAAAAAGGGATCAGATGCCAGCTAAGGGCCATGAAAAATAGATTCTGCTGGGTTAGTGAGCGTTGTCCAAGGGAAGCCAGCAACAGTCAGAGGGCCCTTCCACATTGACCAAAATACCTAAGTATCACTAAGCATGTGGTAGGTCTATTTTTAAGCTTTATGTCCACGTCTGAGGACAAGTAGAAGACAGAATTTGATTTCATCATGAACCTGAGGTCATTACAGATACTGCTCAGGGAATGACCTGCAAGGGATGTTCATGTGTGGTGACTCTAAGCTACCGGTCCAGAACCTGGTCCTTTAGCTTAAAGCTACTGCAATCTCCTCAGTGCAGCCACAGGAGGTCCTACGTTAATCCTGCATGGCCTAAGCAGAAAGTCACATTAAAATAATGGACTAAATGGGAGCTGTGGATATATAAGTTAGGTGTCAGCAAAGAAAATCCGTTGTATTGGCAAGGACAGCAAAACAACCTGGAACAGACTGCCTAAGGCGATGTGAAGGCTAGACAAGTATCTGCCGGGCACGGCACTGCCTCTGGTCAGAAAGGTGGGTGAGTCTCTTTTCAGTTCAGTTTTCTATTACTGAATGAGTGACAAAACCAGCAGATGCAAACACTGTTTCATAGCCCCTCCCCTCCAGCCGGAGGAAGTGTGATTTCTTTATTTCTTTCACTCCCTCTTTCATTCTTTCTCAAGGTTCATATGATTAGGGGAAGAAACTGTACTTTAAATCTGGCCTGTGAATGAAGGTACATTTGCAGACCTCTGAAAGCACACCTGAAGATCCTGTTAGTCACACAGAACAGAGTGTGGATGTTTGCCCAAGTGGACATCTGCTCAACCAAGCATGCAGGATTATCTACAATGCTGTTTCTTGATCTGTGATCCAGGGAGCACTGGGGTCCATAAATCATCAGGTGGTCCACAACCTCATAGCACACGCATGACCAAGCAAACACACATGCACCGGACACTGCGCCAGCATTTTGCTGGTGGTGCTTGAGCTCCCCCTCACACTGCCTGCACGCCCTCCCTGGTTTGCCTCGTTTTCTGAGCATGCGCAGTTGAAAAGCACTGACCCAACGTGCTCCTGAGGATGGTTCCAACCATCCTCATCAGCAGGATGAAAAGAGCAGTGTGTAACAAAGAGGCAGACAACAGAAATTTCTCTGTTTCTTTGCATTTAAGACACAAAGGGGAGCGCAGGACTAGATGATAATCTGGAGAAGACAGGCAGGGTTTCACTGGAGCTGACCGTTTTGTAATACACCTCATGGACAACACAACTGTTGACAATTCAGGAGACCTGGAGATCCTGTCTGGACTTCCTCCCCGTTTCCTAGCACTAAAAGACAAAAACTGAAGACTGCCGAAGTTAACAACTAGCTGAACAGCACAGGGGACAGACGTTAGATTTGTGGATCGTGTTGTAAAGAGAAAGTCACCTCTGGATAGGGAATGAATGCACACTCTGTAAGCCAGGCCAGCTAGGAGAGTCTGATTAACTAAGCAACCGAAAGCGCATTCAACACAAAAACATGAAATCAAGCACAGTATTAACCAAAGCAGAGGCTATGACGACCTTTTTCAGTTGACTATATGCTAATTACAAGTGTCTGCAAAACTGGATAAACCTTCTGCCTGCCGAGTGGCAATGCAAAATAATACTGAAAACCAACAGCTAGATTTAGATTATTAGAGTATTAAAAGAAACAGTTGTAACCAATTTAAGAAATCTAAATGGAAGAGGGAAATTGACAGGCCCTGTACGTCACAAATGATGGCTGTCCAAGTGACTGACAACTTGGAAGTAAGTAATCTTGGATATTTATGAATCAAGATACATCCAAGGGTGGCTATTAGTTGGTATCTGTTACAGACTGTTGGAATCACTGTAGAGCACAGGATGATGGGCTTCTATGACACCGATATACAAGAAGTACAAAAAACCCCTTGTGTTATCTCAGGGCCATTCAATCCGAACAATTTATGCCGGATACCTTATGTCACTAGCACTAAAACATGACTGTACTTTCCAAACTGCTATGAATGACAAGTTACTAACTCTTAATTTAAAGAAAAGATCAGCCTTCTTAACCCTGTGAACTAAAGCTCCTGCCAATTAGCTAAATGAGTCATATACATTATAGGCCCTGCAGCATCAAAGGGAATGCAGAATTCAGGAGCAGTTCACAGCACAACAACCACAACGTGAAGAACTTGTGGGACGAAGCTAAATTCCACTGCACACAGCTAAACCCCACAGCGGTCCCCTACCACGCCAGGTGCAGCAGGACCTGTTGACTTGCTCCCTGCCCAGCCAGGGACAGCAGCAGGCAGGAGCTGCAGTGCCAGCACAAGCACAACTTACTGCTGGTCGTATGATGTAGCTACACCTGAACTGTCCGTGAGTCGTATTTGGTTTAGCAGAGAAGCCATACAATCCCTGCTCTAGACTTTGTCTCAGTAGGGAGGAAATGATCACAAACCAGAAGGTTACCGGTTGTTTAGACTGAAAAGGATCGACCCTTTCTGTGGAAATAACCAACGTTGTCTGCGATCAAATCCAGACTAGTAAAATTTTATGCAATATATGAACATACGCTCTTCCAATATACATAAACTAAAATCACAGTGCATGCTTTCTGAGAGGCAATTTCACAAAACTATAGCAAATGGGAGTCAAATCAGGCTGAAGACAGAACGTACATAAAGTTGCTGACATCTGCGAATGGTTTAAGACATTTCCTAAATGCCTACAATGTTAAAACCTTGAAAAGAAGACTGGGCTAGATAAAAATAACACACAATGAAAAAACCCAACAGCTGGGTTTGCCAGGGAAGTGAAAAAACATATAAAATGTTATATACAAAACTGACACATGAAGAGGGAAAGGCAGAAAGATAATAACGAGTAAAAAAGCTAAGATAAAGATTATATAGAGGAAGCAAGAAGATACTAGAAAAAATTAAGGCAGATAGAATCAGATATATAATTTTCAATTTTGCTAAGCAGATCATGAAAGACAAATCCTGGACAATAAAAGTGGTAGAATAATTCATAACAATATGACAGCGGCAGAAGTTATTCAATAAATATTTCTGATTAGCACACACATAAGAGGCTGGATGATCTGTTTATGATGATGATGAAACAACTTCCCACCACAGCGGCCCCTGGAGAGGGGACATTAAGCAGCAGATACACAATTCTAGGTGCTTCAGATTAGTTGCTGGAAAAAAACTTGTCTCAGAAGGTTTCAGAGAGCTAGCCTTGGAGCTGCTACTGCTGCATCTAACGCAGTTCTGGGCCCCTGGGGAAGGACCAGAGGCAGGAGGAAGGTTCATGTTGGGCCACTGTTTAAGAAGGGTAAAAAGTAATTACAGGTCAGTACAGCTGAGTTTCCAGTATTTTGCACAGGATAGAACAACCAACATAGGACTCAATTAATAAAACCTTAGGGGGGAAAAAAAAAAAAAAGCTCTATAATTAAAGTCAGTCACCTTGGCTTTAAGGAAAACAGATCCTGTCAAAATAATCTGATGTAATTTCTTGCAAAAATTGCAAGTTCACTTGACGAAGGCAGCGTTGTTGACAGTATTACAAGTCTAAGTCATTTGACTTGTTCTGTAGAACATCTTTATGAAGAAACTGAATGCTTTGAAGCTTGTATGGAGTGTCTCCATCTGTACATGGAGAGCAGGACTCCATAGGGGTAGAGCACTGTATGAGGTCAGGCAAAAATCTCAAACATATTTTGTACTGAAGTCACTTCTGAGTCCACAATCATATTAAGTGTATTCAAAAATTGATAAATGAAGGAAGCCAAAGTGTAACTGTAAATGGGAAACTATTTATTAGCAAACAGATGGGTTCCTATTGGGTTCCCACAGGTATTGGTGATCATCCCTTTACTATTTAATAGCCTTATCAGTGACCTGGATTAAAGTTAAATCATTATGGTTAGATACGAGACTGGGAGCAGCAGAAACCAAACAACAAAAAGACAAGCCTGACACAGAGCAACTGGGGTCTGTAGAAAGATGGGAGAAACCAGTTTAGGTGTTAATATGGCCAAGTGCAGAATCACCTTATTAGAATAAAGAATACAGGCTATACTTACAGGATGAGAGGGAGAGAGAGGACTCTATCCTCCGAAGCAGAGACTGAATATGAGACCGGGGGTCCTGGGAGGCAATCAGCTGAACATGAATTCCCCACACAAGGCTGTGGCCAAAAGGGCTAATGCGAGCCCCAGCTGTACAAACAAATGAAAATCAAAAGATGAGTAGGGAGGTTACAGTGATGCTGCATTTGGCTCTCGTTCCTCTGCTCCGTGAATAATAGATCAGGTTCTGCTGCTCCAGTTTTCAAATTAAGTGTTGGAAAAATTGGGAGAGTGTTCAGGGTAGAGGGATTAAAGAACTGAAAACACTGGGTAGCAGAAGGCTTTGTTATAAACAAAAAGCTTAAAGGGAATTTTGTTATTTTGTTCACAGTATAAGAGTATTCATACGGGGAATAAATTTGATACAGCAGGCTCTAATCTAGCAAAGGTGGAAAACGCATTGGAACCGGAAACTAATCCAATCCAGACTGTGAACAGGCAATTTTGGTTTGCTTTTTCAGCAATGATCTGTTATGGGCAATTAACCAGTAATTAACCCTTTACACCACAGGTTGTGATGTACTGTTCATCTCCGCAAAGTTGTGAAAATAACCGTGCTTGATTTAAAAAGGATGCACACCCACGCAGCTTGGGTTATTAGGCAGGAAGCAGCAGCTCCTGCAGCTGAGATCTACTGCCTGCATAAAGCTGGAGGTCAGGTGAGTGGTCACTCATCAGACAGTGCTTTCTGTTTCCATTAAGAAACGCTCTCTCCCCTCTCAGGGTAGTAAACCTGGCAGCTTTCCTGCTCATGGCCTCCAAAATATCTCCAGGGGAAACCCCAACCTTTTGGGGCTGAGGTGCCATCTAAGTACAGGTGACACCCAACTGTCTGTCTCCTGCAGGATCTGCAGGCAGCTGTCTCTGAACTCCCAGCACCTGGCTCCACACAAAACTTCACTGTGCAAAGCTCCTCACACTGAGGTGCCAAGGAAACAACTTTTAGGAGACTGCTGGGGGTTATTACAGCTCTGCCATTGAGACAGTACTTGCAACTCCTTGCTTCAGCAATTCACTTCATCTGCTGCTTGCTACTGGGATCTCGTCTCAGGGATCTGCCTGGGATCCCATCCCAGGATTCCGCAGCCACAGAAGGTGACCTCGGAGAATTAGGCTGAGGGAAGGAGTCCTCCATACCTCACAGATATTTCCTCTCCCAACTTCACCCTTTCAGGGTGAACTCATGGACTAAGCTACCTTCTTCAGGAAAACAAGCTAGTGCCTTTAAGCAGGGTGAGCGGACGTGAGCACCACTCCGGCAGGCACCTCCCAGTCAGTTCACTTGGGATATCCACATCTTCTCTTTCCTCTTCACCCTGCCCAGGGAACTGGGTGCTGCCAAGAAAGCTTTTGGCTCTGAGTCCCAAGGATGGGGTCTGGCAGGTGGGCTCCTAAGGACCACGTGCTTAGCGGGGGGCCCTGGCTACTGAATTTGCTTCATCCCACAGCCTGCCAATATTTAAGTTTGGTGGTTTTTAAGGATGCAGTGCAAGCTTTTGTCCGTGCTGTCTGTCTTAACCTGGGCCTTTGGCCAGAAAGTATTAATCCTGTCAATGTGCAGAAGTGGGGAAGGCTGGGGAGTGTTTCATTTGTGCCAGTTGCTGGCATCAGCTCATTTTAAGCTTCTGGAATGAACCCACTTATGACTGAATGCTGCAGTGTGAATTCCACAAATAAAACAGATAAAATAATCTCAATTACTTGAGCTCAGCATTGGTTCACATATGCCACTCCAGAGATTTAAAAGGCATTATTTCATACAAACATTTAATTATGTTTAATTATGATTCTACAGATACTTTTCTGTTCAACAGGTGGGAAAAAAACGTGTTTTTCAGACTTTCAGTCACTTGTAGTAAGTGATGCCCGCTAAAACACAGCATACATAGCATAGTAAAATCTCAGTGCTATGTTACAAATATAAAAGAAACATCCCATCTTAAGTAAACTACTGTAGTACAAAAATTCTGCAGAGTGAACTAAAGCAAGAAAGCTTGTGAAAATTTTAGGGAGGAAAAAACCCTGTCCAAGTGTGGTGTGTGTATACATATATATATCTGTGCACATGCATTCACACACACACCACCACATGGTCTCTGCTATACTCGCTATTCCTATCAACAGATCTGAAGACTCAAAACTGTGATTGGCAACTCTTTAGTCACTAAAAGAGCAAAAGTTTTGGGAAAGCTGATCAAGAGCGAGGTTTCAGAGCTACTAATAAAAGATGAATCACTGCTAAAGTACAGTTTGAATTGTGCATTTTTGCATCTTAATATTTTCTGTCCTCTTGGATGCATTTTTCTCCCTCTTCCTCTGGCACAACCCGAGCTACATCCTACAGCATGAGGATGTTCTGTTAAGCACATGTGCAACTGTGTTTTTAAGCCTTGTAAAGGCTTACTTATGTCAAAAGGTGTATCATTACAAGGATCACATAGGCTAGACTCCACAAATTTACTTTTACAGATGAAGTAACTGTGGTAATCTTCCTAAACATAAATGACAGAAACTACATAGAAGCAAACACCTTTCATACATGGATTTAAAAAACCTTTTTGAAATATGAAGGAATAAGTCAGGTGTGAGGCTTGTCCTTTTACTCCAGACACACAGACAAAGAATTAAATGGGAGAATGTGAGACTAACCACCCCATCTGCCTTTGCAAGTCACCCAGACCAGATGCAGAAATGCTATGGAAGTTAATGCAATGAACCCCCGAAGTGTCACTTTCGCAAATCTCAAGAGGCATCATTGACCTGAGGCTGGCTGCAGTTTCTGCCCCAATTCCAGTTTAATGTATTACAGTTTGACCCTCAAGCGACAGTGCTGCTGGAGAACACGCTAAGAAGCAAATGCAGGCAATTGCTTTGACATAATTCTTTTGAATGCAGGCAGATAGAATGCACTGATGTTAACAGAGACCAGAAAAGAGTTTTACCCAGTCTCCTTTTCTCACTGAAGAAAACAATAAGAAAAACAAAGCACAACCCAAAACCTAGCCAAACACATGCCTACCTCTCAGGAGCAAAACTAATACATGCTGTCTAAGAAAGGGAGAACCAAGACAAACGCTTCTAAAGTATCATTTGGATGTATACACAGCATTTCATTTATAGCTTAAATTTACATGACTTGTATATATAATTGGCTCTTTGCACATAACATGCATGAAACGTCTGTTCCATAGAGGTTATTAATCTAAAACCCCAGGAACAGTGTAATTCAGTCTTTTATGGCCATAGTACATTTGAAAGAGTTCCTAACATAGTTCCTTCACCTTACAGCAAACTACTCTTCTTCCCTTTCTCCCATTCCTCTAAAAATTAGGGGACTGCATGGACCTGCTTTCAATACAATTGTCAGGATGAAACCTTCCTGCCTTGCCACTAACTTAAATGTCCAAGCTCTAGCAACTTCAAGGCTGCATAGCTTGATGACAGAGAACGTTGAGGCAACACTGATTTTTCTGCACAGGGACAGGAAGAATAGAAGCTGGGAATATTCTTTCCATGGGAAAGATGAATTATGGCAGGAAACCAGATCAAAGAAGCAACAGTGACTATCTTGAGAAGATGACTATCTTGAGAATAAAACATTAAGCTAAAGATCTTCTTCTCTACCTGGTCACTGTTGCTCCTGAAATAACTTCTGTATAAAAGGAAAAGAGAAAAAAAATGCACATCAATGGCACAGTTTTTCAGAACTCATAAGGGAAAATACCAGAGTTGAACGTGGCTTGTCCCTCAACTTTATACAGTGAAAACAGAACAAAGAAACAGATCCCAAGCTCATTCCCAACTCCCTGTTTTGCCTCCTCTCCCAAGAAAGGCTTCCACCTCTGCTATTCACAATTTACCTTTTCTCCCATTCCTCCAGCTCCCCATCAGTCCATGCAGACAGATTGTCTGTAATGATATCATGCAAAAACCAGATGAGATCCTCAAGGCTTCCCCATTTTTTGTGCCTCTTCTTTTCAAGAAGAGAAAGTTTTGTCAAGAAATGGATTCTTACTTCTCTTTTCTGCAGCTACTTGTGTGGGTCACTCTACCACAATAAAAGTCAGCATCTTCTATCTGACCACGATGGAGAGACAGATAAAAAAATACCATCTTGAATGTCCGTAAGAAGCATGGTCTCTGAGAGAAGAGTGATCATGTGTTACAGCCACTGAAGCTACTTGATCTAGAACATCAAACCACCCCTACACAAATTAAAAACAGATTTTTGTCCTTCTTCATCTACTACCCTTTATGCGACCTGCTCCCAAAATGTGGCCACAAAGTGTGGTCCACAGTTTGGCTGATCATCAGAGGCTGCAGAACCTTTTTCGGCTATGTTGGGACCTGCGTAAATGTTGTAATGTTCAGGGAATAAGGGTTTTAACACCACCAATCATCAGGAATTATCAAACACTTTAGTCCCTGGAGTGTGTGATGTCCTGCTCTTTGCATAACCATCCAGAAAGAAAACTTTGGAATTGCTGCTCTAGAGAGCCAGAGGACAAAGGCTGATCAAAAATGTGACTGAATGACCTAAGGAATTCCTTGAATTTCTCATGCTGTCATGTTTTATTTTTTAAAGCATTTGTCGAGATGCAAAAGTATGGTTGAAACATTTTTCTAATACTAGGAATGAGAAGGCAGCTTTAACCAAAATGAAAGTTTACTATCTATCTACCTTGACTCCTGTAAGGTCTTTGACACAGTCCCATACAACATCCTTGTCTCTAAATTGGAGAGGTATGGAATTGATGGATGGACTATTCAATGGATAAGGAATTGGCTGGATGGTCATATCCGAAGAATTGCAGCCAAATGGAGATTGGTGACAAGTGGTGTCCTTCAGGGGTCCGTATTGGGATCGGCACTGTTCAATACCTTTATTAATGGCATAGGCAGTGGGATTGAGTGTACCCTCAGCGAGTTTGCGGATGACACCAAACCGAGTGGTGCAGCTGATACACTTGAGGGAAGGGATGCCATCCATAGGGACTTTGACAGGCTTGAGAAGTGGGCCTCTATGAACCTCATGAAGTTCTACAAGGCCAAGTGCAAGGCCTTGTATTTGGGTCAGGACAATTACCAGTATCTGTACAGACCTGAGGGATGAAGGGATTGAGAGCAGCCCTGCAGAGAAGGACTTGGGGCTACTGGTGGATGAAAAACTGGACATGAGCTGGCAATGTACGCTTGCAGCCTAGAAAGCCAACTGTATCCTGGGCTGCATCAAAAGAAACGTGGCCAGCAGGTCAAGGGAGGTGATTCTCCTCTGCTCTGCTCTGGTGAGACCTCATCTGGAGTACAGCAACCAGTTCTGGGGTCCCCAGTACAAGATCCTGGACCTGCTAGAGTGGGTCCAGAGGAGGGCCATGAAATGATCAGAGGGCTGGAACACCTCTCCTATGAGGACAGGCTGAGAGAGTTGGGGTTGTTCAGCCTGGAGAAAAGAAGGCTCTTGGAAGACCTTACTGCGGCCTTTCAATACTTGAAGGAGGCTTATAGGAAAGATGGGAGAAAGACTTTTTATCAGGGCCTGTAGTGATAGGACAAAGGGCAACAGTTTTAAACTGAAAGAGAGTGGATTTGGATTGGACATAGGAAGAATTTTTTTATGATGAGAACAGGTTGCCCAGAGAAGCTGCAGATGCCCCATCATTGTAAATGTTCAATGTCGGGTTGGACAGGGCTTTGAGTAATCTGGTCTCGGGGAAGATGTCCCTTTCCAGGGCAGCAGTGTTGGACTAGATGATCTTTAAAGGTCCCTTCCAACCCAAACCATTCTATAATTGATGATTCTGTCATTAAATTGCATTCCCACCTCCGTGGCTGCTATCACAGTAGAGGGACAGTGCAGTCAGCGCAGCTTGGACTTAATGGTGCTGTAAGACAACTTGTGGAATAGGGTTACATACCCGTATAACTGTAGACAGAGATAATAAAGCCCCTGTGTCTAGGATTAAGGCATGTGAAAAAGAGAGGATAAGTTACCCACATGATTTTGTCTAAATGCATAGATGATACAAAACAAAAAGCAAGAACCAAATGCACCCATATCTTTACACTGCCATTTGTATGAAGAGTCAAAGTTTATTATTTCTTCCATACTGCAAAGCTACAGTTGTTATGACAATCACAGCAGTTATTATGTAGTTCATGCTCACTATCTTTTCACAGCACGAGAGATCTGATCATCTGCAGGCTTTGAACACTTCCCTCTAAACATGTTTGTCTAATATGACTCCAGTTTTCAGCGACAGTAGGTTATCAGTTGTTTGGCTACTGCAGTCTGTTACAGTATTTTTACAACAGGAAATGTGTATTCCATACGTAAGAAGACTACACTTACAAGAAATAATGCAGGAAAGGAAAGTGATCTAATTTCTATTCTGCTTCCTTCCTTCTGCAGCGTGCTGCATTGAGATGTTTGTTCCAAAACACAGATATTAGTTCAAGGCCAAGATTTTATTTCCCCTGATCCTACATAACAAGCCTGCAGCTAAACTGCAATTCAAACACCTCAAGCTGTTGTACTGCATTCATATTCACGTAAGCGATTTAGATAAGTGGAATTAAAATTTCTCTTTTCATGGTTACTGAGCCTGCCTTATCCATGGCTAGTAATTTTTGTGTCAATGTCATAGTTTTAAAACTCCTGTGAATTAAGAACACTTCCTGAAGATGCAAACAGTATATCAGTCAGGAAGCATCAATTTTGAAGGGTCTTTGTTGTGGTCTTGAACCTCAGTATTGCAGACTGTAAGAAAACGGCCATTGTGCTGCATTTAGGGAAACGGCACAATGCCTTCACGAAGTGCTGCACCCATCCACAGATGTTACCCAGCTACCACTGCTGAACAAAGAAACCTGACTATTACACTTCACTTCTCTGCTTTTGCAAAACCAGTTTTTAAGTTAGGAAGTCTGAGGTAGCTTTTTAAGAGGAAACCTTTAAGCATTCTCTTATACTTATCCTATTTATTTACAATTAATAAATTGTGAAGGACCACATACAACTGCCTCCTGTCTGCAAGCTAAAAGCTGGCAAGAGACCTACACTGCTAAGGGCCAAATCTGCATCAGGCAGGTTGCTGAATTTGCGGAGTTTTGAGCACCAGCAGATTTGCAAGCTGATTGGTCAGTGCTGACGCTCATTGCCAAAGTTCTTGGGAAGGGATAAACAGGTGGGTCAGGAAAGGACAGTACTTTAAACTGGATTGCATAGCTGTATTTATTGGGTTTGGGTGGCAAGGTTTTGGCAGCAGGGTGGCTACAGGAGTGGCTTCTCTGAGAAGCTGCTAGAAGCTTTCGCTGTGTCCAACAGAGGCAATGCCAGCCGGCTCCAAGACGGACCCACCGCTGGCCAAGGCCGAGCCCATCAGCAACAGTGGTAGCGCCTCTGGGATAACAGATTTAAGAAGGGGGAAAAAAATAACCAATGGGACACAAACTGCAGCTGCAGCAAGGAGTGAGAGTATGTGAAAGCAATGACTCTGCAGACACCAAGGCCAGTGAAGAAGGAGGGGGAGGAGGTGCTCCAGGCACCGGAGCAGAGATTCCCCTGCAGCCCATGGTGAAGCCCATGGTGAGGCATCTGTGCCCTGCAGCCCATGGAGGTCCATGGTGGAGCAGATATCCACCTGCAGCCCGGGGAGGACCCCACACCGGAGCAGGTGGATGCACCTGAAGGAGGCTGTGACCCTGTGGGAAGCCCATATTGAAGCAGGCTCCTTGCAGGACCTGTGGACCCATAGAGAGAGAGGAGCCCACGCTGGAGCAGGTTTGCTGGCAGGACTTGTGACCCCGTGAGGGACCCACGCTGAAGCAGTTCGTGAAGAATTGTAGCGTGTGGGAAGGACCCCACGGTGGAGAAGGGGAAGAGCGTGAGGAGTCCTCCCCTGAGGAGGAAGGAGCAGCAGAGACAACATGTGATGAACTGACCGCAACCCCCATTCCCAGTCCCCCTGCGCACCTCAGTGGGAGGAGATATAGAGCAAATCGGGAGTGAAGTTGAGCCCGGGAGAAGGGAGGGATGAGGGGAAGGTGTTTAAAGATTTGGTTTTATTTCTCATCACCCTACTCGGTTTTGATTTGTAATAAATCAAACTGATTTTCCCCAAGTTGAGTCTGTTTTGCCCATGATGGTAATGGCTGAGTGATCTCCTTGTCCTTATCTTGACCCACGAGTTGTTTCGTTATATTTTCCCTCCCTGTCCAGTTCAGAAGGGGAGTGACAGAGCGGCTTTGGTAGGCACTTGGCATCGAGCCAGGGTCAAACCACCACATTGCAGAAATAACATCCAGGGTTCATTTGTTCATAAAGAACCATTAAACCCCTCCCCACTATATCCTGCGTTTTTGGTGAGATGACAGGATGAACTCTTTCATATTTATGTCTTAGAGAGGTAGGGGAGTTAAAAATATCAATAAAATCAATGGATACTTCAAAAAGTTATGTTTGTTTTGTTTATGAGGTCAGTAGTGTACTCTTCTGGCAAGGCATTATTGACTCTGAAATGCAGATTTCCCTAAGGCTGGGCTGGAGCTTCTGCTTTTTGTTTGCATTTGGGTACTTAACCATCTTCAGTGAAGATTTTCTTGAGCGTGAAAAATGAGGCTACATTTTTGTATATATATTTTTTTCAGAGCAGTTTTTCAGGTGCCAGGAGCGTAAATGTGAGCAAAAGAATCCAGTCCCAACTTTGTCAGCTTCCCAGCACTATATTTTGTATGCTGGTGCTTTTGTTTTCTTGCAAGTTCAGCATTGCTTTAATGGCAGCACCCTGGATTCTCCCTGCCCCCAACAAGTGATACATATTAGTACATCTGTTTTCTCTGTAAAGTCTTTTTGCATTCTTTGCAGGGCACAGGAAGGATGTGGGCTCCTTTTCACATTCAAATGAGGCAAATTAGCCTTTGCCTGGTTCCTACAGTATAATGCTTATTTTACATTTAAGCGTGAGAAAAGGGGAGGAAATAAAACCCAACACGTTAGGTGGGTTACATGTTTCATTTTGGCACAAGCCTCACTTAGCCTTCTTTTACTTTGCTTTGCTTTCCACAGGACATAATTTCAGGATGGGATTCAAAAGTTTAATCATGTAAAATGACCAAATAGTTTGCACAAAGAAATAGCAGCCACAGATACGTGAAGGCTGAAAATGCCAACCTGAATCAGCAGGGCTCAGTCAATCCAGGAGGTTCCTGAAGTTCATTGATGGTAACTTCCTAACACAGGTGACTGACCTGACAATGGGAGATGCTGTGCTGGACCTTATACTTACAGACAAGGATCACGAGATGTGCAGGTCAGGGGCAGCATGGGCTGCAGTGACCATGAAATGGTGGATGGTCTTTTTTCAAAAAAGCCTGATCACAACCCCCACAAAGAGCAGACTTCAGCCTCTTCAGGGATCTGCTTAGAAGAATGCTGTGGGATACAGCCGTGGAGAAAAAATGGGTCCAGGAAAGCTGGTTGATTTTCAAGGATCACCTCCTGCGAGCTCTGGAACGGTCCATCTCAATATGCCGGGAGTCAAGCACAGGCAGCAGGAGGCCCACATGGATGAACAAGGAACTCCTGACTAAACTCAAACATGAAATGGAAGTGTACAAGAGATGGAAGCAGGGTCAGATAGGGTTAGGAAAGCCACGGTCCACCTGGAGTTGAATCCAGTGAGGGCTGTCAAAAGCAGCAAGAAGGGTTTCCACAGGTATATCAGGAGTGAAAAGAAGAATAGGGAAAATGTGGGCCTACTGCTGAATGGGGCATTAGTGGTGTACCCCAGAAGTTGATACTGGGGCCAATACTTTTTAATCTCTTCATTAATGATCTACATGATAGCAGAGAGTGCATCCTCAGAAGGTTTGGGAGGAGCGGTTAATACCCCAGATGGTTTTGCTGCCATTCACAGGTACTTTGACAGGCTGGAGAAATGAGCCATCACAAACCTCATGAAGTTCACCAAAGGGACATGCAAAGTCCTGCGCTCAGGGAGGAATAACCCCATACTGCGGGGTACAGGCTGCGGGCTGGCCAGCTAGAAAGCAGCTCTACAGGAGAAACACTAAGTTGAATGTAAGCCAACAAAGAAGGCCATCAGCGTCCCAGCCTGCATTAGAAACAGCACTTCCAGCAGGCTGAAGAAGGTGATCCTTCCCCTTTACTCAGCACTGGTAAGACACGTCTCGAGTTCTGGATTCAATCTGGGGCTTCCCCAGTACAGAAGAGACATGGACTTATTCAAGTAGGTCCAGCAAAGGGCCACAAATATGGTTAAGGGTTTGGAGCACCTCTCCGGTTACCTGGAGAGGCTGTGGAGCCTCCATTGCTGGAGATATTCAAAACCCAGCTGGACATGGCTCTGAGATACCAACTTTAAGTTGACCCTGGTTTGAACAGGGGTTTGGACTAGATGATCTCTGGAGGCCCTTTCTAACCCCAGTGATTTGTGATCCTGCCAGGTCACATGTAGACCTGCTGCACTTACTAACGTCCTGCCCTCCCTCCTTTTAGAAACTAGAGACAAATGCAACAATTCAGTAGTGTAACAAAAGCATGGTACACATTTTTAGGGAAATGGAGTGGTTCAAATTCCTGCTTTTTTTAGAAACTGTGCTCTAATCCAAGTGGTAAAGGTAAGAGACGGGACACAAGAAAAAACAAACAACTGCTTGGTAAACCGTGGTTTACCACAGGCAGTTAGCACTAGTTAAAACTAGTTCACACTCTTTATGGTACAGCAACTTCTTGCACATTTAATGCATGCTATGTGTGAGGTAACATACTCCATATACGGGGAGCTGTTACGAAGTAGTCGGGTGCTGTAAATTTACACTTGGCTTTACTGATGGCAACCTCCCAGGGCAAACAAGCCCTTAGTTCTGCCAATGGTCATGTGCCAGGCTTGACAGGTTTTACTGAGAGCTGGAAGAAGTTTTGACACACCTGCTAATGCATGGAAGTGCTGCCTCCAGCTCAGCTGCCATCCTCATCCATGGTTCTGGGATGCAGCAGTCTTGCAGCAACTGATGGGCTGTGTCCTTGGTCTGGGGACCTGCAAGACCCATGACCCAAGTCCCTGTTCCGCTTGCAAACTACTCCTTGAAATAAGTTACCTCTGGTTTCTTCTTGGTTTTCCCCCTGTTCTGACCTGAGTCACCATACAATGACCTCTTTTCTCGGGCTGCGTTAGCACAGCTCTGCCATGGCCTCGCACTCAGCCCTGTGGGAGCCCTGAAGCCCGCTCTGGCTGCAACAGGGAGGCCATGGAGGAACAGCAAGAGCTTCTACTCCCTCACAGCTGACACTGGTTTTCCAGACACCTGGCTGTCCACAGCACACAAGCACCTACTGTTCTCACCCACCTCGCTCCCCACCAAGCCCAAAGGCATCCAAATTGATTAGTCTTGCAGCATACAACAGAACAGCGACACCATTATGTGTGTGGGCCTGAACTCCCCTTCTCCTTCTATCTCTCTCCTTGAAACAGCAGCACAAAGCTCCAGCTCGGAGACCTAGGGTAAAGATAATCCAGTCTGGATTTAGATCCAGACTTCCCCCAAAGCCTGAACTTGCTCAGTGTCAGGCTCTGGCTGTCCATGTGGTAGGAGCAACAAGGCTCCTTGATTGGAGCCTGATGCCGTGATGTTTAAGTAAACACTGGTTTACTTAAAAGTGTTGTGCCAAAGGGTACGTGGAGGGCCTGAATAATTCAGGAAGTTCTCAAAAACAATGCAAGTGAAAATTTATTTTAGGCATCCTAGGAACAGCCAGTTTCTCTCTGCTGAGGCATCCATAGCGCTTTTAATCCATAATTTCCATTGTAGCCTGCTAAGATAATGAGATTTGTTACTCCTGTCATATGCCTTTTCTGAAGACACTGGGAGGGTGTGGGAGAGGGAAGAGAGAAAATTAGTTATCAGTCACCACTTGCCTAGAGTAGATTAAGCACTCGAGTTATACATTCATGTAAAAATGACTCAATGGAGTTTCATTTATTCCTTTTCTCCTAGCTTACACTTTTTTCTTCCTGTCCCACAGCCCTTGTACTCGATCACAACCCGCCTGCAGTGGACAAGCTGAAGAGTGGTAAACGGCTCTGGATTTTTCCCCTTTCATTATGAGATTTCATTTGGACTCCCTTTCCCAGACCTCAGAGCATGCCTGATTTCTGGGAGCAGAACAAAGAACAAGAATAGAGTTAATCTTTAGCAATGTGATAAAAATCACTCTCTCACACAGACAACGAAGTATTTCAAAAGAGCTGTTGTGCCAAGCACCTGATAGCAAAACCTGAAATTGAAGCCAACCCACACCTTCCTGTTCATAGACAAAGCTTGCTCATTTTCTCCCCAGCACTCCTTCTTCTCTGCTAATTCTATCTGGAAATAAAATGTAAGTCACCACTGAGCATACCCTCACACCAAAATGAGCTATGCTTTTAAAGAGGTCACTATTTCCATAACAAAAACACAAGCGCTGCTGCATTACAAGTGGGGTCACCTCATCTCTCTTTTTTTTTTTTTTTTAAAATACAGTTAGTAAAAGCATATTAAGCAAACATACTAGAGAGATGGGATAGGGGAAAAGGACACATGTAGACTTGATGGCTTTGGTGCAATCTAAGACACCAAGGAGCGGGCAGGTGAGCCGAGCAGCTGGGAAGGGAAAGGGAGGAGGGGGCAGCAGGGGATGCGGAAAGGGCTTGCAGCTTGCATTCTTAATGCCAGTGCCAGCTGGCAGCTACATGCTGCTGGTTGCGTGTGGGCTGTGAATATAACAGAGGAGATGAGCCTTTAGGGGAGGAGCTGTCTGATAAATCATTAATGAATGAAAATATGAAGTAATCTGTCTGCCTAAGAGGCAGAATAGTCTAATGATGAGGATGGTGGACTAGGAAGCCGGAGATGAGGTTCCTATCTCACCCACAAGACTGCTGGCACACCAGCTCCTTTTGCTGTGCTTCAGAAGATACACCTGCCTCCTTACATTGAAGGACTGCTTTCTTAAAATCAACACAGAAACCCCATGATCTAGATGAAAACATGATAATAAAATTGACGGCACCCTTTGTGAAAACTGCACCCTGGCTCCCCTTTTTTTGCAGGCAGTGCACAAAGAAACAACATCCGTTCTGAGACAGCCTTCACTAAAACAGGAGTATTCTCAAAGCCATAGCAAAACCTAGTATGACCTTTTGCCAGCACCAATGGCATTTAATTTTAAATCGATTAACAACGTACACAGTACTAATTACCCATGGGTATTTTTTAGCAATCAGACTATTGGTTAGAAATGTAAGGGTATGTTTGTGTGTGGACAGGGACACTCTGCTTTCTCTGTGCTCTCCAAAATGAAGAGGAAAAAGCTAGAGAAATGATGTTGAAGGTTGCATTTATGTTTATGGGGATAGCTGCAGGGGCACCAGACACAGGCGGTCGGAAAGCAATGAGGTTGTCAAGGGAAGGGGCAGGAGGTTAGTGTGGTTTGTTCTGCACAAAGACCTAGCAGGATGTGTCATGCAGCACAAAATCAATACAGACCCTGCATGAAAAAGTAATCGTCAGTTTTGTACAATTCTTAGGGTTATTTAGAAAGATCCTCACAAAGGTGATTCCTGATCTGTGTGAAACCTTTAACTGTGCTCTTTCCTCTGTCTTAAAACCTCTGAATGTTCAGGGATTAAAATACTTTTAAAATAAATACCTAAGAAAGACATGGCACAAATCAAGTGAATCCATCTAATGTTGGCGCATTTGTGGGATAAGAGATACAAGGGCTTTATCAATCAGTGTACTTAAAATAATGATTTTCCAGAGCAAACAATGTGTAGACTGCAGCAGAAACCATAGAAAGAAGACACATACGGCTATGACAGAGCCTTTGTATATAGAATCTTAACCAAGCACCTGAGCAGATCTGTGGAGTTTAACTACGTACCTATTTGCGGCACTGAAGTCCAGTTTAATTATCCTGCCAAACCCCACTGAGCCACAACAAGGTTATTACTGTTTACCAAAGGACCTGCTCAGGCAATTTTACAAGGAAATTGTCTGTGCCTAATCTAATTGCTAAGAAGTAGCTAAAATTACGTTAGACCTGGACAGACCAGCGAAGAATCAGGAAGCTCCAAAAGGTTCAAGAAGCTTCACAGGCTGTTCCTGTAAATCACAGTGGTGGCGATTTGAGGATGAGCTCCCTGGAGAGGCTCCAAAGTCAGAGTCAGATGCTGTTTTCTACCCAGAGCAAACATAATGCAGGTGAGATGACTTACAGAGCACAAAAGTATAATTTCTCACATACATAAGCCTTCTACTGGTTACTGAATACATTTACATAATAAGTGGGTTTTGTAAATTATCCACTGATGATGTCATACAGATTTAAATAATCTGCAGCATCGGTCTCTGCTATTTGCAAGCCGTATCTGACACTTTAACAGCTTTTGCAAAAGATTTAACTGGTCTCCATTGAAGAATCCTATTTTTCAAGCTTTTGTTTAAACGTAAGATGAGCAACATCTATAAAATTTAACAAATGGATTGAGGTGGCTTAGATGGTTCCAGACCCTTGCAGGAAAACAGTACACATCAGAAGGAATTACTTCTACAAATTACAGAAAGTTTAATTTGAGACTGCTGGACATGTTAAGCTACAGTCAAGCTTGTTAACACAGTGAATGTACAGCATTACGTGCCAAAAAACCACAGAAATACCTTTGGTGAGTCAATTCCTAGTTTACGTCTTGCCAAATTGACCAAGAACAGATTTTGGCTGGTACTGTTACCAACAGCTACTTCAACACGTTGCATGGACTGCCATGATTTCAACTTGTGTACCACCTGCTATTTCGCTCATGTGTTCTGGGTGTAAAAAAAATGAAATGGAAAAAAAAAAAAGAAAGGGGGGAAAAAAAAAGCGCTCGTCACACTCCACTGACATAGATGAGCCTAGGACAGATGACCTGGATTTAAACTGGTTAAATACAAGAAAGGGCAAGTTGTGAGCAGACAAAGCAAGCTCCAAGGGGATTTCTCTCAGACTTACACATTTTCTGGTGCTTCAACCAACCCTGACTTGCAGAGCATATCAAATTTGCTGCTCTCCCTGTCCAATATCATTAGAGAACTGTCTGTCAAAGAACAGATTTCTACCAGAGCTGGTTATCAACCTGAAGAAACTACACAACTAATTGCCAGCTGTGCCTAGGCTGTCTTTCTCCTCCACCATGGAACTGAAAAGATGTATATATACATACATATATATATATATATGTATATTTTAAACACCCCACCCCACCACCACCACCACCCCACCCCACCCCATTCTTCTTGTTTTAAGTAAGGAAAGTTCTTGTCTGGGTGACAAGTAGAGCACCTCCAACCCAGAAAAGCCTAGACCTACACCTAAAGCTCCTGGAATTTATCCCAGACACAACAGATCCAAAAGAAAAATAAGATAGTAAGACATTGACTATAATCATGGGTAGCTTCTAAAAGAGTGATATTCTGGGAAAAAAATACCATGAGAATTGCTGGTTACAATGGAAGTGAAGCAGCAGCGATAATTTGCCATAAAAATTCTCTACACAGCAGCGCTCTCACAGCTCCTGCTGAAGCAGGATGGTGGCCTGGAGTGGTACTGGTCTTTCCTAGTACTGAGGAAGAGTTTTCTTAGAGAAGAAGAGGTGGTTAAAAGTCACGGCTTAGGAATTTTTTTTTTCTTTAATCAGAAGTACAACTAGGGAAATATTTAATACAGCAATAGAAACTTTTGATGTTAAGCAACAGAAATATTTAATACAGCAATTAGAAGTCCCCTGCAACACACGTGACTTTCAATGATGTCTCAAATATATACCTTAAAGGAAAAACATAATGTTCTTTTGATTTCTGGAAACTTAAAGGTGCTGTAAAAGTGATCTTGCAACACCGGAGTAACAGGTCTTGTTTCACACAAAATTTAAAACTCAGGTCTCACATACATTCAGCCAAGTCACACGTGCATAAAAGCATGGGTAAAAGCAGATGCAAGCCTGGGGACCTAAACTGGATGGGAAAAGCAAAGTAACAAAACCAATCTGAGTGTGAGCTCTTCCCAAAGACCCCTAGCTGTGCACAGCAAGCAGCTCGAGTGCTTTGGTCTCTCTGCCTGGAAACAGAGCTCCTTTCTCAAAGCGCTGCCCAACATCCACCTGCTGAAATGTCTTCAAGGTGGACTGCTTTCTGCATACTATACAATGCATAGCCCTTTTGCACGCTGCTGCAAGAGATATTAGATGAAGGGTGCTACATCTTTTACTGAGCACAAGCCATGTGAAACTGCTCAGAGCAAGACAGGAGCCACAGTTATGTGCAAGATTTGCTATTGTTGATAATAGTCAATGGCATGTTCCACACGCATGACCAGACAAGTTTCTCCAAATAACTGTTTCTGGATAACATCTACACCACATGCAGAGGATGACACACACGTGGAAGGCACATGCCACACTAACACAGAAATGATGAATACTTCAGTATCAACATGCAAGAATTCTGCTTTACACTAGTAACGCAGCTTGTGTCTTCGGCATGCTCTTACTTCCCCGGGGTGAGCAAAAGGCTGCTGCAAGCAGCTCCTTGATTCAACACAAGCTTTTCTTCTGCTTTGTCAGCTTTGAATAGTGCTCTCTGTCTCACCTGAAACACTTGGCTTATAAACAGCCTAACCGAAAAAAGAAAACGGAGACACATACTGACATTTACAACTGCGCATGCTAATCCCCCAACAACATCTAATGACATACAGGAAAGCTGGTGGTTAGACTCAAACTAAGCCTCCCTGTGTAATTACAGTCAGAGGGCAAAACTCAAGAGCAAAATATTTAAAAAAGCAGGTGGAACGATGTTAGGGTCCTGCAAAGGCATTTAGCAGATACCAAAATGGTCATAGATGATATCTTAAAAATAAGACTGCAGATGTTGCATAGTCTTCCCAGCCAAAATTACGCCACTTCACTCATATACACATTTTTTTCTCTGTGTTTTGACACATTTGGCATAATCACTGTGGTAGAAAACAATGAGAAGTCTACAGCATCTATCAGCTGTCAGTCTCTGTGTTTTCTATATGTCTGCAGATGTACTTGGAGATATCCTGCTCTATAGATAGAGCAGAATTTCATGTACTGGATCTTCCATCAGCCTCTGTCTTACAAGAATAACGACATCAAAGGAAGTAAATGGAAAGAAATGGGGGGAAAAGGGGATTATGTTTGATAGTAAACGGCATGCAGAGAGAGACTAATGACCTAATATTGCAGAATTAGCAGAGGGGGGAAAAATGGACAACTCCTAAGTGTCATATGCAACCAATAAATACTGTAGCAAAATGAGGACTTTCCTAAACTGATTCAGTCCAATTACAGCTAACTAGACCCAGAATCCATCACAGCAATGGGTGCTGGTATACTGGTGCAACCACTAGCTTTAAGCATACTGTACTATAATTTGGTGTAAGTTCCCACTGAAAAAAAGACAAACTTTTAACTTTTAATAAGCAGCAAAAGAGTACAAGAAATTACCTCAACTCCCGTTTCCAAAGTGTGCAGTGGAAGTTTCTTTCCACAGTCTTCCTTCTAACTAGCATCTTAACTGCATGCATGGGAAGGCTTGTTAACTGGGGACCAGAGTAGTTACATTTCAGATCACATCTAAGATCCACACATATTTTTTAACTAATAATTTTACAAAGAATCTAAGAAGTCCCATGCTAATGCTATTTTTATCCTTCTGCCTGTAAAGCCACTTGCTCCAGTTATCATGATTTTTGCACAAAATAAAATGTAAGAAATGTAGTTTGATTAAAAAAAAAAAGCAAAACTTATGTCAGTAAATCAATATGGTTTGAAAGGTTCTTACAGGATTAGATACCACCTTGTAAGACTAGAAAGGCAGGATTCTCAGCACTCAGCACAGCATTCAAAACCCTAGTAGACTGAGCTAGTCGATTTTGTGTTTCTCACTACTGCTGTTGCATGTTATGATCAAGGATGCACACAATCTTCAAGGCTTTTAAACCTTTCGCCAGAGGGAGAATTTCAAAGCAGGCTTCTCCCTGTCTCATAATACAAAATGGGCTGGGCAGGAATGACATTTACACAGTTGAATCTTTTATTATTTTTCTCTTCCCTAAAAACAATAGGAGCAATATGACTTGCTATATTAGAAATATTCCTATAGGTGGGTGGAGAACAGGTAAAAAGGTCACAAGGACAAAACACTATTTATTAGAAGGCTGTATAAACCTCTGTTAGCTCTGAGGTTTTCAGGGTGATACCTACAGCATGAACACAAACTTCTCATGAATTTAAACTCACTGGATTTTCTAAAAATCGCCATCAGTGATTTCCCTGATAATGTGTCTTGGGAAGAGCTGACTCTCCCAGACCAGTGGAGGCTGTGCAGGACCCCTTAGGAGCCCACGAATGCTGCTCACCATTGCTAGCAGGGCTGCTGCAGGACAATATGGAGTGCTCCCCAACAGAGCTTTCCACGTCAGCTGACGGAGAGTGACACGTCAAGCAGGAATCTCTCCCACCACTGAGCCTTCAAGATCCACCCATCTTCATTTTTATTTTGAAATAGGTATTGTGATACAGCATTGCAGGCATTCTCAAAACATGCACTAATGCATGATCTTCACACTATCTTTAGTTTCTCTTCTTGATTTTTCTGGATTGCTTCCCAGGCTTTCTTTTATCTTTGAGTTTAGCAAACTGATTAATATAAATAACTCAATGTCCAAAAATATTCAGCTTTGGTAATCTGCAATGAGATCTCTCCTCTTCTTCATGCTCCTTTATATGCAGTTTCATTACGTTCATGCCAGACGAGCATTTAAGCAAGAGGGAGACATAATGAGAGATGAAGAACTAGAGCAGTGTGCTTATGCTGTGAGGTGGAAACAGACACTTGCACCTAGAGGTCCATACCAAACTTATTGAAGAGATAACTTGTCTATATGCAAAGTATTTAGTGCCCAACATAAAGTTTCGCAAAAGGCACAGAGATATCTCCTAAACAAACCCCATAATAATTAAATCTTCTTGACAGCACGGCATCCTATATCACACACACACACATGTATTCTGTCCTCCATTTAGTTTCAGCAACCTCCGCTGTGCTTGGCTGATAAAATAATCTCCCAAATGATTGTAGCTCTAAAATCTATTAAATCCATGAAGTATTGATGAGGCAGAATTAATATCAAGAGAATTATATTAACCGCCCCCCTCCCCCCGTATTTCATACAAGAAACTCTCTAGAAGTAAAGCAGCACTGTGGCTGTACTACAAAATACAGCACGCTCAGGTCAGGAAAATCTACATCTGCCCGCACACCTTAAACTCTACCTATAGATGTATTTAGCACTACAACACGTATTCATTTAGTAAGAGTCTTATCCACAGAAGCAGCTTTATCTGATGCCCAGAAATCATGCTCTCTATTCCTTTTAATGCTGGGTACAGTCCATGTCTTACACACCGCGCATCATGCAAACCAGGCACTGGGTAAGAGCCCTGCCTCTCTCTGCAGCGTTCCTCACTCCCTGCGCTGCGGGGCTCATTAGCTGCGCGTTGAGAGCATTACCTACTAAGACCCTGTTGCTGCCTGATTATAAACTTGGCACAAACAGTCCCAAGTTTGGCAACATTCTCCATGCTGGATGTTCGCTAGGAGATTTTTTTTTTTTTTTCCCCCTTGCTTTATTGCTGTTTTGGATTTTTGGCATGACTTCAGCCAAAATTTTTCAAGCTAATTCTGAAACAAAGCATGGGAAACAAGTGATTTGTTCACGTTAAAAGCTTCTGGTCACCCCTTGAACAGCTCGAGAGGTTTTGTGATTTGGACCATAAACTTGCAAGGTGTCAAGGCAAAATCTTTGTATTTTGATCTTTGCAGGAAACTCCCAAACACAACTAAATTACTACCCTCTGAAAAAATAAATCTCCATTTGCATGAGCTCACTAAGGAGGTGATGCTTCCTAGCAACTAAATTCCCTGGAGATCCCACCTACCATGCCCCAGGATCCCACTACCAGCTGGGTGGGACCTGCCTGCTCCAAGCTGCACTTACACTTTAATATTAAATAATCAGAGCTGGATGTGAAACCAGGTGCAAGGCTGCTCTGTATCTAAATCTGAACTCATAGCGGGTTGGATGGTAGTGGCTCCCACAGTGTTTTTATTCAGTCCTCTAGAGGGGAGAAAGGGGAGCTGAAGGTATGAGAACATGCCAGTGTGATGGAACAGGAGTTTTTGTATCAACTGCACAGTGCCAAAAGTACCCTGATGCACATATAGAAAAGAGCAAAGTTGATGTAACACTCCCTAAAGCATCCTTTGAATTTTCAAATTTAATGCTTTTCTTTCAACAGAGCACTTTGAGGGCTTGTTACCCAGATTTAAAAAAACAACCAATTTACACTTGCACAATCCTATCATGTGTCTTCAAGCTGCTGTGATATCACGATCCACTGCAAACATCTCTGCCATTGAGCCAGCTAAGAAAGCTGGGAGGTACAGCCGCACGTAGTGCTCTGTTCCATCTGCTGTCTTAACTGTCCTTCCCTATTTCTTCTCCGGGGGACATCCAGATGGATGGCCCACAGACCAGCTCTCTTTTGCTGAGCAATTCCAACAATTGGATCACCTCAACTTCAGGGGGAGAAAAAAAAAACAAAGAAAAAATAAAAGCTGAACTAAAGGGATTACTAGTGATATGTAGGAAAACACTTGGGAAAATGACAGAGACTGAGACACAAAGATCTCTTCTGCAGCAGACTAGAACATAACCTGCCTGTGTAGGGTTATCTGATTTAATAAATTGAACACAAATATAACAATGTTTCACATCTCTTAAGAGAGCAGACTAAATCCAACCTGGTCAGGACTGGGGACATACAGTTCTGGGCAGCAGACAAGCCCAATGCCTTAGAAATCTTGTGGACCAGATTTAACATTTATCACACCCAGTAGCACCAACACGCACATCTTTTGCACAGACCAGACTGGAAGAAAAGAAACAGACTAAAATTGCAGGAATTACAAGCATAGCATAGGAAATCTTGGTAAACCCCAAGATATTTTAAAATGCTCAAGCATTTCCACATGCTTTCCTTCCTAAGGATGCATGATAATCTTCAGCCCATAAGAAGAGAAAATGAAGATACACAACAGAAGCACATTATGAGGCGCATCACTGCCCAAATTAATGACTCTGGAAGATGAAAAGCTACTAGAAATAGGACCAAAATGCACCAGGTCAGCCGTAATTACAGAGAACAACTAATGATTCTGGCAAAGCCTCTTGTGGGCATGGCAGAATACAGGTAATAAAGCAAAAGTTACAGTGGGTTATTTTTGCAGTGAGAGTGCATATTCCAAGCTCTTTGCAGATAATGCATAGTTGCTTTACAAATTTTATGTCAGAAACCTGACATGAGCAGAAGAATCACCAAGAGATATTCAACAGCATTTTTGGTACACATCAAGGATGTAAATAATTGTATCATACAAATCAGACACCTGGGAATGCACAAGGCATCACAGTCTTTCTAAAGGCAAACAAATTTAATATGCATAAAGATACTGAAAAATCTGTTTTTATATATTTTCTAAAAATCAAAGCAGGCACTACCTGCTATATTTTTATTTATTTAAAATAGAGAAGAAAAATGCGACTGCCCTTAATGGGCAAAAAAACCCCAAAACAAAACACCAAATGAGTGTCTTAGCAGCTGAAATCCAAATTTTCCACAATATGGCTGAGCAACTAGGAATAACTGAAACCATTTTTTAAGATGTGCAGTTGCTTCTAATCTACAGAGAAGTGTGCGGATAGGAGCACAGCATCTCACATTTCAGCTGAACAACAAAAAGCCCTGAACTTGGGGAGGTACACCTGCCTAAATTCAGAGTGAAAAGAGCAGTGGACTTCCAGGCCCTGAGGTATACAGGTAGCTTCAAGGCCTGTGTTTGAAGCATTCACAGCTTTCCTGGGAAGAGGAAATCTATAGGAAAAGGACGAGAACACAGTGGCGCACCTGGTGCAGGAAGATGCAGGTCAAGTTTACGATACTGCAGCTCCTCTATCCACTTCACAGCTTGATCCTCCTCTGATGTTGATGGCTGTAACCAACTACACGGTCTAGATGGACAGGGACAGAACACCATACTACAGCATAAGTCACGCTTAGAAATATCAAACACTCTTACAAAAGGCAAGAGTTTCAAGGGGAGTCTGGACTGGCAAAGAGCAGTCTGACTAGGGAGAAAAATAAAACATGGATCACTCCAAGGTTTTCTGTCCTACATCAGCCATGCTTCTTGGGACTCCTTGCAGTCACCTAAGTATTTGATGTGGAAGGCCGGCTGTTCCACAACTGCCTGCCGAACGCTGTGCTCAAGACAAGACAGGTCAAACCTGTAGTGCCACGCAAATATCTGCTCTGACATCCACAAGGCTGCTTTAGAGAAATCTCATCAAGAGAGGTATCTTCTCACACTGCTCAGAAAGATACCATCAGCTTAACTGAGGGAGTTTTAAAATCAGCTGATTTCCCTCCCAGCACTCAAGTATACTTCTCTGATCAGCTCCTAAAACCACTATGAATTTTTGATCTGGAGGCTGCATGACCTTTTCTAGGACTCTGATACGATGTTGTTGTTTAAACTGGCAGGCAGCTAAACACCACACAGCCATTTACTCACTCTTCCCCTCCCCAGTGGGATTAGGGAGAGAATTGGAAAAAAAAAGGTTAAATTCACAGGTTGAGATAAAGACAGTTTAATAGAACAGAAAAGGAAGGGAAAATAAAATAATAATATACAAAATAAGTGATGCACAATGCAATTGCTCACCACCCACTGACCGATGTCCAGCCAGTCCCCAAGCAGTGATCGCAGCCTTCTGGTCAACTCCCCCCAGTTTATACACTGAGCACGATATTATATGATATAGAGTACCCCTTTGGTCAGTTTGGATCTACTGTCTTGGCTGTGCCCCCTCCCAGTTTCTTGGGCACCTGGCAGAGCATGGGAAGCTGAAAAAGTCCTTGACTAGTGTAAGCACTACTTAGCAACAACTAAAACATCAGTGTGTTGTCAATGTTATTCTCAAACTAAATCCAAAACACAGCACTATGCCAACTACTAGGAAGAAAATTAACTCTATCCCAGCCAAAACCAGGACAGTATCCACCCCTTATTATATACCATCTGCATCATGCCCAGGTCTCTACCCTTTCCAATACATTCCAATTAATTACAACCACTTTCCCTGTCTTTTGATATATACACACAGATATCATTCCCTTAGTCTCTGGGCCATGCCTCTAAAACGTCTGTTGAGTTCATTTAGTCCATGGCTTTGGGCTCCATCTGTCATAAACAGTCTTTTGGGGCAGGAGAAATGGTGTGTGACACCGGATTATTCCATGTTGAAGCCAGTTCTGGTTCCATCACTGCTGCACTTTGCTTGGTTTTATTAATGTTCATTCTTCGTTATCTGAGTGGTCCTTACTGTAATACTGCTGATAGGGCATATAGCAACCATAAAAGTGATGCCATGCAGTATTATATAGCAATTAACATCATACAACTCAGTTCATTTGCTATTTTCACCCAAAATCAAATCGCCTTGAGGTACACATCGGACTTCCCCATCCTTCTGCATTAGCCACCAAGTACACCCAGGGCCTTGAGCAAAAGCAACCCCATGCATGGGTTTGCCTTTGCCTGAGGCAGGAGTAACCCAAACTGTCTTCCCCAGCATATTTCTTACACACACTACAGAGACTTTATCCCCTTCTATGGCACATAAAAGTGTTGATTGGGCAGGGCCAGCTCAGTTGGCAGATCCCCTAGTGTTGACTAACTAGGTGGCTTTTGCTAAATGTGTATCCCAATGTTTGAATGTCCCACCACCCATTGCTCTCAGGGTAGTCTCTAACAGTCCATTGTATTCAATTTTCCCGGAGGCTGGTGCATGATAGGGGATGTGATATACCCACTCAATGCCGTGCTCTTTGGCCCAGGTGTCTATAAGGTTGTTTCGGAAATGAGTCCCATTGTCTGACTCAATTCTTTCTGGGGTACCATATCACCACAGCACTTGCTTTTCAAGGCCCAGGATGGTGTTCCAGGTGGTGGCATGGGGCACGGGATATGTTTCCAGCCAGCCGGTGGTTGCTTCCACCCTTGTAAGCACATGGCGTTTGCCTTGGTGGGTTTGTGGGTGTGTGATATAACCAATCTGCCAGGTGTCTCCATATTTATATATCAGCCACCGTCCTCCATACCAGAGAGGCTTTAACCGCTTGGCCTGTTTGATTGCAGTGCATGTTTCACATTCATGGATAACCTGTGCAATAGTGTCCATGGTTAAGTCCACCCCTTGATCACAAGCTCACCTATATGTTGCATCTCTTCCTTGATGGCCTGAGGTGTCATGGGCCCACTGAGCTATAAATAATTCATCTTTATGTTGCCAGTCCAGACCCACCAGAGCCATTTCAGTCTTAGCAGCCTGATCCACCTGCTGGTTGTTTTGATGTTCTTCAGTGGCCCAACTCTTGGGTATGTGAGCATCTACGCGATGTAGTTTTACAACCAGATTCTCTACCCGGGCAGCAATATCTTGCCACAGTGCAGCAGCCCAGATGGGTTTGCCCCTGCACTGCCAGTTGCTCTGCTTCCATTGCTGTAACCACCCCCACAGGGCATTTGCCACCATCCATGAGTCAGTACAGAGATAGAGCACTGGCCACTTTCCTCATTCAGCAATATCTAAAGCCAGCTGGATGGCTTTCACCTCTGCAAACTGACTTGACTCCCCTTCTCCTTCAGCAGTTCCTGTGACTTGACATATAGGATTCCATACAGCAGCCTTCCACCTCCGATGCTTTCCCACAAGATGACAGGACCGATCAGTGAACAGGGCATGTTGCTTCTCATTTTCTGGCAGTTTATTATACAGTGGGGCCTCCTCAGCACACATCACCTCCTCCTCTGGTGATATTCCAAAATCTTTGCCTTCTGGCCAGTCCATGATCACTTCCAAGATTCCTGGGAGACTGGGGTTTCCTATTCGAGCCCGTTGTGTGATTAGTGCAACCCACTTACTCCACGTAGCATCAGTTGCATGATGTGTAGAGGGCACCCTCCCTTTGAACATCCAGCCCAGCACCAGCAGTCGGGGTGCCAGCAGGAGCTGTGCTTCAGTACCGACCACTTCCGAAGCCACTTGAACCCCTTCATATGCTGCCAATATCTCTTTCTCAGTTGGAGTACAGTGGGCTTTGGATCCTCTGTATTCCCGACTCCAAAACCCTAGGGGTCAACCTCGAGTCTCCCCCAGTGCTTTCTGCCAGAGGCTCCAGGTAGGGCCATTCTCCCCGGCTGTGGCGTAGAGCACATTTTTTACATCTTGCCCTGCCTGGACTGGCCCAAGGGCTACTGCATGAACTATCTCCCATTTAATTTGTTCAAAGGCTTGTTGTTGCTCAGGGCCCCATTTGAAATTGTTGTTCTTCTGGGTCACCTGGTAAAGAGGGCTTACAATCAGACTGTAATTTGGAATATGCATTCTCCAAAAACCCACACCTAAGAAAGCTTGTGTTTCCCATTTGCTAGTTGGTGGGGACATAGCTGTTCTTTTGTTGATCACATCTGTTGGGATCTGACGATATCCATCTTGCCATTTTATTCCTAAAAATTGGATCTCCTGTGCAGGTCCCTTGACCTTACTCTGTTTTATGGCAAAACCAGCTTTCAGAAGGATTTGGACTATTTTCTCCCCTTTCTGAAAAACCTCTTCTTCTGTGTTGCCCCATACAATGATCTCATCAACGTACTGCAGATGTTCTGGAGGTTCGCCCTGTACCAGTGCAGTCTGGATCAGTCCGTGGCAAATGGTGGGGCTGTGCTTCCACCCCTGGGGTAGTCGATTCCAGGTGTACTGGACGCCCCTCCAAGTGAAAGCAAACTGTGGCCTGCGCTCTGCTGCCAAAGGGATTGAGAAAAATGCATTAGTGATATCAGTTTTGGCATACCACTTGGTTGCCTTTGACTCCAGTTTGTATTGAAATTCTAGCATGTCTGGCACAGCAGCACTCAACGACGTCATGACTTCATTCAGACCATGATAGTCTACTGTTAGTCTCCACTCTCTGTTAGACTTTTGCACTGGCCATATGGGACTGTTAAAGGGTGAGCGAGTCTTCCTGATCACTCCTTGGCTCTCCAGTCGACGAATCAGCTTATGGATGGGAATCAGGGAGTCTTGGTTGGTGCGATATTGCTGCCAGTGCACTGCTATGGTAGGGATCGGTACCTCTTGTTCTTTGACCCTTCAACAAAACAGAAGGGTCCTCCAAGAGACCGGGCAAAGTGGACAACTGTTTAATTTCCTCCATCTCCAAGGCAGCTATACCAAAAGCCCACTGGTACCCTTTGGGTCCTTGAAATACCCTCTCCTGAGGTAGTCTATGCCAAGGATGCACGGAGCCTCTGGGCCAGTCACAATGGGGTGCTTTTGCCACTCATTCCCAGGTAGGCTCACTTCAGCCTCCAATACAGTTAGTTGTTGGGATCCCCCTGTCACTCCAGAAATACAGATGGGTTCTGCCCCTCTATAGCTTGATGGCATTAGGGTACACTGTGCACCGGTGTCCACTAGAGCCTTGTACTCCTGTGGGTCCGATATGCCAGGCCATTGAATCCACACAGTCCAGTAAACCTGGTTGTCCCTTTCCTCCACCTGGCTGGAGGAAAGGCCCCTCTTGTCCTGGTCATAGTATTCATTACTCACTTCTTGTAAATATGAATCAGAAATCCCTTTGTTGAGATCAGGGGTAAGATCAGCCCTTCTACTCTGTCTGGGGAACTGCCCACGGGAAACTGGAGCAGCAATTTTCCTGGAAGAACCCCCTTTTGTGATTGTTTTTCCTGGCAACTCACGTACCCGTGCCTCTAGGGTTGAGGTAGATTTTCCATCCCACTTCCTCATGTCCTCTCCGTGGTCACGTAGGTAAAACCACAGGGTGGCCTGTGGTGTGTATCCACTATATCCTTTCTCTTCAGTAGAGGGATGCTTAGTCCTGATGGCTGAGATACTGGTCCACACAGATGGGGAGTAGGACATGCCCTCTTTGAGTTGCTGGAACTCTTGGGACAGTTTTTTGGACAGTCTTTCCACAGCCGAGACACAGGCCCGTAGGGAGGAAGAGAGTATTTCTTCATATTGCCAGAACTGGCCAGCCAATTCATTCACTGTTGGTTCCTCTTCGTCTTTCCAGATCATTCCTGCCAATGAGTTTGCATGCAACGATGGCATGCTCCGTACAAACTTCCGCCACATGGGTCGTGTGCACCTGACTTCATCTGGATCTTTGGGTAACTGCTCATTGTTCAGGTCACTATAAATTACCTCCAGCACAGCTAATTCTCTCAGGTACTGGATACCTCTCTGCATGGTGGTTCACCTGCCTGGGTGACATATAACATCTTCCTTGAAGGGATACCTTTCCTTCATGCCTGATAGGAGTCGTCTCCAGAGGCTGAGGGCTTGTGCCCCTTTTCCAACTGCTTTGTCAATGCCCTCTTCCCTAGAAAGGGATCCCAGCTGCTTGGCTTCCCTACCCTGTAATTCCAGGATAGTGGCCCCGTTATCCCAGCATTGGAGCAGCCAGGTGATGATGTGCTTGCCTAGATGACAACTGAAATCTTTTTGCATATCTCACGGTTCACTCAGGGATAGGGATCGGGTGGTTACCATGTCATTTATGGGTTCTGCCTCTTCCTCCTCTTCTCGTGATGGCCCTGGTTCATCTTCATCCCTTACTGAATGAGCTGATCTTCTTGTGAATTTCTTATTGTGTACAGGGGCAACTGATACCGGCATGGGTTGGTTCTCTAGTTCAGCTGCAGTGCTTGTTGCTGGAGTTCGATTAGCTATAGTGTTTGTCACTAGGGTTAGAGTCACTGCAGCGCCTGTCACTGAGGTTTGAGCAGCTGCATTGCTTATCGTGGTGGTTGGAGTAGCTGCAGTACCTGACACTAGGGTTTGAGTAGCTGCAGTGTGCATCGCAGGGTTTTGAGTAACTGCATTGCCTGTTGTGGTGGTTTGAGTAGCTGCTGTGCCTTTTGCCAGGGTTGGAGTAGCTGCAGTGCCTGTCACAGGGGTTGGAGTAGTTGTAGTGCCTGTCATGGGGGTTGGAGTAGTTGCAGTTGCCTGTCGCTGGGGTTGATCTCTAGATGATATTCCTAAATAGTTGTTTAACCCTAAACAACACCAGGAGATATAGCAGTAGGAGCATGCTGGTTTGAATATCCCAAGGATATTCAAAATTCTCAAGAGCTGTTCTGACCAGCCTGAAGGAGAAAGGGATGGTAAGAAAGCGGGGGTAAGTGTCCCCCTCTGTCTCCCCAGTAGATTGGTTCTCCGAGGAGAAGAGGTAAAAAGTGTAATTATTAATAGTTTCCGAGAAATGGCTCCCAAAGCTCTCGAAGTACGGGAATGATGGCAGTGCTTACTACAATCTCATGACTGATAATTTTATCATACCATAAACCAATGTTACACTGTACAGAAAAGCGATAACTTTAAGCCAGCTCCCAGAGGTGATAAACAGCACCACAGGGAATGCATATGGCAAGTAAGGTGTTACACAGCACAACTCTGAGAACAAGCACAACAACTTGGAGAGCAAATGAATCAACATGGTGACCAGTGACTATTAAACCAATATAATGAATGCTTAGCACAAATTTGTTTTAACACGCTCTGATCAGATCTGTCATTATCTCTAACCCGTTGTGCCCCACACTGGGCACCAAAAAGGACTGTTGTGGTTTAACCCGGCAGGCAGCTAAACACCACACAGCCGTTTGCTCACTCTCCCCCTCCCCAGTCGGACAGGGGAGAGAACAGGAAAAAAAAAAAAGTAAAATTCACAGGTTGAGATAAAGATAGTTTAATAGAACAGAAAAAAAAGAGGAAAAAAAAAAATATACAAAATAAGTGATGCACAATGCAATTGCTCACCACCCACTGACCGATGTCCAGCCAGTCCCCAAGCAGTGATCGCAGCCTTCTGGTCAACTCCCCCCAGTTTATACACTGAGCACGATATTATATGATATAGAGTACCCCTTTGGTCAGTTTGGATCTACTGTCTTGGCTGTGCCCCCTCCCAGTTTCTTGGGCACCTGGCAGAGCATGGGAAGCTGAAAAAGTCCTTGACTAGTGTAAGCACTACTTAGCAACAACTAAAACATCAGTGTGTTGTCAATGTTATTCTCAAACTAAATCCAAAACACAGCACTATGCCAACTACTAGGAAGAAAATTAACTCTATCCTAGCTGAAACCGGGACATACAAGATGAATAAATAACTGCTGAGCCTCTGAGCTCAACTGCTACGTCCAGATAAATTCAGAACATTCTTTTGATGTCCAGTCCTTCTTGGATTCAGTGGGTTAGGGACAGACACTGGGCAAAACTGTTTCCTTGTCTTATATTTTTTTGTAATTATTTTTAAACTCTCTGGGACTTTGGTATGCCATAGGCAAACCTACAGTGGGGTCAGAGATATTTTAGAGATCCTTACAGATGAGAAACTCAAGGTTCCTGATTATTCTACCTCACAATAAGATTTTGCAAACAGTTTGAAGTGGGAAGAGAGGAAGGAACAGCTGTGAAAACAAGCAAAATTTGCAGAGTCTGTTTACATATTATAATGGCTCCAGGAAAACAGGGCAAAATCCTGGAGCATGGAGTGGTACAAACCCAGCTCCAGACTAGCTTGAAGAAATTCCAGGATGTTTACAATCCAGCAGTAACAAGTGTCTCTTTTCATTGGCTTATATCTCTAAGCAAGTTAGGAAAAGAGGTAGTTTTCAGGAGCATCAGTTTGTCAGCTTACCTCCCAAGTTTTGGGATTCGACCAAGTCAAGCAGCCATGCTCTCCAAGTCTGAACATGAACTTTAGGCTGAGAAACATTGCCCAAGTCGAACCTCTGTGAACCAGATTGGGATTCCCCCCCCCCACTAACAAGTTTACTGCATCTGTGTGACACCACATTTCTTTGGAGCCACAAGAAGCAGCTTCCCTGAGTTTGGGGTCTTCTCCAAGGTTCCTCTCTCACAGGCAGAGAAAATGCAAAGTCCGCACTGATCAACAGTGAGCAAGAACAGAGAAGCAACAGGGAAACACTTTTTCACTCTGAGGATGGTCAGACATGGGAACAGGTGCCCAGAGAGGCTGCAGAGTTTCCAGCCTTGGCATCCAGTTGAATTTTGAAAATCAAGGCCCTGAGCAATCTGACCTAACAGGACCTGTTTCAAGTGGGGGTTTGGACAAGATGACATCTGGCAGTTTCTTCCAACCAAAATTATTCTATGATTCTAAGAAACATGCTGCTTCTGTCTCTTTCCTCTTGCTGCTCTTGAACTATGCTCTTTTATTAGGACCAGCCACGCAGACTAGGCTGGTCTCAGCTGACGCATCTTTGGAGGGGAATTAAAACACAAGAGTCTGACTACCAGGTCTGCTGATAATTTTTTTTCTCCTTGGTGTTACACAGCATCACTATTTCTGAATTATGACTCTACTCCTTGACCTGTGAGCACCATAGCTTTGTCACACCCCACACAAAGATCAGCCAATCTGTAAGGACACCGGACAACTTCTAGGATCAAGGTATCGTTACTACCACCAAAAAGAAAACTAGATATAGATCCTACCCTCTTTTGCAGTAACAGAAGGCAGCACAAAATTTCATGGACTAATGAGCTCATGGCTGCTGGTCTGTGGCTCACCTCTGGCCCTACAACTCAATTCTAGTTAAATAATTGTTGTTCGTATTTCCCAGTATATGGATATAGGTGCAAGCTTACAACATGCCCAATTGTCAGAAAAGCCAAACTGTAGAGAGAAAATTGCTTAAAAGAATGAGCTACAGTAGGGTTTACCCACGTACCCGCTGTACAGGACTTTTTGTGTGTTTGGCCAACTTTGTAAAATTCTGATCTCGGTTATCTTATCTTTTCTTATCTTTAAGACTACATTCTGCAGAAGGCTAAACAATCTGCATTCAAACATCTGCTAGCTAATCCAGATCTTTCTGTATGATGTAACAACATCTGTTTTTTTTAAATGGCAGAAAAGAACAAGTGTTCTCACAGAGCCAGTCTTTGATTTTCAGTTTTCTACCCTGCAGGCTATCCGACTCTGAAGTCTTCTGCCAGTGGAATAAGCCAGTCTTCATCTGCAATCTGCACATGCTGGCTGAAGAAAAAATACCAGTCCAATACCCTGCTCAGCCAAGGGAAAGAAGGGACACAATCTTCTGCTAGTATTTTTTTCCCCAGGGGGATGGTGATCAATTGACACCAGTCAGAACTGTATATATTGACAGTCTCCTAGAGGGAAAAGCAAGATGAGCCTACAAACTGCTCCAGATCTCTTTTGCAGGTTGGAAGAGTTTTCTCAGGATTACTTCCCTCCAGTTGGGGCATGTCACTAATTACCTCCCATTCTTCTCTGCCTCCTTCTCACAGCAGCGCAGTTCAGCAGCACAGACACATCACACATGACATGCCTGTAGGACCAGAAGTCTGTAGAAGGCTGGTGCCTCTGGAAGTGTTGCATACAGAACAGCCAGAGAAGCAGCAAAGCTTGTCACATGGGATGGAAAGGAAGCATAGGAAAACTGGTATAGCACACAGGAACATTAACTACCTCCTTATCTCTCAGGTATAAGCAAATCATCCTAGTTCTATGTGGCAAGTGTGCCATTCAGACGTTCTGGGAATGTATGGAATGATTTCAGAGTGACTGGACCACTGACCCCCACCACTTTGGGAGGTATATACTCCCTCTACTTTATTTTTGCTCCTGATTTTTTATACCACTAGCATGCTTTTTTGTTCCCCTTGTTTTTAAATTAGGCCTTTGTGTTTCTTCTACTCCAGGTTTTAGCTCAACCACTCTTCAGCAGAATATAACAGCTACAAACACAATAAGCAGATGCCACTGGAGCAAATGAAACTACATTCCTCGCCTCGAGGCCCACCATGCTGTTTTCTGTCAATGCTTCTCATACTGTGAGTCTCCATACCAGAGGAACAAAAACACATAATCAACTATGTCTCTGTATTTCCTGTCAGCTAAAAAAATTAAAACTGAAAAAAGCTAAAACAACCTTTCTGAAATTCTCATTGAAAACCAAAATTGATCAAGACAGTACCACTTACCAGAATTTCCCCCCCAAACAGAGCAAGTTTACATTCACCACATTTCCTCAAAAATGGCTTGAAAACATGCCCTGTAAAATAAGAGAGAAAGGGAAAGAAAAAATTAGTGACTGGAACACCATAAATTATGTTACACTTCTTTCTCACTCTGCTAGCATTTACCACCAAACTTCCACCATTTTTGCTGTTTTAGGGAAGAAGGTAATTGGATTTGAACCTTCACAACTAATTATTAAATTCCACTGGTATTATGCAAAATATTAAAATAATTGCAGGAGTGCCTCAGACTGCTCAGACACATCTCTGTCACTCACACAACAGCCATTCAGACTTCAGGGAGACAAGGTCAACAGCATGAAACGCGCAGCAGCATACAGCAAGTGTGCCAATTATTTTAGATCCACCCCTAACAAAATTGGTCAACCCAGTATCTTTTAGTGATTTTGCTTTAACAAACTGTTTTTGAAATATGATGCACGTAAGGGTCTCGACAGCCTCCTTGTTTGACAAATACACAAAGAAAAAAAAGGGTTAGTGCCACACTACGTTTTTAGACTATATTAATCACTCAGCATTCCCTAGAAGAACAAAGAGGGAGAAGAAGCAAGTCAACACAATATCCAGTTTGATACACACTAGGGCCAGGTTGAAGAAGATGGAGAGCAGAAGTGACAAATGCCATCATTTTGCCAACCCTGAGTAAATTTCAAATGACAGCTACTCCCTATTTTTCCTTGAGGTGAAATCTTTGAAAGGACAACTCACAGACCACCGACTAACAATGATGTTTAAACATTCAGTTTCTAAATTCCTAGAAGATGGAGGAGCTATGATTCTGCTTGTGTTCAGGTTTGGGAGCAGTAACTGCACAGCAAATGGAGAAGGACACACGTTTCAGTGCCCAGATGTCCACACCAGCGAAGCCAGACTGAATTTGAACTGCTTTAAACTCCCATTCCTCGCCAAGTACATGGCTGAATCTTCCACAAGAGAGGCATCTGTGAAATTACTGCTGGATGAGCAACTTTACAGCTATACGCAGATGACTTGGAGCCCTGCATTATTGATCGTGGAAACCTGCCTCAGCTGCAGAAGCAGCAGATCTTTGCACCGGCACCTCTTCTGAAAGGATGCTGTAGGCATCCGTGGGAAGGGAAGGGGGAATGACTTCTTAGGTCAAATTACTTTTACTGGTCATCGTTACATGAAAAGTAGCTAAGAAAATAAAATTTCTATTAAGGAATAACCAAATAAATATTCCTTAAAACACGGCAACTGGCTTACACTGCTCTAAATCCCAATTAGCAAGCAGACCTCTGATCTCATAAGGTTGAGACTTCATTTCGGGTGGAGAGTTCAGGGTGGGCAGAAAAAGAAAAAAAAAAAAGAATCATTACAAATCAGAAGAGGCTGTTGTGAAAGATTTTAGGAACAGACATTTTTAATCACAAAACTATGAACCAAAGCGTCTTTTTCTCTGCCTGCTTGCCTTGTTTAGTGGTTGAGAAAAAACCTGGGCATATCAAGGAATAAAGAAAAAACCCCAACACTCCCTCCTCCCTCAACACCTTTTGTACAGCTTGGCAGAATTTGCAAAAACACTGAAAAAACCATGGGTCTTAACTGCTTTGCTCAAACTTGGGGAAGGTGGTTATTATTCCAGTGCCATCCATTTCCCTCCCTAGCTTCCAGGCATTTGGCCGGGAAAGAAAAAATCAAGTCTAGAAACTCTACTTCTGCCTCCGAACTAATTGGATAACATCTGCATGCAGAAAAGTTAGGAGCTTAAGAGACGAGCCAGGTCCAAAACAATCCAATAGCACCTCGACTCTGGATTAGCTCATTATTTTCTTCTACACCAAGAGACTGATTTAATAATTTCCCCAGAGAAGCGACAAATAAGGGACACTCTGTACTCCATGCTGCCAGTCCCATGAATACTTGAAAGACAGGGGCTGGTACAGCTGCCAAAAGGGGCTGAGCCCCCTCCGCCCCGGCATTGGTGCGGAGCTTCTGGATGCAGCCCCAGCAGCGCACCCTCCCTCCCGCACGCCAGCACAAATGCCTGGGCAGCAAACGGGGCTGGGGGAGCAACCGGGATTAAAATGAACTGGGTGAATTCTTTAGCCCAGTTCGCGAAGTAACTGCAAAAAAAAAAAAGAAAAAAAGAAAAAAAGCCTGTGTTCGCACTAGGGAAAAGGGAGGAAAAGGATGGACAGGCAGATGTAGGATTTGGGGACTGGCAGGTCCATTTATTTGGCTGCAGTGCTAGTTTCAACCAACAGTAAAACTCCACTGTTACGGTACTGGATTGCAGGCAGCTGCCTTAATACATGCTAAAGGAGTCGAGTCCAAGACCTCTGCTGAGACCATGTATGACAAAAACTAGCAAGAGGGCTAGGTAAAGGGGTGTCTAGTTAAATCTGAGGCAGAGACACAATTTACCACGTCTCTAGCCTTGCAAGGTCTTTTGAACTTTGGGGGTGGCAAGTAGAAAGCTTGAAACTTTTCCAGGGGATGCTTTTTGCTTCATTTTAGAAGATGATGCAGAATGTGCCCTGTCTCTCTGGCTACAAAGGAGATGAGGTACCTGGGGGTAGAGCAGGGCAGGAAGGGAGAAGGGAAGGGAACATTGTTTGCTGCATAATTGGGGGCGAGGGCTGGATGTGGCTTGCAGAGAAAACCAAAGATTATTCACTCTTTGTATTCAGTCTGGGGTCTGTACAGAACTCGGTTTTAGCCTTAATGATTTTCATTCTACCTAAGCACGTAGGAGGAATATTCCTTTTTCTTGAAGGCTTTGGATAATGTTACTTATCTCCAAATTCTGACCAGCACTTTTCAGAAAAGCTTTGCTGACTTTGGAGAACACAGCATAGGAAATACAAAATAAATTAATATAGGCTTCAAGGCACACCAATTTTGGCTTCTTTGGCAATTACTGTAATAAATAGAAGAGGTGACAAAAGGTTTGTTTGACCAGAATTACTAATGGAAGACGGCTTGCCTTCCCAAGTTTCTGTGCTTGAGAAAAATGAAAACCTAGAGGTAGCCATCTGACTATTCAGTGAAAGGTGCACTTCCTTCGGATAAGTCTGTTTTCACAAATAGTTCTTTTAACAGAAGGCATTTATCATATAAGGTTTTGACTGGCTTCTGTTATGAGGAGTTGGCTATAAGTGTACAAAGGTATACCCTAATATCCAACAGGCTGCTGGCACCAACTGAATAGCATATAGTAAAAGTTTAAGTTTATTTGTTACCCCAGCCAGGGGAAGAGCAGGGAAGGCAGAGGAGAAGTTGCAGGTGAAGGAAAAGTGTGGAGAATGAAAAGCTTTTCCGAAAAAATTCACATTGAACTCCCCTTCTGCTTGCCATCTAAAATCAAATACAGAATGAGGATGTTTTAGAGTACAATCAATTGAATAGTACCAGATTTAAGCAACATCAGCTTCCCGTAAGTCACTGCAACTTGCTACCCATCCCAGGCCAAAACATTTATAACAGGGTCACCCCAAACTGTGACACACACATCACTGCCAATATGGAAGCGGTGTCCAAATGAAAGCTGTCCAAGCATCTCCTCATAAATGGCGAGACACAGTAAAATACTTAGCACACCAACAGACATGAAAAGTTGCACAAAACCTCAAGACGACTTGATTTGAAACTTTAAAGGAAAACAAAACACTCTTGGGAGATAATCAAGCTTATTATCTGCCAGGAACAGCCTTTTCCTGTAAGCAGCACCAGCTTCAACAAACTGGAATTTTTTTACCAAAAAAACATACCCCCCCAGTGTTGCACATACATCAGCAGTGTTTTTATGTAGCCTTGTGTAAAAATTACTTTCTTTTTGTAAAGAAAGAAATATTTTGTGAAACAGAATGTTGCGAGTAGCATAACCCACACATCATTCCCCTCTTTGGTTTCATGACATTGCCTGCTTCATGAGACAACCCCTGCTTATTCTCATCAGCTTCCAGATTTGTTTTTGTCAGTTCATACTGGAATCAGAATTAAGCTTATTACCACCAGCAAAAGAGAAAACACTGTCAGGAGACATAGTGACTACTCTTTCTTTCAAGTCTCCACTCCCAAATCCATTCATGTCCACCAACTTCAAGGATCTTTGGATCAAGTCCACTGTGAACAATCCTAGCCAAGAACCCACAAAACCCCCTTATTTTTCATTAAAGCAAGAATTGTTTGGTGATAATTTACCCACCACTGGAAACAGATAAAACCATGATTTAAGGCATAAAAACAGTTACACGGAGCATTCTGGTCTGATACATGTTGCAGTTGTTGCAGTTCATGCAAGCTTCACCCAGCTGGAGGAAGTGGTTGGCTGAAGTTGTAAGTGGTCTTAAATACTTTTCAAATCCTAGTAGATGCAATTCAGTTTATGATACTCAAACACAGAAGAAAATCTACATAATGTTAAGCATCTGTCAGTTTTCTATTAGTAACGTGCTTCTGCTGCCCTTTTTTCAAACCTCAAGTAGAAACAGGCATCCCTGGTTCTTGGGCTGCTATTTTAGTTGGCAAAAATTGGGAAGAAGGTTTTCAGGTCGGAAAACAGTTTACAAACGAACATATCTGGGTCAGGATGTGTAACCTGTAAATGAGCTGGATCTACTTTTTAGAGAAAGTGTTGGCTGGTCTGTGGAGCAACAGCCTTCCTTCTTCATATGTTCTAATGTCATTTGTGCTTATTTTACAACACATGATATTATATAGATTTTGAGCCATGAATTAGTCCAGAAAGTATTTTTCAGTAGTAGGTTACTATGGCCCCACAGTAACAGAGTCTTGAGTCACCCTTTTTAGACAGGTTGAGGACTCTGTTACCTGGGAGGCTGCTGACACTGGTGTTTGAACAAATGTGCAGAGGCGTGCATGTTCAGTTTGGCCTAGGGTGCAGCATTTTCTGCCTATTCCCACCACCTTAAGATTTCTAATCCTACTAAAAACCAAAAAAAAACCATTCAAAAAAAACCCCAACCTTCTAAAAGCAATGTTGAACGCAAGAAGAAAAACAATCTCCTGCATGCTGATTTCATATGGCCAGTTCATAAAGGATCTGCACATCTTAACTTACATAAAGCAATCTTTTACTGTGCAATGCCAGATTACATATAAAGACCCCTTATCCTGTGAACATCTGAAAGCTTTCCAACAATGAAACATTTAAAGTTTAAGGGAAGCTTATAGGCTTGCTCTTAGACAGAGACAGAAGCCTCCCTGTTATTCTGAAACTACCCCTTGCTAAGTGAGGGTCCCAGATAGCAGGCGCATGATATGAAAAAGCCCGGTCATCAACAGCGGGATGAGAATTGAGCAGCAGAAAGAGGGAGCTCCCACAGGAAACAACTGTTGCAACGCGGACAGACGCAACCCTGCACACCAGCAGAGGGGAAAAAAAACCCAAACCGAACCAGCAGCACCATTAGAAGACTCTAGTAAGACTAAACACTACCATTCTGGTGGTTCCTCCTCCCATGCAACAGTGCCAAAACTTGGAAGGAGGACAGTGGCTACAGGACAAGCGCCCTGCATTTTTTCATGTGAAACTCACTGGATTTCTAAAACAGTTACCTGAAAGCTTCATACAGTTGCAGGATGTTAAAAAGGATAACTAGGTCCCTCTCTTAAAGGAGTCTCAAAGGAGATTAGTAGTTTCAAAACAAAAATGGTTGTCTGCACTATCAAACCTGCAGCTGTCTAAAAACACGTCTTTCAAACTGCTGCCCTTTCTGTTTGGAGCAGGAGGAACTCAGATGCAAAGTCACTGTTGCAGTGGCAACAAATCCTAGAGAAACAGGAAACACGGGAGAAAAACATCAGGAAAATACAGAGGCTTTGCTTGAACTTTTTCTACTTCTATAAATGGAGCTATGAAGAGAAAAAAACCACAAACTGTGTTAAAGATCATAAGCTGAACTGCTTCTTTTCTGTGCCACTTTAATCTCCTCACACATCGGATCTATTGACTTATCGTTAGCAGACGTGCTGCTGTCAGCTGGTCCCCATGTCCTGTGTGTTCTGTGGCTTCCAGCCCTGCCGAAGCTCGCCGCTTGCTCCCCTTCTCCCTGGGATGCTTCACTCCCACAGGCAGTTTAAGCCCCTTGATATTGCCAGCTCAGTAACAGCAATACTAGTACCTTTTTCCTCTCTCAACTTTCAAGCAGGATAAACTAAACTAAGTCTTCCTTACATTCACCGCTGCTTTTCCAGGCATCAACTTGCATTGTAACACAGCAGAGAGCTGAAAGCATAAATGGAGCTGGGATCTGAAAACATCAAGGCACCATCTAACCAAGCACTCCAGCATGGAGAATGCCAGTACAGGTAGAGCGTGTACAGAGAGGTAGCAGAGGCGGATGCAAAGAATCAGAAGATGTCAAAGCGTTAAGAAATACACAGTGGGACAGCTAGCAGTTATGGTGAGCAAGTGGAGCAAAACACTGGGAGGGTACCAGCGGCAGAAAGGCAAACGCGATGGCGCTCATGGCTCATTCCTAAATCCTGCCTTTTGAAACCGCTCTGATAAGATCCTACAATCTGTGGCATCCTTTGCCATCCGCAGCGCCTGGGAGAGAAGCGAGCGTGTATCCCTTTGTGAGCCAAAAGCCAGCATGTGCACTGCATACCTCGGCCACCCCGCTGGAACTGCCTGCCCCTGTGTCAGGCGGCCGTGGGCAATCACGAGGGCTGAGCAATCAATAGGGGAAGCTATTAGCAAGCTCAATACTGAGCATGCACTTAGGCTGAGAATGCTACTCATATATGAGGAGCATGTGATTGCAGCAACATACTTTGGTTCTCAAAACAGTAGAAAAATGACTTTATTAATTGGGGAACGAGCGTTCACATTTCTTTTTGCAGAAAAATGAGAAGTACTATGCACCAAACAATTTTTTTAAAAATAAATGAATGGAGCCCATAGTCCTAAAAATAGCTCGCACTCTCCAACCCTCTGAGCTGGCTCCTAGGAACGCTGCTGGGCACCCCTGGAGCTGAGGGAGGGCACGGGCAGCCAGCGAGGCAGGGATGCGGTGGCTGGAGCCAGCGCTGCGTCCCTCTCCCGCACCCTCAGCCTGCACATCCTTACCTGCCTAATATCCCAGTGGCATCAGTGAACTGCTTCTACGGCCAGAAATAAGCACTCATGTCATTATGAAAGTTAAAAAAGATAGCAAGGAAAAAAAAGTAAGCATAATGTAAGATTTTAGAAGCTTTTGTTTTAGCAATTGATTTTGCAGTTTGTCTCAAAGAAGAAAATGTTTTTCTTCTGAAGATACAGGATTGACCCTAAAGTACCTTTAGCAGAAACTGGCTAAACAGCATATTTATAAACCCTCTACAGAAGCAGTAAAGGCCATTTAGACATTGCAATTACATTGCAATGTAAATATAGGTTTTTATATACAAAAATTTGTTTTTATAAACAATTCCCCCTCCCCTTAAGAGAGAATCTTACTTATGCAATAAAGATTTTTGTACTTTAATCAGTGTCCAGGGCTTTAATTAAGGACGTCACATTCATGATGTACAATGAAAACGAACAGATACAAATACAGTATATATAGAATACATAAGCTAATGTTGCAATACCGTAGTACCCATAATGTCAGCCATTTCCATCGTGCAAGAAATCATAAAAAATACACACATGGGAAGAAACGGTCTCAAGGACAAATTGGGGGTGAAAAGGAAACAGTGTATTAGTAAGAACTTCTTGCAGTTAAGTCAATTAATAGATTTACCTAATTTTGAGTATGTCAAATCATATTTATATCTTGTACATGTAATACTTCAATGGATTAATCACGCCTTATTTTGTACATTTGGTTTTCCTAACTACCGTAATTCCAAAATTGTCGGAGAGTGAAACGAAAGCGTGGCAGAGTCTGCAATCGCGCCCCATGAGCTGGGGGGGCTGGGAGGGAACGCAAAGTGTGTCTTTGCAGAAGCTACGTCACCTACACGTGGTCACATTTCCTGATGTGAAATATAAAAATGTTGAAGAGAGGCTGAAATTTTGCAAGAGTGAGCTATTTGTATATCTATTTCTGTATCAAAGAAAGGCCGTGAAGCAAGAAGTAAACAGTGTAAGAAAAGAATATAGCAACACGATTAAAACACAAACAATGAAAATGCTGCACTGTAAACTAATTATTAACTACAACGAGCTCAAAATAAACTGTTTCCTTTTTGCCATGTTCACTTTAATCTTCTGAGAGGCAGGAAGGGGGAAGACGGGAGGAGGCAGCAGTTTCAGACTTGTGGAGCTTATCAAATCCCAGATCGGATGATTAGAGCAAAGCTGAGAAGAAAACATCCTCTCTCCCCACCTCCCTCCCTCCCCAGAAAGGAAGCACAGCCTTTAGGACCAATCTGCAATGTTTGTTTGTTGCTCTTTAAAGGATTGCTCTGGAGAGCATTTTTCCTAAGCTGTTTTTTATCTCTTTCTGGAAGTTTCAAAATAAACAAGAGTACTGGAAATGGAAGAACAGAAAACGTGACATTCTGGATTTTTTTTTTATAGTGAGACAAGTAAAGCAAATAAATAAGGTCCTTGGTTGTCATACAACACAAAACAGAAGGGAGCAAGAGCTTTAAATCTGAGAAGCATCATCGCAAAACATAGGAAAAGTCACCAATGGGCTGAGGGTGGGGAAAAGTGAAAAAAAGAGGGCTGCCTCTCATGCTACTTCATTGATTATTTACTTACTTTAATGATGAGATTTCATGTTGGTGAGTTCTATATCCAGGAAAGAAAAAAAAAAGAACCACCCAAAAAAGTCACTGTATTTTGACAGTTTATTTTCCAACCCCAACCCCACCCCCACCCCCCTCTCTAGTGGTGTCCAAAAAAGACTCTCCCATAACAAAACCCAGGAAATTAAATTCTCAGGACAACACACTAGAAGTACAAATGAAAAGATTTTACAGTGACATAATGCTTCGGCCTCGAGTGGAGGATCAAGTCTTTATTCTTTCATGCTGCCCTTAAATGCATCAGGTCTCCCCTTAGAAAGCAAGTGTCCCAGTGTGAACCAGAATAAACACCAGGTTCATGTAATTCCAGGATTGCGCTACATTAATATGAACCTCTCTGCAATACAAAAGCCACACAAATCCATTTATTTTGCTGAAATATTCTACGGATTAAGATATCATTAGTATTCAGTAGGACCCCCCCATACACTTTTTTGCCTTTCATTTTTCAAGATTAAGCAAATGCCTGAGTGGTGGAACTAACGAAACTGGATTTCCAGCTCATTTGGGCTTGTGATGCTAAATTTACAACATGAGTCCCTCCCGGGCTGCATCCCAGTGCTCCTGGCTCCCCCCCTGCCCCAGGGTGCCTGGTACGGGGCCACATTTGCTGGGCACGCCTTGCTGCAGATGCTGGCTGGCCGCTCTGGGGATGCCCACAGCACCCTGCCCCTCCGCACCCAGCCTGTCTCCTCGCAGCAGCTAATGCATTGGAGAAAGGACCAGGAAGCCCGATGCTGCCCCAGAAGCCCCCTCCCTGGATGGAGACAGTCTGCAAAGAGGAGGACTGGCATGCAGACACACTGAGTTAACAGCCTAACCCCCACTTCCTCAGGAAACTAGGCTGAAAAAATCTGGGTTTTCTCTTGCTATGCCCCCCCCACCTCAACTATGCAGATGCAGTATAAAAAAAAAAAAAAAAGTAGCATAGATGTAAGGCTTAAGGGCTATACTATATCCCCAAACAGCATCTGGATTACTCTCTCGGGCATGTTTCAGAAGTGTCATTGGCTTCCTGTTTAATATTCGTGTTTTATTGCTGCACAAAGTCAGCCTCCGCTCAAAGAGCAATATATTACTCTCACATCCTCCTAGCAGATCCTTAATGAGGATATTCTGGTTTCTTGATATCCAGAGACCTTCTGTTAGTATCAGCGGAAGATCAGCATATGCTTGAGTGCACAGCACACAGGGAAGTCAGCTCTCCCTATTAAAACTGAGCCTCAGGATTAAAAGGGACCTTGCATGACCATCCAGGCTGCTTCCCCACTCAAGGCAGGATCAAGTGCACTTCTTTTTATTAGGCCACCTGACCCAGCTGGGGGAAAACAGATATGCTTTGGGGCTCCAAGTCCCTTCCTTAGCCTGAAATCTCCCCCCTGCATCGCCCTGGTCCAGCCCTCTGCCACACCAGTTGGTCTACCAAGAGATCCCTGCCTGCAAACCCTGCCTTCCTTGCATTGCCATGGTTACAACGCTGCTATTACCATGCACGTCGAGCCTATTTTTAAAAGCCTGCAATGACAGGGGATGCTGGTTAAGGCCTTAATCTCAATAAGGTCTAAAATTCCTCCAACGAGCGCTTACTATTTGTACAAGAGAAGTGCTGCACTCTGAAAGCGAAAGATGGGTGGTGAACTGCCTGAGGCAGAGACTCTGTGTTGCCTGCATCCCGGGGAGGGGGGGAGGTGTGTGTGGGGGGGAAAGCAGTCAACCCCCTGCCAACATTAACAGGGTGGGTTAGGTCAGCAGAAAACCCGTAACTGCTTGTTAGAAAGCAACTCATACGCACTGGAGAGACTCGCATCGTGGGTGGCTGGAGGAGCCCTCTTGGAACTGGCTGACAGATAGTAGGGAGGGAGTGAGAGGCTTTGGTGATGAAGATGGACACCTTGTGCTGAATAAAGAGGGATCCAGTAAAGGAATACATAGGGCAGGTTACACTGTTAAAAAATGAAGAAGCTGAAAAAATTCCTTTTGCAAGGACATTCTGGATAGACAGAATTACAATTTGAAGAGGCCAAGAGAAAGGGATGTTGCATTCATTCAAGACATTAATTGAGCACTTAGGTGAGAATTTCAGCTGTGTGGTCGGGATAGCACAGGGCATTTCTTAAGAGACAGTACGCAGGAAGAATCTGCTGATCTTGGAGTAAGGACAGAGGGAACTGGGAGATGGACAGATTTTGGCCTGACTGAGGGACACTGGTGTTGACCATGGCAACAGAGGCAGGAGATAATGGAGAGAGCTGCAGGTGGAGGGAGGAAGGGATGTATCAATGGATCTCTGTTTAGCCAGGCTGAATGAGACTTGATGGCTTGGTATCCACAAAGAAGTGAAGAATGACTAACTGAGGTTATAGCTTGGACAAGGGGAGAGAGGACTAGTTTTATGTTCCAGTCCTAAGAATCATATATATGTATATCTATGACTTTATGATGATTTTTATATATATTTGTATATAAACATATATTTACATATATACATATAATAGTTCTGTCTGTAGGCAAAGGAATCTGAAGTAAAGTTGTAGTCAGAAGAATAGAAGAGAAAGAACACAGCCCTGCACTCCCTCCCAAAAGCAGAAGTGGAAAAAGGCCTTTCCCCTTATTTCTTTTTCATAGCGTGACAGGTAACAAAGCATGTAGTAGCAAAATGCTTGCCTGTTAACCCTTTGGAAAGTTTAAGCCGTCAAAAAAATTTTAAAAATTATTGTTGTAGCCAGTGCCGCATTGTGCAGCTCGACAAATCCTTCCATGTTTGGAGGGCAGGCGTCCCACGCACCCACACACCTCACAGGATGTGCGAGCAGCTACTCACCCTGTCCGCAATCGCTTAGCTGATCCAACACCCCTTACAAGACTGAGCATGTGTATTTTGGTCCAGTGGTGGATGCCTGTGTAGCCATGTGTCAAATCTGCCAGCATGCTGAGTGCTGGAAACAAATGGCACTTTCAGAGCAGCGCATCTGGGTCACTGCCTGCTCTTGCTGTGCCTGCGAGGACCTTGGGGAAGAAGAGCGGAGCAGGGAGGAGCAGGCTGCGGATTTGAGGAGCTGTGCTGGCAGGTCTTATCTAGGCCACTGGCCGTAAAATGGATACCCTCACCCTGGAACAAGAAAAGTGGATTTTTGGTACGGTAAGGGTAAGTCTTTTGCATCCCTAAGTGATGAGGTGGCACTAGTTTATTTTCCCCCTACTCTCGGTTTTGCAGGTGTAATCAGGATTATAAAAGCACATTCAACCTCCCCCCTTGCCCCCAGTAAAATAGACCGTAAATTGCTGAGAAATAACACACAGAAAGCACTCACAGGCTCTGCTTTTTAGTGCTGTAACTAGTTTGGACTCATGCATTTAGGAAATGTCACATTTGATTTTGACCTAGAATCAAGTTCACTCCGCCTCGCTGAAACACAAGACGCACCATTCATGCGGCGCCCGGAGCGCAGCCTCCAGCTGCAGAATGTGGGTTACCAGAAGCAGGAGACATCTGAGAAGAAGCATTCAGAGCAGCACGTGTGCCACTTGCAGCCGCGAACGCATTTGATTATGAACTCTGCAAAATGTATGAATGGTACAGGCTGATGGTACAATCCCTGGAAGTACATATCCATAACAATCCTATGGAAAAAAAAGAGGGATGCGCGCCTGAGAGCCACAAAGAAGCAAGACTTTTTTTTTTTTCTTTTGCTTTGGAGTATGCAAACAAGCTAATTAATTTCCCCTCCAAAAACCATTTACACAATCTGGGAGCTGCTGCCAGGGCCAGTTGTGAAGATTTTGACAGCAAACATCATCAGCAACAGCTAAGGGAACCATTAAATCAATAGTCACATTTTAAAACCAAAATAATACGTGCCAAAAACATCAAGGTCATTTGTCACACATACACTCCTACATCTAATGGCAAAGTGTCAACAGAATTCGGGACTATGACAGTCCTACAAAACCACTGGTGCTGGGGCTGGACAGCCTATGCAGAAACGCTACCCACCACATCAACATGCCCATCTCTCTGTGCACCACAGTATTCGCCATGGACAACCACCAGTTTATCTGGTTGGCTTCCTCTCCCCATGTTACATACGTGCCCATCCACTGCTCACTCCACTTTTAACCCACCTGCAGAGACATATAGCTATAGCAAGTACTTTGAAGCACCTCACGCATCAAAGGGTATCAAGAAAGGGAATTGTATTTGACCTTGTCATACATGCATGTGCGAAGTGAAAACAGAACAGCCTCCACGAGCAGACAGATGCATTTAAAAAAAAGGACAGAACGTAGGAGAGAGCATGCTTCCTCATAAACACATGTGTTTTATCAACTGTCTGAACTCCAAATCACTTCCTTTTTCCAGACGGACACCTCTGGGTCACATTTTTCAGCTCTCTTAAAATTTCAACAGCTCACTGGCTGCCATTTCATGCAAAGAGGCAGAATGGATGTGGACTACGCATCAGATAGTCAAGTGCAGAAACAGGTTTAAATAGAAGCAGAAAATCTTCTCCCGAGGAGAGGACTTCCAGTACCAGGACTATGTAAGAGGAAGAAAATAAAAAGCTGGAGTTCTGCAGAGCGACAGACGTATGTCATACAGCTGGGTCCATTTATATCCATAGAGCTTCCACTTCTCTAGCAGTAACAGAAGACTTTTTCCTCCTGGGCAAACTCTTTCTCACTCTAGGAGTCACAGCAGAGCATTACACGCTTCCTAAAAGCCCTGCAAAGCTTTCAAGGCTTGCAGTAGCTACAGCTTCTGACCCAGACTGACTGGAAGCATTAGTAGAGAGCAGGGTGGTAGAAAACATTGCAGCCTAGTTGAAATTTTAAACACCGATGAGCATGGACTTCAGCAAGTTCTGCCCTACTTGCCTTGAAAATGCCCAGTGGTCCTTTTGCTATCAATGATGTAAAAAATTAAAGCTGTAACAGGTTGTTTATGAAGGCTGACTACCTCTCTCCATCAGTGGAGCAGTGTCACCCTGCAGGTGTCAGGCTTACCTCTCATTTCCAGGGGTGTAGTGCCGGCATCCGAACAAGCACGTACAAAGTGACAAGGGCATACAAAGCATTTTGTAGGCTTGGAACAAAACCCTGTTTGTAGGATTCACTTAGTGAAAGAATTTATGTTAACAGAGCAAGCTATTTATAGCAACTCTCCATAGAAATGAACTGTCTCTTGGTTCCTGTCCTCATGAAATGCAGCTTTCTAAGTGGAGAAACCCTCTCTTTACTCTGAAAGCGTGGGCGAAGGGGGGTGCGGGGAAAGGGAGGCTGCTCCCCAACATACATCCTGCCACCTCCAGTTATACTGGAGATAAGGTCTCCCTGTGCTGTCAGCACAAAAAGTCACTCATGGTTTGAGCTCCTGCCCAGTCACACCATTCTTCCCCAGCCCCCTCGGCTGGACCGCCGTGGTGAAAGAGCTGCCTGTGCCACAGCCCACCGCGTGCAGCTCCGAGCTGTGCCCGTCCTGCCGACGGACACACATCACCGAGATGGACTGCTCTTCCCAGGCTCCTCGAGCCACACATGATTAATTACAGGCTTTGAGCCAACATTAAATTGAGTATACCTAAGGAAGACTACAGTTCCTTGAAACAGCACAGGGACAAACCAGGAGGGAGAGATCCTGGTCTCTCCCCAGCAAGCCCTTCAGAAGATCCCAAACCAGAGCATGTTCACATATGCTCATGTTTCGTACGCTCTCTGAAATAAAACTATATGTTCATTAATCCTGATCATACACAGCCAGTCAGCTACAAACCCACACCCCTGTACATATACCTCATCAGGGTTTTGAGTGGTCTGCAAAATTGTCACACAAAATCTCACCTAGTTGTTACAAATGACTCAGATCTACAGTTTGCCTACCATCCAAGCTTAATAAATAATTTCTACAAGTTTGCTCAAGCTGAGCAAACTGCAGGCAGGTGACTTTTCTTAGTAAAACAAAAAGCTGTTTTGGAAAAAAAGCAAAACAGAACAGATTCGCTGCTTCAAAGTACAAAAAAGTAGATAAACAAATAAATCAGAAACTAAAACATGCACATGCAAACAGACAAACCACATAAGAAAGATTTCCACTTAGCTCTCCCTCTTTTCTTTTGCTTAAGTATTTCCACAAATAAGATGCAATTAATTCTCTACATCCCCATATGGATCTGGGGGAGTTCTGCTGCTGGGCTTTTAAATCTCGAGACCAGAGCTACTTGGCAAAAAAACCTGTACCACACTGCTCAGAGATTACAGTTTCCACCTGACTGCGGGGGGGGGGGGGGGGGGGGGGCGGCGGGGGGGGGGGAGAGAGAGAGAGAGAGATTCCAACTGGGTCCCTAAATATTCTCACTGTCCCCTGCCCCTTCCAAACTCTAGACAAAACACAGCTCTCGTTGCATACCCTTGCCCCTAAATCTCATCCATCAACAGTTTGCAATAAAATCCCTCATAATTGGTTCCCTCATACTGCTTCTTTTCAGTATCTCACACTGACACTCTTTGTTGGTTAAAAAAAGGCATATCTTAAGTCTAATGATTGTACCAATAAACCTAAATTAGACTAATGGGAACCCTGAACTAAAAATAAAGCTCTAAAAGCTATAGCATATACATATATCATGAGACTTTATTAAACTATAAATCTGTTGATTACAACTTTATTTTCTAAAGACAGAATTATCTTAAGCCAATTTGTTGCCCAACATAATAGCATTTTGTGTCTATAATGAAAATTAGATTATATCAGGGCAAGTTTGTTTATAATTTTAGATTAACAGAATTAGACACAGTAAAGTGTTCACATGGATGAAATAATGAAATGCAATACGTTTTCCTTTTCTTGTCATAACATACCTGGTATTCACCAAGTCATAAACAAGCATCTTGCTTCACAGTTCTTGAAAAAGAGTAATTTCTCCTTCTGTATTCCACAAAGAGTTAGATTAAGCTGATATATGACATCACTTACTGTAACGGTGTAGATCCAGTACAAATTGGGAATGCTGATGAAGACAAACCCTAGGAACAGCTCAAGGCTGTTCTGCTGCAATTCTTCAGTACCTCAGTTCACCTGATGTGCCTGTTGGTTACATTGCACTGACCACTGGGTCCTGGAGAGACTGGGGTTTAAAATCAATCACTCCAAAATGTTTTGGTTTAAATTCTGAAGCAGCGGTGGGTGAGCTGTGCAGGAGAGTGAGCATGAGCAGGAACTTTAGAGGTTGGCTGTGTCACCCCAGAAGACCTGTCTTGAACCACAGCCCAGATGAAAAAGCAGAGAGCACCCGAAGTTTTTACACCCTTGTGCTCCATGTAAGTAGAAAGGTACACACACTAAAATGTAAACTAAAATGCAAGTGATATTTTCTTGTCTGACAACTCAAACTTGGCGTCCTTCAGACTCACAGGTCATTGACTCAGAGACTCTGCACCAACTTAGTCATTGATGACTGACCAAATCAAAAACCTCTGTATGAAAACCATCATGCAAGCTTCTACACGGCCTTTTTACCACCCCCATCTCCTTCCCCAGCAATGGTCGTGCGATATGGTTGTGTCCATGTCATCCCTAGTTCTTGGTCACGGCTGCATTCAGATTCCTTCAGGAGGAAGTGGATGACATTTGCTCTGCCTCAAGCCATGGTTTCTACACACGGGCAGTTTGGGAGGATTTGGAGGAGGTGAAGCGATGGTGGTGTGCAGCCAAAGCTGCTTCTAAGCTCTTGTCCTGCCCTGCTCAGCCCTTCCACTCTGAATCTGTTTCTTCATGGTGGCTGGAAATCAACTGCAAAGTAAGAAAGTTTTCCTTCTGGCAACCAGTACTTTTAATTCTCTCTCTGTCCAGTGTCATAGGCAAGGAAGGAAAGGAAAGGGAGCTCCCACTAGCTTCAGTTATTTATTTAGATTTGCTGCAAATATTCAGAGGTCTCAGTAGCCCTGTTACCCAAAAGGTAAATAGCAGTAGTGACACAGTCCAAGAAAGCATCCCCCAAGCCTGCTCTCAACAACAAAAATAACTACTGCCAGCACCAACTGTCATGTGTCAAAACTCAATGCTATTCTTGGAGCAGATGCAGGCTCAGGAATTTTTTTCTTTTTTTTTTTTTTAAAGCAAAGTAATTTCAAACCAGTCCAACCAATACATGTAATGTGCATGAAGGTCTTGGCAGCTGCTAATTTTCTAAGTGATAATTACTGGCAGTTTATCAGTCTTAACAGTTTGAGACAGGCAGTTTGACAATGTTAACAGACGCTGTTGAACCAAAATACAGTTCCCACGGCCTCTCTCGTGCACACTTTTTCCTTCCTGCTGGTTGGAGAATTTCGAGTGTTCTGCTATGATCTGGCAAATCCTCACCCTGGCCCTGTGCTGCTCCTCAGATCACTGCCAGCAGGGCTCTATTACATCTCCACAGCATACACCATTAAAAAAAAAAAAATTCATTTTTACAATGTATTAATTGTGCCCCCTCTGCCACATGACTGCAAATAGCTCTGGCAAACAACTGCACCTCAATGAATAAAAAGTTTGTTTGACCAAAGAGTAATTGGAGTTGCTTGGCACTGAGGATGAATACAGCAATGCTCCAGCTGACACATCTTGCACAGACAGTCCTATCAGGTCTCCTGTACTTACTTGTATATACAAAACACAGCAAATAACCTTTCTTGAAGCTTTGGCCTTAAAAGGGCCAGATTTCTGGGCAAACTGAAATATTAGCCTCTTTAGAGTCTGAAAGACTGAATTTATCTACTAGCCCTTTACATTCAGTAAGCCACAATAATGTGCTTTCACAGATGAACTTTGACAAGTTCTATTTTTTTTCCTCTAGCAGATGCAGAATTTTTATTAAACACATCCATAGGCACAAAACCTGTCATTAAATGAATACTAGCAAGAAAAAAAAGACAACTTTTATACTTTTTTTTTTTAAAAAAAACCTGAAAGCTGATCTTCCACATTGCATTAAAAAGCTGTAACTCTATACTTGGGTGAGTTGAGCAAGTTAAATCACAGGTACTAAATCTCTGGAATGTCAGAGTGGTATACCCACTTTCAGCCAAACCTTCAGTGCTCCTAATGTTTTTTGCTTCTGCTAAGCCCACTTCATGCCGTTAAGTGTTCACATGATGCAAATAGTCATCAGCTATGTGTGGTTTTCCCCTATTGCAAGTTTTTACACCCTCTGTCTTTTAGAGCTTCTAACAATAATCTCTCTGTGCCAGAAACGTCAAAATTTCTGCCACAGAGGAGCAATGTGCTTTTTGTCATCCTTCTGCATCCAGACTCACCATTCTCATTGCCAGGGATTTTATGGAGTGAGATCTTCACAGGGGCAAAGCCAGATGCTTTCCATCAACAGGACCAACACCACTAAGGACTCCTAGCATAGAAGCTTTGCATTTGTCTGATCATCCTTCCTACCAACATCAATGGCAAAATTCTGACTCATTTCTATAGGAGCAGGCTCCCACAGACAGGGAAAAAAACACAAAGCATGTACAGCTGCTTCCTACTGTCAGTAGAATGGAATAGGTTCCTTTTCAGGGGGTAGCAGAATCCACCACAAAAGCTGCATTCAGAAAATCACAAGTATTCCCTTCTAACATAAAATAAGACACCTTAGTGAAAATATATTGCAGACCTTTGGAAAGGTAAAAGGGACAAATAAACCATTTAACCTTTCTGTTTGAAAAACTCAGACATGAACTGCAACCTTTCATTTCACCTTAATGCTATCATAGTTGTCTGAATCCCAAGGCAAAGCAAACTCTTGAAAGAGAAAGAACATGAGCCCAAAACACTGAACCAAAGCAAACCCCAGCATATACTAGAAAAGTAAACCTGGGTGTTTCTCCAGATGACCCCTTGATTGTCTCTCTGCCAGGGACGCTGCTCTGCAGCTCTGAAGCCAGAGAGTGCCCATAGCAGGTCCATGCCCAGCTGGGGAACACCCCTCGCCCATTAGCACCATTGCTGAGAGCATGGCTGATGTACGAGGGGACAGCAGGACCTGCGGTCCCACGCACACCTCCGGGGCAGGCCCAGGGGCTCTCAGCAAGGACTGCAGACAGGTAGCCCAGCCTCAGCCTCTTCTGCCCACCTGACAGCTCTCCCTGTGGTTTTCAGAGGGGAGAGTCTCAGTTTGCTGGAGGGTGCTCAGAAAAAGCATGCAAAGCATCATCTTTGTCTAGATTTTTATTGATCGATTGATTTTTCTCACAGACACCAATATTATTATTATGAAATTAAATGATCCCCTGGTGAGTCAGAACATTGTAGATACTGAAGGGAATGCAATTTAAAAAAAAAAAAATTGAATAAAGAGGATTTTTTTTGTCATCTCCTTCCTCTCTCACCACTTCAGTAGAAACATTAGTTATGAAAACCCAAGCAGTGGGAGAGGAACTAAAAAGGACACACACTGGAAAGCAAATTGATAGTGGATCAAACAGTCATCCCTGTGTAGGAACCTCAGAAGAAATCTTAAACTATGGGGTAAAAACCTACTAGTGGCAGGAGGAAGTCCTTAATAGAAGGTGAAGGAGATGCAATTTCAGTGTAAGTCAATGGCAGGTGATGCTGCCCAGTTACTGGATGGAACTTGCAGGACAGTAAAGAAGGTGGGGGTGGGGGGGGGCGGTGCAGGGCGGGAAGTATCTCCAGACAAAAATCCCCACCAATGCTCCTCCTTCGCACAGTGACGCAAGCAGCTTACCACCGGTAGTATCCACTCTACAAGTGGTTCAGCAGAGACCTGCACAATGCTCCCCTGGTGGGGACCAGGGCAGGGAGGCACTGCTGGCAGCAGGTGTGAAAACCAGCAGGTCAAAAATGTGCATAGGTTCTGGAAACACCGAAGCCAGTCTCTTCTCTGGGAGATGTGGTGGGACTTTTTAGAAAGTCCCTCCAGTACTGCACACCTCATAACTAAGACTCCAGCAGCTCTGTCTTAGGAGATCTGTGTGCACATGCACGTGCCCTGAATGGTCACAAGGCAGAACCTCATCCAGCAAGAAATACCCAGGCTCTGGACAGGCAATACGGGAAGGCAGAGCCCCCGTAGGTTGGTTTGAGTACTTTGACAAGCAACTGTCAAAGATGAACTTATAGCATCATCTACTTCATGCCACCATTTTCTTCCAGGTAAGTACTCATTCCCCGCTATGAAACCACTAACTCGCTTCTTCAGAGGAGTAAGTGGTTTCTGAGGAGGGAGGAGCTGGCACATCCCTCTGGACTACATCCCTCTGGAGGGGTGGGTGAATGCTGATGCAGGCTGTGTCAGCTGCAAGTCCCCTCTGCAAACACTAGTGACGCGTGCTAGCAATGGCTCTTGCCTTACTGTTTTGCAGAGGAAGGCGACTGCGCAAGGCTTTGAGAGGAAGCCTGTCTTGCTGAGGACACAGACTCTGGCCTCACCTCCTCTTCTATTCCCCAGGCTTCTGGGCAACCAATGGGGAGAACTTCACCTTGGAGTAGTACAAAGCAGTTTAACAATTTCATGGCTTCCCTTTAATCTGTGCACTCTTCTGCTCTCATCTCTCTGCTTTCACACAGAAAGATAGTTTGTAGCTTTCTCAGCTGTGACAAACTGTGAAGATCAACATGGCCACTGCTGTTAAAAGATTTAGGGACAAATCCAAAAAAGGTATTTAGGAATCTGGCTTTTAAATCCTATTTAATGTAAGTTTAAATCCTTAAGCACCTCTTTGGCTTTAGCCCTACAACTTCAACAGGGAAGCCAACAACATTTTGAGTAATCACATGTTCTTTCAACTTTGCATTCTTACTTCCATGAAAGATAATGTTGCAAAATAACTAGAATATGCTTCTTATTTAAATAGAAAATGAGAAAGTCCGTGTTATGTACAAGTGACTGAAAAAGAAGGATTTTAAATATTCGGCATTTGTATTTCTGAATGTAATCTGCATTAGAAACACCCATCCAGACAGCTAAACACAACTGCAAGCAGCCATTAGATTTATGCATGCATGTAAAACACAGAAGCTTTCATTATTTGTAACCTGATTGACATGGGTAACCATGCAACTCTCAGCTCTTGAAACATCTGTGTTGGTCACTTTCTCGTTCCCTTTGAGCTTAACTCCTTGCAGCTCTTGGTAGCTGTGATCAGTCACGTGTGCTTGGGAGAGGAAGATCACTTGGTAGTAGCAAGGTCAGTGGGTGCATATGCTATTTGTTTCTGTGGTCACTCTACAGGTTCCTCAATGCATCCAAAAATAACATCCTCTGGGCCTCACCATATTCAGCAGAGCATACAAAAAGACAGGTCATACTCAAATAGGCTTCTGCAACCAATGGGGATGGCAACTCACTAAACGAACCCACCTGCTTTGAGGTGGGGAATTTAGGTGCTAATGATTACCTGAGCATGGTGCCGGAGACAGAGGAACAGCAGTTATCAGTTACCTTTCACCAAGAAAGAAAAAAAATCCAGTCAGTTTCCTTCCTTGCAAGTGTAGATACCTTGACAAACTGTTAGGGACCAACATTTCTTTAGGAGAAAAAGGGAAAGGAGAGGAACAAACTAATCAAACATTCCCCTCCCAGATGCTATGTGGTATTTGAGATGTCCACTGCCAATTCCCTCACCTGTATGTTTGTAGGATAGCAGAGGGAGAGGCAGAATAACCCAGGGCTCACCACGGGCACTAACTTTAGCAGCACAATGCTCTCTTACCTGTAATTTTGTAAGTTGGGCCAGATATCTCATGAAAGAAAAGAGCTTCTAGTTTCAAAAGCTTTACCGGAGTACTGTTTCATAGGAGATTTCTATTGACACCAAGATCCCACTGAAAGCACCTGAGTTTCTCATTGTTCCTCATAGAAAACGGTGTCCCAAAAAGGAAAATCCTCCATTAAGTATCCAAAGAATCTCGTAGCCCACATGTTTGCCCAGCTCTCAAGACCAGTATCAGAAAAGGGCAAATAATTTGGGACTTCACACACGTGCTTTTCCTCAGCCACATGAGATAATAACAACTCAAGGTTTCAGTCTGCCTATAAGGCTACATGGCAGAATTAAAACAACAACAAAAAAACCCCAAACCCAAAACTATTCACTGTGTATATCCTGGGGAAACAGCACTTGCACAATTTAAAATTGCTGGTCTAATGCTTCCTCAGAGCCTCAGATGGAAAAGTTATTAATATCTCCTACTCCTAATAAAATCCCATTTAAAAAGTTGGTATGAAATTACTCTATTCCATGCTAGCAAAGCATACCCAGTCTATGAAGAACTTTGAAGTCTATGCAAATAAGGAGTGGAACATTACCCCAAACAGCTCTAAAACACTAAAAGAAGTAGCTTTCTAAATGAAAATTATTATTTTCATTTTTAAAAAAGTGATTAGTTACCCCAGGCATACAATTTGGCATTTGGATGAGGCTGGATTTTTTCCAGGCAGTTTTCTCAAATAGCCTCAAGATGCACAGGTCACTTTGTGACAGCATCACCTTTGGGTGCCCCATAAGCAGTTAGAGGTTAAAATCATAAGCACCCTTATTTCTTAGGAAGCCTGGTACAGGAAGAAGTAGTCAGAGAAGAACAAAATCTTAAAAGCCCATCTGCATGTCCCACAAGACACACATTTGTACTGTCAGAGCAAGCACCTAATTTGCTCTCAGGTTAATCACACACTGAATGTGTCTCTACCAATGCCCAAGCTGGCTTGCCTTGCAACGCGTATCTTAAGTATGGGACAGTGATCTGTGCTGCCAAGGCACTGCATGCCAAACAGCCCTCTTCCTTTGCACCCAAGCAGCAGATTCTTGAGCAGCACCACAAAAGGCACCACTGTACAGAAGGAAAGCCAAAGACATGAAGCAATTACCTCTTTTTCCTCAAGGCCACATGATTCTCAAGACAGCTACTGTTATTGCACCATCAGTTATAAGCTCCTATGCAGAAGGTTAATGGCAGCTAACTCCCTTCACACTTACCAGCAAGAACCATTTCACAGAAAGATAATCTTTACCATTTATCCACTAGTTTCCTTTTACAGTTTAAAAATTGGTAGGCAGTATTAACTCCTATCTGCAGATTTGTCTTCATGCAGCTCTGACTATAAACAGCCACCTCATTCTCTTCAGCAATCAATTTTTTTTCTAGTTAGGAGTTGCTGCTCTCAGCTCCAGCATCTTTTGCTCTGCCGTCACTCCAGAAGAAGTAAGATAGAGATAAATGATTAATTCAGACACTGACTGTGTGCCATGAGATCAGAGCTTTTATCCAGTGCTTCCTCTTCACCTCTACCCCCTCCAAGGCTACCATTACACGTAGCTACCGTGACTTGCTCAACATTCAGTAGTAGAGCTGTGCGGAGGATGGCAACTCTACAGAAATGATCTCTGATGCGCTTCTCGTCTTCTCCAGTAAAATGAATACAAGCGGTTTCTTTGGAACATCAGTTCATGGTTTGCACAGTGGGCATTGCAACACAGGTCAGCTTTAGGATTTTCTACAGGAAATAAGTCATCTGCAACTGGAAAGTCACATGCTTACATCTGAAATAGTGCTACAGTTAATGCCAATGGATAGCCGAGAGGCAACTCTGCCCAAGTGATACTGCGTGGGAAGGAGACTGTTCAGTGTTTGGCAGGATGACACTTCATAGACCGAAGTCTACCACTTGAGCACAGAAGAGTTACAGTGAATGCTATCATGCAGGAAGGAGCACCTTTAAGCATAAGTAGGTATTAGCCAGAATATTATTATTTCAACACATCAGCTGGACTTCACAGGACTGAACATACTGATAGCAGCTTCAACTTAACAGTTAATATAGGCCCATGCAAAACCATGTTCACTACCACTTCTACTAAACCATGTGATGACACAGTATTATTTTCAGGTAGGGACAAGACCTTGGTTACTGTAACAGCTCTGTGTCCAGCTTTTGCTAAGGAAGTACCACAGGATACTAATCCACTACATGTTCATCAGAAGTTAGCTAGATTATTAATAGACTCATGTAATACAAGCTGCAGAGTAATTTATTTTCAAGATGGAAACTACAAAAGCCATCTTCTCATAAAGGTTTTGGTGCAAGAACGGTGGCAAAGTTGGGCTAGCTTTAGATTTGGTTCCTTTTTCCTAGCTCCAAATGAGGCTAGGAAATGGGAGACTTGCAGAATCTTCTTTGGCTGCTAATTCATGCAGGAATAAAAATGGAACACTATCTGGGAAAAAACCCCAACCAGCTGCACTTCTTTTGGATCGTGGAAAGCACAAAACATGAGAAAAATGCTAATTCTTGATAAACACAAACAACATGCCACTCTGCATTACAGCGAGCTTTAGGGAAAGGACAGTCAAAATTCACTTTTAAAAGACGAAGGTCCTAACTCATCAATAGCATTAGATCCATCAGAAAGGAGTATATAGCTGTGATTCTGCACGGTTTATCTATCTGAAAGAATTAGCTCTCTGATATATTGCTTTCATTGAAAGAGTTTTCATTGCAAAGACTTTCCTGACTTGGCAATCTGAGGTATTTGGAGACTGTGTCAGTAATTCAAATACACAAATCAGGCCATTTCCTTCCTTATACCAGCTGTCCAAAAGGTTTTGGGAAAGTGATACTTGCTTTTTCCCCAAACATCCAATAATACAGAGCAGACACACAGAAATACAGATATTTTGTACAGGATACAAGCATGAAAATGAAACAGGAAGGGAAGAACAGAAAAGCAGACAGATCTGAGATTTGAGAGTGCTCTCCAAAGAAAGCTAGTTTTTATGGCATATAGGCCAAAGAAGTTATCTCCTTTGGTTTGCACTGCAGCAGCACAGTAAGGCCTGACCTCAGATGATGTCCTTGTCAGTCTTCCTAGGGACCATGCAGATAATAAAAAAAAAAATAATAAAAAAATATTCAGGTGAATTCAGCAGATGAAGGGAAGTAGTTTTCCTCAGACCTCAGACACACTGAATTCACAGTCTCAATTCAGTTGGGATGAAGGCAGCACGCTCCTTCGCTCTTTGGCTAGCATGAGAAAGGACAGATGCAGAAGCAACAGTTGCACTCCCTGAGCTGAGATGAGGTGACGTGACTGCCTCAGGAGTGATGCTGTTGGGCTCCAGAGAAGTTACATCAGCCACCTCTGAGGCTACCACTTATTTATGGGCTCTTAAGTGAGATTAGAAGTCATGGGGGAAAGGAAATAAACACCTTTCACCACCCCCCACCCCCAACTGACAGGATTTGGAGGTTTCTTATTGAAAATAGCCTCACCATCACTTTGCCAAATTAGCTAGAAAAGGAATTAAAAACACAAACGTCAACAGCGAGGTATCTGGAATTAGAAACAAAGACCCACTCGGTTATCAGGCCTTAAAGTCTTAATTCAAACAACTTCAGGCAAAATTTTTTGTGCATCTCTCCTAGGAGCCATTATAATGAAGTCAGTGACTATGAGAAAGCAGATGATGAAACCATTAATATATTATGTATACACACACACGAATTCCTTGGAAGTAAATCTCAATGTTTGAACCAAATAAGGATGAGAAATTATGTTAAAAAGTACAGAAAAAGCTCATCCGGACTGAGGTAATTTCTATTCGTCTTGATCCATAAGCAATGAAGAGATACATTCAACTGAGCAGATGCCCTTGACAGAATTTTATTTCCTGTATTCCTCACCGGGATGTAAAATGGGGCAAAACCGAAGAGAAGCTGTGGCTGAAGGGAAGCACAAGCCCTCCAGCTACTTCATGGTGCTGCATTTTCCCTCTGGACCAGGACCAGAAATGCCAAGTTCAGTAGGCAGGCAGGCTGGTCAGCCATGGGGTCCCAGACCCAGAGGTACTTACTGCTGTACTGAGGTTCCTGGAGCTCATGACGTGGAGCGGGACAGCGTTCCCACTGAGGCAAGAACATCATGCACGAAACTTCATGAGTCGGAGACCTAATCAGTTAAGACCAATATTCTTCAATTTGCAAAGAACAAGCTGTAAACTAGGAAAATATTCTGATCACCTTATGGACAGGACTACCAGCTGAGCACAAAATTTACTGTGTTTCAGGCTGCCTACTATGGGTATTCGATCTATGGTCATCAACTTATCCCACTTCTGATAATAACCTTTTCCAAAGTGATAATGAGGAAAATAAAATATTTCCAGGGCAGTAGGTAGTTTTTGTGTTTGAGCAAAGCTCTTCCTTTGGGCATAAAAAACCACCTATCAGGTTATTCTGTTCACTTTTTAGGTTACATACAATGCCTTAACATGCAAACTGATACACCTTCTCTGTATAGCTTTAGTTTAGTGCATTGACAGAGTCAGAAGGTTCCAATCTTATAAGCACTGCCTAGCTGAGCTGTCACACAAAGCAAGCAGTGTAGCAGGAATGACTAATGAATAAATCTCAAAAATAAGGGATGTAAAAGGATGTTTACACATTTCCACATGGATGTTGCCTATTATGAAGCTATAACTTCCTATCTATTGAGTGTTTACTAGAAAGGCTGAGAATTAAGATAGAGTCTTTTGTGGACAGGAAATGATCCAATGAAAATTAAACAGATACAGCAATTCACCATCAAAATGGGAGGAAACACTTTAACTGCTAAATAGCCAAAAGCTTACACAGTACTAGAATACTATTTAAAATTAGGAATAAAGGTTTCTCTTAGACATGCACTTCCTCAAGACCTTACATGAGATTTTATCCAGCCTTCCTTTGCTTGATCAGATGGCTATAAATTCCAATGGAGTTTGACAGATTAACAACTGTAGGATTAGATACATGTTTAATTAAATACAAAAACACATGATATGATGTGTATGTTTTAAAAACTTATTCATTTTCAGCATGATTGATGAGATATCCAGAGATACATCTGCACTTCAAAAAAAAAAAAAAAAAGCATTACACACCCATATAATGAACAGAGAACTTACAGGAAATAATGCACAGTAATATTTCAACGCTAGGCTTGCACCTAATGGTTAAAACATCACTTAATTTTTTCCTGTAAAGATTTCATGAAGTTGCTTTAATATAAACAGACAACACCGAGCTTGGAGAAGATAGATATAATCCAGCAAAGTTATATATTTAAAATTTTAATATCAGTTTTATCAATTACATCCTAATCTAGATTTTGGAACTGCAGAATGATATGTTACATATGGAATTTTAATCTAAATTCCACAGGAAAGGCACTTCCCATCTGCAGCCGAGCTCTCGGTACACACCCAAAGGCTTCGTTCAAAATCTGCTCTTCAGCAGCCAATGATAGCACTGCACATGTAGCCATGCACGCAGCAAACACAAAAGAGCTGTTAACTATTCATGATAAAAAGCACATGTAAAGGGACTGAAAATGACTACACGCAGCTGTAGGTGCACTGCTTTTACAGAAGTAACCTGAAAGAATACAACAGAAGGGCCTTTTTGCCAAAGAAATTGCACCGTCAATGCCTGGTTCAAGTCCCACTGATGTCAAATTAAGGTCTTTTCCATTAACTTCAGTAAGCTCCTCATCAACCTCTACATTTTTGTTGTTAGAAAGACTTAAAATAGGATGGCAAATAATCTAGGCTCAGCTTATACTCGAGGCTGGCAGTTTATCACCCTACAGCATGTAACCGCCTGCACCAAATCTTATATCATCACGGGAAGGTTTATAGCCCCCCTTGGTGCTGTGAAGGAAGCTCTATGTGGGAGTGGAGTATCACTGGCTCTGAACTGGATACCAGGCAGTTGTTAATGGTGCTGCTTTGATTTCCAGCTCCTGTGTTATGTTCAGACAAGCACAAGCTCATCATACGTACAAGCATCATGTAATGTCTGCTACCCAATAAGCATGTATTTTAGCCAAATTACTAGACTGCCAAATAATTAAAAAATATGGTAGCAAAATAATTTTTCATTAACAATCACTTAGCAGGGCATCTGAGTATTCTGAGGAAAGAAAAAAAGGAAAAGGTTTAATTCTCATTCTCATTTCCATCCTTCCTCTCGTCACTCCAGAGCTAAGTAGTGTTAAGTTTTTGGCTTCCTTACCACAACAAAGCTGAGACTCTTCTATGTTTTCACCAAGATAAATGTCAGCTTGACACATTACCAAGGAATGAAACTTGTACTATCTATTTATACTCAGAAAAGCAATAAAAAAAAAAAAAAAAAGTTGGGTTTTGATTTTAGATTACTGCCATTGCAAAACAGTGAAAACTAAACAAAACCAAGTATCTAGTTATTTTGGAGCTATTTTAAAGTGGGCTCAGTCTTAAAGGTACACATCCAGCATGGCCAGAGACCAACAAACAGTGGCAGCTCAAGAGAAGTGAGTGATTAGATCCTGAATCCACATATTGTAAATGACGATAGACGTAAGTTTATCTAGGACTTTCAAATGTCATGGCCATTTGGAATTGAACTGAACATGCATACAAATACAACTACAGTTCTCACCCAGATTAATCAGGAAACATTGTTTACTGTGAGGGAAGAATATGGCCTCCTTCAAACCAACCCTCTGTCCTAAAATGCAGATTGCACTAACGCAACTACAAGGAAAATGTTTAACATGGACTTCTTTGTAGATGGAAACACGATCTATGCAGCCCAAATTTCATGAACCTGGGGCCAGAAGTACCACTTTATGGTCCAAAATGCTACGTAATAACTTGTGGTAGCTTGTGAACTTCTACTAGAAGGTGCATATTGTGTGTTATCTATCCACACGCATACTTTTATCCTGTGTTACAGTTGCAGGAGAGTATAGAGTTACCCAAGGCAATGGGCCTTATACAGCAGTTGCTGCTCAGAAACCCAAGAGCTGCAACCATGCACCCCAACTTACTCCATACTGACTTGTTTCCTCTTAATGCCTTGTTTCTCTTAAGTGGATAGCGCTCCCAACACTCATTTAATGGGGGCAATACAAAACAAAGATTGTGCTGAAATCACCTTTAAAAAACTTCTGCAAGCAATATTTTTCTTGCACACATGCACTGATGGCAAATATCTTACAAGTTAATTTCCCAGTTGGAAGTAACCAAAAGGATGAAACTGTACTCATTAGAATACACAAAAAGAAAGCAATAATCAAAAGCTCCATGCACGCTTAACAAAATCTTGAATTGCTCTTCATCTCGCTGGTCAAATTTAAAAACAAAATTATATGGACTCATTAGAACTCAGATTCACAAACCAACCATTTAAAAGGTTAAAAATAAGGTTTTGGACTCATACAAAAGATTTTAAACTAAAAAGAGAAAACAAAATGAAAAAAAGAAAAAATCCCAGAGGTTTTAATTAAACACCTAGAGTGCTAATTTCTAGAATAAAAGAGAAAATCAGCTGGATAATAATAAACATATTGCTAAATCAAAACTTACACATCAACAACATAAAGGTAATCCCCAGTGCAGTTCTCCCCCAAAAAAGAAACAAATCAAATCTATCCACTAAGAAACTGCTATATGCAAGTTTTTGTACTTGAAAAGACTTACAAATGCTTATGTCACACAAAAATGGGGCAATCTAGCAGTCATTTTGGCAAAGGAAATGCCTCTGAAGTTGTGTCATTTCACATGCGTGCAGCCTGCGAGGCTCAGCTTAGGTTGCAGAAGATCAAGACTACATTCCCAGGCATAGAGCAAAGACTAGAAAAGCAACCCAAAACAATGAACTACTAGAGGTCAGATTCAATTAAGAGAACCCCCCCTGGCTTGTGCAATGAAATCTCATCAAGCCCTCAAAGACATTCCCATGCTTCCATTGACTGGTGAAGAAGTGAAGAGAATTTAAATTTAATTTAGCCAAATCTAGCTCTGATTAGTGCTACATACACAATACACACATAAATTACTGAATTGCTTCAGTAGCCGAGAAGATTCCAGCTTTCTTACGGCTGCCAGTGACATATGTAGTGGAAGCAGAGACCTTCAGCAAATACTTGAGTTTCATGGAAAACACTGTTTCCCTTCTATCAAAGCCACACAAATTTGGTCTGAATAAATTCACAGGAGGAGACGAGGAAGAAGCCAGTGCTGACACAGAGATGCTGAGTGGGAGGAAGACTGGAAGCTGAGCTCCCCATCTCACTGCCCGATGTCCTAACATGAACCACTAGATAAAAGGAGCCAATTTCATCGAAGAGCCAAACACTTGCTGGAATTAAGCCTTTCATTTTGTTCCCCAGGACTTGAGAGTCCTGAAGAACCTCAAAAAAATACAGACTGATGAGACCAGGATGACAAATAAAGCCTTACAAGAAAATTGGGGGGTGGGGAGGGGGAGCACTTTCTCCAATATCAGGCACCACACTAGACAGCCACATCTCTTGTCTCATTTTACAAACTAGTCGTCAGCGTTGCACTAGCATTTCCCTTCACAACTACTAAGTTTAAACTCTGAATCCACCCTGCTGCTGCCGCAAGCTCCACCAGCAGTTTGCGCCTTGTGCAGGGTGGGGATGAGCTTCTCCTCCACACTGAGATACCAATCCAAGCTCACTATATTATTTAAGCACAAATTTTGTCTCTTCTGCCCAGCTGGCTTCTCAAGAGTTAGGATGTTTAAGACCACCGACAGAAGAGAGGCAGCAGGGGCTTATCCACCCATATGTTTTAATGTGGCTGCCTCAGCTTTACCCAGGACTGTCACGTCAGAGGACCACATGCTCTCCCCTCCTTCCAGCTCGTCACACGCTCTGCAGAGGAAGAGGAGGAGGAAGGAGCCTCTTCTGCAGCTGGCCATATGCCTCAGCACCAGCTGAACCAAGCCATAAGCACTTGCCTCATTTTAACAGGGTAAAAATCAAAGAGCTAGCCCAAGGCAAGAGCCCGACAGCACCAAGGAGTGCATTAGCAAGAGCATCACTAGGATCTCCCTAACAATTAGAAGCTGAAGTGTCAGAACACAGACTTTATTGAGGCACCACTAATACTACAAAATCGAGTGAAGAAAAATTCTGAAATAAGCTCTCTGAGGCAACATAGTTATTGTAATACTGTTTTCTGTATTATAAAGAGTAATGACACTTATTTATAAAGTCTTCTGTTTCAAAAGTTTGAAGCGGTAGGTTTACACAAAATTTTCTTTCAGAAAGCAGAAGTCTGACAATTTTGACCTGATTTTGCCGTTTACATGATAGCTGCAGCACTGAATATCCTGATGAAAGGAATTTCAGTTGAAGCCTATACTCTCTCATTCTGCTTCTTAGAGCTTATTCTGCAGCACTTCAGAGGGCTTCCAAGACATCACTGTGTCTCTGTCCTGTGAGATACAGTACAGATAGAGCTGCTTCTTGGGATTTCCAAAATAATTAAAGGCAAGATACAACAAAGGAAGTATGGAGGAAAGAAAAATGTGACAGAAGCAACATAAGTCTGTTGCAAACCAATACATGCACATTCAGGTCTGTTAAAAGGTATATCTTTTTCCATGTTATATGTTTATCTTAGCAACAAAGCTAATTTGATGGAATAACCCTGGGGCTCTTCTATTCCAAGAAATCAAGGCCGGGGAAGTTTATCCATTTTGTTACAAATTTGCTACATTTCAACACCATCCCAGAATTTAAAGTCATCCTATTCTTTTTAAAAATTGTGGTAGGGATAACATCTGATTAAAATTAAAACAACAACTGTGGTTTTGCTGGAAGTAGTTTTATATTTGACAGGATTAAGTTTACAAGCAGTGTTTTAGCTGTCCATTATTAGCAGCAGTTCAGAAGCTTCCCCAGTTATATTAAGGAAAAGGCTACCAAACAGAAAAACAGCAGCAGCAAATGCAACCAAATAAAAAAGGAAGGGAAGGTGTGTTACTTCACTGTAGGAGGAGCTGCCCCGAGTTCCTGGAAGTCTAAAACCACCTGTAGTCTGTGTGCAGAAGCCAAAGAGGGCTCTGATGGAGACCCTCCCTTCACATCGGTGCTTTAACCCACCCAGCCATCGCAAATGGTGGTTAGGAAGCGCCCTCAGCCTGAGACGCCCAGAAGGGTGGGGAGACGTAGTCATGGGAACGTTTAGGCATGGAAATCAAGTATCACACATCATACTCTTGCAGTGTCTTTCTGAACTCCATTAATGACATATGCACCTAATAAGGCAGAGGTTGCTTCTCCCCCCAGTACAGTAGTGATCCTCAAAGAGGCGAGCTCCAGGACCTCTGCACGCCTCTCACTACCTGGGTCCCAGTGAGCTGCAGCCAGGCAATGGCACTTCAGACAACACAACACTGAAAAGGAAACCCACAAACAGTCCCCTTCCCCCTATGGCACGCTTACAAGACAAAATCCCTTCTTACAGGAACTGCCTGCATGTCCCATAAAGGAGCTGACAGGGGGACGATGGATGACAGTCATCACGCGCTCGGTCTTCTCCTCCAAAGCAGAAAGTTACTTCTTAAGCACTTAAGTAATCACAAACAGAAAGCAACAAGGGTAACATTAGGCTGGAGATGGACTAATTCCTGCACAGATACCGTACTAATGATTAAATACATTAACATAAACATGTATTATTTATAGATGAAATGCATAACTTATCATGGCTACCATCTAGAGCATTTACAGCTTCCAGAGTGAGGGAAATGCTCATGAAGCACAAGTAGTTTGTCATTTTATCAACAGCTCTCAAACCTCCAAAAATACTTTTTAACTACATCCATAAAAATTACAGACCACAGCCATGTTTGCCTTGTGATTACTTGAAAGCTAAATAAATCTTCTTTTTGAAGCAGAAACAAGGTTTTTGAAGTTTTTACCAAGTTTTTGGCCACAGATTTTATATATAACAGCATGGATTTAAAACTTACTATACTCCAACCAGGATAATTTTTGGAAACACCCTGCTTGCTTCTTGGATGGGTTTCCGTTTGATTCAATCACAGTAATTGTACAGCTCTCACAGTACTCAGAACTAGTCAGGAAAACAAAGAATATTGCAGAAGTTTCCATTTATAGATGACTGGGCTGCAGTTTAGTGATCTTGCAACCAGGACTGGGAGGAGTCATTCTCTTTTTAATATCACATGGCAGAAGCAATTAGAAACAGCCTCAAATTACATGACTTTTCTTTTCCTGGTTTCATATATATGTGCGTGTATGCATCTCTCTACTCTTATCTTAAGCCTTTAGAGCACCCTCAAGTCCCCACTCTGAAAACCTAACACTACATTTACATCTTCAGTCCCATCTTTGCAATCAGAGACTTCATTAACTGCATATATTCCCTGTGTTTTGTTTGGAAAAATTACTTCAGGACCACATCAATCCTGAAGAAACACTGAGGCCCAGATTTGCATCCCCTTCAGAAAAGCCCATGTGAAGAGATGGCACTTGGCAACATCTGGCAGCTGCAGAACCATCTGGGCAGGTTAGTTGCTGGTGAAGTGAAGGTGGGACATGACTTGTCTCATCTCTGGATATTGCAGCCCCTTAAGGGGCTCAAACTCAGGAAGAAGAGGCATTATGGAAATTAAGCTGCAGTAGAAGGAATAAGTATTTCTATGAGTAAGTAGCCTGCTGAAGTCACCATCATGGAAATCAGTGGGCCAGGAACATAGGTCCATTTCTCCACACACTGCTGTACACAGAACAGTACCTAGCTTTGCTGTATTGCCGCTAGTAGTGTTAGAAGGGCTATTAAACGTCACATGTCAGATTTTATTACAGTCTAATTATAAAGGAGGTAAGAGAAGATTCATTGTCTCCTCCCTGTCTCCTGTGGTATTAAAAACCTCTCCTAAAGCACCACGATTTGGTTACATCAGAGACTAGCTACTGGATTTGTTGTGCGACAGGTATGACCCAGGTGTAGCAACTCTGGCTTTTGTTTGATATGGAGGAGGAAAAAAAAAAGGCTATGTGCTGGTACCAGTGGAAAAGGAAGAAATGGCCCAAACCAAATTCTGACATACAAATTTAAAATCCCAAATATTTAAGAAAAAAAGCAGCAATTTACATTTGGGGGTACCTGTTGCTTCCCAAAATGTTGCTCTTCATTGCTTAGGAAACCTTTGCGATTCTGTAGACCTTTCCTGCTGAAGTTGCATGCACCTAGTTCAGGCTGAGTTTTCTGAGGAACTGCAGCCAAAACAACCCGGTCACTTCCAAGAATGTAGCTGGGCAAAGAAAAGGAACCTTTTATTCAGAGAACACAGGGCATTGAAACTTGTCCCAGCATAAATGCTTTTCACTCCCCAACTCGTGAGTACTTGAACTTGGAATCCTGAGGTGGCTCTTCCTCAGTATTTTATCCACGGGTTCATATAAGTCAGGTGAAAGAAAAACGTCATCCTGACCGCTGTTTTGCAAAACCTTCCCATTTAAAGTTAGGCATGAGGGAACAGATGACCAGTCTGCTAAATCAAGGGACAGAATTAAGACTATCTCACTTGATAAGCACGTTTTCCAACAGCACTTAGTGGTACAAAAAGGCGGTGCGCAATACTTTCATCTCACAGATGCAACCAAGTTCAACTAAAGCCCATCGAGTGCTCTTATCAGATGAAGTCTGAAGAGATATTTACTTGAAAGAGATGAGAGAAATATTTACACTTCTATTACAGTCCATGTAATTTTCTTGAGAAACTTTTGTTTCTACCACCAAGGATTTGAACTTTATGTATAAAATAAACTGTTTTCTACAGCATCTTCCCTTCCATTCAAAAAGGCTGATTCACATTTTAATACAAAGCAGAATTAAATTGCAATCTCAGCTTAGCATTAATGGACACAGCAAATATAGCACCCTAAGATAGAGTGCCTATAACATACATAACTTATCTGTACAGAAGAAGCTAGCAGAGCAGTTATGTCTTTAGCAAACCAGACTCAATATAAAAAGGATTTACTTGCATGCAAGAACATTTGCAGTCTCTATGTAGTTTTACTTTGAATAGATTTAACATTTAACTAGTTCAATCACATTAATCCTTGAGCTCCAGACTCCTGGAAAAGTACTTATCGTTTTTTATTTAGAACTAAAAATGACATTTGCAGCAACAAAAGGTGGAATTTCAAAGAACTGTATGCAAATTTTAAAACATCACTATCTAAATAAATATGAAAACCTCCCAACTTTCTCAAACAAGTAAGATTCATAGCAGAGCTACACTTTTCTCATTTATAACAGAATGAGTATTAAGCTTTAAAAGCCAGAACTTGGTGCAGCTTTTTCTTAGATAGGAAAGCCCATCATTTTTGAAGTGTTCCAATTGCAAAGGCTAAATTGCAGCAGTAATGATGAAATACTCCAGTCAGAAGGAGCTCTAGATTGAAAATTTAAATGAGAAACCAACTCAGTGCAGTTACTGATAATGCAAGTTAATTAAGAGCATTTTTGAACATTTGTCCTATTTCTTCACTGTGATTTCCAGGTTTGCTAAAGAGTTTCCTACTGTGCTGCACACCACGCTCCAGGGTACGGCAATAGCTGCCCTTTAGGCAAGTCCTTTATTTGGTACTTTGAATTTTAAAGTTTATCTTCAGACTAAGGCGTAGAGAAATGGATTAAAGGAAAGTGTGTTTTACTGCCATTATGCTTGCTTTCCTAACGGAGGTGGGCAGATGGGTGTTTGTATGGCTAAATCCATCTCCAGTTGTTTCCCATTCCTTGCCACTATTCACTGTCCCCTCTCCTCTGCTGCAGACCACAACCTTCCAAAAAAATCCCCAAAACACAAAAACCACTCCTTCCAGATGCCAATCCAAGGAAGGAAAAAAACCATCAAGCAAATGAGAACACACATAAGAGCCCTAAGCCTGCATATGTCCCACTCCAAGTTAGTTAAAAATACGCTGAAGTGTTTTGACATTTTACTGTGTGCGCATTTTACTAAGACGGTACACACGGACCAGCAGGCAGAAAGGTTGCCATCTTTTCTTATCCTGAGTAACTCCTGTGCAAATTGCCATGGCACATGGTCCACAGCTCTGGTTCAGCGAAGTATGAGTTGCTCTTCACCTTGACGTAACTTCATACCTCTTAGAGGCTACTGGAAACCTGAGACTTGCACAACAGCTCCACCATCACTGTGGCTGGCAAAATTTCCTTGGAAGCCAAAGCCTCCTCTCCACTTCAGATGGATGAGAGAGATGACTCCGCCTTCTGCAGTGGTGTCCGATCCTTCAAAAATAGCTCATGCATTGGTTTGTGAAAGTGAGTCTTAAAGCGTGTCTCCTACTAGCTTAATCAGATTCCCTGCCCCACTAAGCCACAGCCCAAATAAGTCCAAGTCCTCCCCCCTTTCCTGAAGAGCTGCAGGAGAAAGGAGGCTGTCTCCTGCTCCCCATGCAGAGAATCCCCATCCCTCTCCAGCAGGCAGCATTCCACCCGCCTGTCATTATCTCTCTTCAATAACTTGTCTTGAAAAACCACTACAACAGCTTGAGCGAGTCTCATCTGACTTCTGGGCCTGAACTCAGCTATTTCTTCACTGCCCAAATCTCTTCCCTCACACTTCACCAAAGTACCTTTCTCTTTCTTTTTCTTTTCTTTTCAATTTTACTCTTCTTGGTAGACCCCAGAAAAATCCCTTGTACAGCAACTTTTGCTCTCTGTACCAAATTTAATTTGCACCTCCCAGATAAAAATTCTCATCTTTTCTCTCACCAGTTGAAACTTCTGCTGCCAACTCTCCTAGCCCTCTTAATCAAGCGTATTTGTCAATGTACTTGCAAGTACTCACGCTGCAAATGTATGTGCCTGATAAAGCAAAGGTATGTGTAGGAATAAGTTGCCAAACAAATTTACAACTTGAACGAGACATTGACCTCCCTCCTGCTTCTCTCTCCCCAGTTCAATGCCTCTCCAAGGGCTCGTATCCTCCTCCTGCCTGCAGCCACCTCTGTGCCTCTTGTTCTGAGCTGTTGTGTCCTCAGCTTGGTTCAGCCTTTCCATATCTCAGCATCTTCACCTCTCTCTCACTAGCCTTATGCTCAGACTGGGACAATGCAAAGACCCTTATCCTACTCTTTAAGGACAACCCAGGTTAAACAAAAAAGCTCTGCACTGCCACATCCCCAAAAGGCATATTCTGAAATACCAAAATGCATATTGCTGCATTTAATTATAACACAATCAAACAGCTTTCTGGTGTTTCATCATGAACTTACGGCATCTCCAGTGGTTTTGTTAAAAACTTCTTTGACTTCTCAGCTTTAATCCACTCTCATCTGTTACACAGGACTGTGGTTTTTACACTTGTTTCAAGGGTATGTTTTTTGCTTTAGTGTCAACATTTCTGCCTTCTGCAGACTCTTTCCTATCCTGGCTGTATTTTCTGTCTCCACCACCTCCTCCCTAGAACCTTTTCTCAACCTTTAGTTAAAAAAAAAAAAAAAAAAATCACCCATATTCTCTTCATCACCTCGCCCACGTTCCGACAGACACCCGCTCAAACTCCCAGGCTTGCTTGCGATCTGCTTGAGAGCACTTCCCGGCAGCTCTGCTCCCCAGCTCCCTGTAACACACACTGGGGCGGGGTGGGGGAGGGGGGGAAGCAAGTCCACCTGGACACTGCTATTCTTTCTTCTTCACCTTAGAAGAGCAGCACTCCACCACAGCTATACCTTCCCTTGAAAAAAGGGCTGGCTGCAGCTATGCTCTCCCAGACAGAATTGGTTCACCCCAAGTAGAGAAACAGGTTTTATTTCCAAACAAATAAGCAACCTCCACTGAGGATGGGAGGAAAGCAGCACAGAAAAGGAAATATTGCAAACATACCATTTCTAGTAGGTCTTTGTCAGTGAATCTTCATTTCTTTGCTCCTTGCAAAGCCTACAATACCAATCCACTTAAATGTTGTTTGCAAGAAACAGCACCTTCTTCCTCACTGCTGATTTCGTGACTTCAGCAGGTTCACAGGAGGGTTCACAATCCCTTTACTGTCTACTTCATTACGAAGTATGAACCCTTCCACTTACTACTTCAGCTTTCCATGAGCTCTGAAGATCAGGAGATATACTACTAAAATGCTTGCAAGTAAGCACAGAAAGGATAAAGTGGAACAAAAACCTGCAAGTACTGGTTATTTCACGGCTTGCGGCTGGTGCTAACATCCCTCACTTTATGGATAAATAGCAGACTTTTTCTTCAAAGCTTGAACAGCACAAGCAACATCTCTCCAGACAGTTCCACTGACACCACTTTTTTCTCCCTGAGCACAAAGTAAATCAACATGGTTTTCACATCGGTTCACTTACTGACCTCTCCAACAGAGCAGTGGTCGGACACTCCAATTAGCCTGGGTGGCAGTGATTTTTGGGAGTGGGAACAGTACATTGGTATCGTAGGCCAGCGATTAGTCAGAGAGAAGGCAAGGAGAAACACATACAAGTAAATTGAAATTGCTTTTATTAATCCTTCTGATTCTTCAAGGTGTTTGGAAGTCATACAATGGCATTTCCTTCTTGTAGGCTTCAGTGGAGCTTTGCAAGCAAGATTTTCATTGTACCGAGACACAACAAGATTGAAGTCCGGGCTGCATCGAGCTCCACAGGTAGAATGAAAGCGGTCTTAATAAAACAACAGATGGCAGAAAATCTCAGTTACTAAAGAAGCAAAACCCTCAATACCATGGGCATCTATCATCTTTTCACAGTGTTTTTGTGGCACAGATGCTTTGGTCACACAATAGTACAATACGTACTATTGTAATCTTGCTTAAAAGCATCTTCCCTGGACTCCAAGGCAAGTGGACTAGAGCTATATTTCATACATTTTTTTATTGAATAATTTTCCTTCACATGCTGTTTTAACAGATGAGTGCCTCCAAAATGAATCATAAAATTAGTACATCTCCACAAACACACATTCCTGCAGTAAACCAGCGCAAAACCAGGACACTAACAATCTTAAACAAAAACAAGCCAAAAGACAGAATAAGACCAAAGGACCTTACAGTCCATTTGGGAAATACTTCCTGCAGCTGGAGCGAGAGAAGCTCCCCGCAGCGCTAACATCTGCACAAGCCAGAGGGAGAATTTATTTCCCCCTCTCGCCAGAAACAGGGAGGGAGGGAGAAGAGGAAATGGCAGACGGCAGATAATCTCTATTTTACACCGACAGACAAAATGACAATGGAAAAGACCACTGTCCCGTGGAGACTGCAGGAAACCAGTCACAGGATGTGCCCCTTCCAATTCACTAAGTGTACGCTCTGGCCACTTGTGTCCTGAAATACAAGTGGATTTTTCTTAAAGTTACAACCACAAGCAGTATCTCATTTTACAGACCCTCTTACTATTTGTATGTTAAAGAATATGAATATATTCTTAAATAAATATACATATATTTAAGTCTAGAAGCAATGATACAAAGCCTGTTTGATATACATATAGCATTTATGACCTCATTTACTTTGTTCCATTAAGCCCAAAGAAGAAAACCTCTCAGAGACACCTCTGACCTGGGGTTTTTTGTGATTAAAGAAGCAAAACCAAAATTGCAAATCCAAGTTGCATCAAAAGGCTTTCATGTAACCTTTTCTCAGAGCACAGTACAAATGTTTACCCACCTTTCTCAAAATGTCATCAACATCGTGTTGGGGACACACAATATGGGCACTGAACCAGCTTTTATTAGTACAATAATGTTAATGGGCACAGGAAATGGTTGGGGTTTTTTTTCTTTTCTTTAGACTCCTTAAAGTGTTTCATCAAGTGCCCAAATACTTCTGACCAAGGGCTTTTGAGGATTTTTTTTTTCTTTTTTTATTATAATTCATAAGCAGCTTATACAAACACACCAGGGATTATATGAATCAAATGGTATGTTGTGGTTCTAAAAATATTTTTATGTCAAATAAAAGTCAATTGCCAAACAAGATCTCCTCTCCCCCAACCTCCTCTAAGAATCCTTTCCCCTTTCCTTCTAAAAAACAAGGTTGTAGTAACAAAAAAAAAAAAAAAAAATTACTCTTGCTCCCAGTAAATAAAATAACTTTTCAGAACTTTATAATTTATCAGGTCTGTCATGTTTAATTTAAAAAAAAATAACACTGAAAACCAGAATTTGAGGAAACAGGCAAAGAATGTAACTTTTCCTTTTTATTCCTGTTGATAAAACTTTTCTGACTGCCACATTGCCAGCTGCTCAGTGACTGCCCTTATGCCTTATATTTCTTTGTACAATGAAAAAAAATCAGTTCACATTTAACAAAGGATTCATCTACAAACCCTTCATTTAGCAAGTCATATGTAATTTCTTCCTTGCATGTCTTCTGTGCATCCTATAATCTCGTTTACCAGCACAAGTGCATTTTATAATATCTTATCACCCCCACTGCATGTACTCCAGAGATTTATATATTTCCCTGAAGTTTCTTGCTGAGAGTCAGAAAAAGATCACAACTTGATGAGTTTGTGCTTTGACACGCAAGGGGGGGCCTCCAAACAGTTTTGAGAAGTGTTTTACCACTTATTTTTAAACAGAAGATAGACTATGTTATAAAGTTAAGAGAAATTAACCTGAGAGTATTAACTCTCAAATGAGATGAGGGAAGTGAGATCATAGGACTGGAGCTCTTCACAGAAATGCATGAAAAGGGGTGGTGATAGTTAATTAAGATTGTGCTGATAAGGGCCAAAAGTCAAGTTCTCAATTTCCGCTACACCTTTCAAGTATAATTAGGTTTAAAATAAAACAGAGTAACAGTGCTGACAGACATGGGATCGCTTGCTTATGTTCTGACTCTGCTTTGTGTTACCTGTAAAGGACAGTAAGATATAATATATATATATATATATAAAAATCCATTACAGAGCTGCTTCACATTTTTTAACTGAAGAGCTCTTAGCATGGTACAGACGAGACGCCTAACTATCAGTGTTTAAAAATAGAAAAAAAAGCAGCTTTGGTCACCCAAAACGACACGGTATGAGCCAGACAGATAGAAAAAGAGAAGTCCGAGTAGTAAGATCCTCCAGGGAGCCAGGCTTCCTCGCGGTGTAAAACGCACCCTCTCTAACCCTCCCGGGTGCCCCAAAAAGCCGTCCTGTGCCTCGGACCGTTCCCCCCCACGCCTCCAACACCGTCCCACCCGCAGGAGCAGGGACGTGAGGAGCCTGCCAACACCTACAGTCCCAACAGCACCGAATTTCCATTCTGTCTTGTGTCTTTCTGGTTTCTCGCTCGCACAAAGGCCGGTTTGTCACTTTTGCCACAAGCACTGCAGGCAACAGCGGATGAGTGGGGTTGACATGTGCTGACTTGCAACACCGCTTAGGAGCGAGACCTCTCCGCTTATTGGGTGTGCTGCTTCATACCTGAACAACGTAAAGCTTCACTCCTCGGCTTTCCCTCCCCATCTCACTGCAGATTCGTATTTAAAGATCAGTTACACACATTTGCATGACAAAAATGTTAAGGTTGTGAAGTTATGCACACAAACACTAGGCTTTCCAGAGCTGTTACTGGTTGTGCCGCTTGTGTTTGCCTGCCCGCCCTCCCACCACCTGCCCGTGACTTCACGGTGATGCAGTTCTTAATTACGTGATCACACGGAAAGTTTTCCATAAGAGCAGTCTCCTTCAGTGCCTAAAATGGCTGGTGCTTATTCAATGCGGTCATTTAATACTTTTTTTCCTTTTTGACATTCACTGTCATTTCACAGAATACTCTTCCCAGCCTGCTCTGAAAACACAACCAGTTCACTCATGGGTCCAAGCACTACTCAGCGCCTGAGTTTTCCCTCACAAAGCATGCATTTTTTTATAGCATACTAAGACACCAGGAATATTACTGGCACTTCATGACAAAGAGAAGATAAATTCTAAAGTGTTCTTTATTTAAGTGCCCAGTTTGAGACAACCGAGGCCTGACTATTCAGTACACTCACAGCAACGAGTCCATTGACTTCCTTTGCAGTTGCACGTACTCGACACTTCTCCAGTCACCCCACAGTCTATTAGCATGGTTACGCAGCAAAATAAGTCACTTCTCATAATGGTGTGCGCTTGAGTGGATTTTCTTTCCCAGATGCCTAGCAGATCCTTGCCTTTTCCTTCCTACAAACTTCCCCACCTCTTTCACGTGGCACCTCCCAGCTGCTGCAACAGATGAAGCTGTGATTCGGCAGGAGCCAATCCCTCCCATTACTGTCTTGGTCTACTCCTGGGTGCAGGGAAGGAAGCAGGGATCTTCTCAGCTGAAAAGCCCAGGATCACATCATGCAGCTAAAGTCCAAACTGCAATGCACACACACTAATGCTGCAAGCACTTATGCATCCTCGACTTAAGAAAAAAAAAAAAAAAAAGAAAAAGTGGAAATGTTCTTTGAAATTAGGCTATTTTAAGACTGTTAAAAGCAAACTAACCTTTCCCAACCCCTGAGAAATGTTCATCACATGAGTGCCTGTGATTAATCAGCCAGCTGATGCACAGTTTCTCCTTTTAATCTCAGGGAGAAACTGGAAACTTCACACTGCTTCTACCTCTGTGCTAACCAGAATCAAGGAGGAAGGCAGGTGGGTACACAACACGTCATTTATCAACAGATTTCATGGGTTGTTGCTACCAGCAGAAGGGAAGAACCAAGCCCTCAAATCCTCAGTTCAATTACCTCCAGATCAGACAAACCAGACTCTGGAATCCGCGACTTCTTCCTCAACCTGCTTGAAAGTCTTTTCCCTGCCATGGCCTATGCAGAGAGGCTAGAGAAATTGGACAAGTTGATTAAAAAGGAGAAAGAATGAGAAGGGAATACAGCAGCATCCCTGAAAGACAGAGAAGGCTTTTACAAAGAGGCAAATTTTGCACAAAGTCACAGTGTATTTTACTAGCATACATAATGCAGGCAGGAGTAACAGACAGGGTTTCAGAACCTGCGCCCTTTCAGTGTTCTGTTTCTCCACGTACACTGAAGATAACAGAGATGCTCTGTAAGAATACCGATGTCAGCTGGATATTAGAAGCTCTCCAATGACTGAAGTGTAGAAGAGAGCAGTTGGGGATGTTGGAGTTGGTCTTCCCTTGAACCCTCTGGGATTCAGTAATGACCTGTGTTCACCATGTCCTAACTCATACCGTTAGGGCAGGAATGCTGTAAGACCCCTCCCCATCCTAAGTTTCTACACTGCACAACTTTGTGTCACTCTCCAAAGCTGTTCTCAGAAAAGCAAGATTCATAAAACCTCACCTTGCACCCGCCCGCCCTTATTTCAACATGCCTGTGTGCTTTGTGGTTTAAGACCTAGCCTGAGTCAGTGCTGATTTAAACACATACATGTTATGGCAGTACTGGATACAGACACTGCAAAAAGCCAAGTGAGATGTTTGGTAGAGATTATGTGCAGGCACTCCTCCCACTTAGCACCCATTGCTGAACATTGCTGATGTACACGCTCTAACAGCAGCCAAAAAGCTCTGGGCACGTGTTTGTAACTGAGCTGGCAATAAAAGACTATTCTTTCCCATACCGGTATTTAGGGAAAACAGTTTCCCTTACAGAAGCAGTAGGTTATCAGTATAGAAATATTGGCAATACTTTAGGAGCAGCATATCTCCAAACAATTCACTCTCCTTCACGAGGAGTGTAACAAGTCTCTCTGAAAAAGCAGCGGAGCTGTTGCAACTGCAGGCTTCTAACTCTGAAGTAGCTGTGAAAGTATCTGTTCTGGACATGTATTAGCAGCCCACACAAATATATAACACAGGGAAGATAATGCAAACAAATTACTATGTACCTGATATTTTCCTTCTAGACACTTCTGCGTAGCAGTTTAGGTGAAAGTGACTGGGAAGAAAAGGGGTTGTGCTGGATGCGAGTAGCCCCAGCTAAACCCACTGGAGTTTAGGGTGCCATCATCTCTGTGGTGAGGATAGATGTCCACACCGTAAGTGCCTGCAGCTCAGCCAGCCTAGAGCTGTCAGGATGTCTTTGCACTAAAACATCAGCCCAGGTACTCTGTTAACAGCAGTGTGGACAGACGGACAGACACACACACTCCGCTTTACCCTTTTCACCGAGACCAGGGCCAACACCCCAGTCTGAGCAAGCTGCCCAGGTGTAAGCAGCTTGTGATGGGCAGACACATCCCTTCCGCTCTCTCACAGGCTCATGTACTTAACAGGAGGGTAAAACCAACACAAACCATGCCTCAGCGTAACTATAAGGGTCCAACTCAGAGCTGTGTACAGAAGAGTGCTACTTCATCGCGCCTAGGAGGGCAGCAGCCTCCGGCAGAAGGGCAAGCCCCAGACCAGTAACACATTAAAAAAAAAAAAAAAAGCACTGTCAAATCTTGAATATATCCATTAGAGGCCTCACGTGAGCAGATAAATAAATCCCTTTCGCTGTATCAGTTTAACAAAAGAAAACACCAAGGTGGCACAATTTGTCCAGCCCTGCTCAATGAGAACTAATGCAGGATGCTTACCTACAAAAAATGAAAAGAGTAAGAGATGGTTAACAAAGCTGACAAATCACCCAATGTTTGACAGGAACTCCCAAGAAACACCAAGTTTCTCATGCCCCAAAAATTGCAGCAATATGTTTCTTCCTTTCCCCTCACTCTTCCTTCCGTCTTTTTCTCTAGAGGATTAATTTATCTTGAAGAAGTCCAGGAAAAGCAGCCGCAGTGCAGAAAAAAGCAGCGTGTTGACTGGTACCTTTGCTGTTGTTGAAAACACAGAACAAATATGAAGGCTCAGAGCCTGACACTCTCAGAGGAAAGGGCTGGCCCTAGTCAAAACTGCCAGATTAAAATGCAGAGATAAAAACCTCAGCCTAGAAACCGAATGAAAAGGTTTATCACCTCCCCTTTCTTCTCTTTTCAGCCCCAAATTTCTCTTATACCAAGTAGTTTCCATAATTGCCACTGAAATAAGACTGGCAAGACACCAGGCAGACAGTTCCTGGAATGGAGACAGAGATACGAATGAAATTTCACTTTCAGGATGTTAAGAATCCCTATTCCTAGGAAGAAGAGATCGAAAATTAGTTTTACATATTCTGTGTATTACCCATGTGAATTTAAATATAGTAAGGCATTATTTCTGGTTACACACAAGTCAACCATTTTTCCGACAGACTTCAGGAGGAACATTACTCAGATGTAGATGCGGTCAAGTCGTGTCACTAAAATGCTGCGACTGGCTGGTAGAGCAAGTCTGGGAGATTGCTGGGTATGCCTAGAAGGCAAACTGACTATCAGGTTTTAAAATCCTCTATTAAGCATTGCGAGTTCAAGCGGCTTGGGTTACTTTTGCACTATGTAAGCCAGATAAATAAGTCTACTGACAAAGATTCTGCACTTCAAAAAGGATTGTTACTTCAGGTATGGAGCGGCTACAGTTTTGAACTTCCTAGAAATAAGGGTCACTGTATTTAAATATCGAGTTATAATCACCAGGCCAACGAAGCTTTGTTTGTTACCGATGTGTCCTCCTGTTCCCCCCATTACTTTCTAGTCACTTGGATCCTTGAGCCTTCCCTTTCACCCACCCTTTTCTTCCATGTCTCCTGATGCCCTAAACAGATGAGAGAAGAGCTATGGCTAGGCGAGCAAAACGTACATGCTGACTTGGTTTGGCAGCACTCAGCTGTCTGACGTCCATAAGCACCGAGTTTGACTGTCCCTCCAGGAGGGTTAAAAGCAGTGTCTGCTCTGCATACCTGCCTCTCCTGAAAAAAAATGGGTCATGAAGATCATTCACAGCCATCGTCAAATTTACTCTGAGAGATCAAAAGGCTCCAAGTTTGAAGGACAAGTGAATGAACTGTGTAAGGCTTATGTGCACAGGAAATTCAAAATATATAAAAATCCATGCTTTTAACTTTTTTTTTTAATATTAAAAAACCCACACTATACTCCTTAATACTTTTAAAATTTTGCAATATACAGTTAACTGTATTATGTGGTCTCTCACACTACAGCAAGAGGGACAGGAGAGTGCAGGTACACTTTCAGGAAGCCATAAAGTGGCACAAATCCTCAAGTATTCATTATGTAGACCTGAAGAATTTATTCTGTTTCATATTATTAGGCTTAGTTTGTTTGGTAAGTATTCTTCCTAAAGAAAGCAAATTTGTACATAGGGAAAAAATGAAATGGTATTAAAAAACTGAAGCAAAGAAACCCAACCCAGAGGTGCCAACAAGGAACTTAAAATTTATTTTGGGAATTCTGACAACTCATCATAAATTAGCTCTCATAAGAATACCAAAAGTAGGTTAGCAGTTCTTGTGAACATCAGGTAAAGGGGGAAGAAAAAGAAAAAAAAAAAAAAAAGAACTACTGCCAAGAAGGTTTATGCTGTTTTTTCAGGGCTCAGCCAGTACTAACTAGTAAAAATCATCATCCAGGTCTTTCTCCCCTTCAGTCAAAAAGGGGGCAGATTCCTTCTTTAACATGTTCTCCCACTCCCCCAAAAAACAACCCCAAATCCCAAAGAAAAAAAGTGTTCAAACCCAGTTATCTACATATACAGGCAATGGCATGTACTATACCTCTAGTCCACTCATGTGGCACATACTCAGATTTAAATGCACCAGCAATGGTAATTTGCAAAACGAAGGTTTAGAGGTTAAGTTTTCTGAGACCCTCCCTACCCCCTTTTTTTTTTTTTGTTTTAATACATTGTATCCCTTGCTTTGCCTCTTTAGCAAATGTGATAATTGGTTTTAAGTTGCTAAAAAGTAATTCTTGACCAGACTGACACTTGGAAATTCCTACAACAAAGAACCAGAGGGAATAAGGAGCCACCTTAAACCAGCAGGCAATATGTGATGTGCTTAGGGTCAAAAACTAAGGAGCTGCTTTTCAAGCAGTAAATTACCGCAAGCTTGTCAGAGAATAAAGTCATGAGATGATGGGGAAAAAAAATCTGACTCACATCTATAACATAAAAGGACCATTTCTGACGTTTTTGGTTCATAGACATATTGCACACAGGCAGCGGGTGTGCTTGAAGGTCAGCTATCCTGGAAGGCATCCGCATCTTCAGGATGGTATGATATTTGGCTGGGGGGGATGGTGGGCTCATCTGTTTTGGCAGCACTGCTAATGCTTTAACTATTGCAAAACAGAGGAGAGAAAGTGGTTTTAAATTCCTCCTAAACCACACACTGGGATGGCCTCAAGTGCCTCATACCGAACAATGCCCCAGCACTTACACTCCTTCTATAAAGGCCTTTGCTTCTTTATTTTTTTTTTTTTTGCCAGAGAGATTAAAAACGATATACAAAGAAGTCAGTGTATTGCTTGGAAACATCTGCCAACATTAACAGAAGAAGAAAACTGAGAACATTTTTAGGATCAGCCTCTATTGTACCCCTCTATGTACCAGCAATTTCAAAACAGCATATATTAACCACAAATCAACTCTACCAACTAGTCTTCCAGACAGAACAATCAAAATACACGTATTAAAAATACCTGAGTCACACTGGGGGAACCGATCTCCAACATAATTTTGAGTATCTTAGATTTAATTAGAAGGTGTTACAAGCACACACACATTTATTCCATAAGAAAAAGACAGCAACCTTTGAGACCTTCAGCAGCAGCTCCGACCAGACTAGGTTGGACCCTGGTGGCCCAATGAACCCATGGAACATCTCCAGCTCCAAATTCCAGCCCCTCTTCCTCTCCTCCAAAACCACTGCAATATTTAAACATGTGGGGTTGGTAACACCTGCTTCCAGTCCTGCCACCATCCAATTTTTACTCATATGAGCAGCCAGGGACAGAATGCAGCAGACTGAAGGTGCTGGCATTGTCTGGAGTAGGTACTGATCTCCTGCACTCAGTGCTGTTGCCTCATCTCCCAGAGTTTCTACCAAAATAACATACTTTACACTCTTTGGAGAGGGACACCTTTTGTGACTTCTCTAGTTTGCTAACAATAACCTCACTTATCTTGCATAATCTGTTTAAACAAGTATTAAGTATGAGCTGATATACATCCCCCTCATCTTCCCACTGAAATTATTTTACTCAAGCTGCCACCAAACACCAGAAAGCTGGTGAGCTTTTCACACAACAAATCAAAACTGGAACAAAAATTCAAAATGCTTTAAACTCTCACCATCTCCCCCACGAGAGCTTATATATGGCACCAAGTGACCCTAGTTTCTGACTAAAATAAAAACAAATAAATAAAAGCACGCACCCTCCTGAGATGGTCAACCTCACCTGAGCAGCCATGGAGAGAGCCATTCTCCAGCACTGCCAATAGTACCTGGGGAATGTCTGTGTCCCCGAGGGGTGCATTTATTACCGTCAACAGGCAAAACTCCACATTTCTCCACACAATACAGGGATCGGTTTAGCAGTAAGCCTCCATTTTGAAATAGTTCTTACACACCATCATTCTGCTGTGTAACAATGCCTGCGTAACCTGAAGGAGCTGTGTAACCCAAGGTTCGTTCCCATACCAGGAGGGGCTTCTTACTCACCTCTAAGCCCCAGTCAACTCAGCCTACAATGACAACTGTACAGAGTGAAAACACACAACTAATTCTCTGGGGCAGGGTAAAAAATAATCCACATTTTTATTTTTTAATCGCCGTGAATATAAGCAGTTCTGCGGCATTATGATCGGAGCATTGTGAACACCCATTAGCTCAAGGATAAACAGCTTGTTTATGTTGGAAGACAAGAGGATTTGTGAGCAAGGCAAGGAAGGTGAGCAGTGGAGAAGATTGAGGTAAGCAAGCATGAAGACAGGATTGCTGTAAGCAGGGTTATGAGAACAAAACAGGTGAAAGAGGGACCTCTAAAAGAGCCTCTGGCGGCCACAGCCAGTGCCGCAGAGCTAGAACAAATCAAAGAAAAACAGTGGTGACAACAGCCAGACTAGGAGGGGAGACTTTGAAGAAGTTCCCTGGTGGGGACAAATACTGAAGGGGGTGGGGAAGCCTGACAGTTCCCCTCCCTTGTCCACCTTCCCAGCTCAAACCTCTCTACAAATGCTTCCTTTTACACCCATTGGGCTTTTAAGGCTTGTTTCTTCTTTGGTTGTACCAAGATACCCAGGAGGTCCTCGAGGCACAGCAACCACTCAGCCCAAGCCACTGCCCTCCCCATCAGTCAGCCAAGCAGCAGATAGTATCCACTCAACACCCCGAACACTTACCTTGCCACAGCTTTTTGGGAGCCAGAATTTCCTAAGCTAAATACTAATATCTTACACATTAAAGCAGGCATATGCATGTAGATTTACGCCTTCAGCTGCTCTCCCACACTGGGAGCACGAGGATGTCTGAGCTAGGTGATGTGAGCTACACATTCCTCAAAGCAGCAGCAACTGCAGGACAAATCCCACATGCATGGGTTTGGTGGTGGTTGTGGGTTTCTCTTGTATTCCAATTGTTCTGGTTTTTTTCAGGCAAATATTAATTTAAGCACTTAAACCATTAATCATAAAGTTTTCATTTTGTGTGTGTTTGAAAAAAGTTATATAAAAAAATAAAAATCAAATTGTGTAGGAAGATTAAACCTTCAAGAAGCACAGACTACAGCTAGTCACATGTATTTCTGTCACCTATAATAGCGCAACTCACAATGGCAGAGTCTCAGAAATCTAGCGGAGAGGAAACACCTTCTGGGTATAAAATCTTAAGCACGTGTTATTGTCCCACAGCTCCCATGAGGCTTGTCTGGGTAGCATGCCTGTTATTTCAACCCTCATATTTGCTACCAAACATTTAACTTTAAAGTGGGCAACTTAGCTAATAGCTAAAGTACTGCCAGGAAAACACACAGAATACACACAATGCATCTCTTTGCATATGCTGCTTACCATTCATTTTCTTCACTGTTTTACCAAAATAATCGCTGTGATACAATCTTACTGCTTCAGGTTATATTGCTCTATGCAGCGTGAAAGTCTGGAGCAAAAACTCACTACAGGGAAATGGAAACCTTTGCAGCTTTGTGTGTGTAAACACTGGTTTGGTCACCTGCTTTGTGTAATTGAAGCAAAGGGCCATCTCTGTTCCAGCTGTTTTTGAGGTGACAGAGAAGCCTACAAGCACTCTCCTGCAAGGGAGCGTTTCCACCGCTCCAGCTTGAGGGAAGTGAAGACAACTGACAGCAACTGAAGATCTGGCACCAACTATGCAATTTAATTAGCCAGCAGGTGGAGGGAAGTAATTATTCCTTTCTATGCAGCATTTGTGAGACCACATCTGGAGTACTCGGTCTGGTTTTGGGAGTCCTGGGAAAAGAAAGATTGACATACTGGAGTGAGTCCAGTGGATGGCCACCAAGATGCTGCAGCACTTGACGTATGAAGGAGAGATCGAGAGAGCTGGGTTTGTTCAATCTGTCCTGGGAGATACTCAAAACCTGACTGGACGAGGCTCCAGCTTTGAAGTTACACCCGGCTTTGAGTTTAGCCCTATTCTGTGCAGGGAGATGATTTCCAGAGGTCCCTTCAAACCTAGATTCTTCTGTTTAAATTTTAAAAGGAAGAAGAGCTCATCTCAGAGAAATTAGAAGGACTACTAAAAAGTAGTTTAATAGAACTATTAAAAAGTACTTTTAGGAGAGAAGTCTGTTAGCTCTAGAGAGAGGTCAGTTACAGAAAATAAATTTTTACAATATGATTGGGGGAAGGAAAAAAAACCCAAACAAAAAATTGTAGGTGATAATTCCTTCAACTAGGGTTTTTTTTTTCCCCCTAGGTTTAAAGCATGATATGAAAGAGTCCAAAGCTATGTACTTGTCATGATATACACAGGTTTAGCAAGCTCCCATACCAACAGTCATAAAGTAAATCTACATGATGCGGTTTGTCTGCCATTTTCAAGATATTTTCTCAGACATTATACCTCACAGTGACAACATATTGCTGATTATGGAAGAAATTCTTATTATTGCAGTTTGGGGTAACTACATTATTGGCAAACACAGATCTTATTTCCCTTGCAGAGTTGTTCATACCTGCATTCTCTTAAGATCTGTGATATTTCACTTTTGGAAGAGAGTGTTAACAATGGTCCAGCGGCACTAAGAAATCTACAGAATTGTATTAACGCTTCCAAATTAAATTTGAGCCAGCAAGCCCTCTAAACCAGTTTACTCTGAAAAGATCTCACTCATCAAGAAGTACTCTCCCACTCTCACGGTGACATAATTTGAATGGCGATTGCATCCTTCTTTAAAAAAAGAAGATTGAAAATAAACGCTGCACACAGTTGCAGCACCATGTCATTTTAAAGCTTGTGGGTAGCTATTATAGATGGAGCTCCCAAGGAACATAATCACTCTTCTTCAGTGGGGCAGATAATGAAGGGAAAAAAACAAAACAAAACAAAACCAAAAAACCCCCCAAAAAACCCACAACCCAAAAAGATTTCTTTTAAGTTTAGTAGCAATTTTTTAAAAAGCTAGTTTGAGTAGTCTTTGGTGCTGTGAAAATGAACATTCATCTAGTTAATCCACTCTTTCAGGTCATCGCTCTCATGTCTCTTCTTTTTTGTGTCAAACAGTAAAGTACAGCCTCTACAGCACCACACATCGCTCACTGCACAGAGACACTCACAACAACTATGAACACATCATGGTGGTCCTGGAAGTGGTGCAGGCACATAGCACGATGCCCCTCCTGGGCTGCTGGGGCTATCCTGACTCTCACACATGAGCTCTTCTGTCCACCTCAGCACAGTATCATGCAGACGTATCCTGAGTCTGAGGCCTGCTCTACACAAGGAAGTAAACCCAAAGCAATGCTTTTTTGACCCACTGTCCACATTCAGGTTCAGTTTATTCTCAGCACAGTCCTGCTGAGCCACATTAGCTCTAAAAGGATGACAACTGTCTTTTGTAAGACACAAACTTTCGCGGCAAATTGTAGAAGAGTTGACCACAAAAGCAAAATTTGGCTGACTTGTTAAACACCTACAGCTATACAGTCAGCTTCATAAAGCAGAACTAACTCTTTTGCATGTGGAGGAAACAAAAAACCCCCAAACAACGTAACCTTACAACCGTTCAAATTAAGACTTGCTGAAAATGTAGCAAGAGCAGAGACAAGGTCACCTCACCCTTAAAGAAGTCACTGAATCACACTGATGCCAGAGGAAGCCCACAATTTAAAAAAAAAAAAAAAAAAGCCCATAAATGAAAGAAGTCTTTTAACCTTTTACAGGCCTGGCAGCAAATTGTTCTGAACGTCAAGTCATCACGTAGTGCAAACTGATGCTCTCCCTGTCCTGCCTGCGATGACCGAGGAGGAGGAAGAGGGACACAGCCTTCCCTGCGCACTTTGTCCGCAGCCCTATTTGTGCCTTTTTGGCAGCCCCACTTGAACATTAGGACAAAGAGTTCTGCAGTTTTTAAGCATGTCAGTAATACTGCCCTAAGCAAGAAAGACAGTCAACACTTGTCTTTTACCTCCCTCAATGCACACAAGGTCATTTTTGACCTTCAGAAATAAGGGATGTTTCTTCCACAAGGTCATATCATTTAGCAGCTCTTTTCTCAGCCAAACTTTTGGGTTCGTTACGTTTCCTACAAAAGGGAAACTCGTAGAGAGCTGGTCAAAACAAATTGAAGCCAAGACTATGTGTGTTTTTTTGAGATCATGTAGCCTGTTACACTGAGGGTTAAATCTGGCTCTTCAGCTTGCCAGCTTCTGTACAGTGACCTTATGCCAACTGTAGGCTGATGGGCTTACCCAGCTTTTCAACAGTGATAACAGCTAATAAAATGGGTTGCATTAAACACGTTTGACTTTTTTTTCTTTTAAAGGCAGTTTGCCTCAGTCTTTCTGAATAAAATAGAAAAGAGATTAAAAAATTAAAATAAAACAAAAATCCAGTTGCTATTCCTTCTCACCAGTCCAAAGTATGAGGTATTATGAATATAAGATTCTGAACAAAGACACCTGGAGAACTCAATATTTGGAACAAAAGGTCTGCGTATTCAGCTAAAGGCTTTAAATGAAAATTATGAATGACCTCAGATACTGTGCTATTCAAAGGATTAGCTTTCAATAGTTTTATTCCTTCTTGAAGAGTAAAACCAGCAAAACATTATCAATTAATTTGGAAATGGGACCTAAAATGTCTCTTGTTGAAATCACCAATTCAAATGCTGCCCGGAGTGATAACGACCAGAAATTTCATAATCTATTGGCTATCTCACAGCCAAATCCCAGATGGAAATTCAGGAGCTTTCTGTTACTTCCCAGGAAGGCAGACAGGTAACAGAACCGGCATTTTTGCTGGTCTTCAGACAAAAGTCTTACTGGATGTGGGCTCCCCCTTTGAAATCTTGTTATTCAGACCCACCCATTTTCAAATGTTATTAGCATACAGTGACAAAATGCAAGATGACTTGTCCACAGAGAGGTCTAAAAACATGCAAGAGGTCATTAGTCTCACCATAAAAAAAACCCCTCCACCTTTAACCTCCCCACTAAAAATAAACACTGAGCATTTACATATAATTTAAGACAAGAAACAGTCTAATTGCCTAGTCAGACAATAGAGGTTTTCATTCCGAGTATCAGAGATGCTTTTTTTTTCCCCTGGAAAAAATATATCATTGCTTCCTAGTGAGAAGCTGCCCGCAAAGAAAAACCCAGTCCCAGGAACAAACAAATATTCTTTCTTTTAATGGTCCGAGAGCTGCTTTCTCTTACACCTGCTCTCCTCCCCCCAGGGTAAAAGCAGCTGGCTGTAGGATGCAACCATCACCATCTTCCGAACAGGGGTATTAGCTGGTCTTACGCTAAGTCCTAATAAATGACCAGGTACGGCATTAAGTTGTCCCAGAAGAAGGAAAAGTACTTCTGTGGAGAAGCGATACAAGTCCAGAATTTAGAAAGTAACAGACAAGCTTCTGCTGTATTTTTTTTTTTTTTTTGTGGACAGTTAGTTAACACAGCCCCCAGAGTCACAGGATGTTGGTTGATACAGAGATAGCTACACCCCGCATTAACGTAGTCCAGAAGCTTGTATGGGCTAAAATGAAAGAGAAAAAGCCCGTGAGCACTCTTACTGTGCACCTCACTTGCGGCCCAGAGCCAACATGAGATCGTTCACTAACGTCGCTGCTAATCTCAGCTCCAGCTATGTGCCCAGTGCTTTCATCTCCCAGCACGATGCTGCAACGCAGCACGCTGTCACGGCTTCTGGCTTGGAGAACTTCTGAACTAACCAGCAACAAGTCTTCCCAATTATTTTGGGCAAGAGCATCAACTTCAATTATAATCCCCAGGGCAATTCTGCAGTTTAAAGGTCAGGCCCAAAAGGGAAAAAAACAACATATTTGCTTAAAAAAAAAAAAAAAATCAACAATTATCTGTACACCAATATCAGGAGCCAAGATAGGAACTGCATCATATTCCAAATCCATGCCAGGAAAACCTTCAGATCTGCTTCTTTTGTAAATGGTACAGCTGCAAGTCAAAGATCAACATTATGCAGTGCTCTTTCACACACAGGTTGTTCTAAAACAAGGGAGGTTGGAATGTCTTTATTAATACAATAAAAAGCTTTCAGATGAATGTTAAAGTTATTTGTTTAAAAAACCACACAAGTAAAATAACAGAAATTGTAAAGAAAAAGGATGCTAGGAACCACCAGATACCATCATTAGAAAACTCTCATGGAACAGAAAAGTTTTTCGTAAAAAAACCCCGAATAGGTATTTAATATTAATCTTCGTTCTAATAGCCTGTTTAACTTCTCTGCATAGCTTCATATAGCAAACTGAGACCTGACAAGATAAAAATTATCTGGCAACACTACTTTCATCTTGGACTACACCAAAAAGGCTTGAGAACTATTTTGGTCAAATCTGTTAACATGGGAAAACTGGAGCCAAGAGGAAAAGGACAATTTCAAACAGAGAAGATATTTCATCCAAGTCAAGCCAATCATTTGTGGTTTCCTCCTTCCTCCTCCAAAAATTGCTAAAACAAGAGTTATTTGCAAGTTTAAGTGGTGCCAAACACTTCTTTTCTATTAAAGCAAACATGTCCCCGTGTTGTATGTTCCCTGCCCCCCCAAAGCAGCTTCCTCTCGCCTCCTTCAGCCAGCTCTTCCCTTGGTCTGTTCAATGTCCCTCCACCACAGGTTCTTCTCTGCTTGTTCATATGTCCTGCTGGTGCCATTACCATCACTTTCAGCTTCAAAATACTTTCCAAATTCACCACTGCGAGTGACACAGCTTTGGTGAATAAAACAACATTTTTCAAGCGTTTCTGGAAGCTTCAGTACTGATGGTACATTTTGCCTGGAACACAAGGTCTCAATTTCAGGTTAAAATAAATTGTTACAGCCCTTACATAGCCGAGGTTTTAGATGTTTAACTGTCTTTTAGAGCTCCCAGAGCTGTTGCAAGGCAGCATTGAGGTCATGAGGAAACTCCTCCCCAGGCGACCCCAAGAGCTGTGAAGCAAAGGGTACTACGTGAGGTAGAGCCTTCGTTCAGGGCTGGCTGCTGATAGTGCCACCGACCACAGGGCCATGCATTTTGGGGACAGCCCAGTAACTGCTCTCACAGCACAGGATCCAATACTATTACAAGTAGCTCTGGCTTCTTTGAGGAGCTCTGGCTGGGCTCCTTCGTACTTCAAAGCACTGAGCACATCACTTGACAGCCGCTTCTCAGCATCCCTCCTTTCTGGTTGTAGCCACAGGGTACCTAAAGCAGGATGGGACAAAGAATTCCCCTAGGCTAGGAAATGCATCCAGTCATTGCCCCCTCCCAAAAAAAGCACTAAAATAAAATAAAATAAATAAGCATAGAGGGGTGACCTTCTCCGTTCCCATCAAAACATTCTCACATCACAGCTGCCTTGTATACTTCATCATATTAAAACATGTTTCAATGTGAAGAACATCAACTAACTTGCTCTAAGAATTTAGGTTACTGGCTTAATCAAGTAGGACTTACTACTCACAGATACTCTAGAAAATTATAGTGTGGAACAAGCAACTTTCAGAGGTGCAAGACTTCCCTGAATCAGCAGAAGCTGAGCTGGAAAACGTGGGGTAACCTCGCCCCATATCACCTTGTCGCAAACAACATCAGTAGATCCATTCAAGTTGGGTACCTTTGATAGAAAAAAGGAGCTGCATTTTGGAAAGGACAGCAAGTTTAAAATTCATTCTCTCCCCTGTTGAAAAAATGATTTCACTCAGGCCATCTAATTCAAATCAGTTGATATTGCCAGGCTAGCCTTTTGATGGCTTTTTCAGATGAAAAATGTTCATTCAAATTCATGATGTACAAGGAGTAGAGCTGGTCAGGAAAAATCCAACAGTCATTTTCTGCAAGAAAATTTAGTTCTATCTATATCTAAAAGCTCCATAAAACTGTTGCTGATTTTATACTTCAGTAAAAAGTCAAGATGTCAAAGGTTCTATTTTGTTCCAAACAGGTGCCAATATTTTGAGTTGAAATCCTTGCTTTCATAGCAAGTTACCATTCAAAACAGTCAGAAGCAAGATGAGGTGACATGTTTTGATTGACTTGAAGTAATTTTATTTTTCATTTCCTCCAGTAAAAGTGCTGATATTTTTCAGTTTTGTTCCTGTTCCAAGTGAAGGAAAGTTCCGAAAATCCTTTACAAAATGTCATTGTTTTCCTGTGGCCAGTGGTAAGAACAACAACAGGGTGCTTCTCCTTGGCTGCAAATTCCCATAAGGTCAAGCCTGTTCCTAGTTTCAGGGCTCAAGGACATCTCCTGCTGACAGGTTTAACTTGATGACTCTCAAACCGAGAGGTGGCTTACCTGCCTGAAACCAAACCAGCACTTGAGCACGTTAAGAAGCAAGACAGCCCTACAGCACAGCACTAAGGAGGCCCACGTGCTCCTTAAGAAATGTTGTACGCTTCTTGGATGTACTGAAACAGCTTAAATCTTTCACCTTTCATCTGGATCTGTCATTTCTCAGTCTAGAAGAAAGTCAGGCACTAAGGGCAAAACCCATGAGAGGATGCAAATGCTAAAAATCCCAATTCTTCCACACCTGCACATTCGTCACCTATTGAAATACAAAATGTAAGGTTTTGGGTTGGTTTTTTTTTTTTAAATTGTTACTATCTTATCAAGAGCAACTTGGGGTTTTTAAACACTAAGAGCAAGCCACTGTGGTGCCAAGCAAGACAACCAGCAGGCAGGCAGATGCACCACTGGACTTTCACCTCTTTCTGAGGCACTTTGTATTGGGTGGCCCAGGCAGCATTTCCCCCAGCACACCGGCAGCTGGGAGCGCAGCTCCGAGGTGCACGATGTGTTCAGCACAGTGCAGCAAGCAGCTACATCCCTCACTCAGGGGTGCGAGATCCACAGGGGTCGCAACCGCCCTGGTAGCGAGGCCTCAGGATGCTCCACACCGAAGCATGCAAGCTCTTCCGTGGGTTTCACCCAAAGTAAATCGCTGACTTGCACAACACAGATCTGTAGGCTTTTTGTCACCAAAGGAGTCCTTAACTGCTAGATTTCAATGAGACTGCTTGGGTGACTTAGATTTGTCGGTCCTGTTTTTGGAGTAATGGGTCAAAATCACTTGCGAAGACACTTCTGTGGGAGCTGCAGGGGTGGGAATGGGCCAGGAGTTACTGGTTTTCTCCCTCTCGAAGGAAGGTCACTTTGACAATACACACTGCCAGCAGCAGACCTGCCCATAAAGCAAATTACAAAGCTCTGTCCATGACACAAACAAACACCATTATTATACATTCAAAATAGTGCCCAACCCGACTCAAGCAGAACTTTAGAAAACAAGCTTGAATCAAATATTAATGTGCGCCCCAGAGAGGAGGAGGAAGGGGAAAACACATGCATGCAACTCACTCTCTCTCTGAAGTAAAAACACTGTAATGCAGCAAGACAGCAAAGTGAAGATGCTGGTTAAATAGAAGTAATCGGGCATAAGGTGGCCAACAGCTCTAAGCCTTCTTTAACACAACTAAATATATGATGTTGTAGATGTATCACATGGCAGCCTTAAATCATCATGAAAGCACCAGGCAGTTTTCACTCATCTAGCCACAATTTTATTACACCATAAATCCAGCACAGACCATACAATGTCCACATTAGTATATTTGGTTTAATTCAGCTAAGCCATACGGCCAGTGGCCACAGAGGTCCTCTCCGTGTCAGACTCCTCCCATGCATTTCAGATGACACTGTTCAGGCATTTTATATAAAGTTATTGTGAAATCTAGCACAGTACCTCAAAAATATCTAGTTTGTCAGCAATGCTTTATCTTATTCAAATGAAATATACATTTGCCAATGGGCCCTAATTTTTAAATATACTTAAAATGAAAATTATTAATAAACAATTTCTCCCTACCATCTTCATCACTTCTGCCTTACATTGACTGCCATGCCCATACACCAAAGTTGTTTATCCTCCACTGAAGACATGTATTTATTCAACATCAAAACAATTTCTAGAGAAGCCTGTTCAGGGTTTTATACTTAACTGGTATTTCACGCCACTACATCTTTCACCAGCAGGCAACAGAGAATATCTGGAACGACATGCCTGAAGCTTAAACCGCAAAACACCACAGCCAGGGGCCTACCATTAGACAACCTCATATTGGAAATTCTTAGTTTTACCAAAGATGAGCCATGCAGATGAGGCCGTAATTTGTTAGAGGTGGCAAAGAAGCAGGCTTACAGGCACCCTCTAAGAAACATCTGAACGTTTCAACAAACTAAGAGAAATCTGCAGCCTACTACCAATCAAATACAAATGTTGAAGGCATTAATTAGGTAATCTTCCTTTCTCTGTTTCATCAAAATCACAGCTTTGTGGGGTAAAAAAAGCCTCAAGAAGGAACCCATTGTTTTTTCCAAGACTCCCTTCTTAAAATTGTTCTTTAAAAATTGTGAAAAGTCACAGATCTACTGACATCCATCAAGTGCTACCAGTTTTCTGAGCATATACATCAAGGCACTGAAAACTCCTGTAGCACTGGGGGGAATGTAACAACCTTTCTGCTTTGCCGATACTAAGTAAACGTTCAATTTAAAAAATGAACTTCTTTCTTGCCCAGTTTCCCACTGGGTCAAGCAGTGGCTGTGATGGATGTAACTGAGGAGTTGGAGATGCTGCCTTCCTTGCCCTTCCCACTCTGGTATTTTTCTTCTGGCCTCCTTTGTTCACTTAACAGAAATTTGTCTGAAGTGTGTTTTTACTCCTTCACTGCATGACAAACCCACACAGTCAGAAGACAGGCTTATAAAAACCACAGATCTCCAGCAGGGAGCTCGACGGTGGGTGTAATATTGGACACAGCTCTCCATTCATCATGCACATTCTCCGGATTTCAAGTTGACAGTGTCCCTTTAGCTTACTGTTCCTCCTCACGGGAGATCAGAGGAGTCAAACCTAATGAAAACACTTCCTCCACCAGCATATAAGCAAACAGATCTTCACCTGCAATTGTTCTAAGCTTGGGCCACAGAATGCTAGTTAAAAAGATATCAAGGAAAAAAAAAAAAAAAAAAAGATGGGTGTGTGGGGAGGAGATACTGGAAAGTGTTACAGCTGCAGGGATGGTGGAAGGAAGGATGTGGGAGTTAAGGAGGTTGTATACAAGGAGGAAAATGACAAGGTCTCAAAGGCGTTCCCAGTACTGTACATGCATTTCAAAAGCCCGGTCTGTTCCCACTTGTTATTTAGCATTTTAAGAATCAGAGCGTTATCAGAATGATTGATGAACAACCGCAGAGGGTTGCTTTCCACTCAGCCTAAACCTTCTACTCCAGCACCGACCAACTCAGCCCTGCCCTCCCTGTCACTGCTGAACAGACCAAGACATCAGGGTCTTGTTTTCACAAAGTGACCCCCTTCCCTCCCCAGCCCTCTCCTAGCACTCACGCACACGCACAATCCACACAGAGCAGAAATAAGGCAAGTTCCCGAGGAAGCAGAAGCCAAACCGAGCGTGATTAAGGAGGTCGGGCGACACACACACCGTAGCTCTGCAGACGCAGCAAAACGCTGGCACCCACGGTGTGCCGTTTGGTATCTCTCTAATCTAAAATGTAGCTGGAGAGGAACTGGCACCAGATCAGCGGCCTCATCTGGGGAGGAACAGAGAGGCTCTAGGGGAAAGACAAGAAACAAGCCTCTTTTCACATCCTACCACCCTTGGGCATTTTGTGCGTCCCTTCTTTCCTCCCTGAAAGAGGCCTTTGTCACAGACGCGCAAATCCTATACGATTTATTTCAGAGGGAGAGAAGGTCTTTTTATTTATTTCCCCCCCCCCCCCTCCCCTTTTTCGCAGTTCGGCGGCAACAAACACAGCCCTGTGCTGCGCCCCCCTCCCCTCCCCCTGGCTCACTGCCCCGGGGGGGGGGGGGGGGCCACGACGGGGACGCGGACACGGGTGACCCCCGGGCACGCAGGGCCCGCAGCCCGCCCGCCCCGGCCCCGCACAGCCGCCGCCGCCGCCCCCGGCCCTCCCAGAGCCCCAGGCCTCGGCCGGCGGCTCCCGGGGGGGGGGGGGGGGGACAACCCGCAGCAGCGCGGCCGCCTCCCCTCCCCAGCAGCCCCCGAGCCCCCGCACCCCATCCCCGCTCCGGCGCACAAAGGAAACAAACGCGCCGCAGCATCCATCCCCCGTCCCCGCTCCCCCCGGGCGGCGGCGGCGCGGCGGGCTCCGGCCCCTCCGTTACCTGAGGCGGCTGGGCTGGGCTGGGCTCGGCGCAGCGCGGGGCCGGGGCGGCGCCGCCGCACTCACATCCTCCTCGCTCCGCTCCTCCGCCGGCTGCCCCCGACCGCAGCGAGGGGCGCCGCTGCGGGCGCCGCTGCCTCTCCCCGCGGGCAGACGCGCTGCGCCGAGCCCCGGCCGGGCGCGGAGGCGGCGGCAGCGGCGGCTTCGTGCGGCGGCGGAGCCGCAGCCTGGGCAGGGATGAGCTCGCACGGGCGCTCCGCGCTGCTGCCGCTGCTGCCGCCGCTGCTGCTGCTGCTGCTGCCTCGCCTCCGCTCCGCCCGGGCGCTCCCCTCCCACCGGGGCTCCTGACAGATGGCGCAACCGCAGCGCCGCCACCGCCGCCGCCCGGCCCCGCTCGCCCGCCCGCACGGAGCCGGCAGCCGCCTCCCCCCGCCCGCCGCTCCCCGCCCCGCCGTGGGGGCGGCCCCCAGACTGGCAGCGCCGCCGACCTATGGCGAAGCGCAGCCGGCAGCCGCCGCCGCTCTGATTGGCGGGCGGCGGGGGAGGCGGGGCGGGCCTGTCGGCCGCTCAGCACCCGGTGGCGGCGGCCGCGGGGAGGGCAGCGCCCGGCCGCCGCCCCCGGGTAGCGGCAGCCGCTTCGGGCGGCCGGCGGGGCCGTGCCGGAGGCTGCCCCGGGCTGGCCGGGAAGAGGAACCCGGGGCGAAGTGGAGGGAGAAGGAGGAAGAGGAGGGGTGGCCGGCCCGTGGCGGGGGTCGCGGCCGGCGGCCGCCACCGCCGGAGCGGCTCCGGTTGCCCCGGGCCCCGCTGCGTGCACTCCGCCGGGGCGCCTCGGGGAGGCGGGAGGCGGGGGCTGAGCGCCTGAACATCCCCGATGGATGGGAGAACAACCTTGAGCAGATTATGCCTCTTTGTAAAAGCCAATGTCTTGGTTTATTATGATTTTTTTATCCCTAGTTCTTGAAATTGGCCATAGTGGGTTATAAGGCAACGGCGGTAATGAAATACATGGAGGTTTTCCAGGGTTATGGTTTTATTCCATTTTTCGCGCTTAGTCGCAGAGTATTTCAGCTGGCCGTGTCTGGAGGACTGTCAGCCCCACCGTGGCCACCTTCCAGGGGTGTAGCTGCCGTCCCCGCAGCACAGCTGGGCTACCCAAAGACGTGCAGGCTTTGCTGTCCTCCAGCCGCGGTGCACCTTGCTCCACAGGCAGGTGTTCGGAAAAGGTCTCTGTTCATTTTGTTCCCTTCAGGTCCTCCGCAACGCCGTAACTCCTCCTGGCATTTCTCGAGGTGTTCGCGTCCACCTCCAACGCCCACTGCCAGCACCGCATGCTCCAGCTTCAGGTCCCCTCTCCAACACAACCATGCCCGTGACCTCAGATGCTCCTGTGTTGACAGATTGGCACATCTCGCTGTCGCTCATCTCCTAGGCTTGGAAAGCTCTTTTGCCTTAGCACTGAAGAAATCACAGTTTAGGCTCCAACAAGAACAGGAGACACATGTAAAATACAGATGCAGAGGGAGAGCAACTTAATAAGACATGTTGAAATAGCAAAAAGACCTATAAGACAACTTTTCAATAAATAAGGTCTACATTTCTCTCTCCCGTCTCCTCCCTGGATTTCATTTTTGGCTGCCAGTATTTAGCCAAAGAATGATTTCATCTTGATGATTTGATTTCCTGATGAAATTACAGTTTTACAGGTTCAAATGTAACCTTGTTTTCTATCAGAATGTCTACGGCCGTGTGTTTAGAACAAAAAAGTGTTTCACTTCTCTGTCTAGATGACCATGTGTGTTGTGTGTAGGTGACTCTTGATCATTACATTTCAGGACCCTACAGAGTTTGTTCCACTAATTCATATAAAGAATTTGGAGAGGATGGGAATTCCAGAAGAAAATGTCATTCGTGTCACTTCTCATTTAAAATCTGATAATAGATATTTAACCAAACAGAATTTTCAGGCTCCTAGGTAGCTCATTTTTAGTTTCCCTCCTAGTCTTTCCATGCAATTTTTTTTTTAAATTTATTTTACCATATAGAAGATATAAACAGCACAGGAGTAGAAATGTATAGATCAATTGAAAAAAACAATGTTTGCTTTTCAACCTGTTGGGCAATAACAGCAGCTCAGTGGAGAGGTCTGGTTCTGCCTTTCCAGAAACACCAGATGGGATCCTGATCCTGTGGACTTTGAGGAGTTCAGGCTGCAGCCACTGGGCCAGCAGCAGGCACTGGCTCAGGCCAAACGGAGCTGCTGGTCAGAGACCAGCCTCAGCTGACCCAGCGCAGTCTGGAGAGAGAGCAGAGTTACGGACTTCCAGCTTGGAGACTATCAGCACTGCAAATGGTGCAAAAATGTTTGCCTTTTTTACAGGCTTATGCATAATCTTACCTCCCCACAAGTCTATAGAGGTTTATATTCTTGGGGATCTTAGGCATCTTGGAAATTAATCAAAGAACCAGATGTTCTTCCTGCAAAAGCTATAGGAAAGCAATGCACTTAATTTTATAGTCAAGAAACTGGGAATAAACAAACCTTGTCCAAACCTTTGAATGCTCTTGCTGTGAATTAAAACCAGAATGGCACAAAGAAAAAAAAAGCAAACAAAAAACAACCCGTCACTCTCTTTTGAGCCAAACCTGAAAAGAACCAACTAATCAATGAAAGCAGACCAAAACAATATCACACATCAGCCACAGAACCGCTCTAAGCCTGGGCAGATAAACTGGCTTGGCAGCATGCCGTAGAAAGTCTGACGCTCTGAGCTAGTACAGCTGAAGAGGAGCGAGGTGTGGAGTCAGAAACCAAGTTGCATGGGAGGCATAGGAAGAAGCCTTGGGTTTCCCCTTTAGGGGAGCTGTAATTTCTTTAGGATCATAAAGACCAGCAGAGCTGCTGTGAGTTCCTGCAGCCCCCGTGGGAGAGGTTAGACGTGCTGGAGTGTTGCCTCTGCAGGAGTCGAGCCCGCGTATGCCCACAGCAGCTCCTCCTCACACAAGTCTTGTTCTTTGGTCCTCGCCACCATGATGTGACCATACTGATGTCTGCCTTCAGGAATCACCCAGAAAATCTGACAGGCATCCTCCCAGCCAAACAGAAGAAATAATTAAATTTACCTACATAATACAGGAACAGCTCTTTACATTCTCCTCTTACTCCCTCAACTTTTCTAAGTGTCTTAGCCTTAAGTCCGCAGTGCTGTTTTCTCCCACCTTCATCTATGTGGCCTTCCTCCTCATGCCAAACTACTTTCTCCTTCTTTCTTCAATCTCACTTAAAACACTTACCCATTAAAATCTTGAAATAATGTCCACTGAAACGCTGCTTCCCCATCAGCCATTTTCATGGAAAACATGGAAAATACTGTCAAAATCTTAATTCTGCAAAGTCGCATGTGCTAAATGATGCAGTGTCAAGATTTTCCCCTTTCCTTCCTATTCTCTGCTCTGATCTCCCTACAGAGTTGCAAAAAGCCATGCCATTTTTGCAGCTGAGCAATATGAAAATTACAGAGCCTGATTAGGATTTATTTGTATTAATAATTTAGCATCTGGGAATGCAGTGCAATAGTCACAAAATGACATGAGTGCCTGTCGGCCTTCTCAGAGGGCAAGAAATCAGTGACAGATATCATGAATGTATGCTGAATAAATAATAGCCACAGTTTGTACTAAAAGGTAATATTCTGAGAAGCAAAACATGCTGAAGTTTGTAATAGCAAGGAGATGTAAAGGCAGCTCTTTTGTAGAACAGGGTAGGACATCAGTTCAATTTTCTTCGTTGTTTCAAACCACTGTTGGTAAAACTAGCCTGCCTCTCAGAAAAACCCATCAGCATTGCTTGCTGGATTCTTCTGAGCCATAATATTTGTAAAAGCGAGAACCTTAAGAAGCTTGTATTTTAAAAGATCCCCGAAGTGGTAAGCTGTGCAGTGTCTTTTTTAATCACAAATTTTTTGATTGAGACTACCTTTCAGAAGGATAACCAAGTGTCATGTTCAAATTCTTCACTCAAACCAGTACACTAATCACAGGCTAATAGCTCACTAATCGGCTTCACCGTTTTGTATCCTCTCTTATGCTTCCTCCCTTTCTACATTGCTAACTCGGCAATGCTTCCATTCCTTTTGGTTTTGGCTGTGTGTATTTTACCAGCTATAGCCTGTCATGTATAGCATATTATAATAATAATTACAGACTAGTGGGGAAAAAAATGGATCTGAACTTGCCTACAGTATTTTAAGAGGCTGACAGTATTTGCCTGAAACATCCCACTGTGTTTTCAGGAGGTGCTTCGGCTGGGGAGTGCTAAATGGGTCCCTCTGACTCACGGGTGATTCCTGCCAGGGGATGCTGAGGTGGCAGGTCTGCCTCCCTGGGGAGACCGTCTTCGGGGTGGGAGCAGCAGCCTGGAAGTGGAAGGGAAGGGTTTGAGCTGAGCTGTTCATCCTGCTCGTCAGCACTGATCACGCGAATACGCAGGAGCTGAAGGAAAGGTATTGGCAGGGATAGGAAAAGAGCACTTTGCATTTTGTGTAATAGGCAGACCATTTGCGGGAGCAGGTAGACAGAGGAAATGTGATCACAATTATGTTTTTAAAGAATAAACAGAAGAGGCCTTCCTTATTGCTGTAGAGAGCCTAATCTCAAATGTTTACATTCATACCAACCTGCTTTTCTTCTTGTGTTAGAGTGTCCCTAAAACACAGATTCCTCAGACACTGCACAGAGGTTTTCCCAAACCAGCAAAGCAGGTGCTAAAGTATAAGAATAACATCTTCAAATGGGATCGTGCATTTTCTAGAAGTTAAGTGTCTGTATTTATAAGCCTTGGATGTGTTTGCACTCTGTGGCTACACGTGGACATGGGTAAAAAAACCACACATGGGGCTACATGAGGAAGACCAGAAATAACATAAAAATATTAAATCCATCTTTTCATAACTTCCAGACTTATCAAAAGTCACATCATACTAAAGTCAGAAAAAAAATCTTACTCTTATTTTACTTACTCAAATAAACATTTTAAAGTCTTTGTGAAAGTTGGTTAAATGTATTGACTTTCAGTAAAAATATTTTTTTAAATGACAGTGAGGAGCCTGCGGGAGAAGGACACTGGGAACAGCAGTGCATCTACAATCCAGCCAAGGAATATATTAATTCTTTTTTGAGGACAGTATCTTTTTGAAGATACAGGAGGAAGCCTGTATATTACATTGCATAATTTTGTAGAAAGGAAGAACAGTTAATACACTTAAAGATGCATCATTGTCCTCCTTCTGCTGTCAGCATTAGCCCTCTGCTGAGCATCAGAGGAATGCTGGGGAGGCTGGCTTCCTGTGGTGGAATAAACCTGGAGCAAAAAGCCCGAGTTTATTCTTAAATATCACTTTCTTCATTTACTTATAGAGACCAGCCCCATAGCAGATGCATTCATAAATTGTAGACATACACCCAGTCTCCCAAAAGATAGGCCCACATAGGGCTTTGTGATTCCCAAAAGCGTACACTTTCCCATGAATTATCCCCAAATGCCAAAAAATAAAAGTAAACTGTTTCTTGTCTGTCACTGTTCGTCTCCAAGCCACACTGTGTAACAGAACTGACATAGCAGTCTTCAGGTCTAAGATGTAAGTGGGTGCTAAGAAATAACTTACCACATAAGGATACCTCAGATTACCCGAGGGAAAAGTTTGATTTTAGTGCTTCCATCCTCAACATTTAAAATGGGGATAACAATGTCTTCTTACTTGTGCAGCGTGAAGATTAATTACTATTTGTAAAGAATTAAAGATATTCTGGGCAGGCTGTACTGCAGAAGCTCATGAAGAAAATTAATAATTCTGTTCCTATTGTGGGGCTGGATTTCTGCTCAGCGCCACCTCTGAATGTGAGGAGAGCAATATTTCTGTTTTTCTCTTTAATCCTCTTGGCCATTACGTCACCAAATGAGTCAGGATTCTCTGGAAAAAAAGACCCACGATCCTGTGACTAACTACTGCATCCACTCAGAGAGGCTACAGCAAGGTTATGTAAACCGTTCCAGTTCTGGCACTACCCAACTGTTGAACACTTGACCTTCCACTTCTCATGTTCTTTTAATCTATTTTTGGATGTGATTTCCCTTTTTTTTTTTTTTTTTTTTTTTTAATGGTAGAATGACCCAGGGATCTCTCATATGGGAGTAGTCTTGTTCCATATGTATCGTTAGCAAAGACATATGCTAATGAGCTTATTAGAGGGTTGGGAGAGTCATTTGGCTGCCTGCACTCCTCCTCCTGCAGGCTGCAGAGTTACCACCCAGAAGCAGTGGGCTGTCATCATCTGTCTGGGGCAACAATTAGGAAGGTGCAAAGTGCACATCTTACCAGCGAGTTTCCAGCTCTCTGCTGACAGTGGAGTGCTGGTGGGTGGTCCCACGGTTTGGGGCAGGGGCCCAACTTCTCATAGATTGTCTTACTCACCTTCTTTCCCAAATCTACCCCTTTCTACTCATGCTCATAGAGGCTGTCTTCACTCTAGTGTCCCATGCATTCATCCCTGTCACATACCTAGGGCCCTGAAGTACTGCTATACTGACACTGACCCTATATAATGACATGCTAACTTGCAGACTGGATTCCAAGTAAGGATTAATAAGATTTGCGTTCGCTTTCAGCTTATTAATCAGAGCCTCTCCTGCTGCTGTTATCTCCAAGGAAAACACATGCAAGCCAGCAGTGTGTTCATCGTGCTCTTTGCCCACACTGTGTCTGCTGGTACCTGCAGACGGATGTGATTCAGTGTGAACCTCCTATGAAACAGCCATCACCTTGGCTGTCACCACATTGGCAGCACCACGAGCTGTTGTTGTGGAGCTGCAGGTTTGAGTGCCACTGCCCTCATTTTGCCCTTTCTCACCTCTTGTAGTATTTTGAATTGACAATTTTGTTGACAATGTCAAAGTGAACGTGTGCCCTCATCGGCTTAATTTCTAACTAGGAGTCTTCTCTTGCTTGGGGATTGTAATTGTATCCATCATTAAGGATGAATTCTGGATCCTTCAACTGAAGAAAAAACAATAATCATGGCACTGTGCCATAGCTGCTTGTATGCAGATAGACCATGCTCATCATTTGGATATTCCCTAGTTTGCAATGGAAAACACATATAGGATGTAGCGAAGCCAGGCAGAAGGAGAAACAAAATAAACACAGCCACACTGCTCTCTAAGATAGACACACAGCCACGTGCAGAACAGATCCATCAGCACTAAGCTGGTGACTACCCAAGTGAAGGTCTAAAAACTCTCTGTTTCCACCCAGAAAGAGTATCTGCTCAGTGCATGCAACCAAAAGACTGAAACAGCTGATCATCTTGCTGAACAGTTCAAGATTCATGTGGTTTTCAAATCTTAAAGGACTTAAATATAAGAATTTTAAAGACTTAAAAGAAGATTCCTCAACAAGCCTCCAGAAGCTGGAGCTGTATGTAAGGGTACAGTGCAGTTTCCCGTGTAAATGCAGGATTTAAGATGGATCACACGTAGAATTGTTAAACCACTAAGTAGAAGAGAGAAAACATGAAAATATACCCATATGAATACAAACCCCAAATGCATAGAGGTAAAAAAGTAGACAGACAAAATCAAAAGGGAAACATGAATAATCTGGGGGGTAATAGAAGGTGCCCTGCGTAAAGACTTTGAATACGACAATAATCATGGAAAGATAAGCCATTGAGATCAAATGTACTCATAAAAGAAAAAATATAAAATAACATTGTCAAGGAGGCAGGAAGTGAGACCAAGAGTGAGATTTTGCAGGCACATAATATTAATGCAGTACAAAGGTGTGGAAAAAGAAATGCTGCTGTAAACCTCAGACAACCTCATAATACAAATACAAGATGGCATCAGAAAACCCTGCCCCAAATCAAACCCTGTGACACAAACAAAAAACCCCTCAGGAAATCAAATGCAAAACAAGCAGTAGGGCGGTAGTAAATATGTGAAGCGATAAAGACTTCCTCAGCGCTCTTTTAGAGATGAACTCAGTCAACCAGGGCCAGTTAGAGTACTATAATGGTGTTAGGATGGTGTAAAAATCAAGCTGCCATCATTATTCTGAATCCCTTGAGGGTGAGGTCAACAGGGCTGTTGTGGGTGTCACCGCGTGAATGACTATACCAACTGGGCCAGGATAAGCGCATCTTTTGTTACACAGATCATGATGACTCTCTGTGCATGAGTGTTTCTCTGCACCCTTCTCTTGTGCACTTTTGCTACCCAACAGGATGCTCTTTCTTTTCAGATGCCTATGCTTTGCTTCACTTCAGTGCTTCCTTCATTTGAGAGCTTAGAAGAGTTGGCTGGTAATCAAACTACTTTTGCCCAAAAGTGCCTTTCAGGTGTCCCTGAAGCATTTCCATGAGGGTGCTTCCACTTTCCCCATGCTATGACTGGATGAGGAAAGGCTAGGCAAGCACCATAGCCAGACAAGCTGCACATCTGCAGACAACCGGAGTTCATGACTAAATACCTCAATGAGGATTATCTACTTTGGAGAAGCAGAATGATTCCCAGCACTTCATGGCAAACAGCAGTAATGGCAAGAGCACTCAGGTAAGTCAAAAGGGTTCTCTGCAAGATTATGGGCCTCATCTAGATACAGACAGTCGGGAATGGCATTTAGGATCCTACCTGCAGAAGTGACTAATGCCTGTCAACAATAGGAGTGGGATTAGTTGGATCTACTGGGAGCAGTGTGTATCTCACAATCTTCTGCTGCACCAACAAGGAAACTGCATGACAGCAGCTGGAGCTGATTGTGGCCACAACCTGTTTTGAGAGAGCTCAGGAAGTGGATTAAAATTTGGCTGAAAACACAGTGAAATGCAATTTTCTGCCATGTCATTCACAGGTATTTGCTGACCTCCCAAGGATTATGTGCCAAAGAGGTAAAAGCAACACAGTTGCATCTAAGGTAATTTCTAAAGGGCTTTAATATTAGGTTTTTAAACTAGCTGATACTATTTCTGCTGTTTTCCCACCATCAGACAGCTGCTGACTTCTGAAAAAAAGAAAAAAGATAGCTTAGATATGGTTACCACATATAATCATTACATACCACCAGGGAAGAGGTGATCATTTATCCTGTCCCAAAATATGGCAGTATGACTGAAAAGGCAACCACACGATGTGATGCTAGTGAGTTGTAATTTGGAGTACCAATTCCTACAGCAGAGACAGCTGGTAGCTTTTGGACTGAGTTCATTATCACTACAGAGCCAAGAGACACCCGAACCAAGAAGAAATGTCTAGCAATCATGTTCACTGTGAGTCGTTTCATCATTAAGTTTGAGGATGTAAAGCAACTGATGTAGAAAATGACACTAAATCACTAGAGAGCATTTTAAAGGAGTTATTGCTAGTGACTGTCCATGATGCTGAAACTGCAATGCTACAATTTTGAGGTACACAACGAAAAAAGGGAATTAGATATACATAGCTGACTTCATTTCCTGGTTGTGAAAGTACAGCAAATGAACCAAAATATGAGATCCTCAAATTGCTAGAAAAACAGATACAGAAAGGCATAGAAAGCAATCAAGCCAATTATTTACCATTGTCAAGGAAGCATCTGAAAGGAATCTGAGAACAAACCATATGAAACAAGTGCTCATATCTATCATTTTGTGGAGCTGGGCACATGCCAAAGGAGAACTCCCACCCACATGCATAGAGTACTTGAATTATTGAGACAGTCTGAGCATACGAGATAGCATCATAGTTAAAGGCAGTTGGCTCGCAGCGCTTGGATCACAGAAGCTTCTTCAGAGCGCCTTCTGAAACTGAAGTGTGTCTCCAAAAACCTGGAGATGTCACTGGTTGGCAGACGTGACCGGGGATATCAAAGACCTGGTAAACAGTTGGGGTTCATATGGGAATGTGCAAAACCAACCCAAAGCTGATGAAATGTACACAGCATTTGGTTTGTCTGTGCTCTAAATAAGGGACAGCGTGGGAATGAACTTGAGCATTGGTAGCATGTTGTCCGCACTGTTTAATTGTCACTCCTGGCTTCTCTTGGATGACTCAAACTTAGCTTTCTTCAGGACAGCCTTCTGTGTAGGTGACTACTGTCCTGGCTTTGGCTGGAATAGAGTTAATTTTCTTCCTAGTAGCTGGCATAGTGCTGTGTTTTGGATTTAGTATGAGAATAATGCTGATAACACACTGATGTTTTAGTTGTTGCTAAGCAGTGCTTACACTAGTCAAGGACTTTTCAGCTTCCCATGTTCTGCCAGGTGCACAAGAAACTGGGAGGGGGCACAGCCAGGACAGCTGACCCAAACTGACCGAAGGGCTATTCCATACCATATGACATCATGCTCAGTATATAAGCTGGGGGGACTTGGCTGGGGGGCAGTGATCGCTGCTCAGGGACTGGCTGGGTGTTAGTCAGTGGGTGGTGAGTGGTTGCATCACTTGTTTCTTTTTCCCTGGTTTTTTTTTTTTTCTCTCAGTGTTCTTCTTTTCATTACATCTTTACATCATTATTATTATTATTATTACTACTACTATTATTATTATATTTCAATTATTAAACTGTTCTTATCTCAACCCATGAGTTTTCTTACTTTTGCCCTTCTGATTCTCTCCCCCATCCCACTGGGTGCGGGAGGGTGAGTGAGTGGCTGTGTGGTGCTTGATTGCCAACAGGGGCTATACCACGACACTACCCTGTGGATGGGTGGACATGATCTAGCCTAGTCTGTTCCACTTGGAAATTGGGACCAGGGATCAGTCCCTGACCATTCCTCATTCGATGGCGTAGACATAGATATTTACAAGTGCCTCAGACAGAAGTTAAAGCTTGCTCGTCCCCTCCCATCCACACCGCAGATGCTTTCCACTACTGCCTAACAGAGCTGACCTAACCGAGGCCCTGAAGTTGCCTTGGCTGCTCATCCCTGTCTGTGCACACATTGTGGTCTGTCTCTGCTGGGAAGCAGACGACTGTCAGACACTGCACTGACCAAAACAGGAATCATTTCAGCAGGCCTGGTACCCTCAGCCTTGTGCTTTCAGATAATGGCCCTGACTTGGGCCGCTCTGTTCAGATGATTTACCTTGGCAGAGGAGTTCTACGTCACCATCGTGTTACAATGGCAAAGCTTAATCACTGCTTAAAATTGCTGCAGCCCTATTAAAGAAAGCTGCTAAAAAGAAAACATATGTCAAACCACTCCTGAATGGAGAAACATTCCCTGCAGAAAGTCTTAACAGCAGTCTGGTAAAAATGCTTGCTGTCAAGATGAATATATACCTTTGGTACTTAGCTCCGGCAAACAGCAGTGGTAGTAAGAGAAAGAAATAGGACAAAAGGGAAACACCTGTGGGCCAAAGCCTGCCACTGTGGGCAAGCTACAGTCCTCTGAGAACTTATGTTAAATTGATAAAGTCAGACAAAAAAGTATCGGCCCATAATGACTAAATACCACAGCACCAGAAGTGCAAGGCCATTGGTTGTCAGCAGGAGAAAAACCTGATACATATTTCAGTATCAAGCACCTGGAAAGTGTACATCTGACTTTTTACAATACCTCACAAACCCAGAGGGTTTGCAGCCAAGAAAGCAGGTCACCCAAAGAGAGATTATCTCTAGAGATAGTAGGTTAAGTACTATAATGTAAAAAAGGAGCAGTATTCACACACTCATTTTTTGAGACAAAATGAAATGCTGCGGGGCAAATCACCCAAGTAGGGGGCATTATATGAGGACTGGGTGTGGGATCACGTCTAGGGACCTTGAAAATTCAACCCGTAGCATTTGATAAATGCAGAGAGCTGCACTGTAGCTCTTGGCTACGCTGGTACCGGCAACTGCAGTAGAGTGGGAGTAGCTGGGGAAGGCAGGGGCGCCTGCCAAGGGCTGCCTGGAAAGGGGGGCCCGGTTCGTTCCCTGCACCGCTGCCATGTGAACAGCTCCATGCCCCTTGCCCAGCACACACGGTGAAGGGATTGGAGCGGAACAGCTTATTATCTTGTCTCTCCCTCTTTCTGTCTGTGCTTGTGTACGGAACAAGAGGCATGATGTTTTGGAAGGACTTGAAGGCCAGCCAAAATGAAAGCGAGAGAAATCATTGGAGCAGCCAATAGGCTGCAGCAAGAGGAAAAAGGGGACACTGAAGTAAATAGCAGTCTTTCCATTAATTTCAGGGCAGGCTGGATCAAACCCGTTTAAGCCCAAGGCTAGAAACAGGAAACATCATGCTGAATATTAGGAAACAAACTGTGGCAGTGAGTGCAATCAAGCAATTTGTGCACAGGGAAGGAGCAGACACATTGCCCTACTATGGATGGCGACATACTATTACAGCGCTCTAGAATCCTTTAGAATGAGCTCCCTCACTGTTATCTCTTTATTAAGGATTTTTTTGTTTTTAATCCATTGTGCTCTGAAAGCAAAATACAAAGGGAACCCTCTTCTTCCCTCCATCCTTAGGAATAACAGGCCGTTTCAGGCAAAGAAACCTCTGACACTTCAAACAGCAGCAGTAGAGCTAACATTCTTTAATGAATTATTTGGTGACATAACATGACAGTGCCCAAGAGAGTCGTACTTTGAAAAATACTTTTGTTATTTAAATTTAAGGAAAATTTAAATCTCAAGCCAGGAGTCTCCCTTTTCTCTTTGGGGCCTGTTACTTTGTTCTGCTTTGAGGCGTGCAAAATTTACTTTGACATCCCATGGTTTTGAAATATTTTTAGTGAAAGCTGATTTTTTGACAAAGCAATCTAATTTTCAGAGGTTTGTGTTTCAAAACCTCACTGATGCTTGGATTGAAATGGGCCAGATTCTCAGCCCTACAAAAAGAGCAAAAAGCCACGTTAATTGCCCAGTGAGGCAGTTCCCATAGGACAAAGGGAATCCTTAGGTTCAGCACAGTGAAAAAAATCAAGGGACTTCACTATGAACATGTCTTATGGATGCTAAGAAACAGGAACAGTTAGGTAAAACTAGTATTTTACATCACACCTCATGTGGTGTGCACTTTACTCGCTTACAGTCTTCTGAATCTCTGTGGATGGTTTTCTCTGCAAAATGCACATTGCTAAATACTATCACTGAAAAAAGTAGAGCTGGGAAACCCTCCATAAATAATGCCAAAATGCTTAGAAAATCAGCAATCTATGGCTTCTCCCCCTTGTTCTGATCTGGGTTATTCTTGCGAGCTGTTGCTGGCACAGTGCTTGTCTCGAGTCCCGCATCTTTTTTAAGTGCAGAGACTCAAGATCTAATCAGTATTAATGACACTAGCAAACTAAGGGCATTACCATTTAACACTGTGCAGCGCGGCACACTGCAGAGCTCCCCCAGTTAGCATCACATGAGCTCTCCCAGAACAGGAGAGCCATTTCATTGTGCTGCTTTTTTTCAAACAAATTTGCGACTTTGGTGAAGTTCTGCTACTTCGGGAACTCAGGTAAAGACTTCTGCTAGGTGCTTTGTATGCCTTGTGCCACTTACCAGCAATTTGGAGCAAGACTTTCGGCATCTGATGGGTTCAGACATGTTAATGCTATGCTCTTCAGAGTAGATCTACCTGTAAAAGCAACTAGAGATAATAAATGCAAGATTTGGATGGAGGAAAAGAAAGGCAGACACTAAGACTGGAGGCCTGGCCTAGGTAAAAACTAAAACTTGCCCATAACTGTTATTTTGTCCATACCCTTAATAGAATTTAACTTCTGTTCTCCTTAGTATTAGTTTGGAAGTCAGCAGCTGTGGCAACACGTATGTGCTGGGACAGCTTTTCTAGATGGAGGGAGTTCTTTGTGGACGTATGCTGTGCTGCTCATCGTAAAGATCTGAGAATAAGCAGCACATCCGACCTTGCTGTGTCTCATACCCTGGGCAATAAGGAGAGGCAGAGCTGCTCCTTCTCCTGCCTCCTTATAGAGAGCATGAAAGGCCTCTCTTTCCTTTTACTGCCTGGAAAGGATTATGAGCTTGTGGTCTTAGATGAAAGGATGTCTGCAGGAGATGCCATGCCTGGACAGACCTAGAAAAATAGCGTTTGAATAGTGTCTTCCTTATTCATGCTATATATCCCAATTTGAAAAAACAGCCCTCCGAAAAGCTCTTGCTCCTTGCTGCCATTTCACAGTGGGCTCAAACCTGAAGCTTTTCTTCCCATGTGGGGAAGGAGCACAGGAGGAACCTACTGTTCCTCTACCAGCTCCTGTCATGCCTCCAGAGCCAGTTGCTGTTCCTCTGGTAGCCCTGCCTCCAGCACACTCACTGGGCTTACTCCAGATATACTCACACTGTACATGTAGAGGGGCCTTTGCAGAATTACAAACCCAGCCAGATTTCCTAGCAGTTACACCAACTTGTACACCAAAGAGCAAAGCTGTCTTGGAACCGCAGTCAACAAATGCAGTAGCTAATACTACGTTGCATATCTAATGTTGTCATTTTCCAGCTTGTGAGTTATAATAGATCTCCAGTGTAAGGATCAGTTATTGACAGTGATATAATCTGTGCTAGGACAATTATGGAGCAGTTTCAAAGTGGCAAGGAAGGAAGCGAACATGTTATAACAAGGGTATTTTTTTTAGAATAGTAGCTGCATGAAGGTACAAATGAAATGCTAGAAATAGTTCTCAAGAGTGTTTGGTCAGTCAAAAGCCAGGTGAGATGTTAAAAAATGTCCAATAAATACCATGTGAGGATGTATCGCATATCTAGTAACTGCAGCATTTACATTTTATATTTAAAAATTCACATAAGAATAAAATGAGTGGTGGAAGTAGCTGTGAGGACCTTGACCAACCCATGTCCTAGAATAGTAATATGAGGCTTAGGCCCAAATTAGGCCCAAAAAGTCCCCAAATATAAGGGACCTTATAAGAAAGATGGGGACAAACTTTTTAGCAGGGCCTGTTGTGATAGGACAAGGGGTAATGGTTTTAAACTAAAAGAAGGTAGATGTAGACTAGATATAAGGAAGAAATTTTTACAATGAGGGTGGTGAAACACTAGAACAGGTTGCCCAGAGAGGTGGCAGATGCCCCGTCTCTAAAAACATTCAAGGTGAGGTTGGATGGGGCTCTGAGCAACCTGATGTAGTTAAAGCTGTCCCTGCTCATTGCATGGGGGGGTTGGACTAGATGACCTCTAAAGGTCCCTTCCAACCCAGACTATTCTATGATTCTATGATTCTATAAATTCAGTAGACTCCAGGATACCTGACAGATAACTAATAAAAGAAGTAGGGGAACAAGAAGTCTCTTGCATTATAGATACCTCTTCTCATTTGCCTAAATGGCCTCTGTTCAGTGTTAAAAACATGTGAGTGAGCTGGCCTGGCCACCTGAACTGTGCAGCCGGCTGTCAGAATTGCTTTACTGGGCTAAATGAAGCAGGGGGGAAAAAAGAAAAGTAAATTAGTGTGTTTGACTCCAATAGTTAGCGTATACGGAATTAGCCATCTGCACTTCTATGGAAGTGGAGCTGCTGCTAGAGAACAGGATGTCTGTGTTATCATCCTCACTGGTGGCCAAGAAGGAGAAATATGCTCTGTGGTGAGCCCTCACTCCAATACAGTCCATGCTGGTAGTCCCCAGAGTCGTCTATTGCAAAGGCTTTCAGGCTTTCTCCTGTGAAAGAAATTCCCTATTTGTGCTGTAATTTTGCTCAGTATGTTATGCCTTATTCTGAAAAACAGTTTTCTCTTTTAACATATTTCCCTTTAATATGTACGTGCAAATTGAATGTATACTTACATTTATATAACTATAACTAATTGTACTCATTTTGACTATTGTGCTCGTAAGAATCTGTGATTTTTATTGTTATGCAGCATGGGTTTTTCATATGCAGTTTCGGAGTACTGAAATCTAGTCATTTCTTTATTCTTCACCAAGGGTGTTTTCCTCCATCAAAAGTATTCATATATCAATGGTAAGAGCGTTCAAAGGCATTCAAACCCCATAAATTATTCCACACAATACAAACACACAGCATTCACTTTTCTTCATTCATCATCACCTACTGCTGTCATTTAGCTACCAAGCCATTCTCTTTCTCTCTTTTTGTTTTTTTCCTTCCCTCCCCCCCCTTTTTTTTTGTTATGCAAACTTGGCAGATTTAGGCTGTGGATTAGATATGTTTGATGATTACACTTTTGCTTTGTACTGAGTGGACTCAAACCCTAGTTTTCTGTTTCAAGAAAAAAACCCTAAGAACTTAAAACTACACTTGTTGGAAACTCAGGCCTGTCCAGGTTTCCAGTTGAAAAATAAAAAGTATTACTAAGATACATGTGGTTTATGAGAGACTTAAGTGGTCCATAAAGCCTGATGAGAAGATAAGTTTCCTAATCTAAAGTTATTTAAAGAAATAAAAAACATTCCAAATGATCAGACATGCATTTAAGGCTTACACTAATACCAAAATACAGGTGGATTTCTCCAAGATTTTTTGTTTGTTTCTGAATGGACTTTGCGATTTGTGACAGATTTGAGTATGTTGGAAGAGGAAGCATTAATTGCTATTACAAGTCCACTTCCCACGCCTTGAAAATCTTGACTGTTAAAACAGCCTACATGTCATTTTAAGCAAACCTTTGCTTTGTTATCTCCCGTGTACCCGTAGCCTCTCAAATGACATTTTTTCATCTACTCAGCCACTTTTTGTATAATATCCCCAAACTAGCAAAATTCATCTTGGAAATCCTTTATTGTTTTAAGTATTTTGACTTTGCTGTATGCATTTGGAAAGCAATGTCAACTTAATAAATGAAAACCTATAGGTATTCTCTTCTCATAAAATGTCATTCTACAGTGATTGGAACTGTGAAGTGCTTTTATTTAAGTTGTTATCTCTTCAATTATTGCTAGAGGTTTTCAAAAAAGGTAGCATCTAAATGACAACTGATGAGAGCACTTTCAGGACTGATCACGCTGTCACGGTGTGATTACACTGATGTGCACTTGCCATATTTAGTGGAGTTGCTCCCAGTTTATACTAGCGCAGATGAGAATATTCACAGAAATAAAGGCTGTGAAGCCCTCAGAAAGATGTCATCTTATGTCTTTGCTGTTTTAGACCTCAATTTTCCCATCATCTGAATTCCGCTTTGAATCTCAACAGTTCATTAAGTCCTGTGTGCCAGTGAAGTCAGAATTTGGAAAATCTGTTAATGAGTTGCTATTGGGGAAGGAGCCTTAATGGATGTGGTATTGGATTTTACTGAAGTAACTGAATAAGATTTAGGAGGCTTACAGAAAAGTACTGGATGATTTAAGAAGTAAAGGATGTTAACTGGAATTCTGAAAGATGGTCCTGTTGGCCTTGCAAGACAGACACTCTTCTTGTTTCTCCTTTGAGAAGAGAGATATCCCAGCAACCTCCTCCCCCACCCAGATACTCTGAAATCCTTGTGCATAGCATGAGACATGATAACTTGAGACTCCATGACCTGAACTGTGATCACATCTCTAATATTTTTAGTATAAACATCTATGTGCAGCTTAATTCTCTCTTCTTTTCTGCATGTGGTACTTAAACTTGAGTTCAGCTTCCTGGAGCTCAGATTTTTCTGCGCCTGTTTTTTGTTTTGTTTAGTTTTTTAAACTTTTACTTTAAGTTTTGAATCTGTTCAAAAAAGATTCTGAACATTTTATAGCACAACCCTTTGCTCAACCAGGCAATATATACACTTCCTCTCATGAGGCACATGACTGGGACAGATATGAGAAACTCGATGAGGTATCTGAAATGACTCCAGCACCCACTCAACGTATCCCCCTTAAGTGACCTCTCTGAAGGCAGCAGGCTTCTTAATGCTGCCTACAAAGTGATCATTTATATTAACTTTACACAAAACGGAAACAGAACAGACAACTCTTTGAAGACTAAAGCACACATCTAGCTCCCCAAAGCTTGACAATGTCCAAGGTCTTTTTTTCCACTCTTCTTTTCTTGATATAGTTTTGTTTGTAGTATTCAATATTTACTTCTCTCTATCTATGAGGCACCCTATCACCAAGTATTAAATAAATAGCTCTGGAAGGTGCCTAGAGGAATAAACTTGTCCACAGTCCTTGCCCAAAGGCAGGTCCAGCTATACCAGAATGATTCGCAGCCCACATATGTCACATTTGCTCTTAGAAACCAAGAGTGATGGATATTCCACAACTTCCCTAGGCAACCTTTTCCACTGTTTACTGTCCTTATCAGTAGAGGAAGCTGTCTCTAGCACCAGCCCTCAGTCTCTCTTGGTGCAATCAAAATACATTACTCTTTTCCTACCTCCAAAGAACATATGAATAATTTCTTTTCTCCCTTTTTGCATCTCTGTGGTCCTTAATAGCTCTTAATGTCTCTCCTTAGTTTTTTGGTTTGGGTTTGTATTTTTTTTTTTTCTAGAATGACCAACCTTTCCTAGTAGGTCATGTTTCCTACACCCTCACATTTTTGTTTCTGTCCAATTAGTCTACATCTTTTTTGAAGCTTGGTGCCCAAAACTGGTTGATATTCTCCAGCAGAGTCATTATCAGCACCAAATACAACAGTAAGATTATTTTGTATATTTTAATAACAATTCTTCTGCACGGCCTACTGGAGTCCATTGGAGCCCATGTAAACGTCATCAGTCTTGTAAGCCCAAGTTTCCATCAACCTGAGGTGCAAGTCACTTCCTTCGATGGACTGCTCAAGCTTATAATGACAATAAACAGAGGTGCTATTTGAAGATGTAATAAAGAAAGCCTGGAAATGAAACCAAAGGAGTGGGGATCCACTGCAGGAAGCACTGTGCAGACAGTCCCTCTGTGTTTTCAATCTGTTTGGATTCATGGAATATAAACAAGTTAAGAGATCTTACCTTTCCTAGAAAAAAACCCCACAGACCAATAGCCTATTTAAGATGTAGATTTGACAAGTGCTGAAGGGATTCAAGAAGTTCTCCAAAATGAAAGCAACTGGAGTCATCCGAGTCTGAAACTGCCAAAGTGTGTGGGGAGCGTCAGAGAGTGTGACACAAATGCTCTGGTTTTAGCAAGCCAGAAGCAGCAGTGGAACAAAAACTATGATGTGGGATGCTGAACTAATTCTGGGGTGATTAATAAGAACGACATAATTCTTCACTTACATACATTAGAGAAGTGAGCCAAATATTTAGCCACTTACTGTGGATGAGATAGTTCGTCCAGAGAACATCCAGGCACTACCATCTGACCTGGAAAAATGCGCAAATAAGAATGTTAATTTTTCAGATGTTTTAAATTAAGAACTGTGTCTGGAAGTTAACTTTTCACTTAACAATGAAACCTCATTTTAATCCAATGCCTGTCTATTGTAAGCAGAGCTACCACCAGTCATGCCTCTTTTAGTGCAGTGCTGACTTTACGAGTTGCACATGGTTTGTAAATGAGGGGATAAATAGGATACCAAATGTTCTGTGCAAATTTACCACAAAGACATCTGGATCTGAGAACCTCCCAGCAGGCAAGTTGCTAATGATCTCAAATGTTTCCTTCAAAGAGAATGACTTGGTTGGGTCTCTGTATTCCTTAAAGATCTACAGGAAGTTCAAATAGGGAAAAGGCATGGGTTTATTTTTAGTCATGCACAGAGCTTCCTTCAAAATAATACGCATCTCTGTCTTGTGAATTAACCTGCTTCTTGGTGTTGTGCACTCTTAAAATGCTCATGCCTTCCTGCCTTTCAGAATTAATAATGTTTCTATTGAAATGGCAGTATTTCAACATGGCAGTCATGAGTGTTCCTGTTTTATGGATTTTATTTTGGGCAGGGATATGTGTCCCTAAGGGAAGCATAATTTGGGTAACTTTGCTTCAAGGATTACCTCTCTTCAGCCTTGAGATTGAGGCGGGATGGGGCATCGTAGAGAGACAATGATGCTATGGGAATTCCTAACCACTGGTTCAACTAAGTGGTGCTGTTCGGCAGATCCTGCTAGGTTGCTTTTCAGGACCAGACACTACCAGTTTGACTTTCAGCCTTAAGGCATTGCTTCAGTTTCTTATCTCTACCCTAGCTGGACTGGCTACATAGAGAAGTCATGGCAGCTGATTAAGGCAGCTTTCTGCTGTCCAGTAGAAATTAAGGGTGAGGACATAAAAGCCTTAGGGATCTGTGTAGCCATAGGTGTCCTAGCCCAGGTCTTGTGAGTCTGAATAGCCTGTGTGTCCCTAGATCACTTACCACAGCTTTCTCTGAGGACTGGAGTAGCAGTCCACAGTGTTGATGGATATGCAGTCTGGTGCAGGATCACATGGCCCCAGGGCTTTCTTGCACATTGAAATGCCCAAGGCTTTGCTCAGTCTAAATAAATACGTTGCTAAATGTTGCTAAATACATCACTAGAGTACTCAGGGAGCTCTATCTGTTTAGTCTGTAGAATACCTTTTAACTTTTTTTTTTAACCCACAAAAGGGGTCTTTGCCTTTAAGCTCAGTCCACACAAACCTGTGTACACAAAGTCCATCTTTTCCCGGAAAGCAAGGCCCCAGGATGGAGGATGTTGACATTGGAAAGATTTCCTAGTCAAACTGTTTTCCTGCCCTGATTCCTCTCTGGGGTCCCAGGCATGATGTGCAGAGAGAGGAGGGGGAAAAAAGCCTTCAAAAGGCTTTGTGCTGTAAGTTGCCAAGTTTTGTGTAGTAACTGGCTGCAGAAACTGAGCTTCTTTTAGAAACCCCTCCTCGGGGAGATCCCTCCTTCCTCGGGGGAATCAACCCAGGCCCATGCTGTAGCTGGATCACACCCAAGAAAAGCAGAACTACTCAATACTACTGGTCCCTGTCCTGCTGTTTTCCACCAGCTCATATTTCACATTGCCCATGGCCTTCTTGGGGTGGTCTTAGGTGGGCTTTGGGGTTTTTCCCCACTACCTGTGCAGGCTTCCAGGCTTTAGCAGCCTTGTGTGAATCCTGTGGCACCCTTAAACAGAAAAGACCACTGTAGTTGTGGCACTGGCAGTGAGACCCCATAAAAACTGACCCCATAAAAACTGAGTGTAAATCCGATGAGGCTCTTTAGTTGATGATGAGAGAGGGAGGTGGCTGGGGATCCCTCCCAGGGTTAGTACCAAATGGTGTAAAACCCCAGCTTTCTTCTCCCCTCTCCGTAGGGCTGCACAGACGGTTGAGACCGAGGAGGCCTGCTGAAAGGAGGGAAAGGCAAAAATGCCTTGGGAAAGACGTGGCTTGTTACTCCAGCTGCCCCTCTTAGGATGCAGGCTCCTGTATTGGCAGTTCCCTTTGTTCTGCCTGAAGTGGCTGTGTACAGCAGATGTTCCCAAGCAGGTACTCTCTTCTTTGCCTCTGATGGAAACGGTTTTGAGGCATACAACATTAGTCTGGCTACATGGCTTTTGATCTGTGCAGAGAAGTTTAAAAAAGCCCGGTATGACAAGGGATATTTCTCCAGCATCAGGCAGTTTGGCAGTGATGCATCTAGGCACGTTCCCTCCAGTTTGTCTGGGGTTCGTCTGGGCCTCTACCAGCCGATAGCCAAGTCTTAGGGCAGGTTTACTCACTGGTCAGAGTTTCACATCTCTTGCCTAGACTAAGGCAAACAAAGCAAAATATGGCCAGAAACAGGTGTGTGCGACGTCATGGAAATCCTGGTTTGGATTCAGTGATAACTTAACCTGAGGGTGGAAAGTTACTGCAATTGTGACTTAGGCAGAAAAGCACAGGAATAACAACACAGTACAACCTACAGTGGGACGGCATCAGCATGAGCTCCGTGCTAAGCCCCATGATGATCCCTTGGCAGCACTCGGGTGCTATGAAAAACGAGGGAGGGGATTGCCCTGCCAGGGAGGCAGGAGTGAGCTGGCATAACAACTCTGCCCTCACCCTACCCAGCCCCTGGGATGTGGTTTAAAGCAACCCAGCAGCAAATGTAAAACAGGAAAGCAGCTAACAAGATAAGGTCACTTCCACACCCTATTTTTATGTATGCTCAGATCCTCCACAGTGCTCCCAGGTCTGAAGCCGGAGCCAACAGGAGCAGCCAGGAGCCCTGGTGACCTCAGTGGAGTCACGTCTCTCCCCAGGGTTGCTCATCTTGCTATTCCACTCTGTCACACGTGGGTACAGACATAACTTCCCCTGCCTTTTACTTCATCTCTAGGTTTGTATACAATTAACGCAGACTTGGTGGTGATAAAAAATGGGCAGCGTATCCCCCATGCAGCTGCACCTGGGATTTACACTTGGACCACTGGTCACCCATGGGCAGAAGGGCAGGAGGTGAGCTAGAAGGAGGCCTCCCGTGAGGAGCTGACAGGAGCTGCTAAGCTTCTTCCAGGGCTATCTACGACTTTTCATATTCATACCCTCTTGTGAAAGGTTGGACTCAATGCTTTAGCCTTCCACCTCTCCTACCGAAGCTGTGTTTTCTTCCTCTCTCTTCTCCATGGGACTGCTATTCCGAACAGAGTCATTCTAGACAGGCTCCCCCCTAAATAAGAGCTTTTGTTTGTTCTGAGCTTGGGGAAAGGAAAACAGGAATTTTAGACCACGTGGTAGGAACTGTCATTGGGAGAGGTCCAATAGTCCATGTTCAGGGATGTGAGTATCTCCCTCCTATACAATTACAGGGCTGCCATTATCCTGCCATGAGAGTGACAAGAGAATCTTAAAATTATTATAAAATAATATACTTTCAAAATTATTTACTGCTGTAACTCCATACCTCTTTGTATAAGTTTTGAAGAAATGACTAGAAGCCAAAAATTGACCTCAAAATGCTGTTTGGGTATACCTACAAACCAGGAAAACAAGGCAGCGCTCATGACGTTGGGGCCAGGTGGTGGGCGGCATTTCATGTTTACGTGGGTACATTCCTGTCCTGTCCAAAACAGGGTGGCCCCATCCAAACTGTGTCGGGGAAGTGCTCCCTGGCACCTGTGCTCCCCTGGGAGCAGGCTGGGTGGCACCAACCCTGGGCTGTGCCATGCGGGTGCAGGAGTGGGCCCAGGTCTGTGCCACGGCAGTGTTTTGTTTCTCAGCACGGGTGGAAGTGACAGCCCAGCGCAACCCTGGCTGCACGGGCAAGCTGGCTATGGGGGATGAGAATCCCATGCATGGCGCATCCCCATGGTGCACGCATGGCGGCTCTGCCCCACAGCTGGTGGAGACAAGGTGGTTTTTGAAGATGCGCTGGTTGCAGATGTAAAATTCCCCTCAGGATCACTGATAAGCCTGGATTGGTTCAAAGACATGGAGGCAGGAGGCACATCAATGCCAAGATCTGCACTGCGAGGCATGTGCGAGGGCTGCAGGGCTTCTTTTCCCTTTGGGTGGCTTATTGGGCTGTTTTCTTGGGATCATGTTAACACCACTAGACTGCTCTTTACAGCTTTGGAATCAGCAGTGCTGCTCGGAAACTGTTTTTCTCGTCAGGTTTCCTTTGAAGCTGATTGTTTCCACTCCCAAAATATCACGTCAGGGTGGGTTTTGATCCCTGCAAATGGATGAGGATGTTTGTTGCTCCCAGCAGGACCGCTGCAGCATGCCGACTAAAAGGAAAGAAAAATCCCCACACTGCCATCAAAATCGGCTGTGATACTAAAATTCACTGTTGTGAGGCGTGAGAGGGGAGAGCGGTGGGTTAGGAAGCACGGGAAGCTGACAGCTTAGATCAGTTTTTCAGATCACCCTGGCCAAGGCTGATTCTGTGTGAACTGCAGCGAGGAACCTGCTCCAGATAAGAAGGGAAAATGCTTGGTCATCCTGAGGCTTTTCCACAAAACTCTGGTAGACGGAGTTTCAAATACAGCGTTTTGAGAAGGAACACTTGCAATCACCAAAATTTGAGGGGAACAGCCGGTTTCTGCTGTGAGTTGCAGCAAAACTCCTCTCCTCCCAGACAGCCGTATGGTATGCCTGGCTCACACAGATGGGTTGTCCTGGCTGAGCTGGGCTGGTACTTATCAAACCTTCCTCTAGCGCAGCAGCATCTTCTAAGTTGTGTCATCTCATACATCCAGCTGGCAAGCTGTTTAGCTCTTCCCTCTTTGCATCCCTCATACAGCATGTTTTCTCTTATGAATGAGATCCCGGTGTGACCTGTTGTACAAATTCTGTGTTTAGCAAAAGCCTTTTATGCTTATTTGAAAGCATCACCAGAGAAGTGAAGGGCTTTAGTATGGGATGTAGGAAGCTGGACGGCGAGGCTGATAAGCTCTGGGTTCGCTCTAATCTACATAGCTGAAGAAAAGTATTTTGCTATGTACTATGCTGCAATCTAACCAGCTTAGATGAGCCAATTTCCAGACAGGTATAATAAAACTACATATTTTATGAATGATGACATTGATGGGCTTGTCAGGAAGGCAGGTGGATGCTAGATGTAGACAAATCCACAATATGGAATGTTTCTTTGCTTGTTCAAACGACTCCAGCACTGGAAGTCTTCAAATCACCCCTCTGAGGGGGCTCCCAAATCCTACTATGCTAGAAGGCTGCAGTCAGAATAAGATTAACCCATTATATTCATTTATTGTGAACCTCTGTAATTGGAGTCGAAGACGGTATAGTCTGGTGAAAGCTTTATTTTACACAGTGCAATGATGCTGCTCCTAAGCCATGACTGCAAGCCAAAGGCTGGCTTTCTGATGTCATCTTGCCAACTCAGAATGAAGTGAATTTGGGTGGAAACCAACAAAAGGATTCAATTTAGAGATCACTCTTTCAGAAGACTTCCTGTCCTGCTCTGTATGCATACTTCAGACTAGGCCTGTGTAAACCCCAAAAGTCTGATGTTTATCAGATTTCTTCTGCTGTCTTTCAGTTTTGGAAAGGAAGAGTTTCATTTTGGGAAAGTTTTATACCCTGCAGTCTATGTTCTTGCTTTCAGTATTGAAAGTTTATATTTGAAACACATACTTCTTTACTAGCGCTACCAGCAATACCTGAAATTATTAAATTTGAGATTGTTAAAAAAGATCTCCCTTTACATTCTGTGTTTTTTTCTTGGCTTGGGGACTGAAACACAGTTTTTAATTTGGGTAATTTTGCTGTTAAGTTCCTGGTACTGTATTGTTTGTGCTGTGGTTATTACACAGTAACATAATATTTATTTGCCTAAACCCAGCTGGTTTTACTGGAACAGAAACCCCCTCCCCAACAAACTTCTCAAAACATTTCTATTTGCTTCAAGTTCTGGGGAGGAAAAAAAAAGAAAAGGGCCATCTGTAAGCTGACAGTAGCCTTTTAAACGTAATGTTAACAGTCCAGCTAATTGCTAAAAGTACTTTTCTGGTGAGAGGAAAACTTGTGCCGTGGACAGATGCTCGGGGACTGCCCTGCATGAGGGCTGTGGGTCCATGGCTGCCCCTTCTCCCTCCTGCTGTGATCCAGCAGCGGGGCTGGGAGCGTGATGGGCCGGCTGCGCCTGTGCCCAGCACCCCCTGCAGCCTGGGGACAAGGCGGTGGAGCAGAGGGGGTGCATGGTCCTTCATCAGCGCAGCACGTCGGCCCCATCCTGCTTCCCCCAGGGCTGGTGTCAGAGCCCTGGGCTACCGGTGCATTAGGATCTCCTCCCGTCACATGCCCCATTTATTACCTTCTTTGCCGTCCTTCATGGTGGAGCTTCCCTTCTTCCCCCTGCACCCCAGAGCAATGCCCCAGAGCCTTTTGGAGAATATTCAAGTAGGATAATTGACTGTTCAAGTGGAAGAAGTTTGTCCGGTTGCATACTGAGTGTTTCTGAGCACCGGAAGGGAAGAAGTACGCTGTAGTACTTCCCTGAGTATTTTTTTAGTACTTATTTTATTTTTACTATTTATTTCAAAGTCAGTGCTGCTGGCAGCTTCCTTATGGACACAATCCATCCCCTGGTTTGAAATCTGGGCTTTCCAGTCAAGGCCTTTGGGAAAGCTTTACTGAATGTGCGTCCATCCTGCATGGACCTGAGTCGCCGATGCTGCTGGAAAGGCATGGGGGACCAGGGTGCCAGTGTGTGCTGTTGGCCCCATGCTGGGAACCCCAGTGTCCCTGGCATGCACCAGGATGCTGTCCTCAGTCCTTACCCTCCTGGGAGTGCACGGCCACCCAAAACCACCTCCACAAAGTCCGTGGGCTTCGAATTGTTCCTCACACCCATACTCTGCATCATGGCACGTGCTATCCCACCTGCTGCTCCCAATGGACCAGGGCGAAGCCAACCCATGCCCAGGGAGGCAGCCACTGTGATGGAGCTGGGGGTGACACAGCCTGTCCCCTCTGCAGGCCGAGGCTTTGCCTGCACACGTCCCGGCTGCTTTACAGCCATTTGTTCTTCTTGCGAAATCTCTCTTAGCTGAAATAGCTCTCCCCTCCCCCTGATGCTTACCCCCACCCGATGTATTTATAGAGAGCAGTCGCAGTCCTGCTCAGCTAGACCGAAGCTGTTCAAACCTTGCTAAGCTACTGTCCTCTAAGCTTTGACAGCCTGCATCTAATAAGAATTCAGTCCCTTGGCTCCAAGTCTAGAGCTCACATCAGTATGCAAAAATGAATGCAAATACGGGAGAGGTCTTGCTGGTTGACACAGATGATCAGAGGATGGTACTGCCCTTCTGTTCATCTTTTTTCTGTCTTGGCTTTCATTTTTGACCTTATTGTAAGTCTTGGCTCTAGACTTTCCACTGCCTTTTCCTGTGGCATCCTTTGTATAGGGATGGAATATGTTAACAATCAGATTCAGCATTGTTTCTCCACTCCATCTAGGATTCTGCAGCTCTGGGGTGTCACCTCTCCTGCTGATTGCTCTGAAGCAACTTTTTACCATCTCAGAAGTGTCACTAAATTTTGAGACATTTCCTTGTCAGAAAAGGTAAGGAGATGTTGCTGTTCAATTTTCTTTCCATTGCTCCACTCAATTATTGCTCAGCACAACTCATTATAACATCCAATCATTCTCTTTCTGACCAGCATGGATTCCAGTCAGTTGATTTCCCGTCAAGGGCAGTTTTTGCTGTTGCTTCACTTATCTTTTTTTTTTTTTTTTAAGTGTATGTAGCATATAAGATTCCTACAGAACCATCAGTACAATTTTGTAGCCTATTTCTGTAGCTTATTTATTGGTATCTAGCAATATTTATGTAATGTTCATTTTGAATACATGTATTTTAAAGCCTGAGTTTTTGGCAGTTATGTTCCACATCTGGGTCATCAGCTCGTTGTTAAGTTTTGGACAGCTGCTCCTCTGTCACATTTTAAACACTGGTTTTGGTTAGGGATAGGCCAGCCAATTTATTTCAAGTAAGAACAGATCGGAGCCATCATTTCTTACACATACTCAGAGGGGAATAGCCAAAACCGTGGGAATAGGATAGATTTTTTGCCCTGTGGCTGTGGAGAAAGTTTCATTTAGGGGATTCACTCTGTTCCTTTTCAGATGTCAGTCAGGCAAATTGTTCCTTCAACCTGGCTGGCATCTTTTTCTTGGCTGAGAACAGACAGACAGCTCAATCTAATTGCATAGAGAGGTTAGCCTGCTTTCCCTTTTCAAGTAAAACAGGTTTATATGTTTCTGTGGGGCTGGCTGAACAAACAACAGGTGGATCTAAAAAAGCACTCTGGAAAATCCCTACAATTGACGCACTGGGAAATGAAAGGGGAGTGTATTAAAGCCACCCCCCTCTCCAGGGTAACCTGTGTACCGCTAATCCCCTGAGAGACCAGGGAAGGGGAAGACGGGGACAGTGCCGAGGGGGAGCCTGGGGACCGAGAGTGGGTCCTGAAAGTTTAGGCAAACTGTGCAAAAGATGGGACTTTATGTGCTTGCCCATACTCAGCCTCAAATCTCTGTCTCACTGAAATTTCTAGGGTTCTGTGAAAAGCCCACTTTAAATATAGATGAGCATTTGCGGGCTTGTTATAAAGATCAGTATGAACAGGGAGGTGGCCATCTAAAAATGGGACATGATGACTTTTCATGTAGTTGCTAAATGAAAATGTGACAGCACAGTGCAAGGTGTTAAATTACTCAGTTGTCTTTGAGAACAGTCCCCCTTACTGTCTTAAAAAATGCAGTCCATACCTTTTTACCTTACTGCCCATACTGTCTGCTACTGATGCAATGGACCAACCTCCAAATGAGACTGAACTTTTTTTTAAACAAAAAGGTTTTTAAGAGGAGCTTGCAATTGGATCGGATGCCATTCTAAGCCATTGGTCTCTAAATCTTCTACAGCCTTTTCCTCTTGGGCTACTCAAAGGAAGGAAGGGCAGCCTGAGCGGTTCCCACCAGGGCTATGGGGTGAGCTGGCAAAGGGCAAGGAGGGAGCCTGCACCCCCCATGTGCTCCTTAATGCATCCAGGTTAAGAAGTGGGATCGTTGGCACCCTAAGGCAGCCAACTGGCCTGGTTTGCAGGTGAATTGAAATACCACAGGTGCTAAAGAAAAAACCCAACTCAACCCAACCCAAAACAACCCTTCGAGTCTGAGGATTTTAGCCCTCTACAATAGGAAACTCTTTTGGCAGCATTTGCCCTGGCAGTGACTTGTGCTGGTACACACTGGGAGAGACTCTCTAACACTGTGGACCAGGAACAGGATGGGTTTCTGGACACAGGCTTTGCAATGATGAAAAACACCCCCGCATCTCACCAAACACACCCTTCTGGTTTTTGTTTGTCAGCCACCACTGTGCAGCTGAACCCCAGGCTCCCACCCCTGCCCTGCCAGTGGCTCTGGCCCTGCCTGCCTGCCTGCCTCCCCTGGTGCCTCTGTGCCTCTTTTTGTGAGGTCTATTACATGATGCAAAGCTCTCTTCTGTGATGCTCGGAGATGTTTCCTACTCCACTGGAAACACAGCTGGAAAAAAACCCTACGTGAACACCTGCTGCTCCAAAACATGTGCCTTTGGCTGCACCATGACGCCCCAACTCAGCACGTGTGCCTCTACTCTGGAAAGCAATTCACACTTTTATCAAAAACATGGGCTGAGAATCCATAAATCTAGGCTGAGATCATGCTATGTCTGGTCCCCCCCATCTCTGCTTTCTGCCCTGCCAGCTGTGGTGCCACCTCCCTCCTGCCCCGCCGGTCCCCCTCTGCCTAGGGCGGAGGGGGGTTGTCTGTCACACACCTCTCTGCCTAGCCTCCTGCCTGCACTGAGGGAGCTGGTATTTAATACGTTTATTTAATGAGAACAGAAAACAAGATTTAATGAGCAATGAGACCAAGAGGCATCTCCACGTGGCCAGGTGGGGCTGGTGACTTCCGCTGACCGCAGGGAACTGTGTGGGCTGACACCAGCAAAGGAGCTGGTTCCTGCTGCTACCTGGTCTTACTCCTCTGCTGGGGGCTGCCTACTCAAGAGCAGGGCTACCTTTGTCACACTTGTTTGGCGGTGGACCCAATCCCTCTAAGAGGTTTTTCTCCTCATAGTGAGAGAGCAAAGTACCACCCAGCCAGATGCATCTTCAAGAAGGATTTTCTGCCATAGAAGAACTTCTATCTTATGAGAAAGGCCCTTTGTGAAATAGCTAATTCATGGTCATTTTTGGTGTGCTTTATGTGGGTTTTTTTTGCTTTAATCAGTTTTAATTCTTGCTAACAGTTCTCTGGCAAGCATCATTAAAGCTCACCACAAAAGCTGTAGTGACCTTGTGTGATTCTCTTGGTACGGAGCTGCTCCTGGGAGGGATCCACTGTCCTGTGGTTCAGCACAGCCCATCTCTGGTTTCTGTCCCTCTGAGTCACAGGGCTGTCACTGGGAAGGTCATGGGACTGCAGAACATACCAGTGGCTGGATTTGGGGTTTCTTTCATCATAACCTCAGCTGCTACCTCTTCTCCCTCAGTGGCCTCCTGTGGGTTTTTACAAAATCTAAGCCATATGCAGTGTTGACGTATAACCATCCAGTCGATATTTAGGTTCCCGGGAAGCATCCCTTTCGTGTGGATGTCACCAAGTTCAGTACCCACAGATCAGTTACCATAGTAACTAATGTGCTTCAGTGAGAGGGGGAAAATAAGAGGACTATGAAAGGCAAAGGCTAACACTGGAACGGAGTAAGTGGAATAAACAGCATGCACAGCAGCTTGGACCAAGCCACAGGTTTTATGATGTGTGTTTTAGGAAGACTTGCACGGCTTGCGAACAGTTCCTTTCCTCATGAGACATGCGGTCATGCCAAAAGCTTGGCGGTGCAAAGTAAAATGGTACAGCACAGCACACATGCAAATCCCATGTCAGCTTATATTTATTCATACACTCATGAGCACATGGAGGCAAGAGGAAAATGAGTTTTTATTGGCTATTTCAAAGAGACTTGTCATACCAATATTTTATGGCCTGTGGAGAAGGAAATATGCATTCTTCCGACCCTCCTTCCTCATCCCTGCTGCAACAATGGAAGATGTCAAACAGCGGAAAGGAACAGGGCTCAGGCAGAGCCACTTTCCAGCTTCTCATTTATTCCATGCTGTCACAAATGCCACCATCAGTGGGTATAAAATGATGTTGCTGCTAACTTATTCTTATATGTGCTGGATAGAGTGACTACTACTGATCCATTTCTGCTTGAGCTGTGGGATCCAATGAACTGGACAGAAGTGTATACTCTCCTTCAGCCATGTGGTATAACTCAGGGAACAAATGTGTTGGTCAAAAATATATCTGACATCCATTTATGATGTGAATCCACAATCCAGCACATCACGGATTGTATGGCATGACATATATCCCTCTGGAAAGCAAATGTTCAGAACATTATTTCTGCACAAACAATCATTCAGAAAATGCATAGGAAACTCTGCATTAGTACATTCACACCAGTAGTGTACTAGTTTGACTGACAGCATGCATATTGCTCTGTCTTGTCCTAGGACTCAGTAAGCTAGTTAGGGGCAAAACCACATAAATAAAGATTCACATCACCCCAGTTTGTGAAGTAGTTGTCTGAGTTAGTCCTCTTGGCTCCGTCTTTAATTAGTGGATAGTAACAGATGTCTCCTGTTGGTGACTCACCCCATCTATTTTAGGTTGCCCATTAGGTTCCTGTTTCTGTCTCTTTACTAAGGAGGGAGACTAATGAATGACTGCAGTCTAGATTTAAACAGCCAAAGGCTGGTGAGGTGAAGCCCACCCTGAGATGCACATCCAGTGAAGGTCAGAAGGCGATAACTCTACAGAGAAAGGAAGGCTCTCTAGTCCTTATCCCCATCCATAAAAAGGGTGAGGATCCATTTGTTGTCCCTGAGGTGCAGCACGGGCTGTTTCACCCTCCAGATCAGGGTAACTGCACCCACTCTTTTAGGGATGGCCCCTGCCCACTGCTAACCCTGGACCAGTCCTGGGCACCGTCTGGGAGAGTGCTGTGGGGTGCGGGCCTGAATTGTGCTACTTCACCCCATTGACAGTGTGGAAAAACCCCAGAAGAGGAGCCATGGCAGAGCATTGCTTAGTTTACTGGTGGGGGTGTAGCTAGAGCATCGAAAACATCACTCCATTACGTCGAAAGGCACAGCGTCTGGTGTGACATTATGTGTGGCAGATGAGGAAATGACTGAGAAATTTGCTGTAAGTTGGGCAGCGCAAGCAAGGGTTGTGACAGAATTAAAAAGGAAAATCCACATGGGTGGCGTAGATCTGGGGCACACACAGAACACAGCTATTCTGGGCCTGGTGAAGCTACCAGCCAGACCCAGGATTTTCTGGCAACATGCTCAAGAGTGGCGGCTTCATGTTCAGTTTAGATGTACAGCCACTTCTTGCCTCCATAGCCAAAGCAGGTAGGAGCAGCCGACTGGGGAACGCCACACAGCGCAGCAACCTGTCTGCATGGTCCTTCTCCTTCTGGAGCAACGTTCAGAAGGGGGAACCAAAGCCCCCCAAAGAAAAGGCAAGGTGAGGAAGGGCCAAACACCCTGTGGGGCTGTGGATGAGACAAGCGTTTTCCGGACGTTCCCTGCGCTTTTTTCCAGGCTGGACCGTGTTTCCAGGGCACAAGTGTGAGCAACCAAGGAGGAGTTATCATCTGTCAGCACCCTTGAGCCCTGCTGCATCAAAGGGACAGAAGAAAGGTAGCAGTCAAGACATGAGCGCCCAGAGGACTGCATGAGGTGCACAAGGAGGGGGCAGGCCGGCTGGCACCGTTTTCCGAGGGCAGAGGAAAACCAGAATGCAGCCCACGGAGTAGTGCTACCTCGCAGCAGCATGGGCTTTAACGCGTTATGCCCTGTGATAAAGAAATTACTCAGATTATAGCTGAAGATGGAAAATGTGATTCATCTAGTCTCCAGAGCACCGGTTCCTCCATTCATCAAGCCTGAAACGTGCAGCTCGTTGCCCACAGCCGCGCTGCTCCTGCAGCAGCTGAGGCGAAGCGAAGGCTGCAGACCCTGCGGCATCTCTGGGGAGCTGCCTGTGAGGCTCCATCTCCTCCCGACCTGTCTCACTTCTCTCTAAACACGGATGACAGGATCGTGTACGTGCTAATATGACAGGGAGGGAAAGTTTCCAAGCGCTGGGCAGTAGCGGGGGTGCCGAGGGGTGCTGCTGGTGCTGGTGAGCCGGCCTGCCGTGCTGTGTGAGCTCCCCCTGGTGCCTGCCGGCCTCCCCAGTGGCCCTGGAAATCAGAAATCACCGCTATTTTCCTCCCCCTCCTCCTCCTCCTCCTCCTCCTCCTCCTCCTCCTCTCGCCTTGGCCTGCCATTTTCTTCCAAGTGCCGCGGTGCAACATGAATGCCTACAACAATGCCTAAACCCAGGCTTGCTGCTGCTCTCTGACGAAAATAAGGCATTGTGCTTCGTGCATCGAAGCGCTACCGCGAGGAGATAAAGCGCAGCCGACGCGGAAGGGAAACTATGACTTGCTTTAGTTGTGTAGATAAAAGTAACGTCCCGCTTGCAAAGGTGAGAAGGTTTCCTGTAGGAACATCATTGTGGTTAAGCCTGTATTCAAAAGGAGAGTGCTGAGGTTACTGAGTTTGCTTCCTGAATGTGCATCATTGAAAGTATTAATTGTTTTATTGAAGATGCAGGAGCCACATCCGAACCATCTGTGTAACTCCACTTGTAGCTCAGGTGTAACCATGTACATCTGCTGGTTTAGTGCTGGGCAAACGAACAGTTCTTACTTCTTATCCACCATCACTTTTGATTTACAATAGCCACATGAATTTGGAGACTGCAGCAAAGATGCTACAGGGCTTTGCACTCCTCGCAGGAGTTAAAGAGAGTTTTAACTGGGGTAAGAGCTGACAAATTGTAGCAGAAGTTTTAATATTTGAAATTTTTCATTCATATCTGATTCATTAACTGATTTTGTTGTCATAGAAGCCTCAGGATCCATCAAGAACTCAGAGCTTTTACGTTTCAATTGAAACACCGTCATTTCACGTGATACCGTAAGAAATAAGTAGCTCATTGTTCAAGTGTGAAGGAACAAACAGCACATAATCATGTTAGGGCAAATTAATTTTATACCTGCCTGTCAGCCGAGCTGTTGATGTGCCGCTCGTAGCCTTCCCCAGCACAAGGTAACATTGCTGTATTAAGCTTCAGTGAGGGTGGATTAACCTAAGACAGGTTTACTCTGCCTTTGGGCAAGTCTGAAGGCTTAACCTGCCCCCTCACCCCAAATATTTGCATAGCAAAACCATACGGAAATATAAGATTTTACTGCCATTTCCCTCCTACATTCTCACCCAAGCCATGTGCTGTCACCCCTTTGTTGGGAGCAATTAGCCCCACAGCTGGGTCAAGGCAGGGACCTTTGGGGCAGCCCTGACCTGTCTCGATGCAGCACCCAGCGATGAAGCCTGAACTGCTGCAGGGGATGGTGCGAGCTAATCCAGGGGGCTGGGCACTGGAAGATGTGTGCCTGTGTATGTCCCACTCTGCTTGCATTGCAACGGCAGGGGGTAGCCAGGGACAGAGGGGTAGTGATAAACGGTGTGGAAACAGATGATAAACAGTCTGAGAAGTGAATGTGCTCTGTGAATATTGCACGCAGCAAGTGCAGCGTCCCAGCAGATCGGCAGCAACTCCTAAAGCCACTGCTTCTGTCTTCACTCAACTATGTGCCCATGACCAGAGTCCCAGAAAAATGAGTGAGTGATGCTGAAGAACTGAAGTATGGTGATTTATATGCCTGTCTTCAGAAGACCGAACTTCCATTTCTAGGTCTACTTCAGCCTCTTGTATGCTTTTGTGTAAATTGCTTAAAGGCACATTTTTCAGAATAATGCATTGCAAACTTCCTTTGATACAGCTTCCATTAGTATCTGTGAATTAACTCCTAGAAGCTGTTCCATGAGAAGGTATTTTAAATTGTATTTGGTGGTGGGACATGGGAGAGCTTCCTAACCCAGTCAGGACAATGCCTGGACACTGGTAATTCCCTTTTTGCTCTCTGTGATCTGGTTTCCATCAGAAGGAAACCTTCATGTTGGGAGGGAGAGACAGCTTGCTCCACTCAGCTCTCCATCATCTGGACCAACCCTCAGCTTAGCCTGCCTGTGCTGAGGCTAAATACCTACTGATGCTGATGGAACAGCTCGACCATAAAGTGAGCTTCTGCTAGGGCACTGAGGATTAGGTTAGGGGAAACTGCTCACAAGAAAGTGGAGAGAGAGCCCTAGAGACATAAAATATTTTAGTTACATAGTCTGGTTTGGGTGTTTAAATGCATGCAAGGATTAACACGTTAACACTGTCCACCCAAACCCAAAATGTCAGCCTAATAAAGTTTGCCAAAGTTTATGCAAATATTGAAAGTGGAAGATTAAAGAAAGATTATTGGAAATAGAGTCCTTGAATAAGTTTAAAAGTTTTATAACTTGTTACTGTTATTTTGACCTTTCAATATGTTTTCCTAAGTTTTATTATGAGGAAATATTATGTTTGGAAAGGAGGTGTATGACGTGTGAGGTAGTGTTCAGTGGGAAAGATTGCATAAGCAGCGAGGAACTGGCTAGGTCCCTCTTCCACACTGGGTAGGGTAAATTAAATAAAAAATTTATTACTCTGGTTTCCTAACTCACTTTGCTCTCCACAGCCCAGCACACACACATGCAGAGCAGCCATGAGGTTGTAAGTTTGTGCACTTCTTCTGAAAGCAGAACAAATGGACAAATCCTTTTTTTTTAAAGCATGTGAGTTCTTCCTTCCTTTATGTAGCAGAAGGTTGGGAATATAAACACTGACATTCTTGTAACGAAAAAGCATTAGGTCAGATGACCCTTTTAGCCTTTGAGCTTGAATCTTTTTTTTTTGTGTTTGGTCAAAGTACTACTGTTGTCTGTCTTTGCAGGTAGTAGTATCTCCTGCTGGCTGTGCTTCTTGGCTCTAGCTCTGTGTCTGGTTTTCTCCGTGGATGTGAGGCCTGTTAGAAGAACATTTAGTGGTCTCCTCCCTCAATGGCAGCATCTCAGGCAGTGCCTTCAATGTCACCCTTCTCTAGTAAGAACAATCCTCAGGCCCTACAGTTTTACTTGTAGGTGGGTATTCTCCATGGGCACCCAACCTGCACAGCTCTGAGGGGTATCCCTTGAGCCTTCTTGTTACCTTTCCTTCTGAACCAAAATTAAACCAAAAATTAAAATGTCAGTCTCTAACTTTCAAAATACCTCAGACTCACATTGCAGTCTATTGTCCTGTCGTGGTTTAGCCCCAGCCAGCAACTAAGCACCATGCAGCCGCTTGCTCACTCCCCCTACCCCGATGGAAAGGGGGAGAGAATTGGAGGAGTAAGAGTGAGAAACACTCCTGGGTTGACATAAGAACAGTTTAATAATTGAAATAAAGTAAAATAGTAATGATAATAATAACAATATAATAATGATAATAATAATAATAACAATATACAAAGCAAGTGATGCACAATGCAATTGCTCACCACCTGCCGACCAATACCCAGACAGTTCCCGAGCAGCGATCGCTGTTCCCCGGCCAACCCCCCCAGTTTATATACTGAGCATGACATCATATGGTATGGAATAGCCCTTTGGTCAGTTTGGATCAACTATTCTGGCTGTGCCCCCTCCCAGTTTCTTGTGTGCCTGGCAGAGCATGGGAAGCTGAAAAGTCCTTGACTAACATAAGCAGTACTTAGCAACAACTAAAAACATCAGCGTGTTATCAACATTCTTCTCCTACTAAATCCAAAACACAGCACTATGCCTGCTGCTAGGAAGAAAATTAACTCTATCCCAGCCGAAACCAGGACATGTCCAAAAGAAGTTAATCATAAGTATGATGCTCAATAGAATAAAGCATGCTCTTGGGAGGATAAGTGCCATGCTGCTCATTTGCATTGGTTTAGTAGATACTCTGTGGCAGAAGGTAGGTGCTTCTCGCTGAGTTCAAGCAGGTCCCATGCCTGTTGCTGTTGGGCCCTTTATGGGACATCATGAATCATCTTCAATTCATAGCAGGTCTGTCCGTACACAACTATTACTGCTATTTCCTCTGTTTGTGCATGACTGTGAGACCGGGGAAGTTCTGGCATGGAAGTACACCTGTCTGTGTTTTACAAGTCTTTTTTTGAAATCTCTGGGCTCATTTTCTTTGGCACTCTTATTTCTCTTTTATAATATTATTACTAGTCTTTGGAGTCTAATTGTTTTTACTTAAAGATTCTGATAGCAAAAGCAGGGTATCCTGACTTCACTAGATCTTTAAAAAGATTAATTTGTTTCTCTTATTGCTATATTTGATTTCCTAAAGGCCATGTTCCTTGGCTGGTAGTAAATGATACACTACTTGTAGTTTCAGAATAGATGCTCCTGGTTAGCTAAGGGCAACTTTTTGTGGGCTAAAACTCAATGGGGAAAGATGAAAGAAGTACAAGCGCTTTCTGAGCAAACACTGTAGCCACTGGTGGACATGTTAGTATCAACTGCATCAAGTTCTTCAGGTTATATTCCTCTTCTGCACTTTGTCCACCTCAAAATAATACTTGCTATAGAAATTTCTTCTCTGGGCATATGCTTCATTTTCAAATTGATCTTTAAGATCCTGCAATTGCACCTTTAAAATCTTCACTTTGGCCTTGATTGCACACAGATTAGCGATGTACAATATTCATGCTAGGTATGCAGTATGCTTCAGCCAAACACATTGATAACCTGCAGCAATGGCAAATCTTTCTTCCCCCTACCCCCCCCCCACCCCCATCCCCCCCCGCCCTGAGCATGGTTTTTTCTCTTTTGATCCTTGTCCAACTCAAGTGCTCTCTAATAATGTTGGTGCTCCAATTGCCACTTGAGTAACCTCTTCTGGGAGTATGGTTGCATGGCAATATTTCAGGTTTTCTTTGAAAGTGATGGTGTCCTTTATGTATTTCAAGCTCTTGCTCTGGTGTCCACCCTAGAGCCAATCGACAGTCCCTTCTCTCCTGAGCCACTGTTATTTCTGGTTAACTTGTTATAATCTTTACAGATGATCAACCTTATTATGTTTTTCCAATGCTTTGTGGAGAGGGAAATGATGGTTTTAACTACTTTGTTTTATCTGGATTGTGTCTGATACCTTCTTCTCCTGTAGATGTGCCTATGCTGCATCTGTACTTGTGCCATCTGTTGCGCCCCAGTTTTATGTTACACTCCCTATTGTTTGTGAGTAGTATTAATAATTTTCCTTATGGTTCTTTCTAAATTTACCAGGGTTGATGATCTGACTCCCCTCTGTTCCTCTATTTTGGCATATACATTTTTCTGGAGTTTTTCTTGCACAGCTGTTAAGACAAAGAATATTCTTTTGAGATGACATCTTTCAAACTGAACTGGAAAATGGTCATCTGGCAACTCCCTGTCCAGTCTGAATAGCAGTAATGGGTACAGTAATACTCAGTCTGCAGCTGCTGAGGAAAAGTTTTTGTGCAGAGGTGTTTTTCTTAGAAACAGTTGAATAAAGTAGCTCAAGCACTCTGCTTCTCTGGACTTGCCATGAGACACCTGTGCTTTGTGGTGTATTTCTTTGCCTTTTTACCCCAAAGATTTTAGAAAATTATTTTGGTTTTAGATTGCAGACTGTTTATCTCCTTCAGATGCTGTAAAGATCAACCCCATTAGCTCCTTCCATTGAGCTCATTTCTCTACAGTTCTTCTCATTTAAAGTCTGTAGGTAACATTTCTTGTGCTGTTCTGGGTGAAAGCAGTAGTAAATAACTTTCTTCTGATACAAAAAATTGTCTTGATTCAGACTTCACAGAAATGCAGATTCACACAGGGGTCAATGGTGATGGGTAATGGTTTTCATTAACAAATTTCTCAAGAGTTTACCCTCAACAGCTCAGCTAAAATAGAAGTACTTCAGATTAATAGCCAAGATGTCATACCTTCTATCCTGCTTGTCTCTTAAATGACTTAATTAACCAGTAGTCCAGCTGTACATAAATCACATACAGAGAGAATATTGATATTGTTAGATTAGACACAGGCTTTGGAGATACTGGTTTAACTGCTACCATTCTACTGGGAAACTTGGGTGACCTATTCAATTTTGCTTTTCTTTTTCCTCTGCACTTTTTAGGACACTTGGTACCCCCTTGTTGCCCCTAATACTTGTAATATATACTTGTGGGCAGGGAACATATCCTCTGCCAGTGCATTCAGCCTCCTGCAGGCAGGGAGTGCCAGGATCATGCCGTCAGGCTCTCCTTCCCTGTCCATACTGCCTGGAAGGGCAGAGGGCTCACTCTGGCCATGTAATGGCATTTACCTTGCTCATGTCATGCTTATTCCCAGCCTTGAGATGGGGGATGTGCTCATCCTCCCTTGCTGCTGCAAACTTCTTGGTCATAGTCTAATAGTTAATTATCAGAGCCCTTCTTTTCTTACAAGAGGTGAATTTTTGTATCTGATGTGTGACATCAGGCTTTAATGCCAGCTGGACTTCTTTGAAATGCATTTACAATCTTAAGCGCTTTATAATAGAATGAAGATTTGTTTACCAAGCCTTTCCTTCACCACCTTTTTTAAAGATTAACTCCAGTTATGAGTGCCAGTGGTGTCGCAGTGCTGTGACAGAGCCCACGAAAGCAGGCAGCGTAGGAGTGGGGGAGGCACATGTGTGCCAGGGGGCTAAGGGTCTGCCGAAGTGAGACGGGGCATGGTGGAGCTCCTCTGCAGCACAGGTGTCTGGCCATGGCCATGGGGGTGAGGCAGCGTCCTGACAGTGTGGCATTCTGGTAGGTCAAGAGGAGTCATCCATTGAGAAGGAGTTGATAGTTCTGTTTCACGCATGCTATGCTACACAGGCATGGGGGATAAGATGGCACGGGTTGTCTTGTGCTGTCTCCATAAATCCTGCATCCCTATGGCCAGTTTATGAAACATGCCATGTCTGTGGAAAGTGGGCTGGGCACCAAAAGGCTTAGAAATAAAAAATCATCTCTGTTTGCATCACATCACCTGTGAGCAGAAGTGTACTTCACATGTCTTATTTTAAATTGAGTACCTTTGCGTATTTATGTTTTTCTTTGTTTTCTACTAAGAGCACATAAAGGCATTGGCAACGCAGAAGTAGAAGCTAATTAGAGGATCCTTACTCCGGTCAGAACATCTTGCAACTAAATTAACGAACTTCATGATCTTCTGAGGCAGAGAGGCTTTGTTAATATTAGCCATTGCAGATAGCTTGCTGGTTTTTTGACATGTTTTTCCACACACAAAGGATGGAAATATGCTTACAATCAATACACTTTTATTTTAGTCAGGGAAAAATGGGATGGGAAAGGAGGAATAGCAGGTGGGAGCCAAACTAAAGCCTTTATAAGGATGCATGCTTATTTCCTTTGTAATACGGGGCATCTGCATGGCTTGGCTGAATGGTAGCCTGCATACCTCCAATCCTTCTCAAATGGTGGGGGAAATTTCCCTTTGCAGTCTCAGAGGCTCAGGAGCCGCCACAGCCTAAGTCTGTGCTAACTACCAGTCAGTGAACATAAAGAGATTTCAAAATGGTTTGTAAAAGTCCCTCTGAGAAAACTTACTGCTCACAGGACCTCTCTAATCATCTCAGATCTTTTGAAGGGCTCCACGCTAGCCATGCTTGCCATTTCCAGTGAAGATGTCATGTTAGGATGGTGGCCAGCATGTAGTACTCAAAGGGGCAGCACCCCGGGGCCACATGAACCTCTTGGCTATTTTTATACCATGGAGACAGATCGGTCCCCTAAACAGCCCTAGATTATGAGGGATGCACAAGTGGTTTAAAGCTTTCTGTCCCAAAAGCCTGAGAATGTCCTAAATGACTGAGGATCAGCTCTGTGGTTTCTGGGTCTGTCTGTGCAGTCTGGTATTAGTCTCCAAGAACTTTCCAAAATCATCCTTGGAAAACAACAAGGAGAGGGTTGTAAGGAGGCTGGTGCCAGGCCTTTAACATTCTCAAAAGTCTACCCGGGAAAAAAAATAAAGCCAAAACCATTCAAACAATGCAGTCCTGCACACAAATCTCCACAACTCAGCAGTATATCATGCTAAATGTTAATAGTGATTCATTTAGCATCCCAAAATTAATCATACGACTCCATCCCAGCCCCAAGGAGCATTCAGCCAAGTGACATGGTGAAATTTCGTGTGCATAGTTGCAATTCTACTCCTTGACATCACTTGAAAACAATGAAAACCTTCATCCGTACAAATACCATGTGAGAGCACGACCTCGCTCAGGGAGAAGTGCAGCACGATTGGACTTACCCGCTGGGGAACTTGGATAAAGCAGATGTGGAAATCCTGGCCCGGAAAGGACCTTGGCGGTCACTAAGGTCAGGCCCCTGTGCTTGCAGGAAGCCGTGCCATGAACCTCATCCCAGCTCCATCTCAAAGCTAACTAGGGAGTTTGTCCTTCCTTCACTCCTGTTTCAGAAACTTTTTAGTCTGACATTAAAATTATTGCTTATACTTGCACCCACGTATCTTCATGCAATCCGGGTAAATCCATGATGAAGCAACATATGCTATGACTCATTTATTCTTCCTTTTATACACAAGCTTAAAATTTCTGTAAATGCAAATGGGAGATAGGTGCCCAACAAAAGTATTACACAAAATGTGGAGTTGTAAAGTATCTGGCTTCTAGGCTTACCAGCGTCTTCCAAACCATTCCTTTGCAGGATGAATTTGTATGAATTAGAAAAATTAATGAAGGTACCAAACTACTTAGCCTGCTTTTGTTTTGTGATTAAACTTGAGAAACATTCCTATTGTCTTCTGACAAATGCTCTGCCCTCCCCAGGTGTCATGTGCATGTTACCAAAAAAGCTTTCCAGAGAACAGTATGATGATGCTTGTGTGCAAAATCTGCTTCAGATCTTGGGGTCCCAAGTACCTTCAAATAAAGAACAGGAGTAGGGGCATAAGCAGAACAAAAAATGTGTGCACACAAGTTTAGATCCCAAGAGGAAAAATGAAGAGCTTGTGTAGATTCGGAGCACGTACAGCAGCCCAGCTTAGAAATGGTCAGCTTCTGGATTTATTGCATGTAACAGCATCAAAATACACCCAACCTTAATGCTGTCTTCACTATTTCTTATGACACATTGAAAAGGTCAGTGTGAACAATAATTTATAAAAGCATTTGAAAGAAAGTCTCTTGAGAAAAATTTACAGTCTGAAGCACTGATTTTCAAACTTTTCTGCTCATGACCTTGTTCTTCTGTGACCTCAAGTGGCAGTGTCACTGGCATGAGTTCTTCCAAGCTCGTTGCTCCAAGAGAGGAACCCATTGACCTAGAAACACTGTCTGGCTAGCAGCTCTGAGGCAACCCCCTTGCTTATTATTTATTTGTTTTGCAGGGAGGCCTAGAGAGATGTTGCATTAGGTCCCAGCAGGGCGCCTGACAGTCGATGACAAGGAGGGGAGGATGCAGCATGCTGGCCCCAGCAGACCAGCTGGCTCACCATCACAAGGCTTCGGGTAGGCAGTGCAGCAGAGGAGTGTTTGCGGGAACATCAGGGGTGTTTGAGGGAACATCAGAGAGGGCCACGCTGGGCTGCTGATGGGGTTGTTGTGGAGACTTCCTTTCACAGAAAATACAAGTCAAGGCAGGAAGCATTTATGTATTTGTTAAAAATATTTGCAATTATTGTGCAATATTGGGGGAATTATGCTATGACAGGAATTCATCCAAATGACCAACACATTACAGTCTGCTTACCCCGTGGAAGTTCTGGAAAAAAATTGGTCTCCTGCTTTTCTTTCTAGCCTCTCTGCATTTCAGCAGTATCACAGCAAGGTTATTTTCAATTACAAAGAAGTGTCAGGAAGGTAATGGATATGACCAGAGATGTTTTGGCAGAAAGCAACATTATACTATGCAGAAAACACTCCCATTACTCATAGTTCCAGATTGCTTCTTCCCCAAATTTGCTCTAGCACACTGTATGCTTTATATAGAAAAAGCTACTTTAAATGAAAATTATTAGACCAAAATAAAACATTATAATTTTTTTCAAATTAATTTTTCTTGGAGAGGGGGAGACTCATAGCAATGAGATTAATGTTGAAAACAGACCGGTGTTATGGTCTCTGGGGTATACAAGTTGAAAAGGATACTCATTACATGAGGTAGCAAACCTGGGAAACAATGATGCTGAAAAAAGCATAGGAGAAATAACAGATGCAGGTAAAGGATGAACTGGACCCAAAACTGTAATATAAAGTAGCTTCAAAAAGCTGACCATAAGTTTCAGGTGCAGATGTAAAGCCTAAAAGGCCTAAAAGCAGATCAAATGTCAGAAGGGAAAAATAATTCACAGATATTTGAACACTGTTGCCACTGGAGATGAAGAGACATTCTTTGGCTACCCCTAGCTGGGGAAAAGAGGCAAAAAAGGAAGACTACTTAGGGATAAGAAAGATGGTAACTACAAAAGAAATACATAAAGCTGGGTGTCATGGAGAATGTTTTGGCAGAAAGTTGTACAGGGTTGGGGTGATCTGTGCAGAAACTGATTAGACCTTAGATAGTTTCTGTAGTGGTGGTGGGTTCATCTCTTGATGTGTGACATCTGACCAAGATGAACCATGAGAGAATGTAGAACAAGTTACCATGGAGATGGGCCAGGACTGTGAGATGAGCTGATCTGGTATCATGGCTGCCCACCACGAAAATACTGTCCCCTGTCATGTTCCTGCTTGTCATGCCATTTGACACAAGAAAAGAACAAAATTGTGAAATGAACTGAATAGGATAAAATAATGCCAGAAGGATGTGAAATACTGGAACTAAGACTGAATAAGGAGAAACAGCTGACAAAATATATTGTTGACCATGGCGATAAGAAATTCCCTGGACAGGATGTGCCACATGAAGATGTGCAAAATCATCAGGAACCATGGTTCCTATAAAGGAAAAAAAACAGGAAACATGTCATGAATCATCAGTAAGCAGGCTCTGGACAGGTTACATGGCTTGATCCTGAATTAATAATTTACTGGAGTTGGGAAGAAGATATTTAAACAGCACTATAACATTATGACACAAGCTTAGAAAAGACAGACTGAAAATTCAGGCTGATCATGTCTGCTCAGCAACAACATGCGAGAGAGAGAAGTTAGCACTGCCAGAGTGTGGGATGCCTCATTAAATAAACAGTCCCAGACACTAATTAAGAGTATACAGAAACAGATACAAAAAGGCGAGCATGCTTGGAGACTTAGGAAGCCGCAGGATAAGTTGACTGGCACTTGGTTAGCAGTGACAATCTCTCTACAGGCAGATACTTCATCAGCATCCCACCTGTAATCCTCAACTAACTACCCCCTGGTTTGCGTCTCTGATTTGTATTAAAGTGCCCTGTGTGCATTTATTACCGGCACTGTTTAGCAGAACTCGGATGTGGGAGCTGAAGGCAGAATTAGGCTTTTGGTCAAGATAAGCCAACCCAGTAGTACCCCCTGCAGAGAAAAAAAAGGGGGGGGAAAAAAAAGGCAAGAGGACCAGTGTGACAGAAATCCCACAGGCTGACATATCTTTCCTGTTCCAATTAAACCAATTGAAACTGTTGAAAGTGAACTGGTGTTTCAAAATAAAGGGTCCCATATCTCTGTCTTTATCCCTGTCTCCAAACAGCTGAAGATCTCTCCGTTTTCATCTATAGCTGAATAGTCCTTATTCAGTGATTCTTTACATTTGATGAAGTACAGTACAATTCAGTTAGCTGTTGCTTTTCATTATGAGTCACCAAGGTGGAGAACAAACCCTGCCTTACCTGCTAGCTAGCTCTTTCCTTTATTATGGCAGTGACCTCTAGTGTACATTTCTCAGTATCCAGGCCTGGCATTTCCAGCTTACAGAGCAAGGCCATTTTCCATCTCGTGGGAAGGAAGTAGCTGTACAAAGTGACCTTTCTGTTTATTTTGGATTCCTTTGAAAGAAAATAAAAAATGCTCCCTTGAGACTTTGATAGTTGATGGCAGAGCAACTGCGGAGTGTTGGATCTGTGGCTGCCCAGCCCTCGTGCTCTAAAGCATTTTCATTTTGGTGTGGCTCAGGGAGAAATTTTGCAGCCTGTAGCACTGCCTGCACTGTTATTTTATATTTTGACAAGGTAGATTACCTGCACATGAATAAATCTTTGTTAGAAAGCTAAATCTCAGGCGCATTTTAGTGCAGGACATACTAATCTAGTGCCTAGTAGGTAAAGTCAGCTGGGATTTCTTGAAATGAAATGTGCTAATTACTTCTGAGATGAGTTATATTTAATTTGTTTCTGCTGTAGAAATTCCACGGGAATCACTAGGAGACACAGTAATAATCCTTCTCTAGCTCTGAGGTCTGTTTTTGACGGGAGCCAACACAGGACATTTCACCACTTGTATTCCTGTAGGAATATTGCGCGTTTCATTGTGTGATGCTTCTTCTTGACACCACCTTCCCAGGCAGTGAGGATGGAGGTTGTCCTATCCCGCTGTAGCTGCCTGAAGGGAGGCCTCTTACACAGGCTAGTTGCCTGCCAGTGCAGAGGGGTAGGGTGACTTGGGGGGATCAGAGAGGTGGCCCTGAGGTCTCCCTCCATGGACCATTAAGGGCTCCCAGAGAACCGGATCTTTACCCCTCTCCCTGGATCACCCAGCAGACCTGCAGCCACCCCACCCTCATCTCCCCTGCAAGCAGAACTGGATGGTGCTTGGAGAGGAGCTTGCCAGTGGCAAGAGATGGGCAGCAGGGATCTCTCCAGGCCTCTCTCTTAGCCATAGAGGGACTGGGATACAGGGCTGGGGCCACAGGGATGGGCATGTAGCCATTGGGCTTTCATGCCCACAAAGCCAGCCCAGGATTTGCCCCTGACAGAGTGAGTCTCACCATCCAAGGTGTGACAGTATATCACACCTTCTGGTGATATGGCAGCACAGAGCACCTCTGACCTCCCACAACCAAATTTGCCTGATTGCATTTTATATGCAAGGGCTGTTGATAACCAGCAATACTAATTTAGCTTAAGGACATAAATGACCATGTTAGGAAAACAACTTTTCCTAAAAACACGATTGTATTTCAATCTGTCCATCTTGATAGGTATTTCCATTCAGTAGTCACAGGTGTCTCAACATAACTGATAAAAAGAAACCGTAATCCAAGTGATGAGGAAGTGAATGGTGGCTGGTAGGGTCTATGCACTGTTATAAATAAGCCGACCTCACCTGTAAATTGCTTTCTAGTTGGTGAAGTTAAAGAAATTCATGGAGGAAGGGGTCAGGAGCTTGCAGGAAAGTGAAGAAAGCACATTTTAATGCAGTTGGCTTCCTGCTGCAAAACATCCAGCCTTACTGCTGAAGTGTTCCAAAAATAGACAAGCTTGCTCATTAGCCTTATGAGCATTTAAATAGGAGAGGGATCGTTACCCAAATTATATGCCTTAAAAGGGACTTTCACACTGGGGTAAACTCAAAAAAGAACATTTACGCAAAAAGCAATTTTCTTTGCCTGCAATCTTCTGTATTCCCCTAACTCTCATTGGAATAAAAAACTTCCTCCCTCTCCAGCCTGATTCTCTTTTTTTTCTTAATCCAGCTGTGAAATCATAAAGCTGAGTGTTTATGACAATAGTTTGCTGCCATGGAAACAGTTATGTCGTCATAAATTTAGCCTTATGATATGACCTCCCTGGCTGCAGGAATAAGTTGAAAAGGAATATATGTTAGAAACAAAACCTTGTTTAACCAGAAATGTCTATTTTAAATCCTTTTGCACAGCACACTCAGCAGCTCTTTAATAAGAAGACCTTTGATACGAACTGTGTACCTAATTAGATACTGCTTTATTATGCCATTTGAATTGCTTTGAATGTCACCTTTGAATGCAAGCTCTCTTTTTATTGTTGAACATTTTGAATTCCCAGCATCCTAACACAGCACTGCAATGATTTCTACAACTTCAGATCATTGCCCTTTTGCGCAGTTTACTGTGCCCTGTGGTTTTGCTTGTTTTCTTCTTTTCAAACCGAACAAAATTTTTTAAAAGGGAAAAGAAAAATCTATTCTTGTGCAGATGTTGAAGTGAATCTATTGGGATTCTGGGACACCTCCTGCCACCACAGTGTACGTGCGGCCCTCTCATTATCGCTGTACAGATGAAGGGGCTTTTGTGCGTTGGTATAGCCAAACATTTAAAATGTGCATGTACAGGCATCTGTCACACCTTGCTGCAGCATCCTGTGCCTCCAAGTGAGATAACCTACATGTGCACATGTGGCTTCTAATATGGAAGGTGCTGTCTAAATGTAAAAACTAAACACCAAAGGGCCTGATGAAAGACAAGAACAGCATGACCCTCACTACACAGAAGCAGACATAAAATTTGGCAGCTGAAGCCATATACAGTCTAGCCCTCCTGTGTCCTTGCTCACTGAGCCCGTAAGATGCTTCCCCACAGACCTCTTGCTTTCCAGTGAATGAACCCGTCTGCTTTTGTCACGCAAGCTCAGCAGCTTTGGGGAGCTGCAGAGCATCAAGCTCTGAGGGGCTTCCCGCTCCCCATCCTCTGCAGGAGGGACCTGTGGGAGGAGGCTACTGCATAGCATAACCTTCCCCCTGCATACCTGAAAAAAACCCTTTCTTAAAATCCACATTGCAACATTTGGGAAAAAAAATTAAGCCCGGAAGTTAGGAAAAGAGTTACAAATTTCTCCTCAGCATTTCCACACAGTGGCCTCCTGTTTCTGCAAGAGCAGTGTTCAGCTCTGACTCAGGGCAGAGGGGGCACACTGAAGGTGTCACCTCGTGGGAAGGTCCCTCTGCACCTCTCTGTGCTGGGTGACGTGTCGCTTTCAGTCTCCACTCAAAGGGAATTCCCATTATTTTCAGCATAATACCTGTGATATAAACCAAGGAAAAACTAAAGCTTCTGTAAGCAAGATGAGTAACATTTTAAAGTGCCTGTAGTTACAAGTAAGCAAATCCCACTGAGGATAGCGGAGTTGAAAATCCTTGTTAAAATAATTACACTGAATGATATGTGGGGAGTGTTATCACAGGGGCGATGAGGCAAAGCTCCGGTGGGTAGCAGGGAAAGGGGGCTTTGAGTGCCTGGCTGCCGGAGCCGGCAGGGCTGCACTGCTGTGCGTAACTGGCCCAGCCGTCTGCCTGCGCTAGCTTCAGCCAGGAGCACAGACCTGCCTGGACTACAGAGCGTGTCCCATCTACTTCTGCCAATGATGGCAATTCTGCAAATTTTCTTAAAAATACATATAATTTTATCCTTGTTTTCTCTTCTTGTCCCTTGTTTGTTATTTTGATAGGGTAGTGGTCTGTGCAATTGTAGAAATACTCTTCTACACCTCATTGACCTCTCTGGACATTTTCCTACCCCTGCTTGAACACGTTCAGTTTTGCCTTCTTCAATTGTCACATTTTTTTAAACTTTTTGTCCTTTATTTCATTTCTCTCTTTGAACTTCCTCCAACATTTTTCTTGTCAGTTCTGACACAAGGATGCCCTCAGATGAATGCTGTGTTCACACCAAGACCCACTTGTGGCAGTCTAGCTCAGGAAAAGCCCCCACTTGTTTTACACGTGAGCAATGTTCCTGCTTGAGATGCACTTGCCCTTGTCCCAGTGCCTTCTGTATGGCCCAGGATCTGCTCTCCTTCTAGGCTGGGCTGTGCTGTGCAATCAACATCTCTGCTTTCTGTGTTTCTGCAGCTGATGTTTCCCTCTAGATAGGGAGTATTTCGCATTTGTCTTTTTAAATCTCAGTTTGGTTGCTCTCTATTGCTGCAGTTTATCTACCTCACACTGTATTTTAAGTCTCTCCTCCAAACCACTCCTTAATTTTCTACCATCCACAAACACTACTTCATACATTTTCACGCGGTACTTTCATACCATATGAAAGTATCGAGTAGAGATGAACTCAATGCTTTTATAAGATCCATCGAGGCCCATCTCATCATCTTCACTCATTGCAATACTAACTTGACTATGAAAGTTGTCCTCTCTGACAATTGCAGAGGAACGTTTACTTCAAGAAAGGCTCTTAGCCCTAAATAGCCTTCATGTGTCAGACTGCCCTGTGGAGTACTGTCTTCTGTGCTTAACTACTACAGAGCCACTAGAGTATTCCCACACCCCTTCTTCAGCCTGGCACCCATTTTGGGGTGGCTTGTCAGCTGCTGGGACTTCCTTTTTATGTGTTGCTTTTTTCCCTTCCGGTACTAAGCAAAACATAAAGGACTCTGTCTTTTGGTTGCTGGCTGTGGCTTGCAAAATGCAGATGTACAGTAAATGACAAGCCTTGTGAGGGATGTTGAAAGGAAGCAGTGGTACGAAGCATTTCCGTTTAAGGAGAAATGGTGTGGGTGTGGTGCAGTACTGAAAGAAAATTGGATAGAAAATGAAATTGGGGAGTGAAAACCTATTTTTAACAGGGTTTTGAAAATCTGGCTGTGGCCAGGCCCTGACTGAAATGATTTAGAGCCATAACTATTTCCTGGGGCTTGCATTTTCCATAAGGGAGAACATCTGATAGCAGAGCAAGAGGTTTATTCTTTCTGAGTACCTCCAGAGAAAGCCTTATCGTTCTTACGGGAGAAAACAGAGGATACTTGTTACCCTGCACATAGCACAGATGTCTGGCTATTCTCCATGCCATGTGAGATCTTCTGGGCATGCAGGGAATATGAGAACTCAGATGGTGAGAGATGCATCCCTTTGCAGTAGAGAAGAGACAGCATCTCACCCAGGCAGACATTGTATTTGATGAAGAACTGCCAGGAGAGAGATATGCATGAAGAGGTGTTGCAAGCAATTACTATATCCACTGAGTTTATCACAAAAAAATACATTTTTGTTTCTACAATCAGGATTCTCTGTCCTTGTTTTTTAGATCAAGTTGTTCACTCTGAAAAATACAATAAAATAGAAAGCCTGCTTACTGTCAAGCATTATGAGTCTGGGAATGGAGTTGGGCAGGAGTTGAGTGAAACTTGTACGATGGTAGCCAGAAAACATAAACAAAGAGAGCAATGATACCACTATGCCTACTGGTCCTCTGCTTCACCACTAGCAAGCTAAACTTTCTCTAACACTTGAAATACCTCATTTCTTCAACCTCCCTCATGTGGAGAGAGCCTGTCCTACAACCACCTAAAGAGGACTCCAGACTGTCAGGCTCATCTTTACACCAAATCTTGATCACATTTAGCTACATATTTCCCTGCTCCTACTACTGATGTTTGGATAAGTAATCTAAACAAATCCATTTTCCCACCTTCTATTTCATGAAATTTAAGTTGCGTAAGTAGCAGTATCTGTGCAGAGCCTGTACTTTCTATTCAGTAGTCTGTCTTGGACAGTATAGGTATAGAAGCCTATAGAGTTGACTGAAATGAAATAATTTTGTGTATGGGTTGGAAAAAACCCCTTATTCTAATATATCTAATCAGCCATCTATCAGTAAGGGTTAAAATAAATGATTGTCTCAAAATCACAGGCAGGTAGCTGTATTTGGTGGACAGTTTGACAGACATTTTCACTTACCAGAGATCAATGAGAAGCTGTTAGACAAGATTTGCTGGTCTCTAATGCAGCAGTTCAACTTTCTTCTGCCTTTTTCTTATGCTATGAAACAGGCAAAGCTTGGACATCACCATCACAGAATATGATCTCAGTCCTCCAGGAAAATCTGTTATTCTCTGTAACAAAGGGTAATCAGCAAGTTTCATGAAGTGGCAGGTGGCCAGTTGACTAATTTTTCCTATTGCAGTCTAAGATCTTGATAATCACTGTTGGACTAAGATACTACAACAGGATAAGAAACAGCAGCAAAAAGCAAATTTATGACTAAGGAGGTATAAAACCAAGGAAATAAATTATCCTATTGTTAGACTTTGTCTTTGGATGAAGTGATACTGTTTTGGTGTGTTTAACTTCTAGCAGTCCACTAGGACCACAGCCCAAATATCCCAGCATTTGGGAAAAAGCCAGAGGACAGCACAGGATTTGCACACTCAAAACTATGACATTTTAAATGGCTGTTCTGACCTGGCCTTCTTGAGGGTGCTAACAGGAGGGAAAGATGCACCACCCTAAAAGCAGATCTCCATACAGTTCCAGGGTGGAGGTGCCTATGCTGTTTGCGTAGGACTGCACACCACTGGTGCCTACTGCTGCCCTGTGCACCCCATGCTCTGCTGAGGGCCAGCAGTAGGTGCTTCTTGCATGTCAGACACCTGACCTGCTTAGACCCCTGCTTTCTGAGGAGACGGTTTGCACCCAAAAAGTACTTGTTTTCCACTGAGGACAAAGGGAGGGTGAATATCCTAGATGTGCATTTGGAGCGGACATCTGCCTTGTTTGCAAATGAAGATGTACAGACAGCTGCATCTGGTCTGACAAATTACAGCCCCAAGCTTTTCCGGTGGAGGAGCCAAACCCCAGCAGGCAGGAACTGGTGGTCACTGTGGACAGAGGAAATGGTTCAGCAGCAGTTCTCATGGGTCACTGCTGCCCCACAGACACCAGTGGAGCATTTAGTTGCAAACCGTCTCTCCTCTATTACCAGACACTTAAGAGCTGTGCAGCGTTGCTTAGACCATCACTAAGTCTTTGAGGAATTTTGTGCTCAGGCCTTGGGGCAGTGACAGGCCACGCTTGGTCAAGTGCTGGAGAGCCAGCTGTGGGGAGCTGGTTTGCAAAGGCTGTGCCTGCAGTGGCCCATGCTGCTCCCAGACAGCATATCACCCTCCAAAACACAGGAAACCTTGCCCTGCAGTGCTTCGGCGGACCATTTCCACTGAAGCACTGGAACAGGTTGCCCAGAGAGGTGGTAGAGGCCCCAACCCTGGCAACATTCAAGGTCAGGTTGGACGGGGCTCTGAGCAACCTGATCTAGTTAAAGCTGTCCCTGCTCACTGCCAGGGGGGTTGGGCTAGATGACCTCTAAAGGTCCCTTCCAACCCAAACATTCTATGATTCTATGATTTCCACTGAAGCACAGTCTCCCAGCCCTCTCCCTGCCCAGACATCTGCATGAGTGACTCGGCTGCTGGCACTGCAGGTACCCATGCCCAGGTGATGGGCGCCCGGCACGGATGCTGCTTCTCTGAGACAAGCCTAGCCTCTTGAAGGAACATTTTCAAGAGCTTCTCTAAGCAGGCTCCTTGTAGGGATGTCAAGGGCAGATGGTGACGTCCCTGGGGCCGGGCTCTGGCTTCCCTCTGCACAGCCTGAGTCTGCAGAGGAACCGGCTGAGGGTGGAGGCAGCTGCTGGTGCCACCCTTGGGGAATCTGGGCTGCTCTCACTGGTGCTGGTGGGGTTTGGACAGCCTTGAGGTTGCTTGCTTTTATGCTGAGGGTGATGGGAGGGTCTGGTTTGCCTGACGGTGAGGGAAATGCAAACGTGGTCTAAAAGCCGTGTGATGACGATGGCTAGATAAGACCAGCAGCATCCAGTTTTCACACAGGCTACTGAGTACAATATTTTTAGTCTGGACAGAGAAAATTCACATAGCAGAAGGGCAACCCTCCTGAAAGCCATTGGCACTTTCTGCCTCTGGACAGGCAGTGAATTTGGTCTTGAGGCTGCAGAGGGGGACCCAGCAACCAGCTGGTGTAATTACTGTGTACATTTGTGATAGCATCCTCATTTCTTCTTTTCCGTTTTTTTTCTTTTCTTTTTTTTTTTTTATTTTTCTTTCTCCTCTTTGTTCACCTGAATAATAGCCACTAACAGGTTAGATATACTGTGCAACACATCCATAGTAGTGCTGTGTATATGTATACACATGGCAATCTTCTAGTTCTGGTACGGTTAGCCTCCTTTTGAAATGCATCTTTTATTGCTAACAGCTTGCTTTTAGATGTGCATGGAAACAGTGACACTGAAACCTGCTTCCTTCCCTCTGCATGCACTGAATCAAACAAGAGGATGAACAGCAGAAGCAGCCACATTGCTGATAATCTAAGGTAAATTCAGGTGGGAGAAGGAGCCTCTCAAGTTGAAGTGTATTATCTCCACATCCCCATGACTCAGGTTTCCATAATGCCTGAATGTCTGAAATCACTCACATTCAGAAGGGAAGCATTGCCCTTTTGGCTGCTGCTGTATAAAATGTCCTGTGTTTGGGAAGCAGTGTGCTTCTGTCAGGGTCATACTAAAGGCAGCGCGCACATACTGCCGTGGCCCTGAGTGCCAGATGCCTCTCAGGTGAGTGCTATTACAACACTCTTTATTTATTTCACCTTTATCTTCTTTATGAGGGGAGAATCATGTCCCTGCTTGTCAGCTGCTGGCTGGTAAAATGGAGCTGTTTTGGTCTTTTATGTTTTAGCAGGGCTCATTTCTGGGGTAGTTTTGGTATGTGTGCATGCAGTCCATGCACGGTGCTCCTTACGACCCTCCCAGCAGAGCCTTGCAGGTAGCCCTGCAATACAGCCCATTTTCTACAAAGACAAAAGCTCTGACTGGGGAAACTGTCAGTGCACCATCAGGAGAGCTTCAGCTGAGAAATACCAGGGCGTCTAAAAGCCATTAAGGTGGACAGCTACCAAGCATCAGTCTGGAGAAATGCAATATCCTCCAGTCTCCAAGGAAGTGTTTATCCTCAAAGACATTTTTCCTGAGCAAATATTCAGTTAAACCATCAGGGAATTATTTTAAGTTCACATATGGGCATCAGTGGGGGCAGACACTGCAGCTACAGTAAGGGGGTACTGCCTGGATTTCTACAAAATGCTAGCCAGTGGAGGGAGCTGTGGTTGCCCAGAGTCACCTCCACCCGGACTTCAGGTCCTTGGGATCAGCTTGGTTTGCAGACTGGTCGGATGCAGCTTTCCAGTCAGCCTGCAGTGGTGGTTATGCACTGGAGGTAGGAAATGTTGGGAGGATTTGGCTCATCAGAAATAGTTTCTTGAGGGGAAGGGAGAAGATGGAGACGTGCTGTAGAGCTTCATTGTCTAAAATTGGATTTTCCCTTAGGTCTAACTAAAAATAAATTAGCTAATAGTATATTCAATTAATTTTGCTGAATTTGAGCAATTCTTTTAATTAGGAGGGAAGAACTTAATCTCACAGAAAACAGACAATTTCCAAAGGCTGGCACAAGAGTATGCCACCAGAGTATGTCCCTATGAATTGCTGTGAGATGAGGAACACACAGACTTACACAGAAAATATAATTACATGCAAGTAGCAGAGACAGCAGTGCAATGTAGGCTATTTAACCTTGAGGAAGTGGCATGTGCTGTTGGGAGGACAGGTACTGTGGAGCTTTTCATTTCTTTTAGTGTAAGACATTGGCAAGCTAGGGTATTATGATAAAATCAGAATTTCATTTTATTGCTAAGGCTAGGCATATTAATCGAGTGTCCTTACACATGTACTGATGAGTGGAAGAGGAACTGCAGCTTTCACAGTCATGTTTCTGAAAAACATATTTGTGTGTAGCTTAGCAAATGCCAGATGAAGTTTATTTATTAAACCAGGGGAAGCAGGAAGGGAGAGACCTCATGTGATCATGACTTTATTGAAGTTACAGGGCAATGGCACCAGTTCCAGATGTAGATGTCAGGGTACATGAAGGCATTGGGATTGTTGTGCCTTTTGCCTCCTTCTCAGTGCTCACCGGTGTGAAAGGCCTCGTGATAGCAGACACATAAACCCCACAGCTTTAAAAATGCCTATGCTGAGTCACTTTTGATGCCTGGTACCGTATATTCGTACATGCTCAGACTTTGGAGAAGAGATTATTTAATTCTGATTTCTAGCTACTCCACTACCTTGCTGACAGTGCAAATAGACAAGATGTGAAAAAATACAAATTTTTGCTGCCCTCCTGTTTCTTATTAAGGCAATTGTTAACCCACTGGTGGTAAGCTATGTAATTTTATTATTTCTTTAACCAGGTTAACAGAACTGTGTGTTCAATTGCAAATGAGAAAAACTGACAAAACTCTTTTTACCTATTTTACAAATTCATTTTTTCCTGTGCTATACATTTGTTTCCATTTTCTGTCTGTCCAGTTGCACAATAAGAGAAGCCAATTTAGTCTTTACTCCACTTTCAGGTTATTTGAGGATCTGAACTGAAGACAGGAGTCAGTTTCCCATCTGAATCTAGCAGGATAGACAGAAAACTGCCTCTTTCTGAATGCTCCCTGACATAGTCAAATTCTGAAATACTAAGGATATAAATACTTTAAGTAGTTCAGGTGCCACACTAATCCATTAAAAAAAAAAAAAAAAAAAGAGGGAGAAAAAGGAAAAGTAAAAGTTAAAAAAGAAAATCCAGTACTCAGTTCTTCAGGAGTTTCCATAAAACCAGAGAGCATTTCTGAGGATTTTGAAACCATCTTTCTCTGCAGGCTTACATGACAAATCATGTGTGATGCCAAGTCCAGAAAATTATCAGGAGTCTTGTGATCTTTGGTGCTTTTTTCTTAAAGTCTTCATTTGTGTGACTAAACAATTCCTTGACAAGCTTGGCTTTCATTTTTGGAAAAAAATTGTAGCCCTTTGGCTGCAGAGCTGACCTCAGGGACCACAAGTCTAGAGACTGAGTAAACAGAAAAATAATTTAAAAATGTTCAGGTTTTTTTTTTTTAATCATGTGCTTTTCAAAACAACTTTATGAGTTTTGAGGTTTGTGGCATGATTGTTGACCGTGTTAATTTGGCAGTATCAATCCATGTTTGGGAGGTCACTGCTTTTCCTCCCCTGCATGCCGACGTGGGACTGCTCCTTCTGCTGGGGATGAATTACAGGGACTTGGGTGATGGTCCAAGCAGTCATAGCCCTGCAGCCCAAACCTGTAGCTTTTCCAGGCAAATTGTGGAGTTTTGGTTGTCTTTTCGTGCTGGAGAGCTGGTGTCCTGCTACACCAGATGAAAAGGGGCGTCAGGGCATCTAACCCGGCTGCTGCCCCTTCATTTTGAAGACAGGTTCCCCCCTTTGCCTGGCACTGTCACGGAGTGAATTTTGGCCAGTTTTTTAAATGAAAGACTAAAAGTAGCAATTTGGCTTTTTAACTGTATTTTTTCCTGCAACAGTTTGCTGGTGCAATTCCTGACATGCATACACCTTTCCCATCCGGCCCTTGGGGATGGGGGTAACAGAAGCATGCAGGTGGCATTTGGGGGCCATCCCCAAAATGCCTGCAGGGATAACCAGGAGCGAACGCGGGAGCCACCTCACGTCCAAGAGAAATCTGGGGGTCTGGGTTTTCCTGAGACTACGCTGGGCACTGCCTGGGGCACACGTGCAGAGGAGAGCCCTGTTTGCTCTGTCTGGCGCAGGAGGGGGTAATGCTGCTGGCTGTACAAATCTGATAAAGCCAAAGCATGGTCTTTATCTGCACTGCCAAGTTTGGACATACACTAGATAAAAGTGGTTGTATTTATGGGGCTCTTCAGTATTATAAATACTTATAAAGATCTGATGTAAGAGTAAGGGCTGAGGGAGAAAAGGCAGAAAACATGGATAGGTATTATATGTATACCACAAAATATCTCCTAAGACTCAAAACTTTTTTTTTCTTTTGAAACCACAGCAATGGCCACAGTAGAGACACCCCTGTAGCTTCAGTGGCACATTACAGCTACATTTAAATTCTATGTATTTCTATTCTGAGCCAAATTAGCACATACTTGTCTACATCTTTTCCCAGATTGCCACTGGTCAGATGAACAGCCCGTTTTACTAACCTATTTCCACTCTGAAAATCATCCATTCATGATTAATATTTCTTGTGTCTCAACAAATTTGGAGCTTACACCTTCTTCTTTACTTACTCAGCTTCTGGAAACGTCTCTGGGGCAAATACCATAATAAATCTCTGTTTCCCTCTGACAGTACAAAGTTAGCTGCTAAATCAAGGGCAGTGTGTACTCATCTTCTATAAATTGCCCTGGTTGCCTGCTTCCCACTGGCAGCTGCCCGAAGCCCTGCCTTGTGTCACAGGCACCCTCCGTATTGCCACCCCACCACCGTGTGCCCGCCCCAGATCTGCCTCGGCTCTCCTCTGGCACTGTGGCTCTTATGCCTTTTCTTAATGCGAGATGCATACAGCACAGCTGTAGGCTGGGTGAAGACTGGCAGAGAAGGGCAACCCATCACCCGGCAGTAACATTCTCTGAGCTGGCATGCTCTCACCCATTACCCTGTAAAAAGCACATTTTTGCCCTCTGTGCTTGATAGTGTGAACCGACAGTAGCTTAGGCAGTAGCTAAATAGCTTTTCCCTAGACACAATGTGTTCAAAAAAAGGTTTTCTCTGCCACACGGAGCTCAGGAGTGCACCGTCCATGTCAGCCATCCTGTCCTTCTTCATTAGGCAAGGCAAGCAGCGGTCTGCCTGCAAATCCTACTGCAAACTTTCCAGGGCCAAGCCATGTTAGTTCTGCCCACATGATGGACGACCAGGCCTCATGGTGCAATGGCAAAAATGTCTCTCTGGGAGTTTTCACTACCAAGTTGCAATGCTTCAGGGTGGGAAAGGCAGTGTTTACCTGGGGGGACCAGTGCTGTCTTTTCCTCTCCTACCTGCTGATGCTCAAGGCGTGGCACCGTGCGGAGCAGAGTCACATCTAGAAAAGTCTTTTTGCAAGAGCTCCCATTTATCGTGGCCCAAATTCTCAGTACCTATTAGGTGACACTGGAGCTGTTGTTGCTATAAAAAGAAATCTTCAGTGGTTGCCTCTCAGAACTGTAGCTGTCCAAGAATATCACAACAAAGCCACTATCATGTTTGCTGAGGGTTTTTTCCTGATTATCAGAGTTTACTCTCCTCCATGGCGCTCTGTTTGACATTTCCAAAATGGCATTAATAACCCAAGTGGTGAGAAATGTTGGAGCTGCTGGACTTGCTGCTCTATTGTGAGGCAATGACTGTCTCCAGTCTCCCACCAGACATCCCACCTTCTGCAGAAATAATAATTTCTTCAACGTGTAAGATCTTGGCAGGACGCAAAGGGTGACTGCGAAAATGCCTTCTTCCCCCTAATACTAAACTGAGCCCAAACTCCCCTCCTGCTCCCCTGTGAAGGAGAGCAATGGTTCATGGTGCCGTCACCCACACTTTAACCAGACAAAACAGGCAGCCTCAGAACATGGCCTTTTACAGTGTCCTGCCAGTCTTGCCAAGGCAGCTGCCTACAACAGGCTGGACAAAACCAGGAGAGGGTGGTAATGGCAGAGGAGTCAAAGTCTGATCTCCAACTGGCCACAGCCAGCAGAGAGCCACTGCTGCAAAGCCTCCCTTGCCACTGCTGGATGCACAAGCACCTGCGCTGGGTTGGTTCATTGCCTCTCCCTCTTTTGCTTTTACTAACTCCTCGTTTCAGTCATTTCCCAGCCCACCAAAGAAAATCTCCCAACAACCAGAGACAAGACAAAAAACCCTGACTTTTTCTTTCCTTTCCCAGTTTCAGAGAGGACAGGTTTACCTGAAAAACAGTAACAGAGTAATTCTGAAAAATCCTGATCTGGGAAGCAGTGACTGGCTCCTTGGCAAGTGCTGCCTCTGGCCATGGCCAGCCTGTGCCAAGGCTTGCTGGGGTGACGATGGGGACAGAGGCAGTCAGGCCATCCCACAGAGCACTTCTGCTTAGGCTGCTGGGAAGCAGCTAGCCTTGGCTGGGGGCAGCGGTTGAGTCTGTAGAAAATCTGTAGGAGCTTTTTGTTATGTTGTTGTTTTTCCGCTAAATGCCATCTTGCTTTAACTTCTTAAGTGATGGTTGATGGTTGTCCGAATCATTGGCAGTGAGTTTCCCTGATGCAAGCACACGAGCTGTTAACAGGACTATTTCACTGAGGGCTTCAAAATTACTGATGTGTCCCAATTAAAAGGAGGGGAAAAGACCAAGAACAAAGAAAATATGACCCAGACACCTTTGTGTTCCTTCCCCCTCCCTTTTAAGGAAAGAGAGCATTTCTTAAAGGAAAAAACATGGCACTTGGAAAAAAGCTGCAGCTTATGTGGCCTCCCATTTTATTGTGTAGTTGACGTGTATGGCCCCCACTAGGAGCAAGGAGTCGCTTATGGCAATTGATGGCTGGGGGAGGCTGGCCCAGAGGAAGCCCCTTGCCCAGTGCAGGGTTTTTCCCTGGGACTCATCCTGGCAGGAGCTCACTCCATCAGAGGTAAGGTGTGGCCGAAGCACAAAAAGAAGAAAAAGGGTGATGGAGTAACACTCACCATGACAAAATGAGAAAGCAAATACAGAAGAAGGTGCAACAAGTCTTGCAGCCTGTGAAAGAGAAGATGAATGGGAGAATTCCTTATGACCTATAAATAAATGCCTAGGATCCACTGACAGAGGAGTCATAGAATCATAGAATCATAGAATGCTTTGGGTTGGAAGGGACCTTTAGAGGTCATCTAGCCCACCCCCCCTGCAGTGAGCAGGGACAGCTTTGACTAGATCAGGTTGCTCAGAGCCCCATCCAACCTCACCTTGAATGTTTCTAGGGAAAGGGCCTCCACTACCACTCTGGGTAACCTGTTCCGGTGTTTCACCACCCTCGTAAAAAATTTCTTCCTTATATCCAGTCTAAAACAAGTCAGTATGTCAATATTGAGAAGAAGCAAGATAGTCAAGTGGTTGAACTTCACATTCAGGCAGACTGGGGCTATGTGTTGGACTTGTTTACGCAGGGGAAGAGGATTCCTCAAATCCAGGCTGGATACTCTGCAGACAGAAATGTTGTAGGTCAACAGGAGGCTTCTGTGCTCAGCTCCGGAGTTATCTGGCTCAAAATAAAGTTCTGGGTGAGGTTGAATGATGTAGGAGTCTCAGAGATTTTAAATTGTGGGTCAAGCTTCAGGGCATAAATCAGGAGGGATTCCCTTGTTCCTTCCCACATTCATCATTGCACAGATGGACACATAGAGTGTGAGCAATTTGACAGAGCTGGGGATGTTTGCATCCCTCTGAATCGTCAGGTCTTGACAGGACTCAATTAGTCCAAGCATTTAAGAAGAGCTCCTGAGTTCCTTTCTCATAGGGACAGAACTTACCAGTCATAAATGGCTTTTGATGGCGCTGAGTGCCTCAGCTTCTGTTTTGTCCAATCAAAATTGAGCTCCTCTGCTACTCTTACTAGTTTTCTCCAATTTTCTGTGCTCGTCAGGCTCCAGCCCGACAAATACTTAGGCACAAACGTTTATGCACATCAAACAGCCCGTCTGCACAACTGCTCTGTGCACATGAAAGCCTGTCCTGAAGTCTTTGAAGAACTGAGGCCAGAGGTCCTGGAGGGCAGACACTCTCAGCTGTCTTTGTAATTCCAGTCAAACATTAGGCACTCCTATGGCACAATGAAAATACTCACAACTGGTGTTCAATATTGTTTATTTTCCTGCATTGTGTGCGTTTTTTCTAAATGTTTTAGAGCAGCACTGCTCTTCAGGAGAACTGCAACAAAAGCTGTTTACTTTCCAAGTGCAGTAGTTTCTCCTGCCAGAAGGAAAGTAATGAAGGAGAATCAAACCAGGTAGTTTCAATAGCAGTAATTGCTAGCGCCACAGTCATCTGCAGAAGGCAAGGGGCGAACTGCAGCACCGCTGTGCCGAGACCTGCTCCAGCCACCGGCAGCAATGTGGCTGTGTCCTCATTGCTGGGAGCTCGCTCTGATTTCACAGCAGGTTTACACAGGTCTCTGATCCCAATGGGCCTCTCACACCATGGGCTTACCGCTTTTCTTACGTGACTAGTGATTTTAGGTCTCAGGCTGATGCTTTAAGAGAGTGGGATAAGACAGGTTTTCTTTAAGCCCAGTTTGTTTTAGAGGAGTATCCATTAGATGCTCAGAGTGGTTTGTCACCTTGCAAAGGCAAGCAAAAATGTCTTGCTGGGCCAGATCTCTGCGCTGCCATGGCAACTCTGTTTGCAGGACCCCAGCTAGACATTTTAAAGGTATACTTGGTATTTCCGTGAGGCTCACAAAGAGCTGACAGGCACTTTCTGTGTGCACTTGAAGACAAAAGTTGGTAACTACCAGATGACTATAAAACTGATTGAATAAGGTGATTTTTAATGATAGTAATTCCCCGATTTAATGCATAGTAGAAGACTTTACTCTAGATCCTGTTAGCAGAAGGTACACAGAAAAACGATCAGGTACGTTTTAGACCCAGAGACTGTCTCTCCTCTGTAATAAAACAGACCAGAGACCATTACCTGGCCCTAAGGCCAGCAGGTGCAGCACAGCTTGTATCTGTACTACTAAATTCACTTACCCCAAAACTGGATCAGTGTCTCCACCCTGACCACTGTGAAGGGTGCCAGACCTGTGCTGACCCTGGACTGTGTCTGGGAGAGTGCAAGTGGTCAGAGGTCCAGTATCACTGAGGAAAGGTCCAGGTTGGTCCAATGCTTTGAAGACACCTGGAGACTGTGTGGGTTGTGCATGGAGTTCAGGTGTTACGATCCATGCGTGACCTGCGTAATTTAGATGGTGTGGCCATCCTGCCTGCACTGATGTGTCTTTTTGTCCTCCCCTCCAGCTTCCTCTGTGGCTGGGCAAAGTTCAGGCTGCCCTGACATGTGTATGAGCAACATGGATGCTAAGTGAGACTTCACTGAGATTTTAATTGACAGTTGAGCTTTACCCCTCCATACCAGTGCATTTACATCCTCTGGGCTATGTCTGTGAGAGTGTAGTTGCCCATGGTGAAGGGCTGGAGTGCCCGTTCACTTAATGTCACCTTCTTGCTACTGTCATAACTCAGGCTGGGCATCAGGCAATGTCGCTCATCCATGCATGCTTGCCCCAGGCTGTCTCCCAGCACCCTGCGACCTTGCCTTGAATCAGATACATGACTCACGGAAGCATTTTTGCCTCGCTTCTCCATTATTTTTGTCAAGCTCCAGCTGCAGTCAGGGCAAGATCACATTCCACAAGAGGTTTTGAATGAGTCTGTTGTGGGGAAGAACTTCTGGGGGGTGGGAAAACCTCTCAAGTGCAGACTAGACATGAGCTTTTTCCTGTTGTTTCTGTTATAGCATAGAAAACCCATGGCATTATCTGCAGCAGCTTCCTTTAGCTGTCTGCTGGCTTTCAGAGAGGAAATTTGCCTGTTTTGACACAGCAATAAGAGTTGTGGTGTGAAACTGGACAAGACTATTGGAAGAACAGTGCAAGCTCCCTGCTGTGAATACACCAACTGTTCTAAAAATCCTGCTTCCAACAGCGTACGTACTTCAGGGAGCATCTTCTGCCATTGTCTGCAGTTGCAACACCATCTTGAATAAGAAGTTTCTAAACCCTGCCTTTCATATTTTCATGAGAAAAAAAAAAATCCAGTTGCCAGTTTAACTAACCTTACCTGGGTCCCTCAACAAAACCCACTTGGGGCTTCTTCTCTATTGAATGTAGCTTAAGTATATGAAAACAGAAGCCACAGTGCTCGTTTCTTCTGTTCAGAGTGAATGAGTAATGTGAGCATATTCAAAATCATCAGAGGCTTGAATCAGAAGAGTGGTAATGAACATATCCTCCATGCTCAGAGGCTCTCTGGTAAGTCTCTTTTCATTTTTTTTTATTGAAGCCCTCCTCATGTTGAAAGGAAGAAGCTGGTGCCGGGTGTCGTGCTGGGCACAGCTGCAGTGCCAGTTCTTGCTGGGTAGCTGTGGCTGATTTCTCCTGTGACTTGACACCGAGCACTGCTGAGGGGCATCCCCTCCCATTGCCCCTCACATAGAGCAAGGAGCCAAAGGCACTTTTCAAGGTCATCAAGACCATGGGCTGGCCCCACAGCCTATGCCAATCCTGTGGCAGGCTGCACCATGCCTATGGATCTGCTGTGGCACCAGCCCCAGAAACAGAGAGAACAAGTCCAGAAGGGACTATGAAATCATCTGAGGACAACTAAGCATGAGGTTTTACACTGCACCTGGTCTCCTGAGCTTTGGGCATCATTATTTGTGTTTCATTCAGGTGGTTCTGCCAGAGAAATGCCTAAAGAACAAAAGGCACACTTCTCTCACCAGATGTCATCCCAAGCTCCCTGTATAGTCACCACAGAGAAAAAGGTACAGAGGTACTTCAGGGATGTGATTCATCTCCTCCTGAGGATGAAGTGTCCATCTGAAGAAATGAACTGCACTGTAGAAGTGCCTGTTGCTCTCCAGAGACAGGAAGGGTCCCTAGCTGACATGTAGCTGTCCCCATCGGAGGACATCTAGGGGAATCTCATTGAAAAAAGGCAGAGACCTGCCACTTCCCTCCATATGTTGTATTACAGTTCATCCTCTGTTAAATATTTGTGTCTAATAAGAATTTGTCTGGCTTGAGATGTCCATTGCTGGGTCGTCTTATCCCTGTCTTTGTTAGGTTAAAGGGTCTTTTAGTACCCTGGTCTTCCCCCGGAAAGTCTCTCTGGAGCCTAGACAAATGATCCGTCAGTCTTAGGTGAAAAAAACAACATTTTTCCCTTAAAAGGAACCTTTTCCTTTTCATGTGGGAAGATGCCCACAGAGTGGGATGTTGCCATCACGAAAGTTGGTTACACCTTTGGCGAGACAGGCTCTGAAGCAGGAGCACAGCCTTAGGTGCAGGCTGTCTGGAATGGGGCCCTGGATTGACTGGACTCCCCAGGAAATGTCAGGGTTGATGCTGGTTTCTGAACTCATTTAGGAAAGCAAACACATATTTGACTGAAATAAAAACCCAAGCAACTGCTGTCAGGTTGGGTTTTTTTTCCTTATATTAAACAAGTGTTTGATTTAAAAAAAAAAATCCGACAGATGGCAGGGCTGTACCTAATGCAAGACCGAGCACTTCTCCAGTGAATTTAAGGTGGTCTGCAAGAGATTTTAAAAGACAGGAACTGAAGTATCCATGTGTTATCGAGGATTTATAAAAGAAAACCCTAGTATCTTTCTTGCTTTTAATTTAATTGGAAAAGCTTTCGTCTCTTTTCCTAATTTCTTTTTAGCTTTGCAGTGTGGGGCTATGCTGGGTTTATCCAGAGGCCTCCTGGGTGTCTGCCCAGGTACCTCCGGGGTATCCTTCCTCTCATGACTTGTCAGCAGGCGAGGCAAGGCAAGGTGTTAAGTGCAACGCCTGCACCCCTCAGCCCTAGCTGGGACAGCAGACCAGGGCAGCGATGAGGTGACACCAGCTCCAAAGCTGGCCCCGGGAATGGTCTGGCTCCAGCAGCAGCAAACCTGTTTACTCTCTCGCCTTTCCCATTTAAATTCCCCTGGTTTTGCTTTCTACCACTGCATCGTCCCACCAGCAGTCAGCACCATGGCTCCCACCACAGGGGGAGCCGGAATTTTAATGCAGCAAAAAAAAAGTGAGGCGACATCTCTGAGGCCCAATTTTTGCAGCAATACCGAGACTTCTGTAGCTATCAATAGGTTGTGACTCATTTATAGAAAATGCAAATGAAATAATCCTTTCTGCAAAATGGGACTGAGAGCCTTGGATCTCAGACACATTATTCAGTTGTTTATGTTTGAGCTCTCCCGTGGGCTTTTCCAGATCGGAGATGACTGAGCCAGGCACAGTCGTTCACTAGGAGACTTCTGCCTTAACCCCTTCCTTTTTTTTCTTTCCCCCTTCCACCCACGTGGCAAATGAGATTTGGGCAACCCACCAGCTGACCCCGCCTGCCATCTCTTCTCCTTACTTCAGCCTGGTGGTAGTGGGCTTGTTACTTGGACCAAAGTGTTGGGCTGAAGTAAATGGACACAGCTGTGCAACAGAGGTGGTGGTTTTCTTTTCCCCTGATGATTTACAAGGAATTCTGCTGTAGGCATGCAAAAGGAAGGGTAACTATGCAACTGAATCGCTGGGGTGGTCAACCCAACACAACTCAGCAAGGTTTTCTTGCAAGCTAGGCAAGCTTGCAAGCCCTCTGGAGAGTTTGAGTTGATGTGGGGTTTTGCTTGGACGTTTTGTAGATTTTGATGCTTTTTCTATAGAGGAAACTGAAAAGAAACCAAACATGGCTGTTCAAACTGAGTTTCCCATCGGTTTTGCACTCTTTCATACACATATGCTGAGGTGAGATTCTTAAATAGAAAAATAAAGAAATTTCACACTATTCTCCATACCCCTGCAATAAAGAGTTATGGATTTTTTCTTTTGGATACCTCGTTACTTTTTAGAGCCTGAAAGACACAGCCTGAGGGTGGGGCAAGAACTCTTTTATGCCCTTTCCGAAATCTTCCCTTCCAAGAGCCTGAAGACAGGCTGTTGCCATCTTTGTGAACCCTGGGCCTTGCCCAGATCTGATGTGCCCACCCTGCGTTTGCTCTTCAGACTCTCCACCACCAGTTCCCCAGCTTCTGCTATTCTTAATGGACCCATCCAATGAAGGAGCAAATCTCTTCAGCCCTGAATCTCGGAGCAGCTTGTACATGGGAGGAGAGCAGTGGAGGTGACCTTCTTCGTATATGAAGGGAGAGAGGTGGAGGTGATCGTACCAGTGGGAAGGAGAGGGGTGGTCGCAGCCTTCCTTCCTCTCGCTGGGGGTTTCTCGCCCCCTGGGCCACTTGCCATACAAAATGGGCACCAGATCCAGCCAATGCCCTACAATTTATGTGTGCCTCTGGGTCAGTAGAGAGTATCATACACTTTCCCTGTAGACCGAAGAGCTGAGTTTGTCTTTTGGATGACTTTGTGCCAAAATAAATCTGGAGATAGCAGTGGGAATACACCAATGTTTAGGTGGGATGTTTTTTCAAAGGTTAATAAAGTATGTACTGGGAATAAAATAAAAAAAAAATTCCGCAAGCAGTGGTTTGAGAAAAAATACAACTCTTTCTGTGTCTCTCCCTTGCCCTCCCCTCAAGGAAGGTTTGGATAGGACATTGGCTGGGACCTTATTTTCATTTCCATCGGGAATGTTTTTTAGCTGGCACACAAGCTACATGTGTAAATAGCCCAGGAGTTTGGGAAGCTGCTTGACTATTTCCTCCTATAACTAACAATGGAAACCCTTTGAGAATCGTATGAGCCTCGGTGGAAGTTCGCATGTCTCCTGACATGCAGGATTAGCCGCCATGCTCAAATATTTATCCTGACAGCGCTTCTCCCTGGGGAGCAGCTGGCTGCCCGCTCTGCAAAGCACCGGCCGGCCAGGGGGGCAGAAAGGTAGGGGAGGCTGGAGCTGCTGGCGTCAGGGTGCCCACAGAGCCAGGCTATGAGGAGAAAACCTGCTTTGCGCATATGATTTGAGCTGATCTGAGTTCATTTTGTCACAGTGAATTCAGCATCAAATTAAAAAGAGCAGGCAGAGCTGCTGCACTGTATGCAGAATTGGCCAATCCCAATGTGTAATAGGTTAGCTCAGCGCAGTTACACTTCTTTGCCTTGCTTCGTGGGTCCCCAGCTTGTCTTCATTTTTATTCCTGTCTCTGCCTTCACTCTTCCTGGCCTGTATTTTATAGTCTGTGCCTCTCTGGATTGATTGCACAGAGTCTGTCCCACAGAGCTGGGCAGAGCACAGGCTGATCCTGCTCAGTAAGTACAGATATTTTTAAATGATCTGCTAACAAGAAAAATGAAAGTTCAGCCTCTCTTTGCTGACAAATATTCAACATAAACAATTCTGAGGGTTTCTTGTTTCACATGGGTGATGGTCATGAAAAGATGAAACATTTCAGAGATGTGTCCTTAGGAATACAGGCACTTTATGGCATCTTTTCTGGGCTTAAGGTCCGTTAGAAGAAAATAGGATATACACAACTACCTGCATAAGTCATTTTTGAAAATGGGACCTAGACATCTTAAATCAGTGTGTAAATATCTTCATAAATCAGATAGTGTGTTATGGCTCTGAGAAGCTTTTTAAATTAGTTTGGAAGTAGACAACAGCTGAAATAGAAACAGCAGCATGCTGTGGGGAACGTATTATAGCTGCCCTGCACAAAGCATTTCTACCCCTCTGACAGTGATCTCAGTGTCGTACATGGCCTTTCTGAAGTGGGTATGAAGGACGAGTTTCTGTCCCATTGGCAATATCCCTGTCATCTTGGGAGAAGTTCCTTACTCAGCTGTGTTGAGGAACGTACTGTTACTGGTGGTGCTCCAGGAGGAGAGGTATGGAGCCATTTTGAGTGCAACTCGTGTCCAAAACTCAATTTGAAGAGAAGCAAAAGTGGCCCAAATTTACCAAAGTTGAGCAGCTGACCAGCTGAGAAGGGAGTAACCTCACAAGAGCTCATCGGTGGTGGATGGGTGGCTCCTCTGCAAAGACCATCACAGCGGCCGGCCTCAGTGACACAGCTGGGAATTTCACCCCACGTCTGAGCACGGCTAAGCCCAAGACTTGGGGCATGCCACGCTGCCCAGGAGCAAACTCTGCCGCTCCCAGCAGGGAGGTGTCTGTGTCTTGGTGTGGCCAAGCTGCTCTCAATAGCAAGCATACCTGTTAGTGAAGTCCACTGGTGTTTTTGGAGCACGGTTGTTTTGAAGAAGGCAGCTTCTTTGCAAAGCCCCAGTGAGCAAATAGCATGTGAGACAAGGTGAGCCAAGGGCAATATGTTGTCATATAATGTGCCTATTTCTTTTTACTCATCTGTTTGTTTTTGTGAGCAAAGAGACACAGACAGTAAGTTTGACTGACTGAAACAGAGGAGTCTCTTTGTAACATCCATGGACAAAGAGAGACAAAACAGGACATACTAAAATCTTCCTGCCAAAAGGTAAGTCCCCAGCTCTAGTGTGTGTCTGGGACTGACAGCTGGTTATTAGGAATGACTGAACCCAACCCTGGCTTTGCTGGATTTTGGTCACAGTAACTCCACCAAGCCCAGTAGGGAGTATTGAAAATCCTGGCCCATAACAAGTATCAATAATGAATGCTTGTGGCATTTTGTCTAAGACAGGGTATCCTGTTAGAATGCATGGTTATTTTCATTTATGGGCTTATATCCCATACTTTTCCATCTCTTAAGACAGTGAATTTACATGGCCTATTTCACAGACAGGAAGATGATTTTTCGGCATCAAAGAGATGAGTGCAGTACGTAGAGATCACTGAATATACAACCAAATTACATTTCCGTTCAGGGTAGTATTAGAACGGCACCAGATAACAGAGCAGGTTTAGTTCAGGAAATGAATGATGTAATCAAATCTGCAAAGGAGATTTGGCAAGAAGGATGCGTACAGACAAACTATTGCTGAATCTGGATATGGCATTAAGAACATTAATTTTTAAGTTGTGGGGGATCACTAAATATCCACAGGGGAGGAAAAGGGCACACAGCCTCCATTTATTTAAGTCAGAGCCAATACTAGCAGAGACACAAACTCTTAATACTAAGTCAAAACATTGACGTATTATTTATGCAAAGGAGCTAGTGCCCCTGTCTTTGTAGTCTTATGGTTCCTTATTAAATACACTCAGGGTTCAGTACTGCAAATACTGCAAGCTCCAGACAGCCTCAGTTACTGCATTTGTTAGGGAGAGGCAATGAAGGCACATTATTGCTTTGGAGAGACGAGTCATAGAATCATAGAATCATAGAATTGTTTAGGTTGGAAAAGACCTTTAAGATCATCCAGTCCAACCATTAACCTACACTACCAAGTCCACACTAAACCAATCAAGGGTAGACTAGACTAAACCATGTCCCCAAGTGCCACATCTACCTGTTTTTTGAACACTTCCAGGGATGGGGACTCCACCACCTCTCTGGGCAGCCTGTTCCAATGCTTGACTACTCTTTCCATGAAGAAATTTTTCCTAATATCCAATCTAAACCTCCCCTGGCACAGCTTGAGCCCATTTCCACTCATCCTATCACTAACTACTTGGGAGAAGAGACCAACAGCCACCTCACTACAACCTCCTTTCAGGTGGTTGCAGAGAGAGATAAGGTCTCCCCTCAGCCTCCTCTTCTCTAAGCTAAACAACCCCAGTTCCCTCAGCTGTCATAAGACCTGTGCTCCAGACCCTTCACCAGCCTTGTTGCCCTTCTCTGGACACGCTCCAGCACCTCAATGTCTTTCTTGTACTGAGGGGCCCAAAACTGGACACAGTATTCCAGGTGCGGCCTCACCAGTGCTGAGTACAGGGGAACAATCACCTCCCTGCTCCTGCTGGCCACACTATTCCTGATACAGGCCAGGATGCTGTTGGCCTTCTTGGCCACCTGGGCACACTGCTGGCTCATGTTCAGCCGGCTGTCGACCAACACCCCCAGGTCCTTTTCAGCCAGGCAGGCCCTTCCCAGGCTGAATAAACACGCCGGTTGCTTTGCACACATGTGAGCAACCATCCAGCCACATAAAAATCACATTTTAATGTGTTATACTACCAGAATGTCTTCCTCAGGGAGGAATGTTCCTCCCGCCCCTCCCAAACCCAACATTTTCTATCAATCAATCAGCTCAACTATACTCAAACCCCAGTTTCAAAGTCTTGCTCTCCAATCCTGAAGATATCGTGGTCTCCAGGTGATTTCAACAAAATACACCATATAAAACAAATGGATAATCCTACAGAACCATCTCTCTCCTGTTTCCTAAGACTGGGACCATTATCCACAGCAGACTGGTCTTTGCCAGCTCACACAGAGCATTCCCAGCCCTGCACTGGCCACATGCTTTATTTCTGCAATGTGAAGTGGAACAATGCATTTCAAATGAACACTGTGTGCTCCCCTGCACCCCTAGGAGGAGGAGAATGGTCGTGCTAGTCCTCTGTCCTTCCTCACTTCTTCCAGGCTGGAGAGCAAAAGGGGTGTCTTTCGGTCTGCAGGAGAAAACTGTACCTGGGTTCTCCTCAGAGAGCCTGCATTGCTCTTTATTATCACTCCGAAAGGCTGCCAGGAGAGGTTTGGCAGTCTCCACCCTTGGAGGTTTTCCAGACCCAAATAGATGGAGCCCTGAGTAACCTAGTCTGATCTCAGAGCTGACCCTGCTAGAGCAGGGGTTGGACTAGAGACCTCCTGGATCGCTTCCAACCTCAGCTATCTTCTGATCCTATGAAACAAGCTGTGTTTTGAAAGTATACAGAAGAGATTTTTGAGAAACCTAGGTGTGATGTTCATAAGCTTTTAATGGGAAACACAAGGCTTGAGTCAGACCTGGTCTGCACTGTTGCATACTCAGAGTAACATCAGTGAAATGAACTGACCTGCAGCATCCAGTTGGCACCTAGGTACTGTTTGGACCTTATGTTGAATTGCGTGACAAAGTGGTCGTGCTAAAGAAGAGCAGTTTTTCAGTGATTTACAGCTGACTGCTCAAGAGTTTGGAAGGGTAGTTCAGGATTCATTTGTAACTGCAGAGGGCACGTGGTGCTCTGAGTCAGGGAGCAAAACAGAATTGCTCGGACTGGATTTGGTTCAATACTCCCACCACTGCCTCTGTCCGCACACAGCTGCTGTGTGAGTGTGGTCTTTGGCAGCCTCCCCTCGTAACTCTTGGACTACACAGGAGGTGACTGAGCGAGGACAAATGCAAAGGAGGAGCATTCCCCAGGGCACTGCCAGCACTACAGTTGCAGGGGTGGAGCTCTTCTCTTACCTGGAGATCCTCACTTGTTGGCCTAAAAATCAGGCACATCACCTTCGTAGTATTAGGGAAGAGGAAACTTGGAGATTTGAATGGTCTTGTGTTTAAGCAGGGCGGCATGGCAGTGAGACAAGGTGCATACTTCAGGGAAATGTAGTTTGGGTTTCTCTATTAGGATACAATGGAAAGAAACAGTGCAGAATATGTACTAGCGTTATAACACACTACAGCATCTCTTTCCCTATTTAGAGAGCATGTACTGAGAGTGTTAATTTTTATGCTATGATTCTGCTAGGCACAATACATTAGAAATTTTGAGAATCTCTGCTTTCTCTGTCTCAAAAAACACATGTATTTAGGGCTCTGCCTTTCACATTTCAGAAATTCCTGTAATATGGACTTAAAGACAAATTGAAAATAACACTGCATTTCCAGCAGCAAGATTTTAAGATTCAGATGTCACCCCACCCGACCTCAATTGAGTCAGGCAGAATCTGCTGAGGCAGCTAGATGGGATCAAGCAGGGTGTGAAAATCTGTATTCTAACGCCAGGCAGAGAAAGGAAGATCAGTTGGAAATTTCAGTGTGAAGCTGGTTCTGTATGAAGTGGAGAATTTCAAGTGTGAATGCGTGTATGTGTTCGTGCATGTGCTGGGGAAAGCAGGGTTGGCAAGGGAGACAGAGGAGAGCTTTGTGTTCAGTGCTTCCTCTGACACAGCTCAGCCTGTTCCCTATCTCCCAGTTTCACTTCTGAATGTGCAGGAACATGAGGTGGCTCCTTTTTCCCACCATCTTCATCATCCCTTGTACGCAACAGGTAAGTTCATTAAAAAGAAGAAAAAGATTTCTTCCTTCCTCACCCTGTCCTGGTTTAAAGTTTTTATTTGCTTAATGACAAAATAAATTTCAGAGAAGCAAATTCCTCATGAAGAATATGGAGCCATTCCCTACTCCTGAGTAAATTTCATTTGCAGCTTATTTACTGCATCAGTCTTGATTTTGGTATTTTTTTCTCACTACTCTGTACATTAATACGATTCGGTGGAAAAAAAAAATGTTAGGGAAGCTGAAATTGTCAGTGACCTTGCCTTTTTTTAGATTTTTTTAAAAAATATAAGCACAAATAGTTATCTCATGCAGTAAGAAAGTAAACATCTTCTCCATGCTCATATTCCATATATATATGTGTGTGTATATATACACAGTGGTCTGACTTCAGGCTAGTTTTACAAATGAGAAAGGCACCTGGGCTGTGTTATACTTTGTCTCTTATGAGAAAATTTCAAGTGATAGCTTTTGCTGAAGATAGTTGTGTCAAAGGCCAGTTTCATTATTTATTTACTTAGTTTTGAAAATACACTTTATGTGTACACAGTGTATTTTTCTTTTACGATCAAGATGAATGTCAAATGGAGAATTTTCAAACGACTGTCTTCCTCTACTAACTTTCTGCATATTTAAAGCCAGCCTAAGATAACCAAACATTAGCAATAATACATTGCCTACTTTTGCTATTCGCTTATTTATGCCATACAGACCATGTTCAATCTTTAAAACATAAGAAAACAAACAACAACACATGAAGGGCTGCTACACAATGGTCTCATTTTCTGATCTGCCCATAGGATCAGGAAAAGTATGCAGGGGGCTTGTGTGATGTGGATAGCTTTGGTATAGAAACTTTGGGAAGCAAGGCTTAGGAAATAATTGGCCTGCAAACTTTACAAGCAAACTTTAAATTTTCATTGTAACTTAACAGATTTTTGAAGATTTTTCAGGTAGACTGAGCTTCTCAGTAATTCCACAGTTAAAACTGTCAAGATAATTGCCTGATGGTGTTTTTCTTACTGGGAAACTTTGTAGTCTCACACCTCTCTGTTGACATCTTTCCCTAAAAAAAAAAAAAAAAAAAAGAGAGAAAAATCACTTGCTTAGGTAGAGTTCTGTAGGGTTAAAGCACATTTTAATTTGTAATACAAATTAAACATACTGGTTGAAGTGCAGAGATTATTTCCTGCTACACATACCCATTTTGAAACGCGATAACTGATTTAAGCCACATAACCTCATATAGCTGGCACAGGGCCAAATTCCCTATATGAATACTCTACTTAAAAAAAAAAAAAGCAGAAAGAAAGTGAGTTTCCTAAAGCAACCATACAGTCTTGAACACTGCTAAATGCATAGGCACACCTGTTTTCCGTGTATCTTTTTTCCGGAACAAGCCTTTAAGAAGCTTTACACTCCAATGCCCACTTTCATCAAATTAACATTATGGTTTATAGGAAAGGCTTAGCTGCCTAAAGAAAGTGTACTTACGTCGCTTGTTTCTATATTATTGCTGCATTTAGGTAAACAGGATTAGAATAAATCCTTTATCAGCAAATGATTAACAAAATAACACATTTATGAAACTATCTTCTTGCATGCTGCATGGAATACCACATGACATTGTTTAATATTCATTTATTATATGAATTGCCTCTGTGAATTAATATGTATCTTGAAAATCATTCAGCCAAAGGAACTTGAAAGCTACTACTTTGGAGCTTCATTAGTAGCTGTGGATTAAGATATCGTAAGTATAGTTGTAAATGACCATGAAAAATGGAAATTAGTGGTAGAAAAAAGCCTTTTAAAAGGTCATTTACTGCTGCATGCAATTAGGCCAGCTCAATTATGCTGCGAGAGCTTTCATGGCATGTGACATACGAAACGCTGAATTCTGCAGATACTTCCAGTTTGAAAGTGGAACTGAAAGGAAACCCAGCCGAACCACCCCTTCCCCAGCTTTCCCTTAGCGTCTCTGCTGGAGGTGGTTTCTACATCAGTAGAGACCTGCAGTTTGGAAGAACAGGGAGAATCTGATAGGTGGGGCTTCATGTGCCCAGAAAAAATATAGGCTCTGTATTTTTTTTTTTTTTCCCCTGCAGGCTAGATGCTGATACTGGCACCTGATGAGGGGCTGGATCTTGCCTTTCCCTCTTGCTCTTTGGGCAGTCAGAGCTGCTTGATGAGAGCAGCTCCCAAGCCTTACATTGTGCTAGTGGCCAAGCGCTGTGTGTGCTCCCTCTTAACTATGGATCCAGTCATCCGTGATGAATAACTATATCATGAGCTGCATTTCTGCTGAAATCAGCAGCATGAAAAGACTTAATGCTAAGATCAAAACTGTTACATTTTAGAGGTAGTTCTTCAAAAAAGCAGATTGAATATAGCTATCTCAAGTAGATCCTTTCAGACTCTGTGCTGACTTAACCTTCCCCCATGCCTCAGAAAAATAAACGCATCAAGAATTATTTAGGACTTCCTTTTCTTAAAAAAGAAAAGAAAAAAAAAAAGACATGAATTCTGAGACAGAATGTGGAAAACAGTAAATTCTGCCTAGATATTGACTTCCTACTGCTGATTCAAATCTCTTTTAGAGATACATCTTTGCTCTGTAAACACTGGATTCAGTGAACACGTAGTCATGCAAATAGATACGCTCTTAGAAAATGACCTATTAAGCTCATTGCAGGTACTAGCCTCCCCTATTAGGATTCAATTTTTGCGTCTAGCACAAGAGAATTTGTAAATGCTATAATGCTCCTTCCCAAACAATTACTCAAATTTTGGAGCAAAAATAACACTCAAAAGAGGTTTACTATTTTAAAAGGCTTTTGTCATCAGAAGTGGCACACAGGACAGTGGCTGGCTATCAAACAGTGGGAGGAATCAAAAGCTAATTAATTTGATAGAGGTTTGTGGGAAGGAATATTTAAAATAAATCCACCACCTACTTTTAGACACTTTTTTCCCTACTTCAGCTCTACTACAGGTTTTGTTCTATTGAAGGCAAAGGAAAAAACACTGACTTGTGTTTCATACAAGCAGTAGGCCAGGCTCACTGATGGAATGACACGTCAGTGCATGACGGTGACTGATGAAATTAGTCCTCTGTCTTCTGCCTAAACCTCACAGCCTCTCACTTTTTGGATCCTGCGAGATGAGAAATGTCGAGCGTCTTTTTATGCAACTTCACAGTTTTTTCCATCCCGACTTTATTTTATGCTATCCCAGCTATGCATAATGCATTCGGCTCTCAAAATATCCCACTGTAAGTTTTTCCACAGCCCACCAGTGAAGCCTGGAGAAAATCCTTCAGAAACCGGTGAAGCCCACCAGCGCAAGGAGCTTTGCCACTGGCCATGCAGATGCCCGCCTGTGCCAAGCTGCACCCCCGGGGTAAGCTTGGTGAAGGACGGCTGTGGCTGCTGTAGGGTCTGTGCCAAGCAGTCAGGAGAGACCTGCAATGAAGCAGACGTCTGCGATCCCCACAAAGGCCTCTACTGCGACTACTCGGAAGATGAGCCTAGGTATGAAACAGGCGTGTGTGCATGTAAGTTGTTCTTTCGTGTTCCCTTCTTGAACGCCAGGAGGGGGGGGACCACGCAGGTGAATGGTTTTGGAGGAAAACTCGGCTTGCTGGTGCTGCACAGCTCTGTGCTAGGCAATTTATCCTAATTTAGTCCTCTGCTCAGTCAGAGAATCTGAGAGTAGGGCTGGGACTGGCTTTAAACTTACCTGCGTTATGCATTAGTGAAAGCAGTTCATTGTGCACATGCCTGTTATTTGCAGACACGCGGATGACTGATTTAACGTTAGGTGGCTGTAGTTATCACTGGGCATGAATTAAAAAAATACGTGCTTGGGCTGGGAAGAACTCGAAGCTGTGGGTGCAGTAAATAATAATCACATTTTAGCAATCTCTAAGCAGGAACCACGTGCTCCTCCTGTGTTAGTAACCCTTGTTTACTCTTTGCAGATCTGGTAGCTGTAGGATGTGAGCTCAATGGAGTTTATTATCTTAACGGGCAGACTTTCCAGCCTAACCCACTTTATAAGTGCCTGTGTGTCAGTGGTGCAATTGGGTGTACACCTGTATTCGCACCAAAACTAGCAGCAAGTCCCTGCACCAGGGTCACGGGCAGAAAGAAGCCTGGCCAATCCAGCTGTGGGCGCAGACAGCACAAGCAGCTTCAAGCAACAAACTACAGACTGATGTCAGGTGTGCCTGGCTACACTGGTAAACTTTTCTGTACATGACCCTTGCTGCATTTAGTGCCACTGGCTCCAGCAGCCAGGCAGGCGGCACACTGGCAATTTCTGGTTTTGCTCAAGGCCATTGCCAGGGTGACTGGTCTGTCCCAATTACCCCTCTTACTCTTAGGTCACAGACTCTTTTCTCTAAACCTGATGAATATGAAAAGCAAAAAACCTTTTGGCTTCTGTCACCAGGGAATTGGCCAAAGCTACCTTCAACGCGTCTTTCTGTAGAGGTTTACTACTCATCAGATCAGACCAATTAGGGTTGCTGGTGGACAGCCATTTCGCAGCCTGGGAGCTGTCTCACTTTCTCTGGCTTTGTGGTGGCAGAGAGCCTTGGTTTTCACATACATATATTAACACGTTGCAGCCCTCTTCTTTCAATAGAAAGCAGAAAATTATAGACTGCCTTGCGGGTTTAATCAATTTGCAAAATTTCAGGTCACTGCAAGGACAACCCTCCCCCCAGTTCTTCTCTATTCACTCTGATCAAAATCATACAACAGTCACCCAGGCAGTTCTGCCAGGGTCAGCTGATATTCCCTTTAACATCATTCTTGCTCTGCTGCTAACACAGTAGTTCTCTTTTCCACTTTAAGGAAGCACCATTGCCAGGAGCCGCTATCCTCGCCCTTCCCTGGCCACAGCTGCCTGCGCTTGTGCTGTCTCCTTTGCTGTGCATGTGCAAGCTTCCATGGTGAAACTTGTCTTTGTTACAACTAATGTGGGTACCAGAAACCTGAGCCATTTATTTGGTAGCAGCTTGAATTATGGGGAAATTATGGCCTGAATCATCAGCATGGATCAATAAAATAAAACTACAAGGATCGCAAAGCTTATCAGAAAACTTTCATAGAAGACTGCTGAGTAAATAGGTAGACGCACATAGGTCAATCTGCAGATAAATACAAAATCTTAAGTTCAGTTTGGACAACTTCTAACATGTTAGCAGTGGTTATGCAAGTCAGGAAAAATTAAAAAAAGCAGCTCATCTTTACTTCGAAATGATGATACATTACCTGTAATTAGCATCAAAGCCTTTTTACAGAAATATACTTAATGCTGTGTATAAAAACACACTCAGAAAGGCAACTGACTTCAGATGCTAATCTGATCAAAGAGAGAACGTAACACATTGAAAACAATGGCAACCAAACCATTTGATCCCATGAAATATATTAATTGGCTTTGTGGGTATTTCAGACACCTGGAGAACACCATAAAGCCACTTACTTTGTAGCACATCTATGGATCGCAAAGCTGAAGTCCAACCTCCAGTAACTGCTTCCATGAGTAGGCTGCAACGCTGCACCTCACAGCATTTATTCAGAAATTTCAATCAACTGCACAACACAACCTTGAGAAAAGATACCCAGAGTGCAAAGCACACTTCCTATTTGACTTCGTTCTGGGACCCAACAGCCTGTCCCTGTGGTGGCTGTACCTGCTGAAGGATGCTATTCTTCAGGTGACACAAACCCTCTGAAGACAAGCACTGTGAAATTTTTGTTTCAAAGCGAGGTCTTCCTCCTTCCTTTTCCCAGTGCAGCAGAAGTAAGGTATCATGTCAGCTTGTGCACAAATTCCATGAATGCCTCAATGGGCCAACATCTATTTTGAACAGTCTTTTTTCTGTTAGTGTGGATAACAAGTGCTAAGTTTTGTTTCACTGAGCTTGCTTTGTTTTCTGTCTTTCCTTATCAATTCTATTTACCTAATTTAGATACATAGAGATGTACCTGGGACATACTTTAAAAACATACCACTACAACCAACCATTTAACTTCCCTTTATTCATTGCGGATCTGTGACAGGCTTTTAATCTGCTTGCTGCAATGAGATCTTTAAATTGCTTGTCGACTTTCCAGGTATCTTTGCAATTCTGCCGGTGCTCTTACCTAAATGCCCAGATTCCACATAATTTTTGCAGAATTTCACCATGAACTTTTGCACTGCAATTTTGTTTCTTAAGTGTACTCCACCTAATCCAGCCCTAATCTATCAGAAGATAGGCTTTTTGGTGGTATCTAGAAGTGACCGGAGAATTTTACTCCTCAAAAAAACCCCTAAAGCTTTCACAATATCTACAAAGAAACCGATATGAATGTTTTCAGCACCCTTTTTTAAGCTATGCTTGGTCTTAAATAATTTTCAATGTTTCTTCCATTCTGGACATTTCATAAAAATTCCACAAATAACTCTCTTCACTGTCATGGTTTTGGCTGGGATAGTTAATTTTCTTCCAGACACAGTGCTGTGTTTTGGATCTAGTATAACTTTGATAACATACTGATGTTTTAGTTGTTGCTAACCAGTCAAGGACTTTTCAGCTTCTCATGCTCTACTGACCGAGAAGGCTGGAGATGCACAAGAAGCGGGGCAGGACGGGGTGGGGGGGCAGCACAGCCAGGACAGCTGACCCAGACTGGCCAAAGGTTTGGGTCAATTTGGACCAGATATTCCATACCAAATGACATCATGCTCAGTATATAAACTAGGGGAAAGCTGGCTGGGGGGCTGCTGCTCAGCTTAGTGTTCAAAAAACGGGTAGATGTGGCACTTCGGGATATGGTTTAGTCTAGTCTGCCCTTGATTGGTTTAGGTGGGCTTGGTAGTGTAGGTTAATGGTTGGACTGGATGATCTTAAAGGTCTTTTCCAACCTAGACGATTCTATGATTCTATGTGAGCAATTGCATTGTGCATCACTTATTTTGTATATTCTTTTATTGTTATTATTCTTTTCTCTTCCTTTTCTGTCCTATTAAGCTGTCTTTATCTCAACTCACAAATTTTACTTCTCCCCCATCCCACTGGGGGCGGGGGAAGTGAGCGAATGGCTGTGTGATGCTTAGCTGCCTGCCGGGTTAAACCACAATGATCAGCTAACATTTTCATCCCATTAAACTGGAGGGTCATACAACATGTGCAACATCATAGCCCTTGCTAGGCTCTCAGTATCCAGTGTCAGTAAATTTTAACGGCAGCTCAGCCCTGAGACTTTTGTGTAACTTTGTTTATGCCTCATTTTTAGATTTACTTACAGAAGCACCTTCATCAACAGAGATAAAATGCTTATCCTTTTATTTTCCATTAATCATTTTGGGGCTGTTCTGCTGCATAAACAATATATTGCTGTCTTAGCTTACAGAAGCTTACCGCTAGTTTTGAAGAAAAAGTGCCTAGTACAGGCAACTCCCTGGACACCCTGTTCCAGGACCTGCGGCATAGGCATATCCAGCAGAGTGACCAATGAAAACAGAAAGTGTGAAATGAAAAAAGAAAAGAGATTATGCTTCATCCAGCCTTGTCTGACCAATATACTGAAGACAATAAAGGTACTCTCTCATATAAAATGATTCCTAATAGAAAATGGAAATAGTGGAAGTAATGGGAAAATTGATGTATTAGCAAACACTAATATAAAATGACTTTTTCCTTTTTTCAGGGTCATAAAATAACTCTTCTCTTTTTTCTACCTTCAGGTTTAAATAGTAAACTACAGATGTGTAATTTCAAACAAAACAACACAGTGTCATGAGATAAAAGTGCTGCTAGTGCTGGCCCGCTGGCAGAGTCACTCAAAATATTTTGTGTGTTGACTGATAAAAATAAGACAGCTTTTAGAAGGAGTAATTTGCAAGATATTTCTATGAAAATGTAATTTTTTTTCTTACATGTTCTCTTTTCCATATGTAGAAATTCAGGCTTTTCTTTGTTTTTATATTAAAGATTCCAAAAGGAAAAACATGTCAACCGACATTCCAGCTTCCTACAGCAGAAAAACTAGTTTTTTCCGGATGCACAACTACACAAAGCTACAAACTAACTTTCTGTGGGGTGTGCTTGGACAAGAGGTGCTGCATACCTAACAAGTCCAGAATGATCACTGTACAGTTTGAGTGCCCCAATGAAGGCTTCTTTAAGTGGAAGATGATGTGGATAACATCATGCGTATGTCAGAGGATTTGCAGTGCCCCAGGAGATATATTTTCCGAACTCAAAGTTTTATGACAAGTTACACCGCTGACTGTAACATACTGTGAGTGCAACTGCACATTCACATCCTAAAGAGTTCGTGTAACCTGCTGCCACAATGGTGTTTACAGTGAAATTACATATGTAAATATTCATTTTTTAAATAGCACCTGGAAAATGCAAGTAAGAGGGCATCTTTTTAAATGTAATTTTTTTTATATGTGGAAATACATTGTTGAGAAGGAGGTATGTAACACTAGTATTGTCAAAACGAGAACTTTTGGTAATTAAAAAGGCACAGCAAGACAGCTTTGTACCCGACGGTAATGAGTTGACTATTTTTAGAATCCTTTCTTGAAAAAACGCTCTCAACAAATGTTATCACAACATTTTATTCTGGACTTATACATTGAAAATTGTGCTTACTTATACACCCACTCTGCTAGAAGAGCTTCAAGCTTTAAGAAATCATTGTATTGATCCATTCTGATCTGTAACAGTTCACTAGTCTTGCCATTCTAAGACAGCTAAGGCTGGCAAGCAACTGGAAATAGCTGTACATTGTATTTTGCAGAAGTTCTTACTGTAATATAAAAAATCTACTTACCCTGGTAATTATAAATATTAAAACATCTATTTTACTTGCATTCTTTCAAGCATATAAACTTTGTTCTACAAAACAGTCATTATAACTTAATTGTAAGTGCAAGTTTCACTCAGAGGTATATTGCATCATCTCATTATCAAGTGCAACTCAGCTTTCATGAATACGAGTCATTAAAATAATGTTAATTAATACTCCAAGTATAATACTTGAAACAAAGTGTATTTTGTTGAATGTTCTGATACTGCCAATTTTGATACCAACCCAGAATGCTCTAATACAGCTAAGTACAACACGGAAGCAAAAATACTAACACTATGAACATAGCTGAGAGCATTCTGAGTGACTACTATCCTGCAAAGTTTAAGAAACCGGTTTCATTAGAGACTTGCTTTCATCTTTGAAAAGACTATGCAGGCTTTTCTTCTTTTCATAGTTGCTTGTTAAAAAACAAATCTAGCAATGGTGATCCTTCTTTGAAGCAAGGCCTGCCTTTAGTTTATCGTAAGCTGAAAGTCTGAGAAAAGAACTACATTTTTGGCTGCTACAACCTCTCCTTCTTCTCTTTACAGCATATGGTATGTCAATTTACTCTACAGTTAGGAAGACTGCTCTTACTGGTATCTGCCATAATTGGGTCCCTTCAAATCTTTCTTACAGGCTGGGCCTGTCACTTAATATGATACCTCTCAGAGAGCTGAAGAAGCCGTTGTCCCAGTCTCACTTTGGAATGACAAGAGCTAGGCATGCTGCAATTCATTCTAGTTAACTGAAGTGGTTGTATGCTTGGGTGGAATTTTTTTAAAAAAAAAAAAAAGTTCTTCCTTCTTTAAACAGCTATCTTCAGTCTTGACGGATCTGTTCTAAGCCCACCTTTTGTGGCATCCAGTTCATCGTACTCGTCTATTAGGTCAGACAAAGATGATACGGCTTCAGAAAAACAGCTTTGCTCCATCCCATCTACATGCAGATAATGGTGAAGGTGAGCCTATGAGAATAAAACATTCAGTATTACCCTTTTTCTTGGCACTTAATTCATTTGGCTCAACAAGAATCATTTTGCCTGCACGAAAGAGGGGAGTGCAAGCACTGTAGAAAGTAGATTTAAAGACTTGCTTAAATACTTGGCAACTTTAGTAACAATCCCCTACAGAATCAGAGTTGGTATTACTGATTTCTTACACATCCATCTTTTCATAGTCTGTCTTCTTGGGTACACCTGACCAAACTGTGTATTGGGTTTACATGGCAAGGTTTTGGTAGCAGGGGGTGTAGGGAGAGCTGCAGGGGTGGCTTTTGTGAAAAGACACTGGGAGCTGCCCCTGTGTCGGACAGAGGCAGTTCCAGCTGGCTCCAAGATGGAGCTGCCACTGGCCAAAGCTGAGCCCATCACCGACGCTGGCAGTGCCTCTGTGACAACATATTTAAGAAGGGGTATAAAATGCTGTGCAACAGCTGTGAGAGAGAGGAGTGAGAAAAATGTGAGAGAAACAGCCCTACAGATGGCAAGATCAGTGAAGAAGGAGGGGGAGGAGGTGCTCTAGACACTGGAGCAGAGATTCCCCTGCAGCCTGTGGAGAAGACCATAGTGACACAGGCTGTCCTGCAGTCCATGGAAGAAAACAGTGGAGCAGATATCCACACTGCAGCCCGTGGAGGACCCCACGCCGCAGCATGTGGATGTGCTCTGAAGGAAGCTGTGGCACATGAAGAGCCCACGCAGGAAGAGGCTCCTGGCAGGAGCTGCAGCCTGTGGAGAGAAGCCTGTGCAGGAACAGGTCTTCTGGCAGGATCTGTGTCCCCATGGGGGACCCATGCTGCTGGAGCAGTTCTTGAAGTGCAGCCTGTGGGAATGACCCACGTTGGAGCAGTTCGTGAAGGACTGTATCCTGTGGGTGGGACCCCACGCTGGAGCACGGGAACAGCATGAGAGGAAGGAGCGACAGAGATGAAGTGTTACAGACTGATTGCAACCCTGTTCCCCATCCCCCTGCACTGCTTGGGGCGTGGAGGAGGTAGAAGAGTCAGGAGTGAAATTGAGCCTGGGAAGAAGGGGGGTGGTGGTGGGGGGGTGAAGGTGGTTTTAGTTTTGGTTTTATTTCTTGCTATCCTACTTGGTTATTAATTGGAAATAAATTAAATTAATATTTCCCAAGTCAAGTCTGTTTTGCCTGTGACAGTAACTGGTGAGTGTGATCTCTCTCCTTATCTTGACCCACGAGCTTTTCATCGTACTTTCTCCCCCTGTCCCGCTAAGAAAGGGGAGTGAGAGAACGGCTTGGTGGGCACCTGGCAGCCAGCCAAGGTCAACCCACCACAAACTGGTAGGCAGATCTGTCAGCTACTGCCTCACTGCTGAAGCAAGTAAGTATATTGCCTGGCAGGTACAGGTTAATAAGGGGTTTACCCTTTTTAAGAAGCAGCTGTTGGAATGATTCCTTGATAGGTAAACACAGCTAAAAATCTTGGGCTGTTACTTTTAAGTAGTCCCTTTGTGATACTAAGGCTTGTTTCCCAATATTGCAAGATGCTAATGATTAGTGGCTACGGATGTTATAATGATGACAGAATTGTACCTTTTTCTTGTAGAGCTTCATAAATCTGTCTTTGAGTTCAATAAAAGTTGGTTTTACACAGGTGTTGTTTGCTAAAGCCAGAAGGGAATGGGAATGGCCCACAGGAGGTACCGAACACAAACCAGTTTTCCAGCCCTCTTGATTCCAGGAGACAAAGTGCAGGGAAGGCTTCAACCTGTGATACAAAAATTTACAGTTACCTAGGGAAAGTAAAGAACACAAAGCCTAAATTTCCTTAGCTAACAGTCTGAAAAGGTTAACATTAAAGCTTTCAGGACTAAGCAAGACAGTTATAACTAGCATTTTGAATAAGACTTTTTAGACTTCAGACCATAAGTGTGTCTATTTTAAATTTCAACTGCAAACACCAATTTTGTTTTGTTAATTTAATGTATCAATCAGGGTTTGCAAAGTAAAGTTACAAGCATCTATTTCTATAAAAGACTGCAAGCACTCGGATTTAGGAGAGGGGCAGATTAATACTGTGCAGGAACAATCAGTCTACCTATAGTTTAGAAGTAAAATGCTTTTGATTCTCAGAAATTTTCCCCACATGCCTGTCTGCAAAATCCATCCTGTATATGAAGCTTGCCAGTCTTTCCTGTTGTAACTATGTAGATCAATAGTGTAAAAGGTAGAAAACAGTGCTAATAATAGAGTTATTAAAATAAGGATGATTCCCTACCTACATGAGAGTAGCCGTGAAAGAGAGGGGGCTCCTGTTCAGAAAAAACAAACTTCTGCTACAGAACCTATTCCTGCAACATCCTTTACCGGCAGAAGACCTCTGGAAGGTTGGGCTTTGCTTTCTTTTGCATTTTTGAGAATGGGAGGCGCAGCACAGGGACATCTAGTCAGCTTCCTTTATTTGGAAATCCAAGAATGCTGTGACTCATTCTAACTCATTAAGTAAATAATTTTATTCCCTTCTGAAATTAAGAAAAGTATTTCTGAGTAAACTGATTTGGTATTGAAATTCTTCAGATGAAAAGTGAGAGTGCTCTGGACAACTGACAACAGTTCCAATAACAAATACCATGACTACTTGGTGTGGAATTCCAAACCTTTCAATATTTCTGCGAAGGTCTGAAACCTGCACATTTCCTCGAACAAGAAGTGCACAGGCAAGGTAGAGGCTATGCTTGGGATCTGCTTGAATTAGTTGATGATCTCTACTAAAAGCATCTGAAAACATCTGATCCAACCTAGGTGGAAAGAAAGCAGAGTTATCTACTCTTATTAAACCAGGCTACAGAAGTTCTTCAGAATGCTCACCTTCAGAATTTAGAAGTTTATAAAATTCTGGAAATAAAGGTACATTTAACTTGGGACCATGAATGACAGGAAAAAGATTCAAACCTTTTTATGTAGATATGCTGGCGTTAGAAGTTTTTAAAAACAGACCAGATCCATTTTTCCCTCTCTTCTCCCTCATGTTACAACCCACTGTTGAGTCTGAAGTCAGAGAAGTGGACAGTCTAAGAGACCTTTATTAAGGTCAATGGTTACAAAGTATTAAAATATGTAAAAGGATTTAAAATACTTTTGGGTTTTGACAATTTGAGCAGACAATGTCACTGCTTGTGAAGGATCTGACAAGCAGCACCGAAGTGCTGCTGACCCTTACAGAACTGATTATCTGTCTGTTAGACTTCACTATTTGAAAAGATCACTGAATGATGTAACTGTATTAATTTTGATTTAATGATTTAGGAAAAGACAGACTATACTTATTGGAATTTTATCATGTCTGACTGCTTTAAAAGATGCACAGCAGGTCATATTCTTTCTCTCTTCACCTCCTTAAGCAAGTTTCACTGTACTGTGGGGTATCAAAGATGGTGTGTTGAAGAGGTCTCTATGGACCCACAACATCTAAGCTATTCTTTACATTTGTTCCAAACTCTCTGCATTTATTATCTCTGTTTCTTTTTTTAAAATCACCTCTGCCACAATCTGTTAAAAAAATAACTAAATAAAGGAGACAAAAATACTACTGTTCCCACCTCATTCTGAAACATGATTGAGCATCTCCCCAGCCTGCTACCTGTACTGTCTCCTCAGGGTATGGTTTCAAGAGATCCAACTGATTGTCACAGCTTGCTATCACAGAAAGTGGTGGTCCTGCCCTCTTCTCCACGTCGCATACTTCCATCACTTACCCTTAGCTGCCTCTATCACTATTTGGACCTTTTGCTGACTGAATTTACCTCACTAAAACCAGTGAAATCTAACTGGTTATTTTTCTGCCACGCCAATGGGATAAATAATCTCACAAAATTTTACAAGCATCAGGTTATTGTTACAATAAGCTGTTAAATAGGCTCACTGTATCTCCAGACTGAAGTAAGATGCCATTACTTCCCAAGGAGTCTAGTTTAATTCCTTGTTTGTCTTTACAGTATTTTGTGAGTCAACTGCAAACTGTTACTCAAAAGAACTTGTGGTGTGGGATCTATCTATCATCTAAACAATGTATTTTTCCAAAAGAAACATTTCCCAGCAGAGATAACAAAAATACATTTCAAGTTTACTGTTTCAAACATTACAGAGGAAAGGGACAAAGGATGTTCTCAAAATCAGCAGGATGAATTTGTAAATATGGCAGACTTAAAACTTTTAGAAGTTCTACCCTTATTTTGCTATGGAATAGAATTTTTTAAATTAAAACTATGGAAGAATCAGAAATTAAGCTTCAAATACAAAGCTTCTATAATAATTTTTTCTTACCTTCTAGAAGGTACATTAACATCAGCCAATGTATACAGAGGAGTCAAGCTTGAAACCAAGTAATGAAGGCGAGGAAATGGAACCAAATTCATGCTGATTTCATTAAGATCCATGTTAAGGGAACCTTCAAACCTAGCAGAGCTGAAAAATTAACAAATTGTTATAAAACTGTTATAAACTAAGTACATTACTTTTCTAAGGTAAACATTCATTAAATCTATTTTTCAATTGTTCCCTACAATAAAACAGCAAAACAACACAGCATTCAAGAAACCATTCATGTATAATTACTAAGTTTTCACATTTGGCAGCAACAGTGCTGTACCTTATTTCCTTACACTTCTCATTATAGAACAATTAATAATCAAGAATGAGTCCTCAAATTTCCCAATTGTAGTCTTTAGCACTGTTTTTCAGTATGTGGACATAGCTGCTGAATACCAGTTTTAACAAACAGGCTATAATAAAACATGCATGACTTAGCATTCCTGACAAGCCGTTTAAAAAAAAAGCAGGCCAATACTCCAGAATTATATTTCACCAGGAGTTTCCTACAGCAGTAGACAGTTTAGGAGCAACAATGGTCTGATGGTATTTATAAAATAATACAATTGGTCTAGAAAGGCAAACCTCCCTGGGCTCTATTAAGCATTAATGGAAGACAATATCCTTCTGCCTATAAACCTTTTCTTACTTCAGTTCTAAGACTATCATGGCTAGGGCAACACCAGCACTGGAATCTGAACACTCCCAAATATTTTAACATTTAGTAGCTAATTCTTAAAAAGAGGAGACTCATATCAAATGGAAAACAATTAATATCCTTTGAGTTGATGCTGGTCTGCATATTTGCCTCTAGCAATACTACTTTTACAGAGGAATAACCTGTAGCTTTACCTTGTCAGGTTCAGCAGCAAGTTGGCTACAATATTATTCATTGCATCAAATGGCTTCTCTTGTACAGTTTTTGCACTGCCTGCACTTGATGTTACCATGCTGTTTTGCTTCACAGTTGATCCTAGCTTCCCAGAATTGATCATCTGATGAATTTTATTAACTATATCAAACAGAGACTTTGAGAGAGGAAAAAAAAAGCATATAAGAAGTCTTGAGTACAGAGCTTTCAAATTCAGTACCTCAATTGTTCATTGCAATTAATTTTAAATAAAAGCAAGGACATGGTACTGGTAGTTCAAAGATTATAGCTTTGATCCATGCAAATCCAACTTTTGACCAATTTCAATTGACTGAAGTGTTTCTAAAAGTCTGTTCTTGACATGTCACAAACACGTACACAGCTTGACTCAGAAGTTTGTATTGTATTCAACTATTCAAAATTCTCATCTTCTAAATTTACATTTTAAATTCTCATAATTCATGTGAAAGCAAAAATATATTTTCACTTTCTCTTGCTTTTTTCATAAGCAAACAGCAAGAGAGTCATCAAAGGTTGATTTAAATGAGTCTAGCGGTTTGTGTGGTCAGTTGTGCCTGTGATGCCCGTATCACTAATCAGTAAAGCCAAGTCTGTTGGAATTTGGAGTGGTTAGTCATTTCCCTTGCAGGACTTCACTAATACTACACACAAATTGATTACCAAAAGAATATAAGTCTCTTAGCCTCAGTAAATAGAAGCTTTTCACTGTTTACCTTGAAACAGACATGAAAAAATTCACTGTGGACTACTTTGAAGGTGCAGAACAACTTTTTAGTGATACCTGTATTAATTTCAAAAGCCTGCAAGTGACTTAGGAGTTCAATTATTATTTAAAAAAAATGAAATTATGCTTTTGAAGGCTTGGCACTCAAATCAATACATGGAAGGAAGAAACACTTCCTATGTGCAGTGTAATAAAAAAAGAAGCTGACAGAAATAGAGTATTATTTCTTACTTCATTCTCTATTGGTAGCACACAGTCTGCATGTTCATTAAGCTCCTTCATAGCCAGAACACTGTTATATGGAGAAGTAATAACATCATCTTCACCAGAAGGATAAACTGAAGTAACAAATCTATATACTTCTGGGAATTCATCCTCAAGCAAATTTAGTACAAAAGTTCCAAGACCAGATCCTGTCCCTAATTATGAATGAAGACAGAATGACAGAAGATGAAAGGTTCCCATGTTATCATAAGCCTTAAGTCTCATATGTTGGAAACATATAACTTTTTAACTATATATATTAATGAACACTTTCTGAAGCATTTGGCTGACAGTGGAAGCTACTCAGATGTAAATTAAGGCAGGAAGGTTTTTCCCAGACAGGAAAATAATTAAGTGATAAAAGTATTTCCTATAGTATACCAGACAGGATGAAGTATACAATCTCAAAAATTTCTGAAAAACCAAAAACTCCTATTAGATAACCAACATTTTTCTGACCTAGTATTTTTATTTCTTATTTTAAAATCTTTCACTTGAATTTTGAAATAAAACACTTGTTTAAAAACACTGAACTGCCCCAAACTATTATTTACTTTCCTTCTGGGGTTTTATAAATTTTTCTCATTCTCCAGTCAAAACAGAATATCCCCTTTCCCGCAGCACACACACTTATTTCCTCATTAGCACTAAGCACATAGCACTGAGTTCAGATTGGAGAAATTAATTGTGTTTTTTCTGTCTTGGACAGCTAACATTCTCAGCAGCAATTTCATCTATGAACAGGACAGCAATTTTCTGCAATAACAGAAACAGTATCTGCAGGGTCTCTCAAATTGAGCAAACGGCCAGAAAAAAGGCCCTTGACAAAACTCTTGCTTCATATTTACAGCTATTTTCTGTGTCTTTTTTCACTTCATAACCAGTTGTAATACATGCTCGCCCCCCATTTCTGGGGGAGGAAGGCTTAGTGGCAATACAGTAATGACAAAATTGTCACTGCAAGGGATTTTCCTTTCTGATTTATTAACAAAGTAGCTACACGGGATTCAAGAGAATTATATGGAAGGAAAACAGAAAAAGTTTTTCTAAAGTTAAGAAACATTAGAAGTCTCCTTCAAAGCCTTTCGAAAAACTCTTTCCCCACGATCAAAAATAACTTGATGACAACAATGATGCCAGTGTTCAGAGGCCACTGTCCCTTCTGATCAGTAATACCTCAGTGTTTCCCAGTATTTGGTACCTGTCTTGATCCACCCACTGCCTTGTATTTAAAATTTTAGCTGTATTTTTGTTCTGGGTAGCGTTTACCTTAGTTCATGATTAGGGCTCCTCAGTGCTCTAACAAAACAAATAATAAATAACTACATGTCCACTTAATTGGACTGTGTTATAGTTTTTATTCTGCATTCTTAATGATGCAGATTATTACATTGATGTTCTTTTCAAGATCCAGGTTTTTCTTTTTCACCTGTGGCTGGTGCAATCATACTAACCATAAAAAAAATTACTTACCACCTCCCATAGAATGAATTATAAAAAAACACTGCAGACAGTCACAATGTTCTGCGGTTTTCCTCAGCTTTTCCACAATGCTCTCCCGGTACTGACAGCCATATAGCTTATGACCTACAGCCCTGAAGATATGAAAAGTACTTTAAAAAAAACCCCAACAATCAATCTTTCATTTTTTTTATTTTAACTCCTCCTATTTGACATTTTACAGTTCAGAGCCCAGAGCTGGGTGCAACCCCTAATTTGTGAAAGCTGCTAAGCTGTGACTACATCATGTGAATATAGAAGTCAGGAGAGGGTTTTAATTTTGAGGATGCAAGCAGCACTGAGTTCACAGCTTTGGAGTGTGCACTATTGTTTTGTACCGATAAGGAAATAAACTCCCACACTGGATGATCAAATTATAATTATGAAATGAAAGTTATACATTCCTTACCAATAAGGATATCCCTATGTAATATGTGTACTGATCTTCATTTGAGTACTATGCGAGTCAGTTGCTACCAGTAATAAAAAACTCCCAAACAGCTCATTTTCAACACACTTACCTGCTAGATGGAGAAGTTACAGGATGTTTTATTCCCTGTATTGCACTCTCTTTCGGTATGTTTGCTGATTATTTGCTTTCCAGTCTGTAGTGCACTGAATATTATTAGAGGCACACTAAGGTCTCGATGAAAATTTGGAATTCATTATGTTAATGAATCTTTTTCTGAATTTCTCTTTTAGGTAATGTAGTTTATATGCACAAAGCCAGACTCTGTGGTGCTTAGAAATCAGAAGGGCATTTGTTCATATATCTCATTTCCACACTAGTTGCAGTCTCAAACTAGATTATGGCTTCAACTGAGTAATGGAAGCAGCTGAATACCAAAGAAACAAAAATAAAAAGCATGCTCTTTTGAAAAAGAAAATCAAAAAAGAGGAAGAAAAAATAGACAAAATGATATATCAGCAGAATTATCCTTCTGTAAAAGGCTTTTCAAAGCCCTCCTCCAGGCAACAGTGACTCCAAAGTTTACTGCTAATATGCTGCAGCTCCCCAGGTGCAGTAGAACGAACCAGAAAGCTACTGTTATCATTTCCCTTTTCAAATGCCATCTAATTAGTTGCTAAGAAATTCTTTCTGAAGAGGTTCTCACCAGTTGTTTCCTGAACCAGAAACATCTGTGATAAGCTGCTTGCCATCAAACAGATCCCTCAATGGTCCCTGCAGAATTTCATTTACCACACCCTCCTCCATGTCAATCAACAGTGCCTTTGAGAAAGGAAAGAATTAGAATTCAGTTAGTAAGCAAACCACTTTTCGAAATAATCACACAGAGAAATACAGAATTATTTACAATGTAAAGGTATGTTGTTTCTACTGTGCTCCAGAGAAACTTTTTTTTTTTTTAGTTGTTAACTAGGAGACCGACTCGATTCACCTTGGCTGATTTGCTAGAAGTTGTTCAATAAGACAGTGTTTCAGATAATGCAATTTTTAAAAAATTTTACAATATTTTGCCCCAATACTTAGGAGTAAAGAAATTAAAGCATTTTTATGTTTCAAGTTTTCTTGCTTCTTAATCACTTAAAGTGGCTCAAAGAAACCCACTCCTTAGAAAATTCATATAAAAACTTTGTTGGTAATATCTGCAATCATTTTATTAAAATTATAATTTAAATTACTCAACAAGACTGGCAGCAAACTGCATTCCTCCACTGAACCATAAAAGTTGCTATTAGACATTTTACTATTCAAAGTAGTATTTAAAAATATACGCAATTATAAGGACCTTATAAAAATTCCTACACAGTTGGACGTAAATATGCAATGTAAAAAGAATGACCTTTATAGATTGCCTTACTCGTGCTTTTAAAGAGCAGATTTTTCCTTTGTAAATATCAGGACCATCATCACCACTTCTGGGGAAAAAAAAAAATCCAAGTTCAGAATCGTAATAGAAAATAAGGCAATACATATTAGAATAAAATTCCCTCCTTAATCTTTCGTGTTCAGAGGACTATTACAATGTAAACAAAACTGAAACACCCTGAACATGCTGCTACGAAAGACCTCATGATTCCCTGAAGTAATGCAATTACAGGACACGATCTCAATCAGAAGTGTCCTAAGCAGTACTTCAGGAAGCTGAAAAGATAAGCACTGAAAGTTTACTCTCAGATACAGACTCTGCTCTGTGGTAATTCTACAAGCATTGCCAAAACTTGAAAGGAGTATCTTTTATCCAGTACCTGGTATGTCTGCACCATATAATGGAACACAGTGTACCAAATAGCACCACTAGAAAAAGAATCCCCCAAATCAACACTTCTTTCTCTTACCGTTGTCTTTGTGGTCTTTCATGCTGGCCCATACTTTCAATTACTTTCACTGAATTGCTGAAAAAAAAATCCCCACGTTCCCTAGAATCCACTAGGCTTAATACATGCATTTCTGCATATAAAACCATACATAGGCATAAGCACATTTCCAAAATTACAGTTTAATAATCACCACAATGGAAAAAAGTCTGTCTGGTTCTGCTGGAGTATTGTTCATAGCTGCTTCTGACAGGACAACTCCCCTGGATTAATTATTTTGAGAAGTGGCATGTATGGCATAGCATAGAAGACTGAAGTTTGTCACTTTTATGACATAGGGTTTTATGTCTAAAATGACCTCAGAGGTGAACTAGTTCTTTCTAATATAACTAAAACAAACCCCACAACAATAACAAAAGGCCAAAACCTGACAGCCTGAGCAACAGAGTTTGAAACGACTCTCCCTAACTAATCTATGGTTCAAGGCTGCAGTTAAAAGTGGGAATTGTTTCAATAGGAAAATGAACGGCTCCTGGAAAAGACAAGATTTGAATAATCATTCTTCTGTTTCACAGGTAGGGGAATCTTCCCTGAAACTTCTACACTGTTCAGTGAGATAAGCCCTTCCTCTTTACAGAGAAATAAGACCTTTCTATTACAGCCAACCTGTCAATTATAAATTTGGTGGTTTCATCTGGCACATAAACACAGACATTGTTTACAACCAAATTTTCTTGGTTAAAAAAAAAAAAGATATTCTACGAAATGCCCACAAGGCATATGATGGAAGGCAACAGAGGCTGATCAAATGCTTTTTAATTAATTAAAATGCATCAGCAATATCCAAGTGGACAACTGTTTTATTCTTGCAAACCGCAAGGATTTTTGTAACTGGATAGATAAGAGATGACTGAATGCTCTTAAGGTATGAATTGGATAACTTTAAAATAAAATCATAGCCACCACTCTTCGTGTAACAACCTAGTCAGATAAAAGGGATTTAAAAACTGACACAACCTTTTCTGACTACCTTGCATACCATAACTCTTACAACTCTTCAATAAATGCTGCTGAGCTGGTATTCAGAGAGCTTGCAACCTGATCACGATTTGCAATGGCAAAAGCTATCAGATCCTGACTGTCCATTTTTGGGACAGAAGGAAAGGAAAACAAGCCCAAACACTTTCAACACCTTTAACTACTGAAGTATGTATAGTTAAAATGAAAACATAATGTTTTGAGGAGAACACAAAAAAGCAAAATCTGTTTCTAGCACAAACTAAATATGACCTGAAACAAAGAAAACTGTAACTTAGGTTAAGAGGAGATACTAGAATTGTTGATCTACTGTGTTAAACTCAAGACCTGCTTGATAAGGAAGACTTACCTTGTGTCTACGTTCCTAAAGAAACTGCTTAACGCTTCATCATAAATTCCTTTCTGAAAGGAAACAAGATGACATAAGATGATGTGTAACATCAGAAATTCTCAGTGCTTTTTCATAGAACAATTTAAGTTGGAAGGCACCGCTGAAGGTCACCTGTCAAACCTCCCCGCTCAAAACAGAGTGAATGTCTTATGTTGAATCCAGCCAGCTCTAGTCAGCACTAAAAAGAACATTCCATTGAAGCATCAACTTGATATTAAAAACTGACAGGAGGATGTAACTAGGAAATTAATTTTTCAGCACAAGGTGAAACAACTACTCTTCATTTCTAAAGATTTAGGATTTTACTGAAGATCCCAATGCAATTATTAAATTGAATAGCTGCTGTTTAGCTGACTCAGTTCATCACTGATACAGCACTCAGCTGTATCCATGCCCATGATACTAACATCCATGAAGTTCTGGGGAAAGGAAAGCACATCACACTGTACCAGCGACTCCTAAACTCCCTGCTGAGGGGTGGCATGGAAATTACTTTGGGGTACCACCATAAAGCTAAAGAGACCTGGCAAGTTTAAATAGTTGATTATTTTACAGACTGCTTACCATACTCCTACAGACCTGATGAAGCAGAATTTGGAAGCCACTGTTCCCTACAACACTAAACCCCAGAGACTCTCCGTATGCATATGAACTTCATCCATTATGTTTTTACAGCTGCTTCAGCAGAAGGCATTGAGGACTGCTCATCATTGCCTGTTAACATGGGGTGCTTAACAGGAAGTAGTATCTTTACAGTCATGGCAAGAACAGTGCTTTTTTGTTCGGGGTACTCAGCACAACCCTATGCCCTCTTTACACTGCTATTTTGGTCAGCGCAAGCATACAGTAAGTCACTGCACGGCATGTGCTAGCATGGAAAAGAAAGGCGGGCTTTGGCGGGCTGCCTTTTTGCTTTTCTGCCAGTGGCAAAGAACCTGCATTGAAGAACCCTCCCTGTTCACCAAGTGCCTCCAACTGGGTAACATCTGCCTGCAGGGAGACATCCTGGGCTTTTCAAGGTGGAAAGGATTGAGAAAGGTGATCTGAGTTAGGGATCAGCAGCTTCAACAGCATAAAAACCTGCGGATAGTTTTGTTTGTAACGAAGCGGCCCTCATGTAATCAAATACATGCAGTGCTTTGCAGCCACAGGAAAGCGCACGGAAGGAGGCGAGGGCCACCGCGGCCTCCCCACGGCGAGCGCGGAAGCCGCCGGGCCGCTCCCCTCAGGCCAGCGGCGGCCGGAGGCGAGGCGGGAAGCGGCGCCGTTACCTTGTTGACGGCGGCGTGCTCCCGCAGCGCCAGGTCCCAGAAACGGCAGCCCACCTGGTTCCCGCACTGGCCCACTGCAAAGGGGAGAGACACGGGTCAGGGACGGGAAAGGAAGGGGCGGCGGGGAAGGCTCTGGGCGCCGCGACCCCTTACCCTGCACCACCACCGACTGGGTCATGGCGGCGCAGCCGCCGCCTCCCTCCTCTTTCGAACTCGGCGCCCGGAAGCCGCGCCCCCTCACCGGCCGCGGCGGAGCGGGGGCAAGTCGCGGCGGGCGGGCTCTTCCAACGGTGCGGCCTCCTCTCCCCCCCCGCCTTCCTCCCGCGGTGGAACGTCCCATCCGTTGGTTTGGCTGCGGGCGCTCGCCGCCTACCCGTCGCGAGTGGAACATTCCATTGTGCGCGGGGGGTGTGTGTGTGTGTGTCTGTGCCTGGCGGGCAGCGTGGCGGGTGCGTGGGTCCGCCTGAGGCGGGCCGGTCTCTAGGGCCGCCAGTCCGAGGGAGCGGCGTTTGGGTGTTGATCCTGATGGCCGCGACTGCTTGTATGAGATTCAAAGTTTGGTGTCAGAATAAGCGTGCAGCTGAGAGCAGCTGAGGGAGCAGCGAGGTGTCTGCTCGCCTGTTTGGCGGTACGGGAATAGGGGGCTTGGTGAGGTGCTCAGAAACTCGGTGTAGCCTTGAGGGTGAACCTGTCAGAGTCTACAGGGTCTCTGCTAAAGCCCGAATGCAGGAGATAACGGCAAAGACTTAAAATGAAGTCTTTCTATGGGAGAGCAGAAATACTTCCATACGAAACAGATCGTTACCTCTTATGGCTAAAAATATGTGATATGTTTTGTTTGCCCTAAATACATTATTCAGAGCGATGGTGTGAAATGTGCCAAATGGTATGAAAATACAAATTAAAAATTAAGTGGAAAAATGGTCATGTGGAAATGCTGTAATGATGTACCCTCCCGTCAGGCTTGCAAATTATGTTTTTCTTTAAGCTCGGGTTCATATTTCTTGTGCAAGTAATTGCCCACAGTGCAATTAGGAGGTGCTTTTGCCCCTGTATTGAACATAGCAACCTTGGGACTCTAAAGATGTGAGACAAGAAATGTAGAGATGCTATTGTCTCAGCATGGTAAGACGGGTCCACAGCATAGCTGCGCTGCAACATGACGTGGAGAACGTGTGATGCACAAACCAGTTGCTTGCAGAAAGCTCTCTTGTGACACAGGTGGCATTTCTGCTTCCTGTGGGAGGACAAAACTACTTCCATGCAACCCAGTTCAAACTATCCAACAAAATACGCCTTTTCCAAATATTTCTAGTGCCGGTGTGCAAACAAAATTTGCTAAATGAAATTCTTAATAGAAATCCAAAGTTCAGTGTATGTTAATCCTTTATGTGCTCTGGAGAAACCATGGTGCTGACTCCTGGATCCTGTAGAGATCAATTATGAGTCCCCAGGAGAATAAAGTGATACTAAATGACTATTTGAAAAAACTTTCCTGGAAAGATTAACTGTGTATGGCAGCACATACAATAATAGTAATGCATTATATATAAGAAATGCATATCAAGACTAATTTTTTAAAAGTTAATTGAAAGAGAAGAATCAATCTACTGGAAATCCGTATTGTTCTTCAGAAAAAGTAATGAGTGGCCCAAGCTTACTCAAGTTTCACATTTGACGTTGCAAAGGACCGATGGCTTCGGTGTTACAGGCAGGTGGAAAGTTTAGCATGAATAGAGTATACTGCCTCAAACACTTCTTTTATAAACTAATCACCAGTGTAAAACTACATGAATATTAATCAGGAGAGCAGCTGGACTTTCTCATCTCTCTCTGGACAGACTAGATGTAACCTATAGCTTAATTTTGTTCCCTGTGGCTACCTGAACTGGTCCGAATCTGTAGGCTGTGGTCTGTTCTAGCTGCTAGATGTGAAACTATTTCTATACTTCTTGCCTACCGCCATGTCCTTAAAGATTTCCTTTGGCCTTACTTAGGCTAAAAGCAGTACTACATTGCTTGTAAGCATTCTAAAGCTTAATTTAAAGTCTACAGAAATCTCTTAATATTACTGTATCTGGCTTGCTTTCTTCTTGGGTAGTTAGCTACACTTTCTACTTGTTCTTTCAGTTAGCTGTAGTTTTTGTGTTCTACATCCCATCAAGATTCAGCTTAATGGGATTCGCTCCATTGAACATGAGATTGCAGCAAGAAACCCTGTGCTTTGGCTTCCAATATGCTATTAAGAGGTCTGTGATGGCAAATGATAAGTGATTATTCTCACTGAGCTTGGAAACACCGTGAATCAAAGATGCAATTGAGATTCATATTCATGTGGGAATATTTTTTAGCTCCAAAGGAGGTCCAAGGGCAGGAAGAGGATGTGTAATAACCAGTTTGGCTTGATGCATGTGCTCAGAGGTTTAATGAAACAGACAGCTCAACTATGTGAAAGAAATAATCACACACTGACTTTCTGTTTCATTGTAGATGAAGTTTTACTTCATCTACCACAGTATAAATGCATGAATCTAGTCAGGTCCTGTCCTGGTTTCAGCTGAGATAGAGTTAATTTCCTTCCCAGTAGCTGGCATAGTGCTGTGTTTTGGATTTAGCATGAGAATAATGTCCATAACACACTGATGTTTTAGTTGTTGCTAAGTAGCGCTTACACTAGTCAAGGACTTTTCAGCTTCCTATGCTCTGCCAGGTGCACAAGAAGCTGGGAGGGGGCACAGCCAAGATAGTTGATCCAAACTGACCAAAGGGCTATTCCATACCATATAATGTCATGCTCAGTATATAAACTGGGGGGAGTTGGCCAGGGGGCAGCAGTCACTGCTTGGGGACGGGCTGGGCATCAGTCAGTGGGTGGTGAGCAATTGCATTGTCCATCACTTGGTTTGTGTATTCTTTTATCATTATTATTATTATCTTCTCTTCCTCTGCTGTCCTATTAAACTGCCTTTATCTCAACCCACAGGTTTTACTTTTTTTTTTCCACGATTCTCTTTCCCATCCCACCGGGGTGTGGGTGAGCGAGCGGCTGTGTGGTGCTTAGTTGCCAACTGGGGTTAAACCATGCCAGGTCCCCTCGGAGACTTTGTGTCTATGTTAATCATTTAATCAACAGTCTTATGCTAACGTGTGTTTCTTACCCTTATTTTCTAAGTAACTTTTTTTTGTTAATGTTAAACAGTAATAGCGTTCCACAGCTTTGGAACAAGAATTGAATAATTGAATTGTAGGAATAACTTACTGTGTTGTTGAGAGGAAATAAGTTGACGTGGACCACTGTGAATCTGTGAATAACCCTTAAATCCCAACCACAACAAGAGCCAAATGTACATCACAACTTAAATATATGTGCTATGCTTTCAGCATCTTTTTAATGGGAGTCATTTGACTATTTAGGCCACATGCTGCCATGCTGCTGTAGGGAGAATACACTGGAATTTGAACTAATATATTAGGGCTTAGTTCACATATGAAGGTGGGGTTCTTTTGGTTTGGTTTGGGTTTTTTTTTTTTTTTTTTTACTTAGAATGGCTGGCTTTTGAGGAGTTAATGTCAAAGCTGTAAGCCTTCATCTTTCATTTTCCTTTTCAAGGTATTGTCCATACTCTTGATCCTTGAGAAGAAGGAAAGGTTGATAAGAACCTTTAACTATGGGAGTTCTCTACAGAAATAAGAGATAGAGGGGCCAGAGATCCTAATTAAATACTCTATTTTGAAGCAGTTTGTTGAATATTTCAACTTGAAATTGGATTTTTTCTTATATAGCCACGCAAATGTCAAATTTCAGAATATTCTATGATATAATAACGGTGTAATTATAGCCCTGATTTAGACAATGGCTATAACAACGCTTATTAAAACCTTGATGGTGACAGAGAAAGGTATAATCTCCTTAGGGTCAGTGCTCATTTTTCTTTTTGTAGGCTTTCTGCAGAATTGAGATAGTTACATTCATATTGAAAATGCAAATGGACAATCTGACAATGTATCTCAGAACTTGGACTTTTTTTCCCCAAATCTTTGTGGATGAAGGGGTTTGGTACTTTGGAGCTGTAAGTTTTAAGGTAGATACAGAAGATGAATTGAATTCTGGGAATATTTCTGCTTAGGCAGTTGCCTTCTCTTAAACACCAGGAGCTTTGAAATGAATGCGGAGGTGTGTGTAATGTAATGCATCACATACAGACTTTCTCAGGTGCATATGGAATGGTAATTTCAAGGTACATATGGAAGTTGAGGGAAGGGAAATTTGCATTATTCTCTGCTTTCTCCCAAGTCTGCGAGTACCCTCTGGTTTATAGTATTTTTCTTCGGAAACCTCTGCTCTGCAGAGGGAAAACCTGCATCTCTGAGGCCTAGAAAGGAAAATTGAGGAAGATCCTCCACAAATACTGCTGTGTTTGATTAGCTGGTGATATAGTAAAGAGAAGTAAATCGAATGGTAGCAGTTTATGAATTTTAATGTGTTTTTTATTCACTTACTATTTTACTCTATTTTTAGTTTTCCATATATAAAGTATGCAAAGGACTGATTAATCAGAAAAGTCATTCTTAAATGCAAATCCACTGAACAAAACCAAATCTCATTGCAGCAAATATGTCTAAGAAAAGTATTGTTTATTCACAGAGCTTAGATGGGGATATGAGAAAATATGCTTTAGTTTGAAATAGGTGGAAGATGGAAAAATGTTCTGAATATGTGTGTACCAGTTAATGTACAATGTTCCACTTATTACCAGCATTCACTAAACTGTGATGCTCTTAGGGGGCACAAGCATATGCTATTCCTGGCTATCTCTGCTTAGCAGCTGCACACAACCTTGAAAGGAATTTCAATAATCCTTATAACGAACCTATCTGAGTAGGGAATCCGCTGTTCTTTTCTCTCCAGCAATGGGGTCCTGGAGTCCAGGGCCTGAGGAAGTTTAGCTCAGGCTGTGGCATCATGAGATTGATTGAGCCAATCTAACAACTCGCTGCCACGGGAAGGGGAGAGACTTCCTTTTTTTACCTCTGCTTCCAGCTGCACAGCCCTGACACCAAGCATGGTCTCTGGTACCCACTGGGAACCCAGCTCACTGATCTGAGGACATTCCCCCTCACCCCCAATAATAAAAAAAATCCCAAACCAAAAGCTCTAAGTGTTTTCTCTGCAGAGTCTGAGTAGTAGCTGGGAACACAAAAGAGTTGAGCAGACATACTGGTTTTGGTATCTGAGGCAAAGATGGCATTTGAAGGCAGCTGGATTTGGGGACCCATGATGTGCCTGATTCAGGGAGACTGCAGAGGGGTAGTCTTACTATTGCTTCTGCACTATGAACAGTGGGCTATGGAGTTATGAAAAGAAGGGGCTATATACCACTCGCAGAAGTGGGGGGGCCTCCCTATGTGGTTGGGAAGGGAATCAGTCCTGGGAGCATATTGCCTGAGAGTTGCAGTGAACAGAATGGGAGATGTATCCGGGAGAAGGCAGTTAGAACAGGCGTGGGGCTAAAAGCATGACCAGAGCTGACAGGGCTGGCGGAAGGAGAGGCAGTGGCTGCTGGAGCCATGCTATCTTCTCTCGCCCACTCACCACCCAACGCTGGACTCTAGAGACAAGTGGGGAGGCAGTAATGGGGTCCCAGCTGCCAGAGAGTCCCTGTGCCAGCCTGTCCACAGCTTGCAGTTCTTTAGCCAGAGTGAGCCAAGACCACTTCAATCTGTCAAAACCCTTTTCCTACTGAGAGAGTAGTAGGGAAGCTACTGATTAGTGCTGACACAGGTATCTTATTCTGGTGGTTCCTCCAGCTGTCCATAGATTCAACATCTTTGGATTCCAGTTGTCACTTGTGTGTTTTCCAGATGAGCTCCTATTAATTTTCAGTCTGGAGGGTGTTGCCCTTTCCTGCTTTGCAGCTGGTCATATTTTGAGTTGGTTCCAACAATAATTCACCCAGCAATCATAAAACTTTCTGTTGACGGTAGTTTATTCTTTAAAGAAGAGAAACCTAAATGGTGTTGATGCCTTGTAGCTTATCACTGAAGAGACTAAATTTTGCAAGCGACTTGTGTGTTTGATATTCAAGCCTACTGTGAGCTAAAGCCTATTATTAACTCCCATCTACCTTCTGTGGTTTTAACACAGCTCAGATTTGCAGCCCTTTGCCCTCTGTTTACATCTTCCTATTTCACCCCAGTTCCTCTGCAGCAGCATGTCTTCCGGGATACATTCCACAGGAACATGTTCCTAGTTTAAGGATTACTGCTGTAAACTGAAGTCCTGCAGCAGTCTCACAAGGAAGCGATGATTTTATGTGATAAGGGGTTTGCCCAAAACTGTGACTATGATTCTGCTTTCTATGCTTTGTGTTTACTTGTGTTATATTAGTGCAAATGAGATCACAATCAGATTATGGATTTAGTGTTGTGTCTGTATGTAAGTGCATTTAAAAATTTAGAGAAAAAAATTGAAATTTTGAATTTTCTCTCTTTTCTCCCTTTCTACATAAGACAAGTATTGCTCTAAAATTACCTAGTTTAGGTAAAGTGATTAGTTATATCAAGTGTCTGTCTTAAAAGATACACATCCTATCTTCACATTGTGCCAGAACATATCCATGAAATCTAGAAGTGGAACAAAAATTTTAGGTTTTCATGGTTTGTAAGCTTACATAATTGGTATGTAAGGCTCTCTGCCTCCCATTTTAATTGAGGAATATATAAATGAGTTGAATGGAAAATTACAAAAAACAAAAATCTTTGAACACAGTTATTTGCGATATAAGTCTATTATCTAGCTTTATTCTTTTATGTGCATTAGCAGATCTTTTCCTGCAAAACTAAGGGTGACCTAAGGTATGGAATGAAATGATGTAGAGGATCTATCTTGAAAGTAACATATTTAATATAATTTTCATTTATTTTATAATCTCACATTTTCATTTAACAGACTGGCCACACATGCACTATAAGAAATAGTAAAGCTCACTCTTGTGGTATAGTAAGAGAAGTGCAGAAGCAACAGCCCTTTATGCTTCAGTGATTTGTGTTTGCACATGAACATTAGAAGTGACCCTTAAACATACTGCTTTCTGTAGATGGATCCTTGATATTTTCATTCTTCTGTCGATGAACATGGGTTTTTTGTTCTGTTTTTCTTTCTGTGGTCTAGGGAACTTTACAGGATTGATGCAGTGCACTATCAGGCTGCTGGACATGTGTTGATACTTACAGCACCACTAACCAAAGCTGCTTTACTAAAACTCACTTGTTTTTCATCAATCATGAAGTTACGAATGCAGCCAACGAAGGAGTTGCGTGTAGTCAGGCTAGATGTTAGCAGAGACTCTGGAAGAAGGAGATTAAAAAAAAAAAAAAAATTAGAGCTCATGGTGACCAAAGTAATCAGTTTGGTGGCAGAGTTTTTTCAATTTGCTACTATCTGCAGCTGTGCTGAATCTTCTGTCGGTCTTTTAAAATGTCTGGCCTATTGCCAGTGTCCTAGAGGCCATTACAGTAGGTATGGGGAGTTATCTACATTTATGTAAAACTCTTGATACTACATAGTCAATAGAGGCCCAATCTCGCATTTTTTGACAACTGCCTTTTCTATTATGTAACAGAGTAGATGAATTTCAGGGTGTGTGTTTGTAATTTCTTTTAACATTACACGTATTGTCATCTGTGTCTGATTTGTTAGTTTGCATTTAGTTTACTATATTTACATGGTATTAGTTAGTATTACATCTTGTTGGTTGTTGTGAAGTTCATTGTAAGATTTTTGTGTGCCAGGGTGATAATAGCATTTTAGAGCTGATGTATGGCATTGCTTTAGTGTTCTATAATTAATGTAAAAATAGAAGGCTCCATTATAAAGCAGAACAGCATTTGCAATTACCACTTTATATTACCTCTCTGGGAAGAGTTCTGTCCTAATAAAATTCCAGTTTGGATTTAAAGAGTGAACAGGCATTTGCACATAGATTTTATATTTCCCTTTAGGCTCATTTTTCCTCCTGGTAGTGTGGGATGGATGAGAACATCACGCACTCAAGCCACTAATCCAAGGTAAGCAATATAATAAATTTTGTAGTTAGAGCTGTTCATGATTGACATGCAAGGCACAGAGAAATAATGCTGCATGTTTTCAATGAGAAATGTACAGGAGATGACTTAAAAATTGAATCACGTAGTGTTGATTACAGTTTGGATATGAACCCCAACAGAGTAGCTCTGTCTGTTGAATAAGGGAAGTAAATGTAGTAATCTTGGCCCACACTACACAGATGGTCTGTGAGTCACAAATTCACATTAGCAGACATCTGTGCAATAGAAATCACTAGTCAGAAAAAGAATCTTCATGTTTTGTCTTGTGTTCAAAGATGCCATTGCTTGAAGAAGAGGAAAGAAGCCTACCAGCAACAAAACCTTGAGACTCCAGTTACAGTGAGTTTCCAATCCCATAAATAAATCAATCACTTCTTAAAAAACCAGTAAGGCCATACTGGAAAGTAAAGTGGAAAAAAAGTTTTTTTTCTAGCTAGCTGACTTCTCTACTGAGTCCATACCTGACCCTCCAGCAACTGTGAGTGATTTAATTTCAATGGAGCACCACTTTTTTCTTCAAGAACTTGAGGCAGAACATTTCTGATCAGCTCTTGAGCCTTTGAATTCTACCATGTTGTTCATATGGGATATGTTTTGTTCTTTTTTGAAATGAAAACTAAGTCTATATGCTTTCTCTGGAAACCGCATTGAAATTTGAGAACATACCACGAAGCTGCCAAAAACTTACCTGGTACACCTCCAATAAACACTGGCTCCCTGTGGTCAATTGCCTTTGGATTTAGTGGCCCTACCACATGATTGACTTCCGAGTCTACATCCAGCTGCACCACATTAGCATCTCTAATAACTGAAAGGAGAAGGAACAGGGATCAAGAAGATTGTAGGAAGTAGCATGTGAGTTTTCTGTGACAGACAGGAGTTATCTGTTTGATTTAGTGTTTGCTAGGTTGGATGTGAGCCATCAGTGGCACCATGTGGGCACATTCTGGCATAGAGCAGGGCCAATGGAAGATACAGTGTGGGAGCAAGAGTGCTTTTGAGTTGGGCTCTTGATTGCTGGCAGCTGTGTCTAGGCGGCAGGGTATGAGCATACAATGGCATGTGGCTTAGAAAAACTGTGTGCCAAGTCATTGCCAATAGGGGATGTACTAGAATGCAGTGAGGTTACCTCCTTGCTTGTGTGCCTGGGTTTCCCTCAGAAGGAAACCAGAATGTGTAGGGAAAGGGTGTGCACTCAGTTCTCTTCTGGATGTGACAGTGGGAGACATCCCATGTAAGCATATAAACAGGAAGGTAAGGGAGTTCAAAGTACCTGAGATTTAGAAGTACTTTTTGACTTTCAAACCCAGGAAAGAAGGACAGCTGTCTGGCACAGAGGCAAAATCCTGACTGTAGACATGTCTCTGTGTGAGGCAGGGGCTCCCCAGATCTGTTCTGTTCTATGACCTTTAAGGGCAGCATATACTTATGCCTACTACATTCTACCAACTTATTTAACCTCTAATTGGGAAAGAAGAATATAATCTGGTAGACGAGGAAAGGTTGCCAGCATTTCAGCTAGGCTGTCTTGTGTTCTTTGAACAAGGAGCTTCCATCTTTGCTTGTTCTTTGCAGGAACTTTTGCTTGTCCTCCCAGGAGGCTCTACAGTTCCTATATCTGAGGGACGAATACGACTGTGTCTGTCACGCAAACTTGTGTCTTGACAGGTGAAAAGGAAGAACTGAAAATATGACCCCATTGCCAGCACACTAGCCCATGGAGACTGATATCTCAGGAGGGAGAACTGGGCTCTGTCACCTTACTTAGGGGATGATCATGTGTTACTGACCTGCAATTCGGTGCCACCTGCCATCGCAGAGACTCTGTTTCAGTGTCACTGAAGTTGAAAAATCCCTGACTCCATTATTCAGTTTCACAGTAACCTGGAGGAAAATAACGTAGTCGTTACTGTAAACCCACTCCTGTTCTCTTTTTTCCTTCTGTTGTAATAATGCTGTATTCCCCACTCAAAACAAGTCTAGTATCTAAGTGAAAGAAAACATGATTTCATGAAATTCTTTAAAGTAAAGGCCCTTTCTAATTTGCAGATTTAGGTATTTTTTTAGATTCAATAGTTCTGCAATATTTCTGATTTGAACTCAAGGAAGAGTTCAAAAAAAGAGTAAAAAATAACAGCCAATTTCACTTGAATTTTCTAGTACGGCTACTCTGTAATTTCCTGTGTGGTAAATTAGTGTTTAGGGGCATTAGATGATGTTTTGGCATCTTGCTGGCCACTTAATAAGGAAAACAGTCATGAAAAACCCAAGTATAAACAAACAGACAAGATGTGAGAAAGGAATAGATAAGGAACTCTAAGAATGATTTTTAAGTTACTTGTTCAAGCTTACCAGCAAATCTCTGGTAGTGCTAGAAAGTGAACCTAATTCTGAATTTTGCACCTCTGCTTTAGTTATGTGGAAATGTTACAGCAGCGGCAGAGCAGTGTTGAGTCCATATTGTGGGGCACAAGATGCCCAGTGGTGGTTGCTGGAGAACTCCAAACACTAAGTGCAGCCACTCAGGCTTTTCAAATGTCTAAGTTGTCCCTGATAATGCTGACACCTTGTTGATTGAAAATGTTGCAAGGAAACAACTTATATTTAATTTTAGAGGATCTCTGTTTCAATATAGTTGTAAGTAAGAAATTTTAAAACTTTTTTCCATAAGGGCACCAACAAACAAAAATGAAATGATTCTCATATTCTCTTTTATCCACCCTTAGACAAAAGATGTAGGAGCGATTAAAGCAAATACAGAATCACGAGAGAAAGTGGCTCCTTAACAGACAAGCTGTACTGATAAAGAAAGATGTATACATTTAAAAGATGAATTAAGGGTGCTGATTGTTCTTATTTGTCCAGCAAAACTGTTTTCACAAAACAGGCCTTTGGTAATGCATTCAAAGAGAGCAGATAGCTAATGGTAAAAAACACAGATGCTTACTAAGAAGGTAACTGGCATACCTGTTGTAGTGACCAGCAGGGAAGAGCTGCTTTTCCAGGGTGAGTTTTGTTTATGAATTGCATATGCGTTATACAGGAAGTGAGGTTTGAAGCAGTAAGTGAGGCAATATCTTTTTGGAAAACCAGACAAGTTTCTGGACATGCAAACCTTCCATCAGATCTTTACATAGGAAGTACTAGACTGGACCAGCTGTATACAGATGCAATGTGCTTTAAGAAGTTCTTTGTTAATTCACCAAGGACTGGCTACAGCTGTAAGAATAAGTGTTATCTTACCTAATCGGCTGTCAAAAGTTAGGTGCCTAACTGAAGCACCTGTTCTCTCTGTAGTCAATACAGAAAAATAGATTCTCTGTGTGACAGCTGATTTAGTCACCTGTATTAGACATCTGCCTTAGGACAGGACGAATCACCATGTTAAACTGTCCACTCAGTCAGTCTACTGTAGGTTCCTATTCTTGTAAGAGAGGTGACAGCATGTTTCCTCAGGTGTTGCATTTCTAACTGAGGTACAGCCAGCCTCACTTAAATACTCTTCCACTTTGGTTGACAGTTAGATACTGGGTAGTGCATTGCAGTGGTTAAAGAATATTCACACTGCTTAGTCTCTTGACTGTGCCCTGAGTTTCTTTTCTGCAAAAAGGAAATTTTTTTTCCCCCTGTTCTAAACCTTTGCTTGTTTTGTCCACTTAGACTGCAACTTATTACTTTATGTGTGCAATGCGTAGCATGATGGGACCCAGATTTTAGCAATGAACATAATAAAAAAAAATAGCAACAGCAACAACTATCTGGGAAGTTCATTTCAAACCTCTCGTGTTCAATTGACAGTGTTACAAAAATCCAGAGGCTCTAGAAACCAGATCAACAGACAATCAGAACTTTCCCTTTCCCTCACTCTTCCCATCACAGACATATATATTAAAGCAAGAAGAGACTGAGCGCAACTCAGATTTCTCTTTTAACAAACAAGAAATAAAAATTCATGAACAGTTACCTTACTTGTAACTGTTATACATTTTTAATGTGTGGATGAAAGAGCAGCACCAGAGTCAGTGCTTCTTTTCAACTGCTCATTAAATATTTATAGTTGGTATCAGTAAAGTGATCTGATTTTGTCTTAGGTGTTGTTTTTTGTATTTTAAAAGAAATATCTGGGTTGCCTAATCTAAGCAGTTAATATATTTAAAAGAGAAATAAGAATCAATTAATGGCAAATTTGTAAGACAAAAGCTGCATATAGCAGAGCCCAAGTAGGTAGGAGAGGAACCAGTTAAAGCAGTGGAGGAAATGTGACCTTCATTTTACCTGTCCATTTCTCATGTGCATATTCAAGTACTCTCCATTCACGCTGTGACCGTGCAGTAGAATTCCTGAGCTGCTTCGGGGACGTATTTCAAAAACAACTTCAAATTTCAGGCCTAAACTGAAGGATTCGTCTGTGAGGGGAAAAAGAATAACATTCTTTTTGTACTGAGTTAGTGATGAAATTGTACATCTACTCAAAGTCAAAAGGGAAGTTCAAAGCCCCAGGGTGGAACTTATTTGTTCTGTCTTTGAAACTGTTGGAACATGTGCCAGTGCACGTACTTGAAGAGATGGCACGGTGTGTCGTTAATGACCCATTTCAACTTTTGTTTTGATTATGTTTGCTTGAAGTACTAGTAAAGGTTTCTTATTTTTCTCATTATTTTAAAAAAACGTATTTTGTTTAAAAATATTTCTTAGCAATGAAATGGTCAGCAGAAAGTAAATTATCTGTATTTTTTGGCAGTTTCTTCTTGTGGAATTTGCTAGACATTCAGCAGTCTTTATACAGTGAGTGGGAATTCACTTGAGCTTTGATGATTCAGTAGAAGAAACCCCCTTTTTCAATCTGGTTGCAGGCCAGGGAGCAAATTAGAAACACTGTCTAATTCTTCTTGGTGTTGCCAATGAATAGGGTTGTGCAGTTCCCTTTTCTGTTCAGATCAGAGCCTATGTGACCAAAAACCCTTCATAAAACACTTCCTGGAACACAGCAGGCCTAAATGACAGAAAAGATGTGTTCTGTCATTCTGTTCATTATCAAGACATGCAGAAAGCCTTTCCTTAGGATTTTTGAATTACATGTTGTTTTATTAATTAAAAAACTAAGGGATGACCACTTGCTGGTATATTTGGTCTTAGCCATGTGGACTTCTATATGTCTGCGATAAATTTTACCATATTATAGTCTGTTCCTTTGTGAAATTATTCTAATTATTTGAAATGCATACAGATGTATTTATGTAACAACTTGTTAAGTTTCATGGTGACATTGTGACCTGTCAACATCAGCTGCTTACCATAATAATTATCTGTATCTAATAATCCTTACAACTCATAGCCTCAGAAATTACCACACCCTTTAGTGAAATATGCCATTCTGAAGCATAGTGAATACTACAGTCTTATTATGGGATACATTTGTTTAGTAGTGCATTACCAAGGACGACATATCCTCCTTCTGATGAAAAGTATGTTCCTGCTTCTGATGGGCCTTCAAAGCAAGGCGTTACACTAAACGTCTGCGAAGCTGAAGTAATTGATCTTCCATTGAGGTGTAAATTGCTGAGACAGCCACTAAAACTGTAGACAGAGTTAATCTGAGGGGGAAAAAAAAGCATGATTAGTAGATAAACTGCTCGTGGAAGGAAATAAACTCTTCTGTCTCTATTTGTACTTGTTTATGAGCTGTAAGGCTGTGATTGTCTGGTGCATCAGTTTTGAATTAAAAAACAGTTTCCAGAGAAGAGAAGCAGGACAGATGCTTTTCGTAGCCTCTTCTATCTCTCTGATGACTTGAAGGTAACTCCAGCTTGTCTTGTTTCTCAAACAATCCTTACTGAACTGTAAGGAACAAAGTGCAACTAGAGCAAGGCAGTGTTATAGATTCCTCATACCCTCAAGGCAAGACAGGGGTCTACTTTTTCTGAGTAGTGTATCTATCTTGTCAGGCACATAACACTAAAGATTACCTTGAAGGAGACTTGGTTATGTTCATTTTTGGTTTAACACTCCTTTCCCTATACTTCAGTATCCAAGATGTAGAGCAGAACCCTGACTTCTAGGTACTGTCTTAAAACAGGCATACTAAGACAACACTAAAGTATCTCTGAAACTCATCTGTGTCTCAGACCTTAGGGTGGAACTGATCTCACCTAACTTTACCTGTCTCAGATAAGTTCGGATGTCACTAGGATTTCTCTGTTCCTCAGAGACCACTGGCTTTCCAGTTGCTGCTGCAAGTCTGTGGAAGTCTAGCCCAGCTACTTCCAGCGCAGCCCTGTGGGAGCTTTGCTATCCTCTTGAGCTGAGCTGCGTGCTCCTTGGCATGCTCAGGATTCAGATCATAATATGTTTTTGCCTGAACTCATACCTACAGTCAGCTTTTGTATTAGCTGTATAGAGGTATGGGATGATGTAATGGGTGTCTGCTTTACCTGGATATTTTTTACAGCTTTTCCTGGAGCTACACCCCCAATATAGAGTGGTTCAGTGACTTGCCAGGTATTAGCATTACCGCCGAAAGGTTCTTCCAGTACTCGGAGACCATCAATTATCAGTCGACCAATATTTTTGCCTCTAATAAATATCACCTAGAAAGGGAGGAAAAAAATTTGGAAGATTACTTTCATCTGTTGAGGGAACACTCCTGTGCAGTGGAAGAAGATAAGAAGTTTGAGAAGAAGAGCTTGTGAGTGATACTCTGCAAGACTGTTTTATTGATCTTTGCTGGACAACCCTCTTTTTTCACATTTGCATAAAGGCTAGATAGTAAAACTGCTGTCTTTCTTACATTTTAGCGTACAAGGCAGAGGTAGTCAAGATGTCACAAGGTCTACTGAGATCTGCCCATCTTATATTCGCATATATGATTCATTGCTACAGTGCTATCGCTGTTAGCATTTTCACAGTCTTTGCCAGTTTTATGGACTGGGTTCATCCAGCCTGCTTTAAACACTTAAGTGCCCAAGTTAGGAGCTTAGTAAGAGTAGATTTCCTCTGTAGTCAGTGAGGAGAGAGAGGTACCTACAGAGGGAAATTCGTCTTGACTCCGAAAATTGTATTTTTATTTTCATAGACTACAGAGGGACCCTAAGACAGCTGTGCTCCTTGCTTAGGCACTTCAAAGAAATTTGCTGAACAGAATTATCCTAGTTCTTCCTTTCCTAGCTAACTTCACTCTTAATTGCCTCACTGTTCTGCTTGTTTCTGTCACTTCTGTTCAGCTGTTAGTGTTGGGAATTGCTGGATTTTTATAGCTGATTCACTTTTGTATCCCTAGTTAATGACTTGATAAAATGCCGCATCAAAGATTTAAAAATATTGGCAGAAGTTTCTCAACATAGAGGTGTGGTTACAAACACATGAATGAAAACTCCCTGAGCTGTCACATCAGCAGCATCTTTACTGCAGCCTTGATAGCATGTGCCATCATAATGATTGCTTTCTTTTACTTACATTGTGCCAAAGGCCGTCATTGTATTTCTCTTGGCTCTTAATCCTTATCTTCTGATGACCAGCATTAAACATAAAAATGAGTCGGCCATGAGCAACGAAAAGGGCCATGAAGTTGGTCTCTTTTTGATCTGAGACGTAGAAAATCATTCCATGAGATGAGTGAGTTTTCAGACTGATAGAGAACTGAGCTCTGGCACATAAAAACAGAATATTAAAATTAGAGCAGATATAATTGACTTAAATCAAACTGCAGGTAGAGAAAGACTGAGATTTTCCTCTCATCCAAAGGAATATATGTGTCCTTATGGAAGTGGTGCTTCTGAGAAACATTCCATACTGGTTTTTGGAGTAGAAATCAAAGTTGGAGAAGAAGCTGCCTTGCAAGGAACTTGCTTGCAAAAATTAAAATCTCTGGAGTGAATAAAATCAATACAGACCACCAATAACTGATAGTATAGAATCATAGAATAGTTTGGGTTGGAAGGGACCTTTAAAGGTCATCCAGTCCACCCCCCCTGCAGTGAGCAGGGACATCTTACAATCACAGAATTGTTTAGGTTGGAAAAGGCTCTTAAGATCATCAAGTCCAACCTTTAACCTGGTGCTGCCGAGTCCACCAAACCATGTCCCTAAGCACCACATCTACATGTCTTTTAAATACCTCCAGGGAAGGTGACTCAACCACTTCCCTGGGCAGCCTGTTGCAATGCTTGACAACCCTTTCGGTGAAGAAATTTTTCCTAATACCCAATCTAAACCTCCCCTGGTACAACTTGAGGCCATTTCCTCCTGTCCTATTGCTTGTTCCTTGGGAGAAGAGACTGACACCAGCCTCGCTACAACCTCCCTTCAGATAGTTGTAGAGAGCGATAAGGTCTCCCCTCAGCCTCCTTTTCTCCAGGCTAAACAACCCCAGTTCCCTCAGCCGCTCCTCATAAGACCTGTGCTCCAGACCCTTCACCAGCTTCGTTGCCCTTCTTTGGATGCGCAAATGTGTATACACTACATTTCCATTCCTGTTGAACAGCAATGTTGGGGGACTTTTTAACTGTGATGGCATGGGGGCCTGACAGTTCACAAATCTTCAGTGTTATTCCAGACTCACTGCTAAACTTCTCCCTCCTTGTAGTTCCTTGTGAAGTCCAAGACAACATGGCAAGTTGTACCGACTTGGTTTGACACTGTCAACAGTGAAGATTTCTTGAGTGATTAGTGTTACTACTTTGGGTCTAAAAAATAGCAAAGCTGTCGTACAGTGCCAGAACTGATTAGTCCTGTTTCTCATGTCAGGTGACAAGCCTAGCTTCCATTCTTCGTATTGCCTGAAGGATCTATACGTTCCTCATTGTGTGTGTGTACATTCCACGCACACTTAGGCCCTTGCCAATATCGGTTGTTATAAAACATCACAAGTCATTGTTTTTTTAAAATGCACATTACAATGGTGAAGCTGTAATAACAGTTGTAAAACAAATATATCTTGTAGGGATGAAGAGACATATTAGAGTTTGGGTTTTTCTTCTTCATATGGGCACCATCAGGACTGCCCTGAGTAAAACAGTATTGAATTAAAATGAATGTAATGCTTTTTTCATTTAAGTCAGGAAATAGCACTCTTCTGAGTTAGTGGTCTGGTATGCTTCCAGGAAGTGCTGTGTTGTTGAATTTATAGTCTTTCATGGAAAGTATTAAACCAAAATCCTTTGTTGGTCATAACATACCATATGGCATATTCTGTGGGAGCCTGAGAATTAAATGTCCACAATATCTGGATTCATTATTAATTACTTGTATTTCCATTATGGCTTGAATTGGACATGGTTTTCATAGCTTTATGTCCTACTGCACTGTGTAGATTCCTAACCATTAAACAGCTGCCAAGGTCCACTCAACACAGAACAGCTTCATTTCTTGGTGAACTATCGTGTTCTTTTCCACCTCTGCTCTAATGCCACTGTTTCTTACATAAAGAGCCTGATGGTGCATTGCTTGTATAGAACTAACATCCTACAATTAGGCAAAGAAACACATTTTGTTAATATACAATGCAGATGAAGACTCCACAAAAGGGATGTAACTGGAAACACATTCTATTTATTGCTCTTACTCAACTGAAACACCTTTTAATATATCTGTCTCCTCCCTAGTGTATTTAATTTTTATTTCTAAGGTCCCTTTACCTTTCACTGAAATCCTTTGGTATGTGATCAAATTCTTGCCGGCTGTTTGCTGTTCCTCCAAACTGATATGCATGTTCGGTTGCCTTGGGATTCATGGGCAATTGGCACTGAGGGTCTCTTTTCATATTTGCTTCTTGATACAATTTTTTGAGGCCAGTTGAAGGCTGTGAAATCTTGTCTTTATCTCTTCCCACCTTCATAGAAAGAGAACCATTAACCAGAAATTTTAACTAAGGTTGGACACAATAAAAATAAAAGTATCATTTATATCTAAGCTAGTAATATATTTTTTCCTTACAAAAATACCAGGAATGGTTCCAAGTCAAATTTTCTCTGAACAGATCTACTAAAGATGCTGATTTAGGGCAGAAGAAGGGATAAAGAGAATACTTGTATAGTTAACATAATTACAATTCAATTCTTTTGCAGTTTTCCTAATCGAATCTTTTCCTCTGTGCTTTTGATGATACCAGCTGTACTATAAGCATAAGAGGACATGCCTGGACTAAAAGTTCTGTGTGCTGGAAGAGGGATTTTCACATTTATATTAATGCATGCTAATTGTACCCAGTAGAAAGAGCCATGCAGAAGTACCTGAGAACAGAAACAAGCTTATTGCCTTTAGGATATAGAAGAAATCAAGAGGATTGTTTCTGCAGTACTTTTTTGAAGATGTCATAAATTTTGTTTTATAGTTCTAGTAAAAGAGAATGATGCAAGTGTAGGCCAGATAGATCAGGTTAGGTCAGTCATTTGCAGTGATGGAATATGTAAAAGAATAGGATCCTTTCCTTCATGTATCTGAAATATGCTTCATGTGGTATGTTTTGGATCCATGATTTGGAGAATTCCCAATCATGACACAGTACGTATCAACTTTGGAAAACTGTAGGGTGGTACTGGGGCAATTTGTAGCAAACCTTTTTATTACGGTTTCCTTTGGCTTTTGATGAGTTTTTTCCTTTCTTATGGAGAAGAGCAATAGGAGGGGATTCAACAGGGCATCCATACAAAGAAGTCTGAACTTTCTCAGAGTACTGCTGGAAATCTTCAACTTCAACCTCTCGATCCAACCTGTGTTTCAAAGAAGGGACAACAAGAACAGCTTTATTCCAAGTATTGGAATTGTCTTCATAAAAATCACAGAATTCCACATTTCTAGTTTAAATTATGTTTGGATGGGCTTTTTTTCATTGTGGGATCATGGATAAAAGTACAGATTTATCGGTCTGCATTTGGGTAATGCAGGCAGCCTACACCACTCTGCCTGTTGTTTCCATGCTTGCATAAACAGTCTCAATCTGCAGCATCAAATTCACTTTAAAATCTTCTATATAAGAACATTTCATAAAGTGATTAAGATCAACAAATTCATGCCATTTTTACATGACCAAGCTCCTAACTTCCCCAGCTTCTGTGAGATGCCTTAGTATCATTTTGTTTCAAAGGCAGAGCTGAAAGCTACATAATATAAATGTAAATTACAGCTATGCATATTGTACATTGCACCAGCAACATTAGCAGCTGCAGTACTGAAAGCTGATTTACATCAAGTTATTCCCACTTTAATATCTTAACCTAGCAGGTCTGTGCCAACAGATTCCGTGGCAAATAAGGTAAGAAACTTATTCACACATACTGTCTAGCCTCACAAAATGAGAGAGGGATTTTTATTGTGACAATAAATCAGTTCTCTCAAGCCACAATCTGAGCTGTCAGGCAGCGACTGCCTGGTAACATGTTTGGGAGGATGCTGCGCACCTAGTGAAGTAAGCGTTGCTTATGCAGCCAGTGAAGTTGGCTTGCTGCGTTCTGAGAGGAGAGCCGCCAAAATAAAACTTCTTTACGCTGTCTGGGCTTTTCCCTGCTCTGTCCTTTGCTGGGTTCTTCTTGCTTTGTTTCTTGTCATCAACAGTCAGCTCATATCTGCAAAGGCAAAGCATCCATTTTGTAGGCTAGTTTTGGAAACGTCAATGCCAGTGGTTAGACAGCATATTACATGCACCCAAAATGCTGCATGGTGTGTATACATCACTGAATGGTAGTGCTCGAAGTCGTGAGAAGACCTCGCTTCCAGGTGTGCAACAAGGAGCAGTACAGTTAACCCACTGGCGAAGTTGAGTCCAGAGGCCCATGGATTTCATAATATCCTGGTGTTAATTGTGAAGTCCAAAAAAATACAGTCCACTCAGTGAAGATAGATGAACTAAGGGATTGATAATAAATGGATGGAGCCACCATTTGGGTAAAATAGGAACTAGGCACGTGCTAATCCTTCTTTATGCCCCTATCCCTTTTTCCTTCTCCTTCATTACAGTACATTGATGTTTGAGCTTCTACAGTGTTTTTTACCTAGTCTCATTTTGCAACACATTAATTGCTGCAGAAGTCAGGAAGGATTATATTGCTTTAATAAGAAACTGAGTATAACTAAAGCAGCAGACATTGATTTGGTTTGGCAAGTTCAGAATTCAGCACACTCAGGGAAACATGGCAGTCCCCAGTGCTATTCCAAGGTACCTTTTTGCACGTTCAGCTTTTCAAACTGTTTCTTGGGTGTCAGAAGTCATAGGTACAAACTGCCATTTCTGTTAGAAAACTGAGAATGACCTGGCTGTATCTGCATAGGCAAGATTCTTGAAGAAAGATGCTTTGATTATTTGACCTTCTAAGAAAATTTTAGACATAGGAAACAAAGGTAAAACATACCAATAAAACAATGCTTTCAAGGTTTTTAAGAAGCACATGGAGAGACTTGTTCCCTGCTGCTGTATTTAGTCTTATGTTTGTGCCTGTCAGTGGTAAAAATATTTTGACCATGTTCCACTGTATATATCCCAAATGAATGCTTTTTGTGAAGATGCCTCAATTACTTCAGGGTCAATTTGGGGTTGCTTTAACAAGTCAGAACGATCAATCCTGCTTTAAAATGAATCTCATGATAGTCTTAAATTACATTAAACTGCTTTCATACCTGAGGACAAAAAAGGACTAAGCTTTTAGAAAAACTATTATTTTAGTTTTGTTAAAAATTCCCAGCATCTCATGCTTAGGCCAAGCTGGCCAGTTTTCAATCACACAGATTTTTGGCTTTGTATTTTTTTAACTGAATTGATCAGGTAAAAATATCACTTAAAAAAATCCACTTAAAGATCACTTTGAAAGTGAGTATTAAATGATAACGTGCTTTACAAGAAATATTTATATTCTAAAGCTAGGGAATAAAAGGTGCTGGACAGCTTTACCTTTCTGGTGTGACAGAAGTAATGACAAAATGGGTTTTTCCATCATTGTAATTTCGGTCTGGTGATTGAATTTTGGTTCCACTTGCATTTAAAACCACAGCACCTCTGTCCATAGAGATGGATAATACATCTGACTGAAATACAGACAAAAACATCTTCATAAGCAAGTGTAACACAGAAAAATTAACAGTTCCGTGCATTTTCCTGTTGTATTTATTTTCCTTCCTGCTGTTTTCCCCATCTGTGCTTTATTTGCAGAAAGGTATAATGAGAAGCAAAACAGGAGATGATCTCATTAGAATTGATACTCTCGCTGTTTTTTAAGTTGGAATTCTCGGAATTCTGCTGCTGATTATGTCTCATTTATCTGTCACATGAGGTCCTTCCATCTAGCATGGATGTATGATGTTTACATTTCATTTATGTTTCTGGTACCCCTCGTAGTCTATAGAGTAGCTGTTACTGCAAGATTCCTGCTGTCCTAAGACCGATACATTTTTTTTTCTTTTCCTAATTCCCTCTGATTAGACCCATTCAATCACTCAAAATTATCTCAGAGATACGATCTGCTGTGTAGGTCAGGCATACGGTATCACCATGGCACATAGCAGGAATATTGTCTGTTCCATTAGAGCAAGCAGTGCCGCTGTGCACTCGTAGGAATCATCCTGTCTCATTTTGTCAAGTGCTAAATAGCTGAACCTCCATTTGTTAAGTGGGACACTTGGCACCTCATAGGATTAGAGCTTCTGAATTAAAATCAGAAGTGGTGTTTGTAAGGCCTCATTTATGCAAACAATGTGGATAACTGACAAGGTTACTGATTTCAATCCAAGGTAATACCCCAGGCTATAAAAAGTAAAAGTTCAGGAGTGGTTATTGGTGTCATACAGCCTTCCCTGCTGCACTGCTGATCTTCTGCAAGTATGGCAGAACAGACATTTGGGGGTGGTTGCAAATGTTCCGTCATCTGAGCTCATGCTTGCTGCGGATGTCAGTCTGAGCCTGCAGGATCTTGGAATTGCTCTGGCTCCCACGTTTTGGGAGTGCAAGTCCATATTTCTGCCCATGTCACACCTCTGAGGGGGCATTTAGAGCAGCCTGGCTTCCCATAGCTGCAAGAAGCAATTCTCCAAGTGCAGCTTTTCCCAGTCACTCATGGAGGTCTAAGCACCATCTGGGAATATAGGCAGCTTTCTGACATATTTTTGTCAACTCAGCAATGCTCAAAATACCATCCACTAATTCAAACAAACTTTGTCTTTGTTTCTAGGGGATGGTCTCTGGATGGAAAATGTCAGGGCCTTAATATTATTTGTACTTTGGTAGCATCTACAGGTCCAAATAGGGATTGCAGTGCTGCTGAGCACAGCCAGATCTACTGTGCATTTCTGCCCTAAGGACTTTACTGAGCACAAATGGATGCATGCTAATTCTAGGCATATGATCAAATCCTCTTCTCAACATCAGAATAATGTCTAAGCATTGCTGGTTTTCATCTGTAGATCAAACTGAAAATGAGGTCATCAATGAATGTTTCTATAGTGCGGACTGCTTTCTCTATTATGAAAAGATGAAGTGAGAAATTGTATTATTCTCTGAGTATTCTCCTGGGAAACAATCCAAGGATAAAATAAAGCAAACTGTAAAGAAATATATACTCACTCCTTCAGAATAGTAGAACAGCAGCCCGTTGGGCTGCAATGTCCGGAAATTAAAGCCTCCTTCAAATTCACTAAAGAGGGACACTTTTTGGCTTGATGCAATGAAGCTCTCTCCATTGAAATATGCTTTGCGGGACATCTGTGTATTAAATAAACCAAAATTACAAGTAAACTGAAACAAGAAAACATCCAAATCATAAAAAGAATGAGGCTGTTTCTTTTCTTTTAAGATCTAGCCAGTTCAGTTCTATAAAAACTTCCATTTTTCCTGCGTGTCTTAACATAATCTATATAGGTTATCCCTCACATACTGTGAAAATCTTAAGGAAGTGTAGCCATTTAGATGGTGTAAGCCAAATTGTTCTCAGTTTCCCGGGATTCTTTGCCTCATCCTAAGTCTGCTGATGTTAGTGAGCATGAAGACTAGAAGCAGAGGGGGCTCAAGCTCCTGTCAGAGCTCTGTGGCGCTGAGTCACCATCCCAACATGTGATATATTAGTTTGCGTGCTGCACCGAGTGGTTATGTGGGGGGCTGGCCATGGCGGTTTATCACCCTCTGAGTCTGAGAAGGAAAACTAGGTCTGAGGTAGGACAAATTGCGGCTAGCTTCCTTCTTGACAGAGGGTGAGACTGTTTGATGAGTTCTGTAAGTGGTGGGCAGCTTCATCTTCACAGGTTTGCAGCATGGCTTTGGATAGACGTGGCCGTAGTATAAAGACCACAAACACTCTTTAGATTTACCAGTCTTGCATTATAATGAACAAATGATGAATAATGGAAGGGATTAGAAACAAAATGGCATTTTCTCAGTGTTAATGCTGGTGCAGTTGGTTTGTCTATCACAGCGGAAGAGCTGGCCTGACTTAAGGGGAGAACTCATTTGAAGGGTGAATATCTTGCTGTCTTCTTCATTTCATACATCTGTATTAGGATGCATCTGAGGACAATTCTTCTTGTTTCTTTAAGAAAAACAAATTATGTTGGAATATTTCCTTTCAGAATACAGCACACAATTTATTTCAGATGCAGCTTTCACACTGCAATCTCACATATGATAAGAATATCAAGTAAAACAACTTGTGCTGTAAATCAGGGTGAAAATTGGGCAGTATGTCAGCAGCCTTAACACCCCCCACCCCATGCACACACCACCCCCGCCAGTCAATGAGTGCATTGTCATTTCCTTGGTTCAAGACTTTCTTTCCATTGTTTGGAGTAAAACTCAAGCTCACAGCTGTATCCATTGCCAAAATTTTGTTGTTACCTTGCAAATGATGTTATGCTTACCAGTGAATCCTCTGGGCACCCATAGCTGATTCCCAGGGTTCCTGGTTCTTCTAACAAGTTGAAATCCTTCTTTTGGAACTGGAAACCCTTCATGCAGCCTTTGAAGCCAATACTTCCTGCCAGATGTGAACTAATGCTGCCGGAAAACAGTGTCAAACAAGCTGCAGTTAGATAGCCCTTGCCTTTCTGAACAGACTCTTTTATTGCCAAGGTGTTCTAAAAAACTTGGAAGAGCCTCAATCATTTGCCTCACTAGTGCCCAATTCTTGCATCCTTTATGTAAAACAACTAAACCACGTTATGTGTTTTGAAAAGTCAAGATGCTTCAGAGGTAATAAATATTATGGGGGGAAATACATGAGAGTTCAGAGAGGAGATCCATATAGAGTAACTTTAAAAAGACAAAAATTGCTGCTGAAATGAAAAATCTTATTTTTCAATGGATTTCTACCCACTTACAGTGAAAATCAATGGATATCTATCTCCATTTTTTATCATTTTAGAGAAGTTCTGTTTTAGTTTTCCTGTCTTGCTGTTACTAGCAAGCTCCATTCTTGTCTTGGGAAGCAAATGGATCTCTGTTTCTTAACAAATAATAGTAACAGAGGTCAGGGAAGTAACAGTAAATTCTGATTGCAGATCAGTGGGTTTACATAGTTGTAAATGAGAGCAGCAAGTGGGCTTCCAGGATGTTTTTTATAACAGATTTGAGGTGGATAGCACAGAAGTGTATCCCAACTGCTCCCGCTCAATGCTCTAAGTTTTTTAACTACATCTCTCACCAAGATACCACACCAGTACGGCACAGGGCAAATATAATTGAATTTATCCTCACAATATTCATGCTGCATGAAGAAGAAGAAATTTGCCTAAAATCACAGAGGGTCTGTGATAGGGCAAGGAAATGACATGGGTCATGGGTACCAGTCCAGGAGATAACTAGAGAACAAATACGCTGAAAGCGTTAATGTGAAAGCTGCAGTTTTGACCTGGCTAACCGTAAAAGGTCTTTGTGCTTTCTACAGGATGGACCTTAGCTGTGAGATTCTTCTCACCTCACATGAGATGATACTGACAGTGTTGACATCTGCTTCTGCGTTAGTTGTCTATGAGTAATCTCATTGTAAGGTAGACATTGGAAACATGACAAATGAATCAGGCTCTGAAAATGCTTATTTTTCTAGATTGGCAAAAGTGGACCATCAGGTGAAGTACTGCAGATGTACACGTCTGAAATAAGGGTGAGAGGAGGAGCACTGTACGGACTTAATCTGCTTCTCAGCAAAATCAGCAGTGAGGTAAAATCAACAGGAAGGTTCCTGCCATGCTCATTGGGATTTGGATCAGTGTGGGATATTAGTCAACCAACTTAATCTCTACTGTGACTGACCATGTGACTGGCTGAGTGCTATAAATATGCCTTTCCGTTAAATGCGATTAACTTGACAATATTTTTTAGGAGCAACAGGAACTATAGAAGATAGGTTTTAACCTAAAGAAAGGCTTCTGACTTTGTTTCTTAACAGTTCCCAGTGCCCAGTGCTCCTGCCTTCCCTTAGCTTTCTGCTTTATGCAGTGACTGAGTTGGGAGAAAAAAAAACATATAATGGTACTTCCAGATTCATTTATTTGGGAAAGAAGGCAACTGACAGAGTAAAGTGCTGTTTGTTGAAACGAAGGAAAATAGACGGTTTTGAATGAATGTTAAACTCCTCCTCTAAGACTACAGCTCATTTTCACCCCTGCTGCTGCCCCCCAGTGTCAGCCAAATGTAAATCATCCCAGAAAAAGGAACCATAAATATCCGTACTAGATACTACTAGTAGTAGATAGATAGCAGTAGATCATCAGTAGATATAATGGTAATAATAACTTATGCTGCTGATGAAAATGGAAAGATGTTGCCACATTTGGACCATACTTTTTGCTGCCTACTCTTGTCATGAGAACCAAAGCTGGGTACAATATCCAAGGCAAAGGTCTAGCTCTGCTTAAATCATTTCAATATACATTTTTCAATATTATAATTGGTCATATTTTTACAATGTCTATGATTTTTTTCCTGATCTGACTTGTTCATTGAGATGCTGTTTTTCCTGCTTTGACACTACCTTCCAGGTGTTTTGTTTTGCAGCATAACCACAATTCACTCAGCAAACTGTGGGCGTAATTCATATCATTTATCTTCTATCCTACGTTTGTGAACGAGTTTCATCTGCCATTGAGTTGCTCAATTGCCTAGATTTCTATGTCCTTCTGGGTTTTTTCAGTGTTCTCTAGGCTTGATTAGCCAAAGTAATTTTCACCATCCTTTTGTGCTTTGTTTCTAGATCATTAATGTATTTAATACCAGCCCTAAAAGAGATCCTTTGGGCATGTGCTGTAGACTTTTTATACTGTGAAAATTGAAGAGTTACTCTATGTCCTATTTTCTCTTTCCCCACTGCTTTCTAATCCACTGCAGCCTTTCCCCCTTCCACCCTACTAGTTTTCTTAATAGCCCCTTATGTCAAACCTCTGTAAAGAACTATTTGAAAGGCCAGATAAATTATATAATCTGTTTCTCCTTTGCCCACCATTTTGTTTGCATGTTCAAATAATTACATGGAATTGAAAGGCATCATTTTCCTTTACATGCAGTTTGTCCCTATCTTAGAAGCTTAATCTGTGTTTGATATCTCAGACATTATTTATCAATTCAACAGGCTCTCCTGATAATAAAATAAGGTTTCAGGAGATTTACCACTAATTCCTAGAAACTATTGTGCAACATTTGCTATCTTCCCCCTTTTTATTTTTTTACATAGAAGGTATTTTAAAGAGAGGTGGTATTTCTGTTAGCAGTTTTGACACTTAAAACAGCAGCTGGAGCCCTTCTGAAAATGCTGGCCTTGCTGTCTGACCCCAGGAATGAATATTGCCTGTCAGAAGAGCAAACCCTTCTTCAAGCAGCCAGTCTGCTCTCCCAGAGCATGACCCTGGTCCGGCAGATTCCCACTGCAGGAAATGAGAGTTGTACAGTCTACTGAGATTAAACTTGGCTTCTGTCAAATGGTATGATGGGAAAATGAGACTTTTTCTTTTCTTCCCACGCCCACACAGAGCCAGCTGACTTGGGTCTAGAAAGAGACTGAGATGGATCAGAACTCAAGTGGATAGCAGGAAAAATATAATCTTTAGATTTGAAAATGTAGTTGGTAGAGGGTTTTGATCCTTCAGCTAGTGCATTGCTATTTTACAAAGATCACTTTTTGCAGAGCAAGGAGGAATAGCCATTCGATATATTCGTATGTTCTTTGGAAATGCCTTTTTGTTTTAAGACGACAACAGTTTCTGTTACCCTTACTAAAACTAGACCAGTTTCAGCAGAATTTACCTGTGCGGCATCAAGCCTAATCCTTGGCACTTCAGAGCTCTGAGAGACACTTAGAAGAGTGTCTAAGGGGTTGTTTTTCATAAGGTGTTGAGGCTGGGAAAAATGTTTTATTGTAAGCCCTGCAGCACAGGTCATACAACATAACTTAAATGTGGTGATTACTTCAAGATAATGATTGAATCCCAGTTGTAAACCAACCTGGAGTGCAAGATCTCAGCAGGCGCTCCTCCAATGTAGATGTCTGTGAATGGCATTGCTGTTCTTTCATTGTCCACACTTTTTATATGTCGCCTGTCTACTACCAAGATCATCTTCTTAGAATTGTGATATATAATAGAAATCTGAAAAGAAAAACGTGTTTAGAAGTGTCCCAAATGTCATATTTTGTAAGCTGTCATGGTGGTTTTGCAAAATTGATTGCATCTTTATATCTTTTTGTTTGAAAAGTTCCTCCCATTAATCAAAAAAGTTGTTTGTAAATTGGGAGAGGCTGACAATAATTACTAGCAGTGAGCTTATTTTGATGTCACAATTTCTCTGATGACTGAAACCCCAGGATATTTCACTTATGAATAAATCCACATGAAAGTACCCCATGTCAAATTCTACACTGCAGCAAACAGATAAGCTCCATTAACTTCAGAGTACTTTATTGATTTATCCAAGAAGTTAGGGCATACTTCTTAAAAAACTTATTTCATTGTCAAAGCATAAAAGACTTAATTGTGCTCTGCTTAAACAGGTTGAACAGAACTGTAGCTATAGTTGTGGATCAGGAATCACACTTTAAATTTATGTTAAGTAAATGGCAGCAGAAGCAAGCCACTAAGGGGGATTTGCTACTGTCACTGTCACAGTTACACTGGCTTAAAGCAAATTCTCTTAAACCAAACAGGGGTAGATATTTTAGATCTGCCAAAGTCTCTAAAATACTATGCATATATAAAAGACTGCTACAAAATTAGTCCTCCCAAATTAATTCTCCCTTCAAATGAAATGGGAAATGCAATATTTCTTGTAATACAATGCATAACAACTAAGGAGGTCAAGTTAACATAATGACCTGTTTATAGCTGAGGAGAGTTGTATATTTGAAGGACATAGTTGTCCTGGATATAATTTCATTTTGAATTAATAACACTTTTTCTCCCATGTGAACTGTCCTGTCCTCAGCTAGTAATATGCAGGATCTCTCCATAAGCACTGATTTACCAGGAGGCAGGGAGAGCCTTCCCTTGCACCACTCAGTAGTGATGAGACTTGCATGTGCTCTTTCACAAGCAAGGCAGGCGTGTGCTCTACTCTTCCACCCGCTCTACCGTATCACCACTTGGCCCCTCATCCCTTTGCTCCTCTCATTGGTGTTGGAGCAAATTATTGCTGCTTTGGAATTGCTGGGATAGTTGGTCAAATGGCTGTGATTGTAACCGCATCTCTACCTCATGAAATTTAGCGTCATTAATCTGAGCCTTCTTCATGGAGTCCTCTAGCAGCACAGGGCCAGTGCTGAAGCCAAAGTCATAGCGAAGGTACAAGAAACCATTGTGCATCTCTAGACTGAAGAACATACTCTGTGTAAAACAAAACAGCAGTCAGAAAAGCACTATGGTTGTGGCAGCAATTTGAAAAAATCAATAAACAACGTTATGAGAGTGTCTGACATTGTGAAAAGCATGCTGGGAAAAGGTCTTTTTATTTGCAAAACTATAACACAGTTTCTGGATTATTTTAATATATATAATGTATGTGTATATATACACATGCACACATTATTGTTTGAAAAACAGCACTTACTTGAAGACCTGGTGAACTGTTTCCCTGTAGGAACAGTGTTTGGTAGCACAGTAATGTTAATATTCTTTACCAGCAAGTATTCCTAATGCAAACACATCTATTTACTGTTGAAGTAATACCACATGCCCCAAATGAAAGATAATATATATGGTAAAAGCAATGTTGTGCTAGAATGGCTGTATCTGCATTAGCAGCTTCTGTCACGATGCCTGTAACAGCTCAGGATTATATCTTTCCACATCCCTGATCAGCACTGATGTATTTGCTGAATGCTGAGCAATAGGTAGAGTGTATTTACTGTGCATTTGATTTCTGGATTTCCTGACTATTCCTGCTTCATGGTTTGGCTTCTGTTCTGTGGCTGGGTGACCCAAACTTTATAAACAGGAGCTGTACTTTAGAAAGTCTTTAGGGAGTGCTTGAAACAAAGATCTGTACCATAGAATTGGTTCCAAATCTGAACATAAAGAAGCAGAAAGGACAGTTTACAGCAACTGTGCATCTGGGTTAATGCTTTTAATGCTAATGTTCATCTTCTCTCCTAGTGTTCACGCTGTTGTTCCCATGCCTAATGGAAACAGGGGAACAATAATTCCCAGAAAACAACTGCAGGCCAAGAACTGCTGTCTCTGACACAAATGAGTCCACCCTCAGAAGTCATTACTTAAAGTAGTGAAAGGAGGTTCTAATCTAGTGCTTTTAAATGAAACTGCAGCTTGGGTTTGTCTTGAGCAGCTTAAATTTGAAAATGAAACAGGGATTATGTTCAGAATATTTATGAGCTGTCTTTGCAGAACTGAATTATGGGCTGGCTTACACTGTCTTTCTGAAGTGCCTGTGAGTAGGCATGGTCTTCCACAGCTAACATGCAACTTGATTGCTGTTTCCACCTTAACACACAAAGTGCCTACATCTCCGACAAACCTCTGGGCACTTTTGCTTGGAAGAAAAATGACTGATCCACAATAGAGGCTGTTAAATTTTTTGACAACAGTTGCTTAGTCCAAAACCTCCAAAAAGCGAAGGTTAGTGGTGGCATAGCTATTTGCATGTGGAGTCTAGTATCTTCAAACTCTTACAGAGTTTGCATCACCCTCAAACTTCTGAAAAGCTGGTGATATTTGGATCAAGCTTTTTTATTTGGGCTACTTTCTGTTTTCAGTAACTTATATAAATATTTAACTCTAGTACACCCTGAGACACAGTTATAAAGCGGCAGCTACCACAAGTGGCTGCTTTATGGGAGTTACTTCACAGAAATTTCCGATCGCTTTGATTGTCCGTTCACATGTAAATAAAGGTGCAACTACTGGGCTTAACTGGAGTCTCTCTCAAAGTGTCATCACAGGAGTGTGACCACTCTGAAGTCCTGACTGTCTCTTGATGAGAGCAGAGTCCAACTCAGGGCCTTGGTTTCCTGGGGCCCTTGCAGAGCACGTTCCAGTTCTCTCCTAATGTGTACATGCACCGGATGAACACAAAATATTTCCTCCAGAAGTTAAATGTAAGGACATAAGCATTTTAGATTTTCCATGATATTTTAAGTACTGCGGAACTTGTGGTACTCATGGACAAAAGGTACCAGCAGGATTTGGTACTCACCCCATTAATCATCAGCAGGATCAATCCGTTGTCTGTAGGTGTTCGAACTTCTATGTCAAACCGAGTCACTTGGCTGAATCTTCCCCTTCTCTCAATGTTTCTTGCCAAGGCATAGCCAGAGCCATCAAAGAAATAGCTCACAGCCCGGCTCTGAGTGAAAGCCAACTTATTTCTATGAAAAAACAAGCAGGGAAGCAATATTTGGCATATCCCCATTTTAATTTGGGGACATTTAAAGGCATTTACAATTAAAATACTTTCTTGAAATAATTGTTCTGAACTGCTGCTTCTTCCTGGCAGCGGTGAGACTGGTGACTTTTTTCTTTTAAATTCTTTCTCGGAAATTTTTCTGAAAAATAATGTGCAGCTTTGAAGGTGTATCTAATTCCTTTATCACTAGATTGTACTTTTATCCTATGTTGTATGTAGAGGAGAGGAAAATTCTTTGCTCATCATTGTAAAGTGGCAGACCCACCACACCTCCTCATTGTAAGGTTACACATCCCTTTCTATTAAGAGCTTGCCCAGTTTATGCAGAAACCCATTTGAATTCTCTGAGGCCTGTAACTGAGCATGGGCTCTGCTGGGGAGCCCAGGAGTGGCCCACATGCACTGTCCTGGAGAAGCAGCAGCTTGCGCTCCCTGTGGGAATGGTGTGGGAAGCAATCAGTTGCCCTGTCCCAACACCTCCTGCGTTTTTTCTCAGTGAGAGCTGCAAATTTCTCTTCCGTTCTTTGTATAGAGAGATTCTGCTGTTGCTGCGTGTTGCATGGACAAAAAGCCTGCTATGCCTGTGCTAAACAAACGCTGCGGTTGATATTCACTTCTACTTTAGGGGCTGCATTTCCCAGTTTGTGAATAGCTTATCTGAGGAATTTCTCTTGTGGGTTTAAGAGTATATGGCAGAAAGATGCCTTCTGTATGGGCTGTGTTAGCTGGGGGTGGGAGCGTGCTGGAGTTTACCAGGCCCACTGGAGCTAAGTGGCTGTGGCTGTATGGCTTGCAGCGACAGGATTCCAGTCAGGAGCAGTCCTGTCCTAGGCAAGCAGCACGGGAAAGGAGGGAGCCTGGACCATGCCCTCGCAAAAATGGCAGGGCGGACACACTCCGTTTCCCTTTTGAAGGCATGAGCAAGGTTGTGAGAGTTCATGGAGACACAGCAAATACGTAAGTTTAACTTGCCGATGCAACGAGGAGTTAAAAGCGGCCAAGTTCCTTCTGGATAACTCAATATCACCTTTACATTTGTATTCTGAAACGGGAACGAACCACCAGGACTGGCGCTCTCTACACACCCGAGCAGCGGGACTGTCCCCTACCTGGCACAAGGTGGCGATGTGGTGGTGTCGATGTTATAGACGTGCTTGAAGTTGTATAGGCTGATGACATCATCGTTCAGGGTAGCCAGTTCCAGGCAGCCGATGAAGCCAGGGAGGTTTAAGCTAGGAGGGAGCTGTGCAGAGGGCAAGGCAAAGTAAAAGGAGAAAGGTCACACTCTGTATTTGGGTATCACGAAAGCATTTGTGCCTGGGGTCAGTTTTGTCTCTGTGCTCTTCGTATTTTGGAACAAATGGGGTGATGTTACCTCGGAATAGTCTTTTCTGTCCTTATGATATGGTCATTGTGCTGTAAATTAAAATGGAGCACATAAATGTTCTCACGGTGAGAACAACATACCAGGTAAGGCAACTGCAAACAAAAAAATATTTTGTAGTTTTGAAGGGAGCACACTTGGGAAAGGCTAGAAGGGTTAGGATTTGACTAATCACAGATCCTGCTCAATGTATTTGAATCTCTCGATAGATATTTCATGTCTAATGTATAGACATCCTTCACTGCCAGAAAACAACTTCATACTGTGATGAAAGAAAGAGAAATGAGAGCACACTTTAAACCCAGGAGACTTGGATTCAGTCTGTACCAGTGGCTAATCTTCAGTAGGTATTATTTTAAACAGTTAGCAGGATATAGAAACTCCTTCTTTTGACAAAGATCACTGCAAATGGAATTTAAATAGACACATTGGTGAGGGGAAAAATACAAAAGAATAAAGCTGACAGAGCTAGTGAATCATTCTTTTAGTATTAAAATACTCTGCCTTGTGGAACAGGTGTGATTATTAATAACACCTCTTGTACTTCAGAGTCTGATCACTGCCAGTAACTTTTCTTTGGCTTCTCATTATTTCCATTTGACTTACGATATAATAATAATGGTAATACAGCAATGCAGAATATGTGTAGCTGTAAGAGAAAATGAGATTCTTATCTGCAGCACAGATACATTTCATAAATTAGAATATTTCCTTTTTTCCCTTTGTTTCTTCTACTGTTCTGTTAAATTATGTTAAGTGTGAGACTTCTAATGGTTAAGTGGTACATTTCATATTTACAAAATATATAATAGGGAAGCAAAAGCAAAAGCTTCAAGCAAATAAGACTGTATGTTAATAAATGAAAATGGGAAGTGTCCATTCCTAAGGGAGAAGAGACTCACATGTTTATCAAATAATTTCATGAATCCTTTTCTTCCCATTCCCCTTCCATTTTCATTCACTTTTCTCTTTTTCTTTTCCTCTGCCCTGCTCTGGAACAGACCTGAAGGGTTCATTTGCTGGATTACTTTTTTTGTTTGTTTGTTTGTTTGTTTGTGTGTGTGTGTGTGTGTGCGTGCGTGCGTGCGTGCGTGCGCTTATTCAGTCCTCAGTCCTGTTCCCAGGCAATTTGCACCTGGGGGTCAGTAATCTACAATTCAAACCATAGCATATATCTTGTAGTCACAGCAAAGCAAATGCTCAGGAATATGTAAGTGTATTGAGATAATCTTTGGTTTTATATTGTTAGGAGGGCTGCTTGTGGAACAGTAGTTGGATGTTTTTAGCGCCTACTACAGTTAACTTGAAGAATTTAGCATTCTTTAAAGTCTTTCTACGTATGGTTTCATTCAGCCATGTAATTTTCATAGCCAAGATAATTCGTAACAATTTCTAAATCTGAAAAGAGGACTTGGTATGTTCAGAGAAGCAGGTAAGTGAGGTGCTAATTCATGGTGACTGTGATGAGATGGGTGCTGTTCACTAGGAACTATACTGAGGCAACTCTCATGCAGGTTCTTGGATGTGTTTTGCACAGGCGGGTCTTCATGCTGTTGTAAGGCTGGATTTGAACCAATGATCATTTAAATTCAAACAAATCACTGTATTACTAATTTGCCACACTGTCATAATATTAAGAATACATTACTTTTCATTTTTGTGACGGTTGTAAAAGAGAAATTGTAAGCATTGAACTCATTAGCACTGGAAAAAACTGGTAGCTTGCAAACTTTGTTAAGCTGGGATAATAGGCCTTAATTTATATGTACTACTTAATAGCCAGTGAGCTTTGTTCTTATTGTAACATTTCAGAAAACTTTAACAACAGCTAAGAGGAATCTGATTGTCTTACTGTACAAGATGATATGGTAGAGAAAGCAGTAGTTTTCTCCATGGCTAGAATATGGAGTCACAGGCTGATAAATAATTAAATAAGGACATTTTATTTATAACCATTCATGTGCTTAAATGAAAGCCCATCAAGATAGGTTTACATTATTTAAGTCTGAATATAGAGTATTTATCTGACCAACCTTGAAGTCTGGAGGCACTCCGCCAACGTAGAAAACAGTATTTTCAGGTTCCAAATTCAGGAGAGAGCCAGGACCAAGAACCTCTCCCTTTTTGATGAACTTCTCTTCAGCTGTGCTGCTAAGACTAGGCACAGTTAAAAACATTTTGCCGTGTCTTCCAATCCTGTAGAAGGGAATTGTAAGAGAAGAGAGTTTTGTGTTGGCTAGACTTAAAAAACAACAAGCAAGCCTCCAACTCCAGGAAGGGTTTATATTTCCTCACTGGAAGACCAGTACCCTGGGGGGAAAGAAAGGGGAAACTACAGACACTTTCTCTTCCCCCCTGTGGCCCCTTAGGTCCTGGCTTTCTAAAAGCAAAGAGAATTTCCATTTATTTCAGCAGGAGTAGAACCAGGCACTGAAGACTCCTGATGAGCAGTTCTGACCCAGCCTTTTCTGTTTGATTTTTTTTTTCTATTAACTGTTTGATTTTGAGGAAGTGTACATTGTCGCTTTACCTCTCAATTTTGATGATGCTGAAGTAAGAAGGCCAGGTGCTGACTGGCTTGGCATCCAGAGGTATCTCCACATCTTGGTCCCCCAAATTATAAATGTATACAAGGTTGTCATTTTTAATTGCAAGACCAATGTAATTTTTTGCCTAAAACACCAATGGAGAAGGATGTCAGAGCTACAACATTGAGACAAATTTATATGCAAAACATTAGTAAAGGATGGGCTATGATAAACTAAATGACAATTTTAAATTAATTAAATTAAATAAACTTTAAATATAACAAACAAATGCTTCATTCTCTAATTATTTTCCTTCATCAGATAGCACTGCACAGAAAAAAGTCTCTGATATTTTACCTAATATCCATTTTGACTGAGGTAAATACAAGGTCATGAGGTGTCTTCTGGCTGTAAATTGTTAATGTTTAATGGGAAGCTGTTCATCAGTATTTAGTGTGCAGTGTCATATGTAGGAAATAGGAAGAAACATTTGTCTAAAGCCTAGGTATTATGCTGCAATTAAATATTCTGCCAAGAGGGGTTTCGCTTGATTTATATTCAGTAGACATTCTTTTTAGAAAAGCTTAAAAAGAAAAGCCTGCCTCTTTACTCTTCTCAACTAACAGCTTACCAGGATTATACCTGGCTTGTGAGGTGTGATTTTTCTTCTTTTAGAAACCACAATTTAAAGAACAATTATTTCACAACACTTACAGATGGTGAGAGTATATGTCCTTTCTAGGTGTTTCAAAGTAGTGATGTACAGAGTGTACAACAGCAGCAAGTCACAGGCAAATAAACCTGCTTATCTTGTGGGCCTCTGACTTCAGAGATTTGGAATTGGCACTGTCAGCAGCATAAACCTGATAGAAACGTGGCCCACAAAAACCAGGCAGGTGACATTAACTGCTTCAGAGTAGCTCAGTACCAGCAATGGAGATGGCAAGCATGGCTCACAGAAGTGACAATCACAGCAGCACACTGCATAGGCAGTCTAATTTGCTTCTTAGATAGAGCCCTTCATTCTTTGGGGTGAGAAGATTTAATGACAGGGGTCTCAGGAACCCCTGCTCTTTGCTTGTCACAAAATTGATGACAGTCAGATAGAAGACACCTCTTATTTTGAAACATGGAGAAATAGTGAGAGGAAAAACCAAGGGCAAATAAACGTCAAACCTATTTCAATTTTCTTTTTTTAATATATATAAAAATTAACTGGGTTATTTTCTTACATTTTTGTTTCCAAGGTACAAAATAAATCTGTCTGGAGATGCTGCCAGTTGCGGGTTGTCTTTCTGAAGCTTTATATACAAGCTCATGGAAGTGAAAGATTTCAGTTCTTCCACGTTGATCTTTGGATTGACTTCAACAGCCGATTGGCCTCCAAACATCATAGAAACTTGGACCTGCAGTTGCAAGCATGCTAAGTGAGACACATTATTACTGCCTGGGGACGTCACTTGCGGTAAATGTGCAAGAATACTTAGCTAGCAGCCTCGCTTACTACAAGAGTTGGCACCTATGTATGTGCCATGACACTTTGTATGTTGATAACAATCACTTCTGGAAGACACAGTAAAGAAGATGAAGAGAATTAATTTTAATATTAATCAAAGCTCCTAATTAACTGTGCTTAAGCATATTCATAAAGTGAATTAAATTTCAGTGGGACACAGATGTGTGCTTAGTTGAATCAGGGCTACATCATTATGTATGGCACATAATGAAATTCTTACATAGCTATAAAACTTCTACCCATAATTTATTTCTTTGCTTTGGGAGTAGCATGACCAATTTTCTGTTCATGAGTAATCCTGTTATATTACTGAAGTTACAGTAATATATATGAGGTGCTAATAAAATTTTAAAACATGTTCATTTTAGTTCAAAATGCCTTCAACATAACTGAAATAATGTTTTCAAGTTTAAGCAAAATATGCCTGAATGGCAAAATACATTTAAAGAACAGTCAAGCACTGCACACATACTAACTGAATTTTGCTTTTGCTTTTTGAAGTAATGTATGTGGACAGCATATGCTGGCATTGTGAACATACAATAATGCACTGAATTTTTTTATTTCTCTGAATGAATTCAAATATACTGTTTTAATTTTTGACCTCAGCGTTCTTGTTACAGAAAAATCCCTCATAATTTATGTATGATAATGAAAGTAATTTTCTCTATTAAATATGTATGAGCCAAAGATTCTTCTACCCTGCAGAAAATTAATTCCAAAGAAAAAAAGAAATACTGTCATCTCAGAAAAGTTTGCATTAAATTGCCGTAATTACTACTGCTTGTAACTAATGTTGCCAGCTGAGTAATGACCTATTAGTTTTATCTTTAAATGGTTTTGTTATTGTGGCCATCTTTAACACTGTGCCAATTACTTAATTAAAGTTGCTACTGCATTAGCAGTAGTCTACCATGAATACCATGGTAATGCTAATTGCTTGCAAATAGCACCTCTAAATATTTTAATGACTTCCATGGTACTTTGTTTATCCAGTTGTTGGGAGGAGATAATGTCAAGGTTTGGGCTTCTGATGTAGCCCAAGAAAATGGAGCTCCTAGTAAGATGCATTTGATTATTAGCACTAGTAACCAAACATCCCATGCAGAAGTTTTACCTTGCTTGCTACACTCCTGGTTTGAGCAATTAACTCTCTGATCCGCTGAATGCTGGAAGAAACATTGTTTGCTGGTGCCTTCTGTTCTACTCTGCGCAGTTTGTCCAGGAGTTGAGGGAAGACTTCTGTAAGTTTCTTCACTGCAGTTAGAAAAGAAGTGACAGCTTTTTTTTTTCCTCTTTGTAACACTGGTTTTGCACCAGAAAAATTCCTCCTTACCCTCTTAGGTTAACTCACCTATCTTCTTCTGCTTTAAGAACAAGTCCTAACTGGTGCGTGAGAGGCAGTGATTTCTGAAAGGGTAGTGATTTATCAGCATCTAGTATTGCAAAAGTTTTTGGAAAGAAGTTTGCACAAAGGAGACTACTTTTTCATGGGACTCATAGGTACTACCGTGGTGTACCTCCGCAATACTTTCCTCAAGGGGCTTTGCATATGTTAATAATTTTAACCTTTTCATCTTCCTTCAAGGCAGATAAATGCTAAATCCCATTTTACAGATATGGCACCTGGAGCAGAATGATTATTTGTTCAGCATCTCACTGGGTATCTGTGGCTGACCTGGGAACTGCATCTAGGAGCTATGGTTCATGAGCTCTTTAAATGAATTTTTGGGGAGGGGAATAGGTTGTTTCTCTCAGCTCTCAGTTGTGCATCTCTCCCAAAGGTTATCACCCAGATAGCAGCAATGGCTGCACAGGTGTTGTGTCTGCGTCTGGTTCACAGCCCACTCCGCTAACAGAAACACTGCTGCTTTCAGACTGTAGTAACAGGCCTGTACTGTACAAGGTAAGGTAGAAAGCCTTAGCTGATGATACAGGTGCACCTAGACTGTGCTTACTACCTGCCCCAGCCCTTGTGAGTGGTAACCTCTTCAGCTTTCCTGCCTACATCTGCCAGGGGTCATGAGTCAGAGTCCCGGAGCTTCGGTCTTTCGCTGCTGTGTCTTCTGGTACATGTGCAAGTAGGGTTGTTATCAAAGGGAAATGCGGGTGCTTTGTTGTGTTCAAAGGGAGAGAAGTCCTTTCCCAGAAAGATAAGCAGAGAGAAAAATTACCGAGAAAGAAAAGTAACTACCCCTAATTATAATTCAATTTCATCACATCAGATTCCAATGACATGCTGCCCTTTGAAGGGTATTTACACATCACATAATTTTTCATCTTTAATTAGATGTAGGTACAACTAGCTGAGTGTAATGAAATGTGATTTTAGCCACAAGCTACACGCATATAAGAAAGATCCAGTGTTCACAGATCATTTTTAATGACATGGATTCACATTAAAGGCTAAGACCAGATTTGTAGGGTTTGCAGTTATATTTTAGGGGTTGTCAACTTGCATCCACCTGCTCTTGTGTTCTTCCCCTCATATTTTTACTCTTGTCTGAGAAGATAGTGGAGAGACAGGTGGAGGAGCTAATCCTCAGATGTGCTGAGACTGTATAGAAGGGAAGGAAGGAAGGAAGGAAGGAAGGAAGGAAGGAAGGAAGGAAGGAAGGAAGGAAGAATAGCCTCCAATCACTTTTCTGTGCTTCCAGTTCTGTATGGACTAAAGACTGAAGCAGCTCTCAGCCTCACTCAGAGCAACCCAGAGTATGAGAAGGTCCCGCAGAGTCCTACAAGTCCTGCTTCTCTTTGGACAGAGTGAAAAGCTGTATTTGCCACAGTCCTCCCCTCTCTCTGCTTGGCTCTTTTCACTTGTGTTTTACTTTCCAAGTCCAGTGTAGGAGTGGGCCATGTATACCTTTAGACTCTCCAGTTATTCCCATTAAGTCTTGAAAGGCCTTATGTGCTGGGGGTCAGTAATGAGATATTCTGTGTAAAGTTTACTGTCCATTAAAGTGCCATTATTTTAGCAAATCCTCAGAGAACTACAACGAATTCTGGGTAACACATTAATTCCAGAATGCATTAAAATTTCTACTTAAAGAATGAGTAGTATAATAATCAACTTACAGAAAGTTTTCTCTGCCTTTTGAAATGAATGTTCCATGTCATTGGAAAAAAGCTCGCATTATTCTTAAAGTAAAAAAAAATTGCAAACTCAGGAAGTGATTTAGCAAATTTCAACCACCTTTTTTTTAGTAATCAGCAACTGAATTAGAATTGTGTCTGATCTGATATCTTGAAAAACCAGTTTTTCATCTGTTTGAAATTTAGGGTATTAAACTAGAAACACAACTGTAATGTGAAAACACAAACCTAACATCTATTACTACTAGTACTATTATAAAATCTCACCATAAATCTCTTCCTCTTGTCCTTTATAATGGCATTCTTCAACACAGAAGAATATTGATTTTTTATTTTAGTCTTTGGGATGAAGGTGAGGGTGAAAAAGGAAAACTAGTCTTACCCAGCGCTAAAATGCAAAAAAGAACACAAGGGAAACTGTCAAGGAAGAAATACCTTGACTATAACATTCCAAACACTTTCTCCTTTTGTGTTTACCTTCCCAAACTGTCCTTCATCCTCTCTGCTGAAGCCTGCCAGTTCCCTGCACAATGGCTTCACAGGGAGTATTCTCAGACAAACTGCACGGCCAAGACATGCTCTCACCCATCCAAAAATCAAGTGCAAGCTTTTTTCAAAAGCAATCCAGACATGCCAGCTTAGAGGCTTCAGCTGCCATGGTAGTGTTATTGGCATGACGATCAGGTGTTTTGGTATTTCAGGCACCTGTCTGAAAACTTTTTGTGTCTTTCTTTTGGACTTTGATGGACATTCCTCCTGCCAGATCAGCCTCTCCTGGCAACATACACAGCGGATGTGAGAGCACTCCACCGAGCCCTGGCACATCTACAGCTGTCTTCCCAGGCTGTGAATCACAGTCACACCTGACCAGAGCACTACCCGTGCCAGCCTCCTTTGATCCTTTACAGATCAGAAGACTGATCTGTCTTCTCAGCTATTTCCACCTGATCTCTCTGGCAAAGAAATCATTGTACCTTAAAACAACAACAAAAAAATGCTTACAAACCAAAAATGCCATGGAAAAGCTGCCTCCACAAATGGAGTAGGCCAGACATTGCTGTAGTTTGTGTATTAGCATCTCTCAAACAGTTAGCTTGTGGTCAGCAGGCCCTCCAGGCACTCTGATATGATAACAATATTTGCAAGGTGACTCCCTACCTGCAAACCCACTATCACAGAGGAGACATTTTTGCCAGGCACATCACATAGGAGCTGAGCTGTTCTTTACAACTCGTGCCTTTTTGGGAACAAAACCGACTAGGAGAGCTGGCCCATCTTAGGTCTATCCACTCTTATGGAGCCTCTGAAATGCTACTGGAAATATTTATTCCAGTATAACAGCTAGTATGAGCAGATTTTTAAAGTCCTGAATGTCTGCTGACATTTTCAGCATGAAGAGCCAAATGCAGTTTGTGTTGCTGCTCTATCCACTAAGCTGGCACTGGTAAATGTTAAATGTAAATCAAGTGTAAAGGTGAGTGAAAATAATAACCTTCATGTGTAAGCTACAGCAGACTGTTTCTCTTAGATGTTTTTCCTCATACCATTCCCTCCCTGGATGCCAATCATATCCACATTTACATTATCTTAAATGGGAGTTGGAGCCTGTAGCCCACAGCCTAAACTGAGCTCTGTGGTGATCAAAAACATTTTACAGCAGCGTGATACAGCTACTGTTATATTAACTACACCCTTATGGAGCTCTAGCTCCATAAGCTAGAGCGAGCTTCCCATTCCCAGAGGGAGTGGCTCAGTGTTTCCTTTGGATGAAAAGCTCAGAGAAATGCGAGTTACCTCCAGCTCTGGAGCCAGAAGCTGGGATATTGAATAGTGCTGATTTTTTTTTTTAATTTTTTTTTTTTTTTTTTTTTGTGGAGGGAACCACTTTAATATTAGTTCTTGAGAGCACTCACTTAACCAAAAATATTAGTGTGAGAGTCTTATCCATTACTGAATTCTGGAAATAACATGAACCTTGGGTTTCCCTAGTCTAGAGGGAAGAGCGTGGCTTTGGGGCACTAGAAGCAATGTTTGGTACTCATAACACCATTTGCAGTAAAATGACATTCAAGTTGCAGAGCTCCTGACAGAAGGAGAAGGGATTTAGGGCAGTAGATCTGAGATTCAGACTTTCTGGAGGTAGAGTCAATAGAGTTATGGACCTTCTCTGAGGCACTTTCAGGAGGCAAGACATCACTGAACAGTGCTGCAGGAGATGGTACATATAATCAAATGTGTGCAGGAAATTTCTTGTTCTGGATTTCCAGCTTCCCTAGCCATGAATAACTTGGGATTAATGAGGCTCCTGAGCAGAGCCAGGAATACATCAAGCAATAGTGGTGCTTGTCAGCAATTTTTTATTCTGAATATTTTCACTTCTAGGTTGATTCTTTTATTTCCTAATTATTCTTTTCCTTCTTTTACCAGTCACTTCATTTCAGCTTCACTCTTCCTGCCTCTTTTTCCACTCTTTCCTATCATCTTCATTTCAATTTTGTAGCCTTCCTTAGTTTTTCTTTTGTCTTTTTATTTACCTTAAGTTTTTCATCACAAATCTTCCAATTTTTACTCTACTCTTCCTCCTCCCCCTGATAATAAAAGTGGAATTAATGTCATGTTTACAAGCTTTTCCAGCAATTACCCTGCTTAAATATTATATTTCCTCCCTAATACTTGTTCCCCACTTTGTTTACACTATAAGCTCATCAAGTCAGGGACCATTTCTCCTCCATGTTTGTACTACTGAGGACAAAAGGCCCCTGTTTTCAAATGCCTCCCAATGTTAAAGAAATAATAACTGAGCCGCCAATCATAATAGCGAGGAGTATTATAAAAAGCTGTCTATTGTTCAGTGTGACCTTGGTACCCTGATAAAATGACTTAAAAGCCAGTAAGACTTCAGCCCTTAAGTGTTAACGTAATTTTTGGAAATGCCCAAGTATCCAAAAGATTTAAAGTACAGTCAAGTCTCTAGACAACTGCTAATTTTTGATTTTTTTTTCATGGAGGTAAAATGCTAGAAAGTTATAGGCAATGAATATGCAATGTAAACGATTCATACAACATGATGTTGCGATGATTCCCTGACCTTTTAATGCTAAGGAATGGCAAAATTCAGGTCATGGTACCTGCATCTCCAGCTGAATGCATAGCACTGTCGTATGCCGCTGAATTGTGCTGGAAGTCTTGCAGGTTCTGAGACCACAACTTCACATTCTCATCCATGGGGGTCGTAGCCTGCGTTACTGTCATGGTAGCACTCATGGCCTCTGCAGTCTTCTGTTTAGCTTGCTCCAAACGCTTTCTGGCCTCCACTACAAAATAAATAGGGGATGAGAAGTAATGAACTCTTTCAAAGATTCAAGTGAGCTATAACCAGTACTTAGAAAGTGGTGAGGCTAAGGGGATTTTACCTTCTGCAGCATGGGGACCCAACCTTGCTTGGCTGGTTTTCTCTTTATTTCCACAGGGAATATTCAAAAATTCCTGTGGTTGGTCTACAGTTACATTAATTCTTGCAATTTAACAAATTCTCATTTTCATTCTAGATTGCTAGAAATTTTCAATGTTCTTGGATTTTGATGGCTGTTATATAGCCATACATATTGGAACAGAGATGAAAGAAACCATTGGGTTTCATCAAGTTTTTAAAAGAAAATGCATGCATTTGTTGAGTATTTTTATGAAAGTTATTTTTGAGGGAGAGAAACCCAAGACACTGAAGTGGTTTTGTTTTTTCATACCTGGCATTTTGGGGTTTTTGGTTTTTTTTGAGTTACCAACTACTGTATTTGTAAAACCTGTGGCATTTTGCGTATGATAATGTCTTGGCAGTGAAACCCAGCCATTTTTAATTGAAGTTAATGAAGAAATCTGGACCATGTCAACTTTGAACACCTTCAGATATACTTGCTAGATGCTCTATGATGTCTCTTTTCTGAAAAACTAAGGTGAGATTTTGTCAATCAAGACTGCCAATAATTGCCTCCCAAATACTCCACTTGCCAGGTGTGATGTGTATGTGAATTAGATACTGACTATCAATACCATAAATCCACAGACTTGTAGATTCTCCAAGCCCTGAAAAGATCAAGAGTAATGTGGGTGTGGACAATTGTAGTAAGGAGGATCAAGAAGAATGATAATAGTTTCAGGTGGCAAAACAGATAATTTCATTATGAATGTGTTAAAGTGGATGTTTGCTGTCCTAGGTCTTGTAGTTTCAGTCAAATTCCTTTAGGCCTCTCTGGGACTGAAAACTTAATACCAACTTCATAGGCCATATGCAAAGACAAAATATGCTCTTAGATGTGTGAAAATAAAGCATCATAAAGATGAAGTTCCTCTTACAACCTGGCTCTGCTGATTGCATTTTTGTGATGGCTCTCATCAGTTGGCTTCGCAGAGCATTCATTCTGGCAAGAGTGCCATTTACATGCCGGCTGGTGTCTGCAACAGTTAAATCGTTACCTGTGAGGAGAAAATAGGAGGTATAGTTGAATGGCATTTAAAAGGGTAAATTTTATCCTGTGGAGGTATGTTATTAAGCATTTAATACACCATAGGCAGTATACTATAGCCTCTATATAGACATATAGGGCATGCTAACACTCTGAACTTCACATAACCTAAAGGAAAAAGCAGCCTTGTAGCTCCCAGCCATTATTTGCTTGCCACAGGGCTTCTTAGGAAAAATCTGGAGACCTCTATCTCAGTCAGTACTATCTCTCTTTGCTTTACCAGAAGTGCTGAGAATAGCTGCAACAAGTATACAGGAGAAGTTTTAAGGAATTCAAAAGGTTCTGAAAAATTGTAGAGGTCATTTCTGTAATCTTAGAGCTTTCTTTCATTTTCAGTGAAAAAAGGCCGAAATCCTTTAACACTGATTATTAGCCTTCACTGGTGAAATCCAGCTTTCTGAACACTTAAACTGTTGTGAATTAATTTCAGTTGAACTACTTGATTGAGTATATTTACCTGTGAACAACTGTTTGCAGGATCACATATTTAAACAGTGGTTGTGTCTGAAATGGTCCTTTTGTAAATGAAATAAACTTTCAGCATCTGGCAGGATGACAACACATGAACTACTCAAACTGTGCCTGTGGCCATCTCAGGTACTTTGTGTGGTAACTTTGATCAATACACTATTCTGTTACAGCAGTAGTTCTGCCTTAGTGCTGTGCTTTTGAAATGTATTTTAACATGCATGCTTATAAACTGACTGGGAAAGTAGAAAGAATGTATATTTACTGTCATCTGCTGTCTGTTGTAGCTCCGTGGCTTGGTTGAGAAGTTCTTCACTTTTACCTTTATGGTAAATGATCTGAGTATCAATTCCAACTGCAGCCTACAAGTATGTTCCAAAAAAGAAAGTCAGAGTAATGCTTACCAAATGTTCCTCTTTATTGTGTTTAATTGTGGACAACATATTACTTCATATAAATGTAGCTAGAAAGTCATTGCAGTTTCATTTACTTTGTTAACATTTAAGATTGGCAGCTGGACGAGAAAAAAAAGTCCGAAAAGCAAAATTTTCTGTAGATTGCAGCTGAGGTTTAGAGAAACGTATGCTTTTCCAGACAACAACACTGAATAACAAAGATGCAGGAAGCACAGAAGTTCTCTTAATTTATGAACTCCAGTATGGTCAATGTGATACTCATGGTACGTGTTAGTTAAGCACTGTGACTGTTCATTTCTACCGTCATCTCAGACGGGTGATGAACGCTTGCACTGCGAGGGAGCTGCCTTGCAGTCCCCAGGAGCGTGCTGGAAGCAGAGGGCTGGACTTGAAATCCCACAGCTCCCTGGGGGTTCAGTCCCCTGTAGTCTAACCAAATCCTCTTGCTAGGCCACTAACAAATTGCTGTTAAATAGCATATATATAGGTTGGAAACTATGTACATACAAAAATATGTATAGAATATTTTAGAACAGCAAGGCCAGAGACAAAATTAGCATCTTCATCCCTGCGCTGAGTGTGTGAGTGGGCTATTTGCCCCAGTTTAACTTGACTTTCTGTGAGAAACAGTGATGCTTCTGTTAGATGTCTTGACCACGTTTTCTGCCACATGGTGCTGTGTGGAGTGGGAGGACTTGAGTGCTAAATGCCAGTCCAGGTTCTGACAGGGCCAGGGAGTTGTCTGGACTTTCACAGAAATGCCTCAATTTGAGTGACAACACAGAGCAGCATCACCCCGTACTTAGGGACAGAAGAACCTGTTGCATCTTTTCGAATAGCAGGGGACTTTAGGCTGGCAGAATAATTAACCACCTAGGATTTAATTCAGGAAATAATAGGCGAAGCAAAATGTGCAGTGAGAATTTCAATGCTGACAGTTAAGCTAAATCTTGTTTCTTCTTTATATTTAGGTGTCCAAAGTCCCTGAAGCATTGCAAAGTAAAAGCCAATATTGTGAAAATTACTTACATCATTGACGCGGTTTGTTGTGTTCAGTGCCAGCAATGCAGCTTTGTTAGCTTCTTCAATATAACTGGCAATGTTTTCATACACATTTGAAGCATTTATTGCCCTTTGTACCAACCCATTTGTATCAACACCATACAAATTCCTGTTAAAAAGACAGTAGAAGGAGGAAGAAACCGAATCAAAGTAGTTTCAAATGGATTGATTTTCTTAACATTCTGTGAATTCTGACTACATAATCATGCACATAAATATACTTGGCCTAAGTTGTATTCTCTTGATTGTATATGACCATTTATGTCAGTCTGAAGCAGGTAAAAACGATGTGGATAGAAGGTACTTCCCAGGGGTTTAACTCTGGTAATTTTGCTCTTAATGTCTATGTGAGCAGCAACAAGTGACTACTGAGCTTTTATCTTTTTTCAGTCTACATTAGATATTCCATAGATTAACAAAATAACATCTATCAGTTGTCCTTCTTTAGGGATAACTCCTGGCCATGAATGAAGAGACCTGTGTGTGCCAGTGATCAGGATAGCTGTATCGCTGGGCTGTTTATACTTTCCAAAAGTAGGTGGGAAAAGGGGGTGGATCAGTTGAAGAACTGTCCATGATCATCAAACTTTGCAAAAAGTTAGATTTCAAAAATAGAAGATAGCTTTGCTGGTATGGTAGAGCTTGTTTTGCATATTAGGCGATAACTGGTCTTCAGGGGAGATTCCAAACAGCAGTTGGTTTAGGACTCAACCTTCAGCTGTTAGCAACTTTGAATAAATACTATTTTTTTATATTTTTGTGAGAAACAGAATTCAGAGAATATGTTAGATATACACTCTAAATACATATGCACACATGTGTGTATTCACTTCAAAGAGTTTGCACACTGAGGGCTTATTAAGTTTCCAGATTCAGTGTTGTCGCAAGAATTTTCTGCTATATTCTCCCAAGACAAAAGAAGAGACTCTACCAAATAAAAGCCTAACAGGCTTATAAAGCAAACCCATAAACCCCAAAATTATTTGAAGACAGGTTAAATTTTTTAAAGGATTAAAGTTTCACTGCAGGACAATCTTCTCCACAAATAAAAGAGTCAGCACATTTCCATCTGGATATTTCTTAATTATTTCTGTTTGCTTTCTATTAAATTCCTAATGTGTTGGACTTGGTAGCTGTTTTTAAATTATTTTGGTAAGGGATGAAGGCTAGCCATATGGGGTATTTTCTTTCAAGTGATTCTGCTGCCCCCAGCTAGCTGATCTCAGACTGAACATACTGTTTGTTTTTTAGGCTGTCTGTAGTTTGTGTGGCATTATAGAACAGAGTTTCAGATGTCAGCTTTATACAGTTGTATAAAAGAAAACCATCTGTTATTTTTTTCTCTGTTTTAATCTCCTATCTAGGGCATACTAATACTAAGAAACAACTGGTATTTAGATAATATACTTGAAGAGCAGTTTTAAGTTTATCTTCCAAAAGCGTATGTCCATGTTGTTACTTAAGGTAGAATTTGGTGAAGCATTTTATTTAAGAATTCATTTGTGGCAGTGATTTTTCCATGGGTAGTCCCAATTGCAAATAAAGTCATATTTCAAATCTTTCTAAAAGTGGCTTTTTAGTAAATTGGGGGAAAGTTGATGCATATAGTATCTTCCAGCAAACTAGGAAGACTTACAGTAAGGTTTTGGTGTTACAGTGGTCCTGTTTCACTGGGACGCAACCTACTGAGTAGCTGAACTGCTCCATCTGTACACCAGTTCTTCAACAAAAATTATCCCAAAGCTCATTTTTTGGCCCATAATGCTAAACATTTTTTAATGTGAATGAACTTACTGACATGAGCTGTTTCTGCAAACCCCATTTAATCTGCCTGTATTATTTTACTTTTCAGTAATCTACCTTCCCTAGTCTCTTGCTATGGGAAGAGGAGAACATGCCAAATTAGAAAAGGGAGAATATCACGCAAGATATATGTTTGTTTATACTTTGAAAAGATTGATAGATTTTGCTTAGCTCAACTTCAGCTGTTCCCTCTGGAGCTTGACAAGTCCTTCCATACATGACTTAACAGTGATTTGTTTAGTGCCTATTTACAGGCAGCATATCTAATATAACTGTGTTTCTGCCTGCCTTTTAGTTTATTCAGCTGTTCAATCAGTAGCACTTGTAGGAACAGAGTCTGCTGAAGTTAAATTTTACCGGTCCAGCTCATCAGCAAGTCTTCTTAGGTTGTGTGCATGATGCATAGCCTTTTCTACCAAATCATCATCAAACAGAGACAGATTGGCTAGTTTTTCTTGCAATTCCTTTTTTGCTCCATCTATTTCTGCGTAGAACCCTGATGCATTCTGAACAAAATATGGAAGGAAGGAAAGAAGATGAAAACTGTAAAAAATCAAGTCTTTATTTTGATTATTATGTTTTATTTTACCTTTTATATTATGATAATGTTGTTTTATGTTATATTTGTTTGATGTTATATTTTTAACAGATAAAAATAGGAAAGATCAAAGAGTCTGTCCCATGAATATCAGTATGGCAAGACAAGTGCAGGAAGATAAAAATCAATCAAAATTCCAGGAATCCCTTGAAAAGATATTAGAGACATATGTGTAAAAGACCAAAGAAAGACAGTTGAGAAATATCATACTATGCTTTATGTTTGCTCCAGAATGGTGCCAATGACAAGTCTTTCAGAGTGAAGTGCTAATAGGTGAAGTAATTAAACCAGATCTTTGCAAAAATCCCCTCGTTGTTCTTAAATTGGGAGGTGGAACCTGTAATTCTTTTTTTTTTTTTTTTTTTTACCTCTTCTCTGTGAAGACTGCAGGCTAGAAATTAGTTTTGGGGACTTCTAAATGATATCTATACAAGTAAACTAAATAATGCTGGGGTGGGTGGGCTTATGCATCATCCTGTTACTGCATGGGCCCTGGCACTGTTTGGGCCCTGGCCAGCTGCCACTGTCCCAAACCTGCCTCCTTGGGGAATAGCACGGGGCAGTGCCTGTGTCCCGGGGACAATTTGGCAATTGCTGGAGAGGAGCAGCGAGTTTAGCTGTATGGCTGTGAGGTGTGCCACATTGTGGAAAATGGGTCCTGGCCCCTTTTTGTCTCCGTGCACAGAGACATCCCTCGTGCTAAGACATCTTGGGTTAGTCTAATTTGTAAATCAGTCCACCTAAATACTGCTGATATGTATGTATAGGCAAGGAGAAGTAGTATCCCTTTGCCTTAGCCATACTTTTTCCTTATGAGAAATACTTGTGGGGAAGACCAAATGGGCCTGCATTCAGCTCCTCTCCAATACACAAGCTTGCTGATATGTTTGAGAATTATAAATGTGGCCTCAAAATACATGAAAAAAGGATGAAATGGAGGGAGAGAAAAAGGATGAATGAGTGAAGCGTGAAAATACTTATTACTGATGAGGGTGGAAGATGTACGATGTTGCATACTACTTCCTTCCCAGCAGCGCGAACATCCCCTATGTGCAAACTTATCCACAGGAGTGGGGAACCCAAAATGATAAACTGCAGCAATTTGTGTTGTGCAAAACACAGGAGGAAAAAAAAATCATACTGTTTGATCACCCAGGGATGGTTATAAAGCAAGCTGTCTTCTTTCTGTTTTCTCAGATTATTTTTTCAAAGAAAGATTAATGACTTTTGATATTTGCCTTTTTGTTAAAAAAGGAAGTGGGGAATTATGACCAAAATGACTGTTTGTGGAGAATTTTCATTTGTCTTAGCAGCTTTGGTAAATATTTTAGTTGGCAAAATCCCAGTTTTATTTTCTTCATTTTTTCATATAAAGTCCAAAAATCTAAAATTTCTAAAAATTTCCTACACCACTTTGTCTCATTCAAAACACTGAATGGTAGTCTACAGTTCCTGAACAGGATTTCTATAAGACAATCTGTTTATATATATTTTACACTCGGACAGTGGCTGGTTTTAAGACTGATATCTGGGATCTTTAGCCTTCTCCTATGCTCATTTGCAGGCAAGAGGAAAGGAATTTAGCATATAGTGCAGTCTTTTATCAGAGCATCTTTTGGCAGCTGCTTGTAATGAACTGGTTGAGAACTCTACCATAAAAACCTTCATTCAGCTCTGTCTACAGTAAGGTGTCCTTATAATACAATTATTTTTCCAAGGCAGTAAAATGTAATTACAGAGCTTGTCACCCAGGAAGATTTATACTTTTTTGGGGGGAATATTCATCAGTATTTCATTGAAACAGTATAAAAAAGGAGAGGTTTTTATTTAGTGGTCTAAATGCAGGCCTTAAAAATTAAAAAAAAACCAGGACATATCATTTAAACAAGTCACTGAGGCACCTACCTTTATTACCTCACTTAACTCAGAGTTGACCTTTTGTGGTCCTACCAAAATAGTTGTGGCATTTAGGAGGATGCCATTTACTTCATCTATTTGCTCTTTTATTTTCTCATGTTGTTTCTACAAAAAATAAAATAAAATTAAATCACATCCAAAACCATCTGTGCATTGGTAAAATACAGTGTTAACCATTTTTGTTAAATTTATTAAAGTTAATTCAAAAGATGAAGTGATGAACTAAATAGATTTTAGACAAATTTGAAGTCTAAGTTTTTCCAGATATCTCTAATAGCTGCATATTATAATGTGACTCTTTGCATTTTCTTGTCTTTGTGAAAGAAATCTTGGGGTTTTTAAAATTTATTAATTTCATTTTATATTACAGCATGAGCAATTATTGGAATGAAACATTATTCAGTGCACTGCCAGCAGAGACAAATTGAACATGGATTTTTCATAGTGGTCTGGAGGCTAGTTCTTTTCTGGAGGTTTTTTAAATCAACAGTACAGAGATCTCTTTTCCTTGTCAATAGTAAAGCTAATGCGAACAATCTCTTTTGTACAGCATCTGCCTTCATTGTGAGGAATAATGAAGATCCAACTGGTTAAAAACAGTGAACAATTGAGACTATGCACTTCAGGCTTTGCTTCATAAATGTGAGATGAGCTGCAGCTTGGCACTCTAATTATGAAACAATGGAACAACAGAAGAGGCTTTGTACATAAGGATCCCAAGCTGCTTGTAGAAAAATTCACGAGAACAGCATGCCTGATTTCTCTATTGAATTATTAGACCTTCCACATCAGCATGAACTTCTAGCACTGCAAATTTCAAGAGCTCAAAACTCAGCCACTGATGCTATGAAACCCAGAGATTGGCCTGAATTTGAAAGATCATTCTTCAAATCACAAAATTGCTCCCTAAACCCCTCTCCTGCGGAATCCAAACAATTTCAGCCATTGACATGAAAACAGTTCAGTTCAAATGATCCCAAATTGTTCTCTTTGTCATTTTCTTCCTTGCTGAAAAAAAGATGAAAACTTTTAGGTGGGACGTTCTGGTTTTGCATCCCTTAAAGGAAACTAAAGAAAACAGACAAAGAGTCACAAAACTGCTGGGAGGAGAAAAAGTAGTCTTTTTGTATGGCTGATGGATTGGGTACTTTTCTGGGATAAGAGACCTGAAAATTCAATTTCCTCATCAGCCAGATGGGATTTCAACCTAATACCACCACTTACAGGCAAACATGCCTCCCTTCTGTGCTGTAGGGGACAGGTCTCCTCTGGGCTCTTCTCTGGAGTGATTACTGTGTTCAAAATACTGAAACTATTCATTTCAACAGAGCATAAGGGAAAACTGCTGTAGCCTTATAGCTAGGCTGTTCACCCAGCAAGTAGGAAACCCAGTTTCAAGGTATCTGTTGTGGAGCAGTTAGAGAATGGATTTGTGCTTGAAGATGCAAGGACAATTGTCTGCTCTTCCTGAAAAAATGGGGATGCATTTTTTTAAAGAGGATCAGTGAGAAAGTTTGGACGAGACAGTATGAATGCACTCACAGCCCAAGGCATGAATGCAGTGCAAAGTCTTTATAAATAATCGTTTTAAAAGAATATAATTACTTTTGTGAGCATGAAGTCCTTCCACATTATAAATCAGTACGTAATAGGTGAAACAGTCCTACCACAATATTTATAGCAGCCACGCTACATGGAATTTTAAGCTTCTTGGGTTTTGCTGTAATACGTCTTCCTAGTTTAGGCATTAGTATCCCTTTCTTCCATGGCCTGCTGAAACACTGCATGCCAAAACTTGTCATTTATTGTCACTCCATAATAAATAACAGCACCTTGCACTTCCACAACTTGTTTCTTAGAACTACAGAGTCAAACTCATCTCACTGAGTGGTCCAAGAAATTATTTTTTGGTGTGGTGATTCCTGAATCTAAACTGTTTGCAATCTACTATTTTAAGCACCGGCAGAGATGGAGTGTTCACAGACAACAGTTATGATAAATGTACTGCATCGTACCTCACGCTTTTGAAGATTGGCTGTGTTTTCCTTATTTATATCCTCTGTTTGTATAACATAGTCAAGTGCCTGGTCTAATGCTTCTTCCAGGTCTGACAGCTTCACATCCTGTTCACTGAGCTGCTCCAGCACATCAGATACTAGAGATCTGGTGTCATTGTATCTCTCGTGAAACTCTTCAACTTGCTGTAGCACTGGGAGAAAAATCAGAGGCCACTGATTAATCCAAAGCTTGGATTTCTGACAAAACTTACCTATGCAGCAATCTCTGTTGCTGTTACTCAGGGGATGGTAAAACACATTTGTTAAAAGCTCACTTGAGAGATCATATACTTAGATTTTAATTTTCCCTCTTCTTCTGAAAAGGAAAGATGCCTCTCATTTTAGTATCTCATTTTATTCCCATTAATCCCCCTCTCAAGTAGCTTTTCCTAAAAGAAACTAGGTTTGGCTTTCCATGCTCTTCATTTGCTCTTCACTGGCAGAGCTAACCAAGCTGTTCTGGAGAAGACAGTCCTCATTGTCCTGGGGCTCTGGCTCATGTTCACCAAGCTGTGAGAATTAGGCTGCCACTCTTTCCCATACAGCAGTTTTTCTCTCTCTGCTGGAGTTTACTGTCCCCATGGCAGAGCTGGCGGGGGGGGGGGGGAAAGAAGATGTTCACACGAGCAATTCCAGCCCTGTCACGAACCTTCCTAAGCAGCTATCGCTGAGGTGCTGCAGCTCACAGGCACGCACAGACACACAGACACACACATATCTTTTTCTGCCCATTCTGCCACGGGGGCAGCAAGCGCCAGCAGAGACTTGGGGCAGGCATTTGGAAGAAGCAGCATCTTCAGCACACCAGTCGGTGCTTGCCAAGCGCCTGCTGGTCCTCCCAGGGGCTCAGCAGTACATCCAGAGCTGCCTGGCCCGTGCCAGCTGCGCATCAAGATGCGGGTGAATGGAAACCAGATTTAAAACTCACATTCCTCCGCTGCGTTTTCCTCCTCATCCGCAAGTTGCCTCTGATTAGTGAAAGGCTTACGGCGTTTGATCTCCTTCAGCATCTCCTCAGCCCCACTCAGCTTCTGGGCAATTTCTTCAGGGCTCAGCTCTTGTTGAATTGCATAGTATTTCATCTTGCTGCTGATCTCTGTGGGAAAAAGGAACAGATGGTCAATCCAGCATGGCTACAGAGAAGTAAATACTGTGGAGTACTTTTACTTTTGTGAATCCAGATCATGCTAATGGCAAAAGAAAGTTTTAATTATTTCTCAACTCTGTAGTAGATAATTATTATGTTTAATCCAGTCTTAAAATTAAACCTGTAAATGTATCACACTTTCAGGCATATGTGGGGGTCTCATCAGAAGAGGATGAGATTAAGCAGGCATGGGTTGTGTGAATTATTTGGCTTGGCAGTTCTTACAGACTGGGATCATCATTTTATTCTGAGTTCTGTGGCATGTAGCAGGCTGGCGCTTTCGTCCAGGATCATGGTTTTTAAGTGCTGCTGCAAAAATGTCATGTTTATTAAATAACAACAATGTTAAGGAGGCTGAAGGAACCTTTTTTCCATCTGAAGGAGTCTGAGGCACCCTAAAGAGGTAATATATGGCTTCTGGCCTGATACTGCCTAGCTGGTTTGGAGATAGATACTATTTCAAGGTTTTGGTCTCAGTTCAAAAAACACTGTTGGATCCCTGCAGCTGAAACTGAGTTTACCCATTCCCAGTGTAGGCATTACACAGTCTACCCACTTCTCACTCCCTGGCCTCGAATACCACCTCCTCTTTTATGCCCTACAATGTGAGTAGCTTTGGCTTGCATTCGTCACTACTGTTGTGGATAACCAGAGCTGGCAAAGCCAGCACTATGCATCTGTAAGATTTTTATAAAAAATAGATGTATAATTGTGGCACAACAGATTCTTTGGCAGAGTGTCTTTGTATACAGTTTCTGGCTGGCTTGTCAGCTCATTAGTGAAGCTTTGAAGTCCCCTGTGGAGCAGTAACTGATCACCACCTCTATGGATTTCTTTTTCCTTCTCTTGCTGGCAGATGCGTATGCATGTGTGCACACATACACCTTCCCTTCAGTAGAGAGTGGCTTGCCCCTGTAGAAGAATAGTTTTGAGCATGGTGGAAATAATTTTCACCAACTTGTCTCCAACTGCCTTCTGGGTGAACAAGCACTCTTTTTTTATTCACAGCCATGGGTGTGGCTTCTTCTATGATAGCTCAACCTGACTGTACTATTTGTGTGCCAAACTAGATACATTTCTGCCTTCTGTGGTTCCTTTCCTGCCCCAGATCAATTAATAATGCAGAAGGACTATCCCCAGAGGTCAGCCAGTAATTGTTGGTGACATGCAATGAGGCTTATGCTGACCCTTTTGCTCAATAATTGTAGAAATAAGATGTGACAGATGGCCAGACAGTCAAAGGTGATCTAGCATCACAGCTATAAGAAGGTAGTACTAATGTAACATCCTATGAGCACGGTCTCGGCCTGCCTTTTCTGTGTGATGGCATATGTTAACTATGTTTGTTGAAATAAAGTAATGGTTGAAGCACCCATGGAATTAAGGATAAGCAAGGATAACAGCTGATATGTAACTGCTCTTCCTTACACAACTTGCCACAGAGCTTGCAGTAATTGCTCTAAGGCAGAACTGCTCAGATCTGTTAATAAAGCATTTCTATTGATTGAAAAAGGGCTGTTTAACCTCAACTGTCAGTCAGCCTTTCTATTCCAGTGCCATATACAGCTTTCTTATGCTGTTGGTTTTGCCAAGGGCTGGGAAAAATCAGTGTGCTCTATGGCAGGATGGAGGCTGTCATGATGCAGCTGTACAGGGGACAGAGATGCTTCTGAGTATGTTCACTTGGGGTTTTATTGCTTTTTGTAGGTACAGAAGAAGAGGCTGCAATTGGTTTAATCTCAGTTTTATATATCAGCATGATAATGATATGTCATAGATATTCCAGATGAAGATGATCATCTTTGACTGGGAAACTTTTTTTTAAGAGCAGTTGTGCTTGGGAAGGTGTTCACTGTTGTTATTTATCCTTTGATATGTAGTACAGTAAAAATTCTTGAAGATGCAGGAGGTTTAACAGGCTCTAAATAAAAAAAATCTTCATCTGGGAAGGTGTAAAATACATATATTTACAGTCAGAAGAGAAGTTACATTTTGAAATTTATGCTAGTTCTGGAGATGCTTTTAGTGCTCTAACATGTTGCTCAAAGATGAACTTCGTAAGTTTTGTCTGCATCCCCTCACATCATATGGACAGATGAGCAGGACGCTGAGACAATAGGTTACAGTTTGTCCCAACATTTTAACGTAAAAAGTTCTTGGTTTCACTCTTTTCCTAATTTTGGGAGATCATCGTCATCATATTTACCTTTCCTACTGTGAATCAGCATCACTATAACCATTTCTGATGGTCTGCACTAGCCACAAGGTTTAAAATTCTCCTTTCACTTTTACTAAAGGCCCTGCTTGCTGTGTGGAAAAAAAAAAAAAAGACAATGAAAATGCAGTTTTCCAATTCTTCTTCTCTATTTCAGAATAAAAAGAACAAGATGACAACAGCTCTGTAGATGTGTCTGGACCCAAACTCAATTTGAAATTCTGGTCAGATGAAGCAATAAACAGCTTGAGGAGAAAATCACCACCACCGCCCACACTGAGCTTAGGGAAGCAGTAAGTTCACTGAATTATTTACTCTTCAGTGTCCTTTTCCTCTTTGAAGCATCTACATGAAGTTGTATGAACCAGCGCAATCCTACTTAGCAACAGTTTGCTAAAAAGCAAAACCTGGATTTAAAGTAATACTCGCCAGTGGGATCACCAGGGTTAGTCAGACCTAACTGACTGCCATGGGTTCAAAAGGGAAAGCATAATTTTTAAAAAAATCTGTCTAGCTATTCATATAGCCTCCATTACTTATCAGCAGGATGGGAAAAGTGCACTTGCATGAATTTGCTGATAAGTAAGACATGGAGCACTCTCACTTCTCATCCTATGCTTGTGTTTGTGGCTTGATCCAGCCCCGATCTGATACTTTTTTTTACCCCAGGTATATATAAATACCTTGAGCAGCTATTCAAACAAACAAAGTTTACAAGCTGAATTAGCTTGATGTATTTCATGTAAACCTATTTATTATTATTTTTCTCTGTCAAAGAGAGAAAAAAGAAAGAGAAGCTCTTGTTTGGGTGTCAGACCAAGTCAGCCCGTGGTGTCAGCTGTCTTTTAAGAGCGACAGCTTTTCTGAAAATAGGCTGCAGGCTGCAAAAGCCTTATGTGTGGGTTGCTTTGTGAGAGTGCCCAGGTGCTATGACATTTTTTTGCTGGAGGTTTCATTAATACATGCTTGACATTGAGCTGAACCAGAAAGAAATCTATTTACCTTGAATGTTATCCCTCATATTACTGAGCTGCTGCACAAGCTGAGTAGCACGGTTGTTGGTCTCCATGGTTTCCTTCTGTACCAGTAGGCCTTTGCTGGATCCTTCATTTCCCTATGAATAAACCATATGAGCTAGACATTAGATTTCTTTTCAGATCCGTATGCATGTGTGAGGATGAGCAGTGTAAACACACATTTTGCTTTCTTCTGATGAGCATGTGAGAGTCCATTTATCATATAAAGTGGTATTTACAGAGGTGTTTGAAGTGAAGGGCTGTCTTGTCAGTATTTTCAGAATTGCAGACTGAGAGATTAAAATCTGTCCCATATTTATCCATCATTTTCTGCTATCAAATTGCCATAAATTATGTACAGTTGTAAAACTCCCATCTGCTGAGTCTCCTAGGCATTCAGCGGGGCTAGCTCATTTTGCTGGGTATGGCATTTCCTGAGTAAGCATATAGACTGAAGAACAGGGTGCCAAACTCACAACCATTTTTAGATCAGTGTCTCCCTCAAGTGAGGTTCCCAGCTCTGCAACTTGTTAAAATTAAGAAAAAGCATGAGGATTCAAAATATTCTGAAGAGCATAGCCACCATCCTATACTGTATTAGTTGGAGGCTGTACTCTGCATTGTGTTCCTTTATGTGTAAAGGAAACAAAGAGTTACCATGTCATAGTTATCATCTTTCCTAGAAGGTCACTGACTTTGGGAGTCCTTAGATTTGATTTTCACTGGTATTTCCCAGGAAGGAGAAGAAAAACTGCTGTGCCATTGACGTTTCCTGGACCATGTGTGTGTATATGTATGTGTGTGTGCACATATAAGTCCACACCACATGCTTGCCAGTGTTAAGGTGTTTGACTCACGTTCCTGTTGGGGCTGCAGCAGCAAAAATTCCCACTGCAAAATTAGTTTCTGGGTTTGGGGTGCCCTGACACCTCATAAGTCAGAAGATATTCGGTTGTTGGTGTGCTCACTTCATACTCGCTTAATCCTGCAAGAACCACAGAGTACCCTGCTGTGTCCTCCAGCCCTGCAGGGCTCAGCTGTGCTTTGGCTGCAGGTTCAGCGCTAGCAGTGGCTGTGACCCATAAACACGGTTTTTACTCGGGGTTTGCAGAGGCACCAAGTGGTGCCGGAAGGCAGGGCCAGGGCAGCCTGCACCACCCAAGTGGATGGGCACCTGGGCAAAACTACTGTAAGGGTTTATAGAAAGGTTTTAATTTTGTTGCTGTTTACTTGTTTTTTTAGTCTTTGAAGGGCAAGCACTATGTTTTTTATTCGTATTACTTTATTGCTATCAGGGTTTCTTGTGGATGCTCCGTTGCTCAGCATTGCCACTTCATGCTTATTTTAAGAAACTTGTTGCTGTTTTTACACACTCCTGCCTTTACATAATACTCATTCCTCACCAGGTTTTTCTTTAACAATTGAACACCTAAGGAATTGCTGAGACAGGTTTGCTGATTGCCATAAGATTGATGGGAAACACAGCAGCATGAGTGAGGGGGTGCTTTTAGAGACCCTCAAATTCCCACTGATGCACAGAGGCTCATCCTGAAATTTGCTAAGAGCCTAGGAAGGAAAGGCATTTGGCTCGCCCAAGTCTCTGCCAAACATTCAGGATTGAGTGATATGGTGTTTTACTCGAAGCTCATCCCAAGCAGACTCAGGGTGTTACAGGTCACGTTTACTCTTCTCATTTAGCAGGAGGACTTGCCTACAGTTGGTGCATTCATCCTGCCTTTGTGGTATAGATCAGAATCTGCAGCAACCCCTCAGACACGGGGACATGCACGTGAAATGCTCTGAATGGAATATGCAGCACATCTCTGCAAAACCCACTCAAGGCCCTAGCACCTGTTTTCCATAAAAGTGCCTTGAAAGAGCAAAAAGTTCAATATATTCTGAGTTATTACTGTGGTCTTCTTTCTGCTTCCTTCCACATTATTTCCCTGCCTTTACAAGCAGTCACAAGTATTCATGTAGAACAAGCATTAGAAATAACCAGGGAGAAAAGACCAGAGGGAACACTGAATTCATTCATTCAGGGACATTCAAACTGCGGAATGAGCTAAGAAATCCCCACGTAGTACTGAAGATGACAAAAATGTTATTATCCAAATTCACTAAATTCCTAGAAAACCTAATGCCTTAATCATCCTGCCTACAAACTACATAGAAGGTCACTGAGCTGTGAGCACTGCCAGATTTTCACAGGTACAGCTGGTGGGGTGTGAACTAATTTAATCAAACCTCTCTTTTGAACACAGGCATAGTCGATGTAATTCTGCAGTGCCCTTTCTGCTAAGTAAGTGCTGATTAAAAACACCCAAACTCAAATTTTCTTTTCCATCTCTCTATACAGTCCTTTTTCCTTTGCCTTTGTGTTTTTTCTCCTACTTGCTCCTATACCTGCATTTTAGTCTAAAGGTATAAATTTAATTTATCTTCTGAAGGAATTGGTAAGTGAGTATAAAGCCTAGCATTTTGCAATAAGCATGAAATATACTGTAGTCATACTATAGCTGTGATTATCTCTGGGAATAACAGTGATGTATCTCACTAATATATATATCTATCTTAGCAACATAAAGATATTTAATAATATCTCTTTAAATAGAGGAGAAGCAATTTTGAACCCCTTTTTTTCTCTTAACATATATATACCAGTATTCTTCTAGGGTGCAATGAAAGTGTTATGTGAGCTGAGAGCAGATAACCTTAATTTTATAGCCTGGCAATTGAATGTGGATGCAGCATTTATGATTACAATTGTGTTAAAACATATCTTCAGTCCTGATCAGGCTTCCATCTTAGTGGGTACCTGAAAAGCCTTTTAAACTGGCAGTTTTCTAACATATTTTGAAGTGTCTAAGCAGGGCTAATTTAATTTTATGAGAGTATACATGTAAAATAGATATAGTACAAATACCCCCAAAGTCAATCTGAATTAGTTTAGTGTTGGTTACTTTGCTTAATTAGAAATCAAAATATGAAATAGAAAGGCAGTGTGTCTATCTCAGATCAAATGTGTCGGGGGGTATGTGGGAACTCAGATCCTGAGGGGAGGCTTTGTGTGATTGGTGACAAACCTCCAACCACATTCCACAGACTATGGCCCTACATCCTTCCTTTTCTGGGAAGAAGACTTGATAGGTCATTTATGCTTTTAATTCAGAGCTAAAGTAAAGTAGAAAGTTCTCCCAACCATCTTTCAAGGCACTCCCACTCTTGTTTGGTGAACGTAGAGATTCAGGCTAGATGTTGGGAAATGTTTCTTTATCGAGAGGTGGTCAAACACTAGAACAGGCTTCCTAGAGAAGTGGTTGATGCCCCATGTCTGTCAGTGTTTAAGAGGCATTTAGACAATGCCCTTAATAACATGCTTTAACTTTTGGTCAGCCCTGAAGTGGTCAGGCAGTTGGACTAGATGATCATTGTAGGTCCCTTCCAACTGGAACTTTTCTATACTAACCTCTTACGCCAGCATGTGAATATGACAAAGTGCAAACCCTCAGAGCTCTGGCAGGGGGCTATAAACAAACCTGTTCATCAAGTGTTGCTGCCTCTCTCAGGAGATCATTCATTTCATCTGCAGCATCATCGACCTGGATGCTCCAAATCACAGCATGGTTCTTTTTTTTGGACATCGCCTCCTGTGTGTGTGGGAAAAAAGTCAGTGCATCTGAAAACAAATTATTTCTCTAGTGAGGGCAGGGATTAAAATCTACAGGAATGGAACAGAAATTAATAGATTAGAATGGCATTAAAAAATGAAATGTCATCAATGTTTGTACCTGGAGATGGGTGGCAGTGAGGTTCAGGTCATTCAAGCGCTTTTGAGCTGCAACACCTGTAGAAATGCTCAGTAAAGTTGATTTGCTTTCATCGATAGCCAGAACTGCTAATCGGATGTCATCTGTCAAATCCCAAATACATTTATCGCAGCCTGATAAGGAAATAAAAGAGTGTCATTTTTCTTTAGCGTTTGTGTCAGTGAACAGCAGATATCTTAAATTCACTCTATAGTGCTCTTGCCCCAGGGCGTTCCCTCTCTGTCATTAATGGATCCTGATGGACACCCATTTTTCTTTCAACTTTCCTCCAACCACTTCCAAGGTCCCACAGTACAGTCATGATGCTTCCAGCTGAGCAGCACCAGATGGGACTACTCCGAGAGGCTGCTGCAGCGGCACTGTAATCAGTAGGGAGAGAGAGAGGAGGCATTTCCTGGTTATTCCCTAGAGGGTCTGCATATTTGTGGCCTGAAGAACAACAGGCAGGAGTCAAAAAACCAATTTCATTCTGTGAGAACCCCAAACTCTGTATTTAAAATTTGGTGGTATAAGAAGTAAGGATGTCCAGCAGATGGGCTCTTGGCTGCCTATTTGATTAGGAAGGCAACTTCTAGAAATACAGTTGCAACATATTTGGAATACGCTTTTGCAGAACTATATCCCTGTCCTTGCTGAATGCTTGCAATACCACCTTGTTTTTAATGACATTGGTGCCACCACTAAATGCAAGAGACTTAGGTGAACATGAAACACAGATTCCGACAGAAAATTTTGCTTGGTATTGTATAGTCTGTATTCTTGATGGCAGCAGCTCCCAGATGTTTTCCTTCTGGTTGCACTTGCAGGCACACAACCCCTCATCTTGGGAGTCAGTTTAGGAACCCATGTGTGCTACATGGTCTGTGTTATACCACAGACATAATTATGCTACCATTTAAAAAATATCAGTGGTTACCAGCAGTTACAACATAGTACTTCTGGAAACTCCCCAGGCTTCCTATAGTTAGAATAGGGGAGGTGATAGCGGAAAAGCATCTGCCTGATGGATGTATGTCAAATTGTCAACAGCAACAATTTATATTAGGTGTACAACTAGAAAACCAGAAATGACATGCAAGACATCACAGATAAAGTTGTGATGGCAGTTTTCAGGGCCAGAATACTATTTTGCAGACACGGTATCTCAAAGTCTAGAGAAGTGGCTTGGTGATACTTCCCTACTGCTCTGCAGTTTATACCTAAACATTCAGTTTGCATCACAGAGTTGGACATATGCATCTACTCAGTCAAGCAAGTGAGAACATGTTTAAATACTCCATCAGCAAGGCATCATGCATATTTACATGTTTAAGTGCCCTGTGGGACCAAGGTCAAAGTGCTGAGCCCACTGGAGAACCAAGCTCTTAAGTTAGTATTTGTAAGCATCTAAACACAAGAGCAATATTAATTTTTGGTGTTCTCATGATAATCCTCTTACTGATGGTTGGGCAGTCTGTGCCAGTAGAAACTTCAGGACTGTCTGCGAGGCATTCTCCAGTCTGGCTGTCACACATTCTCCCTCCACAGTTACATTCTGGGGGAAAAAGAAAGGATTTTTGAAAGAAGAATCTTCAAAATGTACAACTCGCCTTTGTCCTCCCAAGACCAGTGAAATGATTGTATGTAGGATTGTGCATGGATAGTCAAACCGAAATCAAGGGCTTCTTGGACTGATTTTTCCTTCAGTATGTAGAAAAAGGTGTTCTTTGCACTGCGGTTGAATTGGACCAGACAAAATGTGAGACAGGAAACAGAACCAGAAAGTCTGTGCTGAAGTGACTTGTTCAAGGCTTCCCAGCTGGTCACAAGCAGAGGCAGTGAGGCCAGAGTTGCCCAGCTGGGCCATTGTGCATCACTGTCTAGAGAGGGTGATGCTGAGGAGATGGGCTAAGGAAAGCAGTACAACTAAAGTTAATTCAGAGTTACAAATCTCTCCACAGACCTGTAGAATTTATCAACGCTGTGTCAGGCTGCCACAAAATAAGCTTTCCAGCTATCAGGGATTGATAGTGGACTCCAATTCCATCATCAGCCTAAGCATATCAAAAAGTAAATATCTCCTACCACTTGCAATGAAGAATAAATGAGGCTTTACATTTTTTTAAACTTGAGTAAGCTACATATTTACTGCCAGCACAAGTGGCTTTTTAAAAAGTATAATATTTAATCTAAAGTGTCTCTTTCAAGGTTTAATTGGCCATTTAAAATATATTATTTTAAAGATTAAAACATTCTTGGAACACATTGATAGAATAACAAAAACTCAAGCAGAACATAAGAACAGCAACGACTTATCTGGAATTCATTTTGCTCTTGTGATTCATGGTTCCAGCAGAATCTCATATAACAAAATTGTTTACTGCCATTTTATTGCAGCCCATTCATTGTTCTCTGTGAATTACCCTTGTATTTACATTCCACATTGTACATTTGAGGAATTATTGGGGAAAATGTGTAATACAGCTTCAAAGTCAGCATGATGCGCTAACATTGGAATAATTCTGTGTAACTGAACCAGTGTTAGTGGAACTACTCAGTTTTTGTACCATTGTGAGAACAGAATTTGGTTATGAATTTTGTGGGGCAATTGATATTTTGACCTCAGCACAATCTGTATAAACTGGGTGTCTCCCAGCTCTTGAATCCGCAATTTTTTAATTTGTTATTTCTTTTGTTAAGAAGCAAAAGAAAAGTCTCAGTTGAAAGCAGAGATTTCTCTTTACCAATATCACAGGATCTAGGCTATCCCCAAAATAGGTGGCAAGATTTCAGTTACAAGATGAAAATTTGGATGACATTGGTGCTCAAGAAAAACAAATGGTGTCTTCTTATTTAAAGGGATAACTCTTAATTTGCTATACAAATGCTTATTGTAAATTAATTTCAAAAGCAGTCCTGACAATTTTTCATCTACTTGTTTAGGAGGTACCACATTTTTAGTAGGGAATTAAGACTTTCAATGCTACTGTGGCTTACTGGTGGAGAAATCTTCAAAAATTGCCTTTATTTCTGAGGGACATTTGTGGAATGCTTTAAAGCGTGTCTGAAGGACTCATGGTTAAAAAATTTATTGAAAAGAAGCTGAAAACTACTATCTACATCTACACAGAGTTTGTCTTTTTCCAAAAGAAAAAAAGGTGATCTTAGCTGGGTAAAGCTGTTTGCTCATTTAGTGGTCTTGCATTTTTTTGTTGTATATACCCTTTGAGGTGCTGTGTGGAAACCATGTATGCAGACTCTTGTTTCTTACACTAGTTTCTGTCATGTATTTTTGTATTTTAAAGTAGGTATTCGTCTTATTTCAGAATCTATATTTTTCTAAATAAGAGTTCCTAATTGCTCCAAAATGCCAAACAAAGTATAAGCTTGCCTTGTAAACTACCTGGATAGTTTGGATATCATGGATGTATTGATTGGCGGAGGCAATCTATGCAGTACTGTCAAGTACGGCATGTTGTGGTGTTTAGCAGAAATGAAGATGAAATGAGAAGCATGTAATTGTCTGAAACATAATACTTCAAAATCAGGATTTGCTAGAGTCAACTACAAGATTAAATTAACTCCTAAATAGAGAAATGCTGTACCTCTCATAACATACTCAAGTGCCAAGGCACTTTTTATTTTTAGCAAAGATCAAACACTACAAGAAAATCTGCTAATGAAGAGAATTACCAAGCTGATTTATAGTCTGCATAAAAAAGCTGTATAGAGAAGTCCTGTGCACCATGAAATCCCACTTAAACTGTACCTCAGAAACATAAATAATACCAAGGCATTCTGTCTCTAAGTCCTGGAACTCCTTAAGGGTGCAAACCAAACCTATACTGAGGTGATGAAAGCGTGACTTAACTACAGTTTAGAAACTCTGCGTTCAGAGATGCCTTCCAAAATTATGTCTTGCATAATCTACTTAGACACTTGGAATGCCCTATAACCCTCAGACTTCTGGCAAAGCTACTCTTAGCTGTTTGAAGCTCTGCTTTTGCACATGGCCAGGGCATGATTGCTGCGGTTTGCTGACTTAAAGTGCTGGATGTGTTTCTCCTGCCTCACGGCATTCAGGGCCCACAAACCAGATCCTGTCATTCTTTATGGAAGAACTGCAATTAAATCATATCTGGTGAACTGAATTAGGCAGTGAAGAGCATAAACAAGATTTGCTTTTATGACCTCAAAATTGTGGAGTTGTTGAATTTCAGGCATGTCTTGGGTGCCCAAATCCAGGCAGGAGGTGAGTGTTGAGGCACGCTGTTCCCTACAGCCTCTGTCTTTTTGACTGATTTGGGTACCTGGGACTGGCTTTTGGGATTACTGTGTGTGGGCACCATCTCTCCCCATTCAGCGTAAATGGAATTTAAGCACGTCTTAGTGATGTGAATTACATCCTGGAGATGGACATTCAACTTCTAGCTGTCACCAGAACATAAAACCAGAAGGGACCACTAGTGGCATTATACGTGGTCTACAAATGAAGACAGCAGCACAAAGGGCACTTGACTACAGAGCATCCTCACAACCTCCATCCTGCAGGTCTTAAAACACACCTTAGCACTTTACAGTAAGCTAGTAAAAAGCAAGTCCAAGTGTACAGTGAGTTGCAAGAAGGACGTAGGTTGATCCTTAGACATTGCTAAGGTCCTGAGACCTGTAGACCTGTACCTGGAGACCCAGAAGCACTTAAAAGGTCCAGGTTGGGTGTATGGTTTGGCTGTGTTTTACCTTCAAGTCAGCTAAGAGCTAGGAGCGATCCATCTACCCCATTTGCATTCTGGTTCTTGAGGGAAGGACCCTGGCAAAGGGGTTGGGAAGGAGCCCCAAGGTCCTTGCTCTGAGCCACTGTGTTTTGTCTTTTGCTGTGGCTATTCCTTGGTGCTTTGAAAGAGGATGTACTCTCTCCTTCCAGAGCCAAAGCAAGGACAAAGGGCATGAGCCCAAAGTCCTCTTTGGATCTGACTCTATGTAAATTAGAAGAATAATTAGAGGACATAAACCTCTGTGACCCCTCTGTGTAGGCATGTTTTGGTAAGATCCTCTGGGTAGTGCTTTACCAGACCCTGGAAGTACAGTAATCCCCGGTGTGGAAATACAGTAACCAGCAAGATTACACAGACACATGGGAAATGCAGAATACATTATCAGTATGAAAACTAGCAGAAAATGAGCAGGGATTGGGTCAGGACAGGCGGGATGATGCTGTTGCCATCAAAACTACTTTCAAGTCTTTAAGTGCCATCAGTCTGAGTGGTCATGCTGGGCAGCGTGTGATGTGACCAAATCAAAGGTGAAGCCTCTGCCCAAGGAAAGCTTAGAGACCCTTATTTAAAACAAGATGCAGGACACAACAGGGCCTGCATTCATCCTGCCCAGGTGTCTGAGATGTTGGGGTCTGGGGTTTGAGACTTCCTCATGGGCAATGGAAAGATGGCTAGTGCCTGCGATGATTCAGCCAAATAGGCGTCTAAATTATTCCGCCAGGTAGACAGCCAGGAGCACCCCCTGCCTCCCAGGGCCACAGGTGTCTGATGACTGATTCAGGCATCTCTGGGAGGTCATCAATAGACCATGCTGTGCTGCATCTTTCTCTGCTCTACTAAACTATAGACAATACCTGTACAGTTTTTAGCGAATCTGGCATCACCATAGTAACCCGGAGCGCATCGTTCACACTTGAACCCGGTGGTGTTGCGCAGGCAGTTGCGGCACTGGCCGGTCACTTCATCACAGTCTTCAAAAATCAGGTTTGGGTCTGAGTTGCCGCTGCAGTCACATTTTTTACAAGTGCTTCCAATTAGCAAAGGGTTCCCATAGTAACCGGGAGCACACCTGAAAGGAAGAGCAAGCCCAGCAATGACAAGCAATGACAAGCAATGACATTGCCATCTGTGGTACCGTTTTTTCTCTGACCTTATTTGTGCCACCATGAATTGGTGATGGTCTGTAGCTACTAGAGGACAGAAGGCAAATTAGGAGCTGTATTCCTGCAGAGGCTGTTTTGTGCTCTAATCTCAACCTGTACAGTTATATATTTTTCCCTTCTTGAACACTCCTGGTATCTCAATCACACCAGTCTGTTATTTTTTTGTGTGTGTGTCTTTAGCAGCAAAATGATTTGTTCCCCATTGTTTTAAAATCTATGACAGAATGACCTTGGCAGAGAGGCAGCCCTAGTGTTTATTTTGGTCTCTTTCAGCTTTGGATCTCACCAACTATATTGTGTTATATAGGAAACTGGGGTAAGAGACTGCATTTCATGATGCTGAAACTCAGAGGAAGTTCAGACCTTATTTTCATTATAATGCATACAACAAAATACTGACCAGTAAAGGTTTATATAAATACTTCTGTGGTGAGGCATGGGGACAGTGTCTGATTTTTGCAAAACAAAACAGGCGCTGAACCAGCTCCATTTTTCAGATGTGTTTGGCGATAGCCTGCCGGCCAAAGGCAAAAGGCTGAGAGCAGCCACCAGCCCAGGAGGGGAGGATTCCTCTGTTGGTTTGCAGAGGGTGAGAGGGACGTGGGTAACAAGCACTCCAGGGGAGGCCTGAAATGGGCCCAAATTGCTTGTCGTGTCGCGTCACATTTGAGAAGCATTTCTGTGGAAAACTTGCTACATCTTAAAATGAAAGAGATGTTGAAACTGTACTGGTTTTTGAAAGGCTAGACAAGCATGCGATACCTAACGTTCCTGTGTGACCAGTAACCCTAGGCTATGACAAGAGATAATAGATTTGGCGTCATCATTTGGAAAGAAAGGAGAGGGTTTCAGTTAAAGGAGTTTCTGCTGATATCAGGGAGTGTGCTTAATCCTACAAGCTGGAGGAACCTTTGCAAAACAACCAGCGAGGCGAACAGAGCTGGCACTGGAGTGGGCATGGAGCAGCTCGCAGGAGAAAATCCAGCAGGAGCTGGTGGCTGGAGCAGCACAGAGCAGCTGCTTATGGACTGGAGGGGCCAGCTGGAAGGAGAGGGAGCAGCCCACGCCATTCATGGTGTCACTGCAGGGTAGCAGGAGGGTCTGTGACCCAGCAGCCTGGGGCACATAGATCAGGGACTTGTATCCCCAAACTGGGAATGAAGAATTACTGCAGGGAGGGGGATAACTAGCTGGTATTGCAATTGCTTACTGAAGAAATCTGAGGACTGAATAGTTGTTGCAGTGATTTAGGTAAAGAGTAGTTATTTGTATTTCATCCTATTTTGTCACCCTGTTGTCCTCGTGTTTTCTCCCATCCCTAACATCCTGTTTTAAGATGCTGTTTGTTCTGCTGTTGGTGGGCAGGGAGGGTGAGCTCTCAGGAAGTTTAGTTTAATTTTCCCAGGTTTCTGGCTGGGTACCTGAGCCGAGGTCTGTTGTCTCCTAAAATCTGAACATAGTCAAATCCAGGTTCTGCTATGTCTGAACGATCAAAATGTGAGAGATCTGATAAGAGCTTCCAGTTTTGATCTGTTCCTACATTTGCTGATTTTTTTAATAAAGAAAGTAATTTTCTCAGCGCTGCTTTGTTCATTTTCCAGTCCTGAACCCCCACAGTAAGAACACATAAAAGTTTAAGCATCTTAATATAAACCACTTGGCTGCCTCAAATACTGCTTTTGCCAATGGCAAAGACTCTGTCTCTTTGCAGCACTGCCAGAATCTTTGGTGCAGATCTTATCACTTGGGTGACCCAGATGTAACGAATAAAATTGTGACCTGGAGTTCTGTGCACCCGTCGAAGAACTGTGAATGTGACACGGATCATGAGTGTGATTTAGCTGACTTTGGTGGAGTCACTCCCTCTTCCCATGGGAGCTAGAACGGACAGTGATGGGTAATGCTACTATTTAGTCATGCCAAAAGTCTTGCTATAATTTTCTAATATTTGTAGTAAGGTTGTAGCATTTTCCCAAATTTCAAAATTTCGGTATGTTTATGAAGTTTGAACAAGAACTGCCCTCCTCTATTTTTTTTTTTTTTATAAATAATTTCCTTTATTCTGAACTCTCAAAATCTTACAGAATTTCTTTTAAATTTTCTGTAGTTAGGTATTTTCCGAATGGTTGTCTGTCTAATGTGGCCACCAAATCACAGAAACGACGGAGCAGGGCTGGGGCCAGACCAGTGTTTTTCTTTCCACTATCCAGCTCTGGCTTTCAGCCAGCATCTACCGAAGACTGCATACTGTTCCCATCAGGCCCACAACATCTGCCCTTTCATCAGGACAAGCTGATATTTTTTTTTTCTTTTCTGAAATATACTATTCAGTTCATTTGTCAGAAACGTAGTGGACAGTTCCTCACATCCTCACAGATGTATTTTGTAAGTGCTGCTTTTTATGACCATCTGACTCACTTTTATGAGCTCTATCTCCTTATCTGGAGTAGCTGTCTAAAACAAATAGAAACTTTTAGAGCTGAAAATAAATATTCCACCTTCACTTTTGCCTTCCCTTTGCCACTCAGTGCATCTCATAGGGCTGGACTGCACTTGGCCTTTTTTGAATCGGTAGCATGTGGGAAGAGCAGAGGCTGCTGGACGAAAACATATTACTCCGTCTCTGCACTTTGCGGTCTGAAAAAGTAGAGGCCTGTGGTACGTGTCTTTTCCTCCACTGTATCAATAAGTGGCTCTTTGTTGCTAGCAAAGAATATTTCCTCTCCCATAAGAAAGCTGCTAAGTTATCTTTGTTTTGTTTTAAAGCCATGTTTGCTTCCTGTAATTATTGGTAAGTAAGAAACTAACTTCCTCTTCCCTGGCAATGCCAAAAGAACCTTTTTCCTCTATTCGCTTTGGACATTAAAGTATGATTTAACAAAAGTATAAAAACTGGATTTCATCTGCTACCACCTTAATGCCTTATTGCTGGAGTCCAGGAGCAAAATGATTCATTCCTAAATTTCAAATTGGGAAGCTGTTTTTCCCAGTTCCTAGCAAAGGCCTCTGTGATTTCGCAACACCATTTGCTGGCAACCATAAACTGGATAGGTTTGTGCCAAGCCCCTGGAGCAGCACCAGAAGGCCTCCTACGGGAATGCCAGAGGAAAGGGAGCAGATTGCCTGCCGCTGTGCCGCTCTGGAGGCCCCACGCCCCGCCAGTGGAGGGGTGTCCTGCAGCTCCGTGGTGCCTGCCACCGACCACCGCGGAGAACTGGGAGGGAGGGCGGTGAGCAGGACGGAGCCCTCCTCCTCCTGGGGGCACGAGCTGCTATTTGGGCTGTAGGGAGGGACGGGGGCAATGCCCCTTCTCGCTCAGGATCCCCCAGCCCTCCTGCCAGCGTGCTGACGGCACGATAGCTGTCAGTGGGAGCAGGGGCAGGTGGCAGTGCCCAGCAGCGGCGTATGCGAGGCAGGGACTCGGTCTTTAGCAAGTGGACAGAGGCGAACAATGCATTTCTCAGTAGTCTCAAAATGCTTTTCGTTGTTTCTGACACAAATAGGAGTAGGACCAGGAACCTACCAGAAGGAAAGTCCTGTTTGCCACTGCTTGCCGCTTGCCCCAGCAGTTAGTCAAGGGCTTAACACGGTGACTGGGACAGGCTGATTTATTTCTGTGGCGTTTTCTAACCCATCTATGCAGCTTTGCCTTCCCTGAGACAGATGCACTGTGGCAAGCTGGGTAGTGGCTATTAGAAAACAAAGCTGATGCTATTTTCTACTGTTACTATGCATCTGCTACTCATTTCATAGGATTTGATTTGCTTGTAGTCTAGGTTGACATTTTAATAACCATTAAGAAGCCTCACTGACCTTTTAATTATCTGCATTATCCTTTGTGTGTAAATCTGACATTTTGGAAGAACAAAAGAATACAGCCATAGGCCTGGAAACAAGGGTGGGTTTTTTATTTTTGTGCCATCTGTCTAAAGGACTTTCACTATTGCTGTCACCATGTTAACGATGCAGAGGTAATAGGTAATATGCTGATGTTTCTGCATCATCTGTAAGGGCAAAAGCCTTCACTCTTGTTTTCATCTTACCTTTTTCATATTGATTTCTCCTTGCATCTTAAGCATCCCCTTTCTCCCTTCTGTGATAGTTATGTTAAGTATCATTTGAATTCAAGACTTGCCCATTAATGACAGTGGACTGAAGTCTTAAATACTTCAGGGGCTTTAAGGAAAAACAAAATGAGGTGTTCAGAAAGCCAGTGTCTGAGCCATCCTATACCCCTCAGTCTTTGTCTTAGAGCTGTTTTAATTTATTGGCTCTTCAAGGAGAATTTCTGAATTATCATCAGGCCTCTGACATTCATTGAAACATCATCCATGTCTGTTCATAGCGAGTAAGATGGCCCTTTATGATGTAGGAGGGTAAGTTATATTTCTGTTGTATAGCTCCATTTATTTGTGTGCTTTGTTATTTAGAAGATATTTACTGGGAATTGTTTATGGGCATAAGGGAAAGTTGAAAGGCAGCACTAGCCTATGGTTGTTTGCTTGACTTTATTGAATTATGTCTGTGAAGTACATTTAAAATTTGACTAAAAAAAGCTGCATCTGCTCATTAAGAATTTGACTAGATAATGCATTTTCTCCTTTGTTTTTGAAAAATTCATTTGGTAGAAGCCTGCCGTATGTTTTAGAGTGGTGAATTGCAAGAGGCATCTATGTGGTGGTTATTTTTCACTTCAGCTGCTGGTTCTGACTTGTATTTTTTAGTTTGATTTTTAAATTGTATTCCTTTTAGCAAGATCACCACATGAAGGTAGGCAAAGTGCAAGAACTTGATCAAAATACATCACATGTAAAAGTCTGTCTTACCCTGTCTTACCCACAGCAAGTTCTTATGTTTTTTAGAACTGAATGAGATCCTTTAACAGACATGATTCAACCTGGTGAAAACACATGCACAAGATTTCTCCCCAGTGTGGGAAGATTCCCTTGAAGACTTCTGGACATCAGTATTGTTGACCAGTAAGTCATCCCATTAGTTTCTTACCTTTCACAGTTGGGTCCTGCATAGTTTTCCTTACAGACACAGCGTACACTTCCACCTTTTCTGTAACAGGAGACTGCAAAGCTGGAATTTCATTACAATGAACAGTTAGAATAGCAGGCAATGGCAAACACCTGGGAGTATTTCTTAACTGCACTGTGGACATTTGCTGTCAGTGTGAGGTCTGGCTCTTGGTTACTCGTTGCTGAATAGGCATTCTTAAGTTCTGTATGTCATTCACATTATACCCCTTGTTTAGTCTTTTTAATTAGTGGAGAAAGCACTGATTAGTGTATAGCACTATGGAGCTATGTAAATGCAGATACATATAATTTCCTGTCTTGCCGTGTAGATCAGACACACCTGCAGGTTTTGATACACACATTTTAGATAAAGGACTTAGGATAAATGTGTATGCCATGTGAACCTAATTGCTCCTGTCTTTTATTCTAAGGGGTGAAATATTGCTTATGAAAGACACCACAGTAAGCACTTCAGGAATGTAGTCTCTGGAATGGGTGCAGCAGTTTCCTATGCAAATCCTGCAGTTTTCCTCAAATCCAGTCTGGAAGTAGCGAGTGGTGAAAACTGAATTCAGTGATGCTATCCTTATTTACAGTGACCAAGGCTGCTCTACTGTCTCTCTGAGTAAGCTGGAAGGAGTCTGGGGCCTCTTCTGAGACCAACATGCCAAGTAGTGATACTGATTGCAGTAATGGCTTGCGCTGTAATTTTCACTGAGATCATTCTAAATCATGGATTCCTTTGCTTTCTTATGTTTTCAGGATTTAACAAATGCCTAACTAAATATGAGACCCAAGGAACAGCAGCAGCCAGATGTGGAAAGTACAAATTGTATATGCTTCAAACACAGTGATGGACATGGCTTAAAAACATTTGCAGAAAAAAAGACATACAGTCCTAAAGATGTTTCCAGTTAGTTTGCAATATGTGTGAGTAAATGCCTGCCAGCACTGGAGTGCGACCAGAGTAGTGAGTGGCACCAATTGCCAGCTGCAGGCCCATGGTTGCTGAAACGCAGGTCGCGAGTTGTACAGTGCTGGGCAGCTCTGGCCAGATTGCATCCCTTTCGCACAGAAGGACAAAAGACTCGGAGCAATGGGAAAGAGCACGATTCACGCACTGCTTGTTCCAGGAATGAACAGCGTTGAAAGGTGACAAGAATTCCTGCATAATTTTGGTTCCCACCAACATTTCTCAGCTGGTGGGACAACCAGGATCAAATAAATCTGTGTCTGGATCTGTGCTGTCTCAAAACATTTCATATAATCAGAGAGAACATAAACTGAGATTCTTCTCACGGAATTCACAAATTAACTTCAGTAAAGCTTTTTTGAGAACATATTGAGAAAGTCATAACAGTTTGGCAGCCTTCCTCTTCTTTTACAGAGGCTAATTCCTTCATGTAGTTGAAAAAAACCACATTGTGGATTTAAGTTATGAAATAAGACCGAAGCCTTCCTGAGGTTTTATATTTTTTGTGATCTTTTAGGGGGAAAAAAATTCGTAAAATTCCCTCAGGTTTGAAAAGAAGTAACATCTGGGCTGTGAAGCAAACTCCCTCTTTTTTATTCCAAAGAGATGACATTAGACTTCATGTGTAATGTCCAAAAGTTATTCCAAAAGTTCCCAGGATAGCAGATATGAAGACAGTCTGGCCAGAATAATCTAGAGACACACAGATGAATTCCAAGAAAAAAATACATATCTGAGTCTGTCAGTTTGCAGATTTGGTCACTTCGTCTATTATGAATTCACTGGCTATTTCCAAAGTAAAACAGAGTACCAAACATCATCCTTTGGATGTTCTTTATTTAAGGCATTTAATGCTTCTCTGCTTTCTGGTAGTTACTGTTTTGCCTTAATATAAATGGAGTAGGATTAATGGTGGAAAAATAAAAAAAAAAAAGAGGAAGAACGTTTATTCTTTGAATTTGCTTATGCAAGGCTGAATGTTGCTCAATCATTATTATTTGCCTGTTCCAGCCCCAGCTGAAGGCTATTGCTGTGGTCAGATCTCTCTCATGCAAGAAGCTGAACAGGCAATTTCTGCGTGTTATTTAAATAGGGGTATGAAGCAAACAGGGATCAGATATTCCTTTAACTTTCAGGAATAGCCTTCAGGACTTTTCCGAGGGAAAACCCTGAAAAATTGAAGTGGATTTTTACTGAGGTAATTTTAAAGGGGTGACATATCATAGAACATAGAATATCCTGAGATGGAAGGGGCCCATGAGGATCATCAAGTCTAACTCCTATATGCTGCTAATGTTGAAGCATCTGCATTCAGGCTCCTTGCAACTTTTGTTCTCCTTTCCCAATCTCACGCTGCTGTCCTTTTGGGTTCAAGGCTTCTTTCTCTCTAGTGGTCTGGAATAGGAGAGGCATATGTCCCTAGCAGAAGGGCTAAGGAGCATGTTGAAGCAGGGAATGCTCCTTGGCCTCTGCGCCCATCTGCCACAGCACTGGCAGAGTCAGCCTGTAGCTCAGGTACCTGCTGGTCCCACTGCACCAAGCCCTGCTGGGCTGGTGGGCTGTCTGGCTCCCTGCAATTGCGGGGCACTGCTGCAGAGCCCGGTGGGCTGCAGGACTCGGTGAATGCAGGCCCGGCCATGCTCTGCCAAATCGCACCGTAGGGAGGACAGTCTAGACATCTGCTTGAATGGCTGTGCTCGGTAGAGACTGGGTCACATCATGCAGTAGTGCCTCAAGCATGTGCAGTCCAGGTTGTGGTTGAGCAAGCTGTTCCTTACACCAAAGTGGCTGCTCTGTGCCCAACAGGTTAAAAAAAAAATCACTTTCCTTTGCTAAGGAAAAAGCACTGCTTCCGACTGTTGTATTTCTACTATTTCTGGCATTACAGCTACTACTAAAACTGGAGGAAGTGGTCTGCTTTGTCTGTGAGCTCACTCACTCCTAAGCCTTTTGAAATGTGAGCAAAGCCAGGTTCTTTCTCTGCCTCTGGAGGGTTTTCTCTCTAATCCAGGCAAAGCTGCAGTTTTTCAACAATAGCTGCTCTCCACCCCATGGCTCTCCGCACATGTCTGCAGCTCGCTGCAAAAGCCAAGAGGAGATCTGAGGGAGTTTGGCAGGAGCGATTTTGCTCCACTGCCATTTTGAGCCTGTCCCACTGAGCAGCTGAGCAAAATGTGGCTCATCCCACCTTGAGGCTGCATGAGTAATCCTATAGCAACTGCAAACAAATACAGGGAGGAAATTCCCCTTTGCTGAGCAGCCCTGCTGAAAGCAAAATGGGAAACAGCACAAGGGGAGTAGGTATCTCACTAAAAAATAGCTTTAACACATTGGCAAGTATTTACTAGCATCTCCTGTGTGCACTATAGTGGGATTTGCATAGATGCTTCTCTCAGAGCACGGACCTCAAGCCAGAGGACCTCAAGCTGATAATTTCTTTCACCTGCATTACTGATGTACCACTAAAGGTTTCTAATAGCTGGTCATGGTTTGTAGTTATTTGTTTCTTCTGAAGGCACAAAGTAGCTAATGGCTGGAGCTCTTTGTCTTGGTCTTGGTTTTCTGTCAGGCTTCAGCTGCCAAAGGTAGCTGGGCATCGGCTGAAGGGCACTGTACCTGTCACAGGGTCCTCCAGCTCTTTCCTTTTAACTGTTCCTGTACTAACTAGACCTAGCCAGTTTGCTCAGGAGTGTGCCTGGCTATGCTTTTTCATGGACAGTTTTACCATCCAGAGGTCATGAATTGATCTTTCTGTCTGTCTCAGCCACATACATCCCGGATATCACCTTCCTAGGGAATTTGTCTTTGAGGGATTCTTAGAAGTAACCAGACAGCTGAATAATGTCTCCTACATAAAGGAGGGAGAACTTGAGTTTGCTCAAATATTTTTTCCTCCCTCTTGGTAAGAATGGATATGAGCACTTCAGGATATTTTACACCTTCTAAATGAAATGCTGTTTCCTGTGGTTATAAATGTGAGCAGCTGGAAGTCCTTGTATTTTCCCTTGGTTGGCAAGAGCAGCAGCCTTTGTCTCCTGCATGCAGGAAGAGATGCTGACCCCACCTTGGAAAAGGCCAAAGCCAGCCCAAATCAAAGAGAAGCAGAGACTCTTTACATACTTGGCAAGTGCTGGCAGGGGGCAGGGGCAGGGCTGGCAGAACGTGGGCACTCCTCTAACAACATCACCAATGAAGCCGTCCGGACATTGCTCACAGTGCTGTCCTGTTGTGTTTCTCTGGCAGTCCTTCAGTGGAAAGAGAGAGAGTGGTGAAAGTTAAACAGAGGTGCTGCCTAATTCAGAAAGAAATCATTTAGCGGAAGATCCGGCCAAGCAGCATAGGGGCTGATGCCAGACCCCAACCCTTCAAGGCATTGACAGATGAAGCCAAACCAGCTAGCATTGCTACAAATAAAAATGCTATAAATGATTACACTGGCCAGCCAGCAAGTGCTGGCAAGGTGTGGTACAGGACAAAACAGACGTATGTGCCTGCCAGGTGCTGGAACAGAAGCAGCACTGCCTGTCGTCAGAGGTGTCAGGGGTACTCAGGTGTAGCCAGCAGCCCTGTTTTGAGTTGCATGTTCCAGTAGGAAAAAAATCTCCTTTACTGACACCAAAACAAAATGAAAAATATCTGCTGCTAAATCCTATTGACAGATTTCAGTCTAGATACAGGTTTCAGTGAGGCTGCTTCTTGCACTTGATGACTGGAAAAGAGCATCAGGGAAATCTGCCTGCAAATGGTGGCTAATACACCAGTGGCTCTGATGTTTTTCTCCTGAGAAGAAAAGTGTTACAGCATGAAGGGATGTGTTGTCACTACACCTTGTTCTCAGCCTTAAAGGAAGTCCACTTAATGGAGGGAAGAAGCAGGAGTCTTCTATAAGTGGCCTTCTATAAAATACAGAGCAACTGTGCAAAATGTCACTCACTTTATAAGCAAGTTTCGTCTCCATGGTTTGATGTTTGTGAGGAAATATGCTTCCTCATGCAGAGGCAAATTGACCACCAGATGATATTGTTGGGGCTCCATGGAAGTAAATCAAGCTGTGGTAACTCATACAGAATGTTTGTTCCAAAATATTTCATGATGCTAGGTACAAAATTATGCCTCTCATAATATATTCAATCACAAAAAAATGTCAAGGTTTGCTGCAAATAATTCTAAATAGAATTTGTAAGTCCTGCAATCTTAAGTAAGCATTGTTTTATCTTTTGGTTTACAAATGGACACAGATGACACCGGTTATGTGGGATTTCCCCTAGGCACATGGCAGGGAGCTGGGTGACTGGTGCAGAGTGCATGAACAGTGCTCCTGCATGCTGCAGGACTCCTGCAGTCTCCTGTCCCCCTTTCCACTTCAGCAAAATACCTAGAAGGTGCCATCCAAAACCCACAACCCTCCGAAATCTAACTGTCTCCATGAATTACTTTAAAAGAGTAGGAAGGATGCAGAAGTGCTTTCCTTTCTTGCAAGTGTGCAATTAATTTTGCAACATCCCTGAATCAGAACTGTCCAATTACACCACTTTGTACCGATACAGTACAGATGCAAACAGCTATGCAAGGTTTGAGGCAGCAAGGAGTCAGCTCCATGGCAGAAATATGTGGAGAGCTACTCTGTCAGTGCATATTTGCTGTGGTTTTAGGTTAGTGTGCTTGATTCTTTCTTCTTCTGACGTACAAACAGTGTATCATGTGTGCGCTGGTTTTGGCTGGGGTAGATTTAATTTTCTTCATAGTTCCTAGTGTGGGGCTACGTTTTGGATTTGTGCTGGAGTGTTGATAATTTAGGGATGTTTTAGTTATTGCTGAGCAGTGCTTACACAGAGTCAAGGCCTTTTCTGCTTCTCACAACATCCCACCAGTGAGCAGGTTGGGGGTGCACAAGAAGTTGGGAGGGGACACAGCTGGGACAGCTGACCCCAACTGACCAAAGGGATATTCCACATCATATAACGTCATACTGAGCATATAAAGCTGGGGGAAGAAGAAGGAAGAGGGGGACATTTGGAGTTACGGCCTTTTGTCTTCCCAAGTAACCGTTACGTGTGATGGAGTCCTGCTTTCTTGGAGATGGCTGAACACCTGCCTGCCGATGGGAAGGAGTGAATGAATTCCTTGTTTTGCTTTGCTTGTGTGCGTGGCTTTTGCTTTACCTATTAGACTGTCTTTATCTCAGCCCATGAGTTTTCTCACTTTTATTCTTCCAATTTGCTCCCCCATCCCACTGGGGACGGGGGGACTGAGTGAGCCGAGTGTGGTGCTCAGTTGCTGACTGGGGTTAAACCATGACATCATGGAAACTGCAGACTGATGGATATGATTTCCATCCGTGGTAAAATGACAGTATCTGTAATAAGGAAGAATATCTCTGAGCACATGGCTAAGTATCATCCGAATCAGGAACTCCTGCTTCACTAACCTGCTGTATAATGGTGCAAATAAGCAAGTGTATGAAGGGCAACCAGAGGATGTAACATATTTGGACTTTCAAAAAAGCCCACTACGTTGTCAGGGGACTTGAAGAAAGTTTGATTTACAAACTGAAAGCTGATAAAGGCTAGGAAGCAACGAGTAGGATGTAAGTCACTTTTCAGAGCGGGGAAGAGTCACTATTTGGATCACCTAGGCCTCGGCAGTGAGACAAGTTTAGTTCAGTATTCACCAGTGTCTTAGAAACAGAGACCAAAAATGCTAGGGCTGCTCAGCTGGGGGAGAAAGGCTGACAGGAGGGTGTGTTTGGGTTATGGAAAATCACAGTTGGTAAATAAGCTGAATGCAGGACAATAGTTCACCCAAATCCTGCAATACAAGAACTGAGGGGCACTGACTTGAAAAGGTACTTCTCTACACAGAAGGTAAGAAACTTCTGTAACCTACTGCCAGGAGGCAACAATATTTTCAGGGGCAAAAAGGGGTTTCCTAGAGAGATTAATGGGCCACAGATTCATAAATGGATTCAAATAGGATTCAGGAGATGGATGCTGCTGGAGTACGAAGCGGAGACTTCAGAAGCGGGCCAGGCTAGGTGCCCTCCCCAAACATCATCTCCTATTGCCGCTGCTGGAAACCCAATATGGGCTGCAGAGACCTTCAGCTGAGCCCTGCAGGGGACCTCTTGTGCTACATTCAGAGTTGGCTCAGGTGCTAGCAAATGGCTGTGGTGCCCTGGTTTATTCTCCAGTAGTCACTTGATCCCATCACAGAAGTCACTGTGCTGTCAGCAGCTGGCAGTCCCTGGAATAACAGGGAAGCTGGGTGCGGGATTTCAGGAGTGCTCGCAGTGGGAGTGAGCTCCCCAGCACGGGGCAAGGGGCACCTTGGCCTCTCTGAGGTCTGAGCTTCTTCAGCAGCACCAGCCTGGGGGTGGGTGAGCTTGGCTTACCAATTTTTCATTTGAGACAGTCCCTACAGATTTGAAACTCACTTTCTACTCCAACCATGGTGTGTTCTTTGAAGAAAAGAGTATGAGAAGAGAGGAATGTGATTAGGGAAGATGTTTAATGAAAATGAATAGTCAAGTTTCACTTGCATAGGCATTGCTAAATGAGTTTTGTATCAGAGTATTGTAACTTTGATTCAGTGGCCAAATGTTCTCCTGGCAAAACTGATGTTTTGGGTTTGTTTTTTTTTTTTTTCCTAAGTCTGTGTCCAGATATCATCAATCTGTGCTGAAAAGTGTAATTTCAGTAAAGGACACTCACCCTTGTGAGTGTCTGATGTTTTTTTTAGCCAATATTCTTCATTTGAACCCCATTAAAGCCCCCAGTTAGGACTCATTAATTTAGTTCAGATCCTTTTTGATTCTAGAAGACTTTGCTTATGTTGCTGCATTTTTTATAGTCATACAGAACCTATTGCACAGCAATTATTTATTTCTACAAAGCTGTGATTTGGTCAAAGAACTCTACAGCAGGTAGAATATGGTAAGGAAAGGAAAAAAGTCAATTTCTTTTTCCATGGATCTTTAAATAGATTAAACAACAATGGTTGTAGAGCTAAAGGCAGTTTTTCGTAGTAATATTTGCTGTAAAGAGGGGAGTATTTAGCATACAGAAAACCAGGAGATTGTTGTAACTAAAAAGCTCTAAAATGCAGAAAGCTTGACTACGAGGAAGAGGAGGAGGAAAGAGACTTGGTGAGAGTGGAGAAGATGAGAGCAAATGAGGGCAGAGTGGCAGGCAGGAGATGTCCTGATCTCGCACTCCTCCCTTGCGAGAGTGCACTAACCATGAGGCACACAGTGTGAGCCAGAAGGCAGTGGAAGGCTAATACAGTTTTAAAAATAGTTTGCATTTGTCATTATTCAATGAGAAGGTGATTCTAATGTACCACAAGATAGAGAAGAGAGTGTGGGCACTGAGCGCTCGAAGAGAAAGAGCAATCCTGTATCTGAAGCACTGGTGGAGGCCTTGGGTGGGTTGGTTTCATTAAGCTGTAGCCTTCATCATGCTCTTCATTTTTGCTCTGAGCAATTCACTTCACCTCTTTTGTCCTCAGTTCTCCAAACAACACGCGGGTATTATCAGAATAAATCCGTTATTGGTTTCCAAAGCTCAGACACTATTGTGATGAACAGAGCAGGGCAGCACGGGAGCTGATGTTGCTCCTTAAATCTGCAGTGTTTTTCATCTTCTAAACCAAAGGGAAGTGCTAAAAGGACCTTTTACCCCAAAGACCCTGTTAGCTGAGTGCTTGAGGCACTTCTGTAGTTTTTCTCTGGTTAGTGATTATGTAAAAGCGGCTTTATCTTATTTAACAACTCGGAACGCCTGTGGGTATTTAGAATCATATTTTTACAGTGATTAAAAAAGGGTCCTTATATTTTATATTCCATTAGCTTGCATCTCCAACAAAACTGCTGACTGCAAGAAGCCGGTGAGACACCTCTGAAGGCAGGGAGGACACCCTCCCTGCAGCTCATGGGTGATTCTCAGCACTGGGTGGCACTGGCTTGTTAGTTTGAGAAAAGTGTTTTGCTTCTAAAAGGAACACTTTTGACAGAGAAATGATGATAAGGAAAAAAATGGAATTCCACTTATTGTGATTTTTGTGAAACTGGATTTTAAAGAAGTGCTTTGCTGTAAGAGTTGCAATGGCGACTCTTGGTCCTGGTATTCATACATGCTTTAGAATGAAAGGCATCATTTATGGTTGATGTTATGAATCGGACTATGCGTTGGCCTTCCCTGTCTCAGTGGTTCATTCAAATGTACTCACAAAATTGTAGGAATATGTTTACTGATATTGCTGTCTACTTTTTCAAATGAAGAAACTCAGTATATAGTTTTTGTTTTGGTTTTCTTTGCAAAACAAGGAAGACTGAAGTAAAAATCTCTAGAAAATATGCAGTGATATGTATGTTAGGACGTCAAACACTGAAGCTATCGGAAAATTGCTGCCTGTCTTTCTACAGAACAGTGAGACATGGGAAAGGTCATGAAAACAGATACAACTATGCAGTTAAAAGTATTGCAACTGGGTGTTATAATGGTCTACTTTTGGTAAACTGTGTTTTAAATTACACTAAATGAAAATTCTAAGCTCAATTATTTCCACATGCCCACGTTAATGCAACCTATATTTTCATAAAGCAAAAGTCAGGGCAGAGGTGTCCCTTCTTCATGGACACTTCAGCTTCAGAGGAAGTAATCCAATGTAATAGCAGCCTGGCTTCTAAAAGCTTCTATATGAGGATACAGCATATAATCATTCGTCCATAGGTACACTAGCAGCAGCTTATCAGATGACAGGGTGGCTGGAGTGTACTCTCCTATGTTAGCCTTAGCTGGTCCTACTACTCTGCTCTCACTCAGTACCATCAATCAGGGTGAGCATTTCTACCTGGCTCTTACTGTAGCTATCTATACTTTACACACATGAACAGTACATGAAAAGGTGCTGTGGGGGGATACTTGGGAATGGTTGTCAGCATGGACATCCTGCACTCATCTGCTTGGAAAGCAAAGCTGGACCTGCTGCTCTGAGACCATAGAGCAGTTTGTGTGATGCAGTTCTGCTCAGTAAATATGTGTGTGCACAAATAACAATGAAAAGTTTGTTGATTTGCTTCAGGCAATGGTACTAGGACATGTTTGCCAGCAAAAAAACCAAACATATTTTTCTGTAAATGAATATAACTGAAAATCTAAGAGGTGGGAATCTGCCCCACCTTAATTCAGGAACCTGAACTTAAGAGAGAAGAGCTCCTTCTATTGGTCTTCAAAGGCACCAGCTTCATTAAATGTGCCATTTAGGCAGTTATTTTAGGGAGATTACTTAATTAGATGGCTAATGCTTAGTGCGATTTAGGCCGGCTGGACCTCCTCCTTAGGAAACTAAGATAGCAGACCGGTTTTCTGTCTACCCTCTGGAGTTAAAGGAGAAAGACACGACATGTCACAGAGTGGTGCAGAGCACCTGTGCTAGGCACCTAATGCTGGATGGTATGGGAATTCTCCAGGGCAAAAAAATTAATACCGAACCCTGCTTCTAGTGAAGTTAGTACAACAAAAAAACAAAAGAAAAAAAATCCTAGGGTCTGAAATATTGTCTGTGAAATCTGGAATTGTCCTCAGACCCTTGTTAGGAATTCTGAATACTACTTTGCAACTGAAACCAGTCTTTCTTACAACATAGCAGGAACTGGTTCCCCCCCACACACTCCTTGTTTCTTGTTCTTCTGAGAGATAGTCTTGTAACAATTTTTAATGCAGAAAGATTGCACAAGAATAAATAAATTATACAGGTAAAGAGATGCAAGCAGTTTACATTGCTGTGCAGTCTGTCTGTATTTATTGCTGGACCAGTAGAGATTGGTCTGAGGTATAATATCGGGATGTAGATTTAGACTTCCTCAAATCTGGGACATGCCCTCATATCTGAGGTTACAGACGTGCATAACATTGCCCATGTCAGTATGCCATAACTTACTGCTGTCCCCATATAATAGTAGTAAAAAAAGTTCTTCAGCATAATGACTTGAAAGCCAGGAGATTTCAATGTTTTAACTTTTATTTTCTTTGAAGTTTATGATTTCAAGCGTTCTCTCTCCAGCCACTATGGATGAGATGCAATATTAGTTTTCAGAATTTCTTATGGATGAAGGAGATGAGGCACTAAAAAACCCCACTAAGTATTGTGCAACTTTTAGTAAAGACAACTGTCAAACTAAAATAATGAGAATAGCAATAAAATTCAGTTCCTGATCCAGTTTGAGTCAACATACCCCCTCTATGTCAAAGTTGTGGTTTGTAGAACTTGTCCTGTATTAATGAGTGAAGTGGGAGATGATGTCTTGCCAAAGCCACCTGGCCCTCTACTTTCTCAGTTCATCACTTGTCTTACCTTACTGTGGGAAATGTGGCTGAGCAGGTGTGGCAGCAACAGCAGCCTTTCCTCGCAGTTTTGCCCTGACTTCCTAAGTGCCTCTTGTACAAGAGGCTGCACAGGGAATGGAAACAAAGTGGGTGCATGTTGGGTCACTGTTGCAAGTTTTTGATAGTAGAACAGCTAGGACAACAACTACTAGTTAAAACATAGCTAAAAGGGAGGGAAATATCTACATCTGAGGCACTAACACTAGTGCTTTTGACAACTACTGCATACAAAACACTCTGGAGAAGAGAAGGGCTGCATTTCAGCACCAGATTGTTGTAGTTCTGGTTGGCTTTCCAAACATGTATCACCAAGGTCACTATAGATGTAGTCCATCTTTACAGAAAGAAACAGTGAGCTGTAAGCTACAAGGCTCTTTGTGAAGCCAGAAGTACCTAATAAGCTGGAGAGTTTTCCTAGCTCCCTGCTGCTTTTTCCTCGTGCTTGATGGATGGTTGTAGATCCACTGGCGATTCTCCAGACCTGCCTTGGCAATCATGTGGAACATATTATCCTCTCGGGCAGAACTGCCAAGTCTGTTCCAACCTTTCCACTCAGCTGCAAACCCAAACGCTTAAACACAAATCACTTACGTGACAATATGTTCTATTGTGAAAAAATCCATAAAAGGCTGGAAAGGATACCAGTGAATTTATTCTTTCCATTGTTATGATCTTTTGGTACCTCTTGTTCCAAAAAAGTAATATTTATTTATTTATTTATTTATTTATTTTTGAGTAATCTTTGGATGCCTTATATACATACTGATCAAATGTATGGGATTGAGATGATAACAAAGCACTTTTAGAGATTTTTAGGTAGACACCAACAAATTTACCCTTTACCTTCTGCTATAGTGCTCTCTCCAGACTTGTTTCTCTGCTCTATGCATTTTCATGCATTTATGAAGATCTAACCTCCATTAATAGTAGAAACCTCAGAAAGGACACTGATAACTCAGTCCAACAAAAATTTTGTCTAGATACCCAGCTTTGTGATTTTTAAATCCTTTCAACCTTCCAATCCATTTTACTGTGTTCTTCTGGAGTCATCGCCATAGTACATTGCAGTCACCTCAAGCGACTTCCTTCCCTTGTGTATGCAATCAAATTTTTTAGTATGGTAGAGCCCTGCCCATTATGCTACTTGCATATGGTATGAGATCTCACCACTTTAGACAAGCTGTTTCACCTCCATATGCCACTCATTTTGGAGTTGACCATCATGGCCACTGTGATGTTCTGCTCAGCTGTGAAGTCATTTGAAGCTCACTCCTGTGTCTGAATTTTCAAATGTTGAACCTTCAATGGAGGCACTCTAAAGATATAGCTCAGCTTTGGGTTGCTGGTGGGGTAAGGTCTGGGGACAGTGAAGGAGGCAAAACATTCTCTTCATCTCTTCATATCTTATGAGCAGCAAAACCTGATTTCTTGGGCTTTATGCAAGAGAAATGCACATCACTGTCTGCAGACTGCCACTTGCAGCTGTTACAGTTTCACCCAGTTAACATCACATATATGCAGGTTTCCAAAATAAAAAGCTAGAGGGTACTACAAGTGACTTCCTCTTCTTCTCTTAGCTAGGATTGAGAAGGTTACATTAAAAGTCCAAAGTCTAAAATCAGTACAAATATTTGGTGTTTCTTCTGCTACTAGCCTTACATGTGTCACCAGATAATGTCTTTGAAATGAAGCATTATTTGACATCCATATTATATTATATCATAAATGGAGATTACACTGTCCTGGCTGCTCTTCTTCTAACACTTGGGTGATCTTCTATAGTAAAAAAATGGGCTGAGTGGCTCTTCAGTTTTAATCACAGGACAATGTGATTGATTTCTGTGCTAGTTTTATGTGGACATCTATGCAAGAAAGGCTCTGTCTGCAATAATTTCTTCTGTCTGGTTATCTAATGGATTGTTGATTCATTGATTTTGTCATTCAGTAAGCTTTTAAAGACTCATGGATTCGATTTACACTCTATGAATAAGCTGAGAGAAGTTTTGAAACAGAACCCTAAGATAGATGCTTATGTCAGCAGAAATTAAAGATGTGAGTACTTTACCCTAAGGCATCATTAATAGGGGTTTAATTTTATTTGATTTGAAATTCAGGGCAGAGGCCAATGAAAATTTCATTAATTTGCATGCTGTGGGAACTACATTCGCCAAATTGATTTGGAGGATTTGCATAATATGATGGTCTTAGGGCATTGTATGGAGTCTGGCCCTTATATTTCATCCCTTTTGAAGTAGAGTACTTTTTCATTTTCATACTGCCTTGTTCATTTATTCAGCTCTTATAGCTTAGTTATTACTTAAACTACAAAAAATAATTATCTACCAACCGATCACAGTGTTGTTATTACTTTCATGTTGTCTTCCATCATTGTTAGCAGAGTTAACTTTAAAAAATGATTTTTTTTTCATGTTTAAATCATTCCATTGTGTGAATAAACAAAGAAACTTTTAACTTTGGGGAACATCAGTTCTTCTAAAGATCTTCTGCTAAAGACATTCAATAATATCTATGACTCATGGTTAGGGTAACGTGTGGTGCCAGTGGAGAGTCCATAAGTGACAAAATTTTAGAACACTGTTGTGTCTCAGAAGCAGGAATATAGCAGGTTTATACTAATATAAACGGAGGATGACAATTATAATAATATGGGATAAATACAGAATCTCTCTTTTTTTTTTTTTTTAGCAGCCTATTAAAAACTAGCTCAATGCAGAAAGTCTTACATCTTACTATCAGGTGTGGTGGTTACCACTGCAAGAATTATTGGAGTAATTTGACTAAAAATTTGAGGATGGAGAAAATAGTGAGCTCTCAATACCATGTGGTCCTACCTCTTCACAGAACCTCCCAGCGATATAGGTACCTAGTCCTTTCTGCCCCAGCCTCAGCCCCCAGCAGGCTTTGGCCAGATCTATTCCTGTGCTTCTCCAGAATGGTCGTTAGGGAAGGCTACTGATTCTCATACAAATCACATTATCAACCACCAAGTCTCCTTCTCCCAAACTACTTGCATTCATTCATCTAACATGCTTCTTCCTGCTGTAATTCAAGTTACATCTCTCTTTCTCTAAGCTTTTCTTCTCCCAGGCTTTCTCTGTCACGTTTTGCAGTTTATCAATTTCATCAGTCTTCCAATCTTCCCTGGAACTTTCCAAATCCTCAGGAAAGTCCTGTTATTGCAGCCCCCGTAGGCATCTCTGGTTCTGTTTTATGCTATCAAATGTCCAACCCCCTTTTCGTTCTGCTCTTTCCTTGCACCATGCTCTTTCCTTTCCCCTTTCACTCTTGTTTCACTTCAGCCTTTTACTGTTCCTCTTTATTCAGAAGTAAATGGCCTAAGCTTAATGGCTTATTAAATCATTCAGATAAGCCATCAAATAGTTTATTTGAACTCAAGCTGTAAACTGGAGTTTAGCTCTTAGTTTTGTTCTTTACTGCCTGATCGGTTTTGAGAGTTTAGTGTCCCAGAGAAATGCCAGTCACGAATACACATACACTTTTGGATTATTTCCTGCTGATACAGTAACTTTTTGTTTGGTTTTTTTTCCCCAACCCTTGACATTGGCCTTATTTTTGTACCAGACAGGAAACAAGTCTTCTGTTGTGTTTGTAAACTGATGATCTAATCACTTCCCTACCTCATATATTCTACTCCAGAAACTCTCTGGTCACCAGAGTCATCAGAAGCAGACATTGCCCTCTCTTGTTCTCAAGTCTTCCATCAGAAGTTTCCTCTTGTCATCACTGGCACGTGACACTAAGGGGACAATCATCCCATGAGCAAAAGCCATATGCATGTGAAAGAGAATAGCTGGGAATGCCTGGCAGAGTAAAACAGCTTTTAAAAATTTAATATTAAAACACTAAGCCAATATGTGTTCTACAGAAACCAGCCAATCCTAAGCATACTATAGTGGCCAAGCCATAATAACTGTCAGCTACACTGTCTTCCTCCCATGGGAATAAAAATGGTAGGAAATATGCCACGGAGCATGGCTCTATGTATTTGTATAACTGAAAACTTGATAGAGGCTGCAACGATGCAAAGTATGTGAACATTATCAGGTCATTTTATGAAGAGACAAACTGAGGGCAAAGGTTTATGACTTGTTAAAAGTAACACATGGCAGAGCAAGGAGCTCTGGGCTCTACTCCTGCTTTACAAGCCTGTAAAGAGTACGCTAGTGCATAGCTCTTGCTATGTGGTTTAGATACATTACACTATTAACTTCCATCCTTTGTTTTTGGTGTATTACTGCTCTGATTGCCCACTAGTAATTGGGGTAAGTTCTACTAAACTGATTTTTTCTCTGGAGCTACAAGTGATCAACCACTAATACTAACTCACAGCTTTCTGTATGAGTTGATACTGAGTGAGACCGAACATATGGGAAATTGTAATACTACCTCGGAGTTCAACATGCTCCTCCCTTCGTGTATTATTTCAACCTCCTCATGTTGTTCCTTCACAGCAGGAGGCTGCCATGCAGCAGAATTACTATGGATAACACATGTATATACATTCACAGGGTCACTCACCATTGTAAATTGTTTATATGATATATAGCACTGTATTCGTAAAGGGGAGAATGAATCATGGTTGAATTTATACATTTTTTCTCTAGGGGTATAGAAAACTCTTTCCATATTTAGGATGGACTAAAAATTTTCCCCAGCATACTGACTCACAAATACTGCACACATGAAGTATTTTGAATCTTTGGAGATAATTTAAGTAAGTGAGAACAAAATTTGGCCAGGATAATCTTATCAATGTATTGATCTTAGCCCTACTTATGATTGCCCTTCAGCAAAAAGCTCCTGTGGTACAGATGCTGCTTTTGCAGCTTATTGAAATTGAGCATTGGTGTTAATCAAAGAGTCAGATCATGGTTTCTTGGGTTTGCCTGGGAAATGTTGCCTTCATGTGAAGCCGCATGCAAGAGTGCAAGAAGGTGAAAGGGTTCATGTTATCATTAAAAAAAAAAAAAAAGGTACTGTTATTCAGCGAGGGACCAGCAAAGTCAGGAATTCCTTACCACACAGATTCCAGATCCATCAAGGCATCTGTTTGCATTACCATTACAGTTGCAAGGAGAGCATTTTCCTGAGCTGGTACGGTAAAATCCTTCTTGGCATCCCTGCAATGAAAAAATAAAAATAAAACATTTCCTACGCATATGTATTCGGAGAGTTAGGTTTGGCCAAGAGACAGGGGAAAACAAGAATTACAACTGTCAGGTCTCCCCAGAGCACACTGCACAACCCCATCACAGCAGACCACACACACGTTGCTGAGCTCGAGTCTGTTCCTTCACTCCCTGCCCTGGTGCTTGCTCTTTTGCCTTACAGTATTTAAACTGCCAGCATTCCTGCCTGTGTCCTGCCCCTGGCCAGCAGTGGCTGCCTGCCTGCGGGTGAGGAGCTGGCAGATTCTTACTGCATTTTGTACTAGAGGATGAGTTAACTAGAAATGATGATCCTTATTCAGTAAAGAAGGTGTATTTATAGGAAAGGAATAGCTTTTACTTGAAAAAGAAAAGCTTTAGAAAGTTTACTTTACATCAAAGCCTTGACGAGCTTTGGATGATGAGCCTAGAGGAGACAGAAACGTATCTACAAAGATCAGTGCCCTTCCAAATGAAAGCTGGCTGGCTGCTGTGAGAGGCTACCAAAACAGGGCTGGCTGGCTGGCTGTGAGGCTGGTGAGATGTGCCAGCGATAACCTGTCGTCATTCCAGGAAGTAATCAGTCCCTGGGAGATACAACAGTTCTTCAATCATTCTTCATGTGACATAATAAATAAATGGGGGCAGGTTACATGAAAGGTAAAATCCTCTTGCTATTTCTTAAATGTGTGGCTGTGCCTGGTGTATGTAATTTAGTACTTTTCATAACTTACCAAAGCTTACCAGAATTAAACAGAAGATTGTAAATATCTAAATCACCTTCTTTTAAATACTAATTAGAGCAATAATATAAGGAATCAGAAACACAAACAAAACTATTAAGATGCCCCTCTAAGACCGGAAAATAGAAAGAAAATGAAAGAGGATAGCTTTCATTTGATATCTTCAGTGTAAATTCTTGTTCTCCACTGAGGAAATCCTAACTCATTATGCAATGCTGGTGAGACACGCACAGGTTGACCTCAGGAGCAACCTCTGCTACTCAGGCAGCACCTGCTCACCCTGTGCAGTCTCCCTGTGTTACACCTATTATTATGTTAGATCCATGCAGACTTATGACTTTTGTGATCCCTAATCTCTTACCCTTGCCTAACTCTTGCAATGTTGTTGCAGAGCTGATGTGAAGGCCCTAGCATGCCATTTGGATCTCCAGAAATTATTTACCACACCCTGTTTCTGCTAGCATTTACAAACGCTGTCCCTCAGGTGGCTGTCAGAGCCTGAGGCTCTCCTGGAATATTTTTTGTGGCCGTCTCTACAGCACTTTGTGTATTCTGTGGCTCCTGAGGTCACTTACTCTTGCAAAAAGTGGGAAAAGTGAGAGGTTTAAGCAAATCAGAAGGGTATGATCTTACATAGCTTGCATTTGTATGAGGTATGAGGCTTCTTATTATATTGCACTGACCTAATTAGGATTAGATTTGCTTTGTATCTCCCTCTTCCTCATTTTCCATGGTTGCCCTGAAATAAAAGGATGGTTTCTTTTCTGCACTGGCCTGACCATTGCTTCTCATGCCCACTGTAAGCTATGATGTGAACGGCAGGTCTACAGTATTGAAGGCAGCACTGTGCAGTGATACCTCCACTAGCTGCAAAAACTAGCCTGTGAGTAGTATTGCTAACTAATCCTGCTGGTGGCTGTGGCTGATTAACCCTGGCACAGTGCTATGGCCGTATTGTTTCTGGGACCTGAACCTGTACGTCTGCACAGTGCTGTAGATACAGCTGTGGAGCACTGGGTAGCAAAAGCCAGCAATCCCAAGATTCATCTGCATGCTAGCTTCCATTCTCAAGGGCCAGTAGATACTTCTATCCAGCCAGATAAGCTGCTTGTTTAGAAAATAATTTATCTTACAAGATGACTAACAACAAGCTTTAAAAGTGAGGTTTACAAATGAATCATTAATCCAATCTTATTCCAGAGAGCACTGAGAAGCTGAGATGAACATAAATGGCAAACTCAGCTGCCTTTACCATTCTTATACACAATGTTTTATCTGGTTTGCTTTGGAAACACTTTCTTAGATAGTAGCTCCTAGGAGGAAAAGCCTTCATACCATAGCCACTTTGGGACAACAGAAATACTGTCTATTTGTACTCCTTGCTTCTTTCAGTTCTTTAGTCTTAACACAGAGCTGTAGGACTGGCTCCCACCAGACTAAGGATTTCAGCTGAATGATTACGCCACACACTGTGGAAGGGACACAGTTAGTTTCTAAACTGAAAACAGATTCTTATCCCAGTGTCTGTCTTGGCAGTATTTCTCTCCACCCATACAGATCTAAGGCATGTTATATTCTCTGATGCCCCTCAACTGGTGGGTGGTCCTAGCTGGTCCATTAGTGTCTGCCCAAAAGCTTTCTTGGTTTTTCAGGTCTAAGCAGAATAATTTTTTGTTTACAATGGTGAATATGGACAGCAGAAATGTATGCCTGTGTGTAAAGGTGCCTGTGCAAATCCTTCAGTCAGCCATAAAGATGATCTCCTTTATACTTCAACTATGGGTATGCCTGCATTGCAGCCATGAGTGAGCTTTCATCTAGTCCACTCACCCAGCAGTAATGACTTAGGTGCAGTTCAGTGCAACGTCACTTGTTCCAGCTGTACGGGCAGGGTTGCACAGTCTTTGCTGAAGTCCACTGGGAGCCAGTCTACCCCCTATTCTGAGCAGACACACTTCTCAGATCCTCAAGATATCTGCCTCAGTTTTGGGTGCCTTTGCTATTCTCGCTGTCACAGTCCCTCTGGAAAATCAGATGCAGGGTCCTAAGTCACCTGGGTATTTTTTGGCAACATTTTTTCCCCGCATTATTCAATTCATCACAAAAACTTGGAAGGTGCTGATGCTCAGTGTTTTAATACCATATTTTAAATGATGGGTTGCATCAATTTAAACCAGAAATGAGGCATTGACAATCAATGCTATGAGGGAAGTGGGAATGAGGGGAAAATGGGATCCAGATTGTTTCTTTTGGTTTCAGAAGTTTTCTCAGGCATTCTCAATTATTCTGATATATTTTTGTTGCTCCTTGCCCTACTAGTGATAATGGAGTGATTGGTTAGTTCTTCCAGGGCGTGAGCCAACATCATGTTTATAAAAAGAAGTGTCAGAGTGTTGAGCTAATTGAGGGATTCAAATGGCCGAATGTTCTGGGAGCACAAAATAATTGCACACAAAGCACAAACAGGTCTGGCACAAAATGGAAGTACCCTCCTTGAAAAATCGTTACATAGGCAATTGAGTGAGGAACATTTCTGTCCACTGTCTGTTTCTGAATGGTGAAGACAATTAGTAGGCCAAAAATGCTAGGTCTGCATTAGCAATTATGTCTTCACAATTATTAGATTTTTTTTGCCCAAGGGACAATGTTTGTTCAAGTTCCAGCTGAAAAGTCCAATGTAATGTGGATCTTGGTGAGCTCTTGAAAACCTTTTACACCCATGGTGCATTTATTTTTCCCCCTTGCATCTGGATTTAATGATTATGTTTCTTAAAAACAAGAACCAGCTGCAGTGCTGTGAAAGCGCTGCAGAGCCTGTATTCATATTCTGTTTCTTCAGGCCCTTCTGCTGGTATGGGTGCAAGATGGTACTGAAGATAGAAGACAATCCACATATACAGGGTATGAGTTTACTCCCATGTTATATTCAAGCAGCTCCACCGATTTCATTGCAGCTGCTCCTGATCTGTGCCTGTATAACTGAGGGCAGAATCAGGTCCCTGTTCCTTCCCTGCTGCCAGCTAGCAGTTGTGGTGCAGCTGTGCCGGGGTAGGTATGTTTGCTGTGACCCCGCCTCTTCTGGCTTGCTTTTCCCAAAAGAAGAATGCTGTGCTGGTAACATGGAGAGAGTGTTCTCTGTGGTTACAATTGCATCAGCCAACCAAAGAAGGGCAAGGCATGGTTTCAGGCACTGGCTTATGATCATCCATACTGACTGAGGGTTCGTTTTCTGCCTTGATTTTGCTCTTTGACAGATTGTGATTTTCCCAACAATGTCCAGGCACAGGTCAGAGCATGGCATCTGTTAGGACGTGTTCCCACAAGGCAGTCTGTATGGGACTGTTCTTTTCTGGGCAAACATGCAGCGAGCTTCAGCATGTGGACATGGGCTGTTATGCTACTTGACTAAGAGATCCCCACACTGCTTTATTTGGTAATTCAGATGTAGCCATTGACTCTCTCATCTAATTGTAAGAAAACATGGCATGTTTCTTTACTACCACTTTCTTTACTACACATTACAGTGTACTAACACTGGAACTTGTGACTTTCCTGTGAATAGGTAAAAGCACAAATTGTCTCTTTCTTCCACAATAAAAGGCTCCTTTGGATCCACACCAGTGTTTGTTATTTCCAGAGTTTTCTCTTGAGTGCTGGGGTACATGAAGTGATGTGATTCAGGGTTAAATGGTCTACATTAAGACGTTTCAGCTTTTGTTATATTCATTATACTCATGCCTACCAGTCTTGAGCCAGGAATCTCAGTACATTTGATCCAAAAAAAACCCAGAAGAAAAGATGTGCTTGCCTCCAGGACCATTGAAAAAGAGGAGACAGCTGGTGCACTTGGGGAACTGAAGCTGAAGAACAGCACTCAAAGTAGCAGTCATGGCACATCGGCTACCAAATCACTACTAAGTTTAGTGTCAGCTGAGACTTGGTTGTAGCTGGCCAGCAGTGTTACGCTTTTTGCTGCTAGAGACAGACTCAAAAGGTGTGCTTCCTTCCAGGTCTGAGAAGGATCCTTAGTGGGCTGCATGGTTGTTCAGAATGAGGGCAAAGATCAAACATGATGGTATTACTTAGTAGACTCTCTCTTCAAAGGTCTATTCAGGATAGTAAAAGTGAGTGCAGCCTGGACACAATTGAATCCTATAAACTCATGGGCTTGTGACGAAATGAAAATTAACTTAATTAACCTAATATCCCAAACCTACCTACAAAAATACAAAAACATTCTACCCTGTGTCATAAACACCTGTATATTGTGTAGAAGGGTGATTTGTGATGCCAAGAGGCAAAAGCGCACAGTTTTTTAGTTTCTGGCAGGCCCCACACATTACTTCTTCATATGCCAAGAGGATAGACAAACAACTGTAGCATATTTTATGATATGCTACCCAGGTCATAGTAACTGTTCCTGATCTTGCTCTTTTAGCCTTCAGTGGAAGAGAATTAAATTAATTCTCATTATCTGTTGTCTGATGATGGTCAAGAACATACATAGATAGTTACCTATGGCTAAGTGGACATACCACAGCTTGTTCACGTGCTTTATCTTGATGGTGGACATACAGATTTCATTGGACATATAGTTTAATTCTGAAAAGATTTTTGTGCATTTGAGTTTCCATTTTTCTGCAGTCTGACCTGTTCTGTAAAGGTGGTAAAAATATTGTCAGAACACATATACTTAAGAGTGTCCTAGTCTGAGAACTGTGAAGTCTGGTGTGATAGGCTATCTCTCAATAGAACCACCTATAGATAATTGTGACACATATTGTGAATTATTTACATAATAATATTTATCACTTGACATCGCTTGATCAACAGTTTCAGAACTATGGAACCCTCAAAAGTCCTCACTGTTGTTTATGGAGTGAAAGAAAAGAAGAAAAGAAAACAAACTCTACTTGAACATTATCAAGCTTTGCCTCAGAGCCCAGGGAAAAGAAAATAGAAAAATGATGCTCCTCTGTCTGATATAACAGGCATCATATCAGCCAAAGATACCTGTCAAAGTAGGACACATGAGTAAATAAAGCCCAAGCTTTTAATGCATTGATGAAAACAATCAGACAAATTGAGTGGATCAATGGATTCTTTGCTTCTTGATGGTTTCCCATCAAGGTTCAATGTTTTTCTGGAAGGAATGGTTTAGCCAAACAGAAGTTTAGGACTCAACATAATACTATCTCCCTGAAACTTTCCATCTTTTGCTATACAGGGGTGAATGAATATTCTAAATATCCTCCACCCATTTTAAAATCCATGGATCTAAGAGAGACCAGTCTGCTGGAAGTGCATGGCATTGCCATGAAAACAAACTGCCCTCTGGGGGGCAGTTTGTCTTTGTCCCCTCTTGGGACGTTTCCAAACCCAACCCAAACATGCTTGCTTTTGTTTATTTTTCCTATGAGCAGTATTTGGAATTGGCAGCCATAGTTCTGAGGCCTTTTTGAAGATTGTTTGCTTAGGCCAACTTGAAATAAATAGCCTACTGCCCTTCCTAAAAATAAAGAAGTTTTCCTGCTTGAATATCTCCCAGTACTTTAATTTATGGAATTATTTATTAGAAATAAGAACATTACAGAAACAAGTCTGAGAAAGCAGTCCTCTACTGTATGTCTGATGCTATTCCAATTTCTCTGGTCTCCTTAGAATAGGTAGGTCTCTTTTCTGAATAGATTCCTGGTCTTTCTCACCTACAATAACGTCTTCATGTTCAGAAATACTCAGTCCGCAGCCAAGTGCTAACAGAAAGCACGCCAAATTTTCAGCATTCAGCAGGTACCACCTGACATGTCTATGTCAGCCATGAAAACAGTCCCGGGCTTGAACCCCAGAGGACCTCCATGCCCCAGGTCCAGTGCTGTGCTAACACAGCTGTGGCCATGCTAGTGCGGGGGCATCCTGGCCAGCAGCCTCCACAGCTGGGTGGCGGGGCTGCGTGTGTAGGAAGCCCAAACCACAGCAGTAGTTCTTCAGTCTGCTGGGAAACTTTATGCAAACAAAAAGAGTGGCAATAACACTGCACCCCACTGTCCTGACCTTCCTGCCTTTGGTGACCTACAGGAGAAACCCCTCTCCATTTGTTGCCAAAACACAAAATCCAGCAGATCTACAGTACGCACTGTGTGCAACTGCAGCTCGGTGCTGGCACATGCTTCTGCTGAGCAGTGCATTCAGGAGCCCTGGGGTCGTTGCTCCCTTACACAGCCACCATGCACTTTACTGACTACAGAAAAGGTGCTTAACTGCTGGAGGTGACATTTTGGCTCAAGGATTCAGCATGTGTAGTATTTAGGAGTATATTGTGACTCCAGGGGGTCTCAAAGGTGATGATGAGGGTTAAGTGGGGTGAAAGGACATAGCTATATTTGCTCTGCAGGATCCTGCTGGTGACTCAGCCATGCTGGTTGCTGCCTTGGTCCCAGGGAATTGGGTGGACTCGCATGTTCAGTAGAAAACCTATGAATTGCACTTGCTATGTGGAGTCAGCAGATAGGAAAGCCTGCATGCATTTCCCTCTTTTCTGAATGCATAGGCAGCTGCACTGGGCCCATCAGAGATTGCATTTACCATACTAATAGGGTGTTTATTAACTAATGCTCTGGTTTGAATGGTCTACATGGCATGGACATGCCTTTAAGTTACGGAGATGAAGCCTTATTTCTGGCAGGGGATGAATTCTTGTCTTATCCAGCCAATGCTCTTCCCATCCAGGTGGTGTGTGATGCTCTGGTATACTTCACACCCAGACTTTTCCACTTTTGTGGGTGAGGAACTCACTGGTGCTAGCTCATCAGCTCTGGCTGGAAACACTTTTGTACCAAATATTGACTACAGCTGAGAAACACTGTTAAGTAAGTCTTGGGATGAATATGACTGATAAAGGTTAGAACTATGCTGGTTTTGTCTGTCCCCAGGAAAAAGTATGTATTTTACAGGTACAGTAGCTCATGTAAGATATCTGAGAAGTGTACATCAGCAGGTAGTCTACCTTTCCTATTTAGCTTAGCTAACCACAAAAGGCTGTCTTGCTACACTTCGTACCTAGGAGATAACAAATCACTGAACCCAGCACCGGATGCTGCCAAATGCCTCTGTATGATCAGAATCCTGATTCATTTTTCCAAAAGGGTAGGACAGGCAGTGATAACTGCCTTAAAACAGTGCTTTTAATATTATTTGCTGCTTTGAATATTATTTGGAGTTGCTACTCTTCCTCACAGTTTTCATCCTCAGCTGTTCCACACACGATCATTAGACTGTTCACAAGATCGCCAGCAATCTGTAACCAAGAAATGCAGAGCAAATCTCTGCATTTTTCCCCATAATACCTACTATGGGAGAAGCTTGAGAGGGTGCTGTCTGTCTCTTAACAGCTGAAATGGTTGAGATAACAGATGGCTGTATTTAAACACTTTGATTTTTGTTACTCCTCCAACCTGCCAAATTATCCATCTCTACAACTACATTTGCTCTAACTACGGTAGGCCATGTGAAGAAATGATCTGATGGATCCTATGTGAATTGTATGACTTGGGGTAAAATTTGTCTAATTAAATTCTCTCTTCTTTGTTTTGTTCTGATTTTTTGAGGCAGGAGAGAGAAAAATATTTCTGGAAGTTGTCCTTGGTCTCTTTATAAACAAGTATTTGAAGACAGCTCTGGTATTGTCCTAACAGTCATTCATATACCTACTGCTTTTTTACAATCATAACTATATAGTTGCAAATAATTTGTTTATCAGTTTATTCAAGCTCTCATGTCCCCCAGATTTGGATGGATTTGACTTTGCCAAAGGAGAAGGAATAATATGTACAGAGATTTTTGTAGTTAAAATTTCCTCAAAAGAGTAGTAAGTACTTGTAGCAATGAGGGGTTTGCTGCAGACAGCATGTTCCAATAGGTCCGTTTATATATAGTGAGGCATTGATTAAATCCATGGCTCCTCAGTTTATATTTATAGCACACATTCACTCTAGTTTTTATTTATAGGTTACCTTTTAGTTGTGTCTATATTATATGTCTCTCTTGTTGGCAACGAGGCTTGAATGTCATTTAAACACTCTTACAGTAAATGCCAACCACATGAGATGGTTATTCATTGGTCCTTCTTGGGGGAGGCCTCTGTATTTCTCTTGGGCTGTTTCTATTAATGGAGCATGTGAACATTACGCTTATGGGGTGTGGATCTCCACCTGCCCCCCATTGGGTCCCACGGCCCTTCTGCTACTGCCTTGTTCTCTGCTCATGCTCGTGTCCTCCCTGTCTTTCTTTCCATTTGTCTTCCTACTCCTTTTTTCCACTTTGCCTTTCCCTGCACCTGGTTCTAGTCACTCACGCACTTCATGACATACCCTTCACCTCCAGTCTACTAACATCTTCATAGCAATAATTCCATTGTGTTGTTTGAAATTAACGTAAGGAAAAATATTCATTCTCCCTGAACAGATGAGAAACTCATCACCTGGTTTCTGTGCATGAGCTCCTCTGTCCCTAACTACGTTCATAAGGATATGGGGACTCAAGAAGACATTCACCTGCTCATCTCTTGTGTGACCATGAACATTACTTTTTCTCTCAGTTTCTCTATCTGTAAAATGGAATAATGACCATAGTCACACAGAATCACAGAATCTCAGAATCACAGAATGGTTGAGATTGGAAGGACCTCTGGAGGTCACCTGGTCTAACGCCCCTGCTCAGGCAGGGTCAGCTAGAGCTGGTTGCTTGGAACCATGTCCAGATGTACCCAATATAATCCCCAGCAGTGTACTCAATGTAATCCCAGATTACAGTGTCCCAGATGTACTAAATGTAATCCACAGCAGTGACAGAAGTCAACAACTTCATGTCTTTTAAGAGAACTAGTCAGAACCACTAGGAATAATGAATATCTTCACACGGGCAGAAATTTCTGGTAGTCATGATTTGTTTGTTTCAGATGCCTGCAGTGAATATAAAGCTGTTGCTTGACCCAAGAGTTCCAGTCTTTTTAATCCAGTGTTGAAAGAACTTTTTTGGCTTCCAGCTAAACAGCCATACTTTAAATCCATTTGGGTATTTACATAGCACTGCTTGGCATTGTGCCGTCTTTCCCATTTTTTTTCTCCATCCTTTCGAAGGGATAGACCACACTCTGGTATTTGAGGGCAAATTTATGTGACCTGTGAGGATTTACTGCCAAAGCATACAAGATATACGAAAAGGACTAGTCAAAGAGGGTAGGGAGAAAGAAAAAGAATTACATTTTGGTGTTAAAATTTCACATGAAAAGTTGAAAATAACTTTGTAGGAGAGCTTTTTAAGTTATTTAAGGAAAAATCTGTTCTCTTCAATTCATAAGAGGAAGGAAACGTGAATATGGAAAAATTATTTGATATAGAAGTTGTTTTTGTTAAAATATCTTTCAGGGCATTTGTTTTTGTTAGACACAATAATTAAAACATTTTCCTCTTGAAAAAACAAATGGAGAGCTGGAGCTCTTACTGAAGGTACAAATAACATTAGTTCTGCTGATAATTTCCCCTTTTAACCTGCCCTGTTAATTTCTCTTCATTTGCTACATACATCTTCCTAGACCACGTCTTGGCTATGGAAGAAGTTGCTGTGAGTTCTTCCATCCACTGAGATAAACTATAAATAATTTTTAAAATAAGATGCCCTGGTGATGCCCTTTCTAAGAGCCGTCATGCTTCACTTCAGCTTAAGTTATCATTTGAAATAAATGGATTTCAAATTCCCAGGCCTTGAGTAATAGCAAATTCAAATGACTCTTTGTTGTTGAACCTATAAATCCCTATGAAGTGACATTTCAGGAGGATCTTTGCCTTTCTCTGCAGAATGAGGCGCTCAGAAGTTAGTAACTGACCGGTTGGCCAAACATGCTCTATCATCAAAGTCATCATAAAAAGAGATAGAAGTCCTGCTCTACACTGTGAGGTACTCCACAACATGCAGACAAAAGCAGACATCTCCTCTGCAATTTTATTTCTTCTCCGTTGATTTTTGCTAAATTTATCTGAGCTTTGAAGCCTCACAAACCTAGAGAATTAAAAACAAACAAACTTGCTCACTAGCTTCCTGTTAGGCCTCCAAACTCTATTTATAATTTCTGTAAGCCTTCATTACCTCTGGTCTACAGTATCAAATTCTTCTGAACTAGAAAGGTCACATTCTAACTATTATTACTGTAGAAATTAATTCAGTGTCTGACATCATAGCTAGGCAGTTAATTACCCATTTAAGAGGACACTACAGCTGTTAGAGAACTGTCTGAATGCAAAAAGCCACTCTACAGTGTTTACCATTTCAAGGACAGAAACCTCATGAAAATTAGTTGTTTGCAAATTCAAATTTATTTTTGAAATTTGTAAACATTTCTGAGAGGAACAGATTTTTTAGCTTAGTCTCCAAATCAATATTCATCATAGTTTTATAATAAGTACCCTGGTGTAGTACATTAAATTCCTGTATTGTTCTCTTAAATTTCTGACGTTGTTAACTGTGAAATATTTATTGCTTCCAGTGCTCCACTGATGTTGTAACTTAGAAATTAATCAGAAGTTGGTGAAGAATTTTGGGTACAATGCTGGTAATCTTTTTTTATCCACTCACCTTGACAGGTACCTCAGTTCTAATTGCATTTAATGAAATTACAAACTAAAGCAACTATGTGAATCACATAATAACAAGCTTTGTATTGTTATTTAGCTTGCAAATGTAAAAGCAAATTCTTTCTTGCTGAAATAGTCATTCAGTGAAAACCCCCAATATTGTTGCATATTCTTATTTTTTAAATTAAATTCCAAGATGAGATAGGTTCAATTAAAATTAAAGCCTGACTGGGTGAATTTGCCATAGATCTGGGCAAATTAATATAATAATGGGGTTTTCTAGGTAAGTAAAATGCTCATTAAAGCTGCAGTGGTGTGTTTTTGTGAAGCTCAGTAATTTGAATCTTCAAACATAAGAAAAAATAAAGCAAGCCGTGACACTGGTTTTGAATCTGTAATCTTTTTCAGTAAACGAACTGTTCAATGAGTGATGAAACAAATGAAACCTTATGTTCTGTTACTAGTGTCCTTTCTGTCATCCCCTTTGCGTGGACCTCAGCATTGTCCCTTTTTGTCTGCATCCCCAGTGACGCCCCCACCTGAGAGCACAGGGCTATGGCTGGTGGGGAGCCACGCATGCAGTGTCTGGCCAGTCAGCAGCTGCTAAAGAATATATCTGATGCCCTAATTTAGTCCATTTGTCCAACTGTTGCTGACTTAAGCAACAGCTTAACACTATAAGATCTCCATCATCTATACATACAGAAGGGTTGAGCTGTCCTCAGAATTTACTGAAAAAAATTGTGGTTGCCTTAAGGGAGACAGGACAAGGCCCTAACTTAATAACAGCCTGATCTGAAGACTTCACTTGCTGACTTATCCCTGACAATTGGGAATATTTATGTATCACCTAAGGAGTTATCAACTCATCAGCTTCCAAAACAGGAGTTTATTTTTGATAATAATAAAGAACAGATTATGGTGCTGATGGGAACCCTCTTCCCGAAGTTTGAGACAAAGAGCTTAGAGATTGCTAAAACTAAAACTAGCAAGACTGAAACTAGCTGCTCCAATTCTAGGTAAAATCTTGCTGGCAGGGGAGATACAGAACAAAAGTTACCTGTATTTCTCCCTGTTGCAAAGTAGAGCTAGCAGTTGGGAAGAGCGAGTGAATATAGCTAATTGCACATGGGTAATCTCCAAACTGATAAGCAAAGCAAAGCATGTGCAGCAGAGAAAAATGACAAGGAACCCGCTCCCCTGTCACTCCATATTCCTGTTCCTTGAGTGGGCTTGTGCATGCCTTCCTTGTAATAGCGACAGAGTAACAGTGACTACTGCAAAACCAAGCAATGGCTGCTGAAAACCAGATGGCTTTATGCACAGCAACAACATTACCTATTACCTTGACTAAGTAATTGTATTTAATTTTTAAAAAAATTCCTGTGTTGAAAATGTTTCCAGACTGTTACCCCTTCCCCGGTGCGAGTGGAAAACAAAATGCCATTCAGCAACAGAGGTGGGGTTGGATCCAACATAAACATTTCTCAGCTAGGCATTCTCCATAGAAGTGCATAGTCATTTTTTCCATATACAGTGGGAAAGACAAAGCCTCTGCTTAAAAGGCATTCTCCTCCAAAAAGAGGGAGGGCTAAAATGTTTTAGCTGTCTGCAAGCTGGCTAAGGATTAGGGATTAATACCAGCCTCTGCTCTAATGTACTTATTACTACAGCCACCAAGTAAAAACCTTACTCTTACAGATGCTCACTGTTGGAAACAGAAAAACTGCAGTTGGAAAGGTAGCTATTTGATTTTCCTCTTTCAAACAAAATGCCAAGTTTATTCAAGGAGAACAATTTACAGGAAAAGGGATAAAAAATTCTGCGTTGTTTCCTCATTAACCACCCTCCACCCAGTCCCCACAAAACACTCACATGAAAAGTACGTTTGAGTCATACTTTCTCCCCTTGAGTCCCCCCAGATAAGTGAGGCATAATCAGTTGACAAGCTACAGCACTCCCTGAGAGATTTCCAGATAGAGACAAAAATTTTCAAGGGATTAAAAAGAAAAGTGGCCTTTAAAGCAGGTGTGACAGTGCTCGTGGGACACTGTTAAAACTGAGAGGGTAAATCTGAAGCTTCCTTTGATTTCCCTTTTGCAGCAATTTCCCCCACTCCAGATTTCTAGTATTTCCTGGTTTGATTTTGCAGCTCTTAGAAATGTTGGAATCGCAGTAGGGACATATAGTGGTCTGCTTGACCAATAGCCAAGGCACCAATTTGAAAGCCTGTTAGCACGAAACACAAGCCACAGTGTGCAGAACTTGAAAGATCAAAAGAAAGAGATTTCATCCATCTCTCCCTCCCAAGGGTGGCCTAACTGTGGACAAAACAGGCAGCTGCTGGGGATGGCTGATGGAAGGTGCCATGTTTCTGGGCTATTCTCACAGAACAGTTTCCCCCTTGATGGTGCCAGTGCTTTGCAAATGTGAGGGAAGGAAGGGAGACAGCAAGGCATAGTTAAATGTGTGCTACAAGCCTTAGATCCAGCATGGAGGTGGGCAGAGGCTGTGCCCTGAAAGGAGAGAGGAAAGGCCAGGGCTTGGGAGAAGGGACAACCTGTCCCAATGTCTCACCACCTCTTGGTCCATGGCTTGTTTCATTACTTGCATGGTCTGATAATGAAGAAATTAGTTTCTTGTTGGCTCAAAAAGTGGGAAGAATAGATGCGTCAAGAGAAAAAAAAACCCAACCCAACCCTCTTTCCTCATCCCTCACAAAAATCCTTTGCCCAACCCCCTGTTTCCAGCTGTCTTAACAGTAATTAGCTGGTGCCTTAGAGACTGTTGCACCTCTGCAGACAATCCGCACCATTGACAGGAAGTAGAGACCCACAGAACCACAAACCTGCAAAAAGCTGAGTAAGACACACAAATCCCCTCTTACACCATGTCTAGACTTTCAACACCAGCCCACCTCCCCCCTGGATGGATCTGTGCCAGGTACTGGTGCTCTGGAAGCCTTGCCAATCCTCAGCGGGCCAGGCTGTGTTAGCTTTTCTGGGGCATCTTAGTATGCAGGATTTTAATAGCTGGGGTAGGGATGGCTGTGCCGCATTTTGCCCTGCCAGCTCTTTTTTTTTTTTTCTTTTTTTCTTTTTTGGATGCTGGAGCAGTCTTTCTCTGGACAAATGCTTTCTTCCACAGAGTGCTTTCGAGGAAGGGTCCCTGGAGCCAGGAGTGGGGAGCACAGCGTAAGGGAGTCATGAACGGCAGGCTCTCTGTGGCTTTCCATGGGCTATTATCCAGGCTCAGAGGTGGGAAACCACAGTGGGAAGCCCTAGGACATATATTGGCCTTACATTAGCCTTGGTAGAAAAGAAGTCTGCTCATCTCTTGCTGCTCAGAAGGCCTTTCATACAGCAGTAAGAGGATGCATTGTAGGGTGGTAACAGGGTGCAAAGCAGCCCAGAAATGATCTGGTTTAGTTGCAGGTTGCGTGTGCTTTTTCTTCCACCTGACGCCAATGGTGAAAGGTTGAATGAGTTAATTTTTATTCTTTTTTGTTGGGAAGACGATGTCAAACAATGGTTCAGAGCTGTACAGTTCTAGCTAATATGGCTATTTTTACAGATCATATTGGAAGTTGTTCATGCAGGTAGAGTCTTTTTATTCAGTAATTATTAAATTAAGTTTCAAATTAACATTCAAGTGTGCTAGTTCTTCCTATGCTCCCTGGCTTCCATATGTCACAACTTAAAAAATAACATTTTAGTTCTTCTTACTGTCTTGCGAACTTGGAATAGTAATTTCTAAAATATTTTTCACAACCCTTTATTTTTCTTTGGCTCGTATTAGGTATCTCAGTAACTCTTGAATGCTGGGGGTTTAGCACTGTTTCTTGCTGGCTTCTCTTAAAAGAAAATAAAGACTTCTAGTATTTCTGAAGTATTTATTTTAAGAAAATAACCATCTAAAGAATTGAACAGTACAGCTAAACAGGAATGACAAAGACAGATCATATTTACTGCATTTTAGTCAATCTCTGTTTGCATTGCCAAATACACATTGTATGTATCTTGACTGATAGTTAGGAAAATCTCTTTGAGATCATTTAATGGCAAAGAATTAGATTTCAAAAACTGTGGAGCTCTAACAGCTTTGTATACAGCAATTGTTGAATCTTGCATTAAGATGCATAACCCAAACATCCCCAGCTCATGGTGGTGTCTGAAAATGAACTGGGATCAGATCCAAATGTTCAAAAGGACCAATTAAAATATAAAAAACAAGGGTCTCCATATTTTGGTGTTTGAAATCTGAGTCCAGAAGCAAATTGTAATTTATCAGTGGCTGGTTATATATTACTCAGAAACTAGACCTATTTTCCACAGCTCTTGAACACCAGGAGCTGTAATTGTTATCAGTTTAAATCAGGACAAGTTCTCCTTCAGAAACCAATTCTTTTACTGCTTCTCATGCCCCCTGGAAAAACTGGGCTTTTAATTCCTTCCTTGCTTCCCATGTCATGAATAAGAGTGGGCATGAAATGCCTTTTATTGGTTTTCACAGCCCTGAATAAGCTTTGGGGCACTTTGCTGGTACTTGCCCAAAACTTGGTGGGAACTCGCTGCAGTGGAGTTTAAATTACATTGTTCTGGTGGGTGCTTTATGCACCTTCTTGAAATGGAGAACATTTCCCACTATCCAACTGCTCTGTCCTGTGCTTCCATTTGCTTCTGCTTCCTATGATTTAAAAAGTTTGGGGTCTGGTGGCTCTATTCCAAGCAGCTGATTTTCATTAAAGCTTTGATGAGAAACTTAAGCTGGAATCACAAACATCTGCAGTAAAACTTCCTCCCCACTAATAGACATTTCTCAGAACATAACCTTGTTGTACCAGAAAAAAACAGCAGCTAGAAATCCAAATTGCCCATTATGGGAGTTAACCTAACATAACCTCAAGGGTGTGAAATGAATGTGTTTAAATATCTGCTTTTTTAAAGGTAGATGCAGTTCCCATTAGCTTAAAAGAATATAAAGGTTTCTGTCAAGCTAAAATCCTTTTTGGCTCACACCTCAGGATTAGGTCTTCTGCTGCTTCTTTTAGTGCTAGTTTGTTTTCAACAGATTAATGCCACAAGTAAGGATCAAATTGTGGTTTCTCTAAACAGTCTGCAAGACTTTCTGTTCCAACCTTTATGTGGGAAGGGGTGGAGGTGGTGATAGTTTGAGTCTTGGTTAACAAGTGGCTGGGACTTTTGATTGCTCTCTTTTATATATTTTATGTAAGCCATTTTAAAGAGGTGAGTTTGTCACAGGTCCTGTGCTAATTATTGCTTATTGCTTTAGAGAACCAGAAAGAAAGCACCTCAAATACTGCTTCTTGCTTTTGAAAATTTAGAACAGCAGCTGCTGGTAGAAGTCAGGTGGGCAAAAATGATTGTCAAACATGTCATTTTAACATGCAAGCTCCATCAGATAACTTCTGCCTCTTATGGTCTCTTATAGTAAAGGGCTATTTTTGCCTTGACTATGATAATTGTTTCCTTTAAAGGACTTCTTTTGCCTCTCTGCCTTTCCCCTGAGCCAAAACCACTGATGCTGGAAACAGTTTTCCTCTTCTATCCGTCCAACAATATCATGCCTTCCTTCATTCTGGGAATTGGCTTCCTGCCCTGTCCCAACTACTTCATTTTTTTCTTTACCCTTAAGGCTTTTGATTATCTCATTCTTGCTCTAATTTTTTTCCTCTCCTTTGTCTTCTTCCTGCTTTAGCTTGTTTCTTTTCCCACTATTTGCTTCACCACTTCTTTCCATAGAAGACATTTGAAATCTTCTTTTCTTGCTTGGCAAATGTCTCCACAAAATGTCTGTCTTCCCTTTCTTCCACTAATCAGTCATTTACATCAGAATTAAATGAATCTTCTTCTGGATATCACCTTACATTCATTCTGCATTAAAGTCAGTGACTGCACAACGTGAATCACAGGGAATCATTTGCCATATTCTCTAGTGTTTGATGTCTTGTTCCATTGTTCATGCTCAGCTTAGACTGCACTCTTCTGCTGTTTGCAAGGAACTTTCTTCCTACTGGGGAACAAAATCTACATCTATATGATTAAAATCAGTGGAATCTACAAACACGAATGTTGACAGTGCCAGGCTACAGACCCAAAAGGTAATGTATGACCTGCCTCTTATTTTAAAGGCATGTGTTTGACAGTGGGTATAACTGTTCTCAGAAGTTACTTCTGGTTTTCAAGTTTTGACTCCGTGCCTCACCAAAACTGGAAGTGTGTCATCACCTCCTTTCCTTCTGCCATGTCCCAGCTAACGCATGGAACCCCAAACCAAAGATTTCTGATGTTTGCCGCTTGCTTGTTTGCTTTCATTTGATATCTGGCTGTTGTTTTTAAATCCTGTGCTTCAAACTCTGATGAATCTTCCTTGTAAAATATCTTAATCTATCCTTATTTGGAAAAATCAATCTCTGGCTTAATGCTGCCAGCTGCGATGAGCTGGATCCAGTGCTTTGTGCTCATTCTCTTTCTGTTTCGCACTGTCTCCCCATACACATCAGGATTCGGCACATAACATCTCCCTGGTGTCCCCTTATGGTCTTTGTGAGCCAAGGAACTTTATCATCCTAAAGAGCACACAAGCAGCTGACTACTTGAGAGTGCTTTTCATATTGATCTGCCTCTTGATAGACAATCCAGCACAAGCAGATAAAGTCTCCACTGCTTAATTACCTTTGAAATGAACATTTGTAACTAACCTGTAGTCTGAACTGGGTCACCTTCAGTTTCCAGTTGTTGTATATGATGTGACCTCCTTTTGTTAGACTAGTGAGCCTACTATTAATTCTTTTTTTGCCTGAGTATGTGCTTACAAATTAAGTTCCAAGTTATTCCTTAACCTCCCTCTGAGCTAAGCAGATTGGATTGTAGAGTCTCTGAGCTATCTTCCAATTCCTAATGCTGTAATACTTCTCATGATACTTTTCTGAATCATTTTCATCAATTTATAAGCATTCTTCTTGAAACAGAAGCAGAGAGCTAGATACATTATTCCATGATGGTCACTACTGGTGCTTGTTATGCAGGTAACATGACATTTCATTGGGTGGAATCTAGTCCAGTTAATTTAAACATCTTCGTTTTGTGCCCCAGCCTTTAGCTGATTAATAAATTTGTCCTGAAGTGAGTAGCCAACGAAGTCCTTACAGAGGAAGAGGTTCCTTTGAGGGTCTTCAGGGAAGACAGCTAGGAATTAGAGGTTTAACAAACCTGGTATCTCCATTACTGTATGGGGAATTTGGGTTTATACTTGAAGACAGTGCCTGATTTGGATTGAAAAAGTTTAGGCACAGTTTATGTGCCTAATTTAAGTGTATTGGATCACATATTGATTAACAACCAGGGCACCAAGCTACTAGATGCTGCTGAGGTCCAGTTCAAACCCATGGTCTGCTCTTTGAGTGGGTACAGCATATTAGCATAGCATTGAAATGTAGTTAGTTCCCTCTGCCATCAAGAGGCTTTCATTCAAATCCAAGACACAGAACACTCCACATTAACATTAATTCTGAATTTTTAAACCACTTCTCCCAGTTTCTCTGAGTTTAGGGTTGCCAAACATGGGAAAGGGAGAGGAGTGGAAAACTGAGAAATATTCACTAATATGTATTTACAGTAATTGGTGTCTCCTGTTCTTCTATAGGTTCATAATATCGAACTCTTACCAAGATTTAAGAGCATCCCACCAGTTACAGCTTGGAAACTCTCACCAGCACTGTTTCAGACCTTGCAAATTTCTGAAGATGTGTAGAGCAGAATCATATGTGGGGCAAATGCTGACCAACACCTTCCTCACACGCTGAAACACTGTGATTTCTGTCTGCCCCACTCTGTGCTCAGGCTTTACAGCAGTGTGTTTCACGTCATGGTTGACTGGCACCACAGTCCACCATGAAGCACCATCCATGGCTGTATTACTCTGCCTTGTAAATCTGCCCCCTTTGTATAATTTGGCACTATTCAACGTGACTAACAGCCTCTGTCTGCTCGGGAGAGCTATAGGCCTGAGTCAATATTTAGACAAAGGAGCTGAATCAAACCACACTGTGTAAAGGAGTTTACTCTGTGGTTCACCATGAGCTGTGGGTTAAGAACTCGGGCTTCGACAGAGACTAATTCAAACCTGCTGGGATAAACCCTGTTCCCGGGGCTGAGGGAGGGGAGGAGGGCTGTGGGAGGAGGAAGCTCTCTGAGGACCAAAGGAAATGTTCCTTCCTCAGCTGAGAGACTACTAGACCCATCACTCTCTGGCCCGTACATCAACCTCCAGGCTTAGAGCTGTTTTCCCAGCTCCTGTTACTAACTACATGCATGGATCAATGGGTGAGCAGGTTCTCACTGTTACAGAGCCATCAGCCCTATCCCAAAAGAGCATCCTACTGGGCTTCCTTGGAAATTGCCATGGAGGTGGGCCCTGAAATGCAATAGTAAGGTGAACCTGCAGCTAGCAAAGGGGTCTGAAATCCTGCCTCCTTCCTCATGAAACCATAACATCCTGCATCCGTGGGCCTTGGCATGATGATAGTAGGTAGCATCATTCATTCGTAATATGGGATCCAGAGTTTAAATGCTGCTATTGCGAGGGCTGAAGTAAACTGCCAGAACAAATACCAGTTAGTGAGTCTATTAGATTGGAGTATACAAATGAAACTTTAGGGACAATTGAAATGGGTGAATGAGACTAAAGTGTCATTCCCCTGCAGTGTCCAATATATGTCACAGCACTTTCCCAAGGTAAAGTCTAATATATTAAAGTGAAGCAATGTGAACTGTGTCTTTGGGAAAACCATACTACACAATCATATCGAGAAAGGCTAATAATCACTTATGCTCATTATCCTGTGAAAAGCAACTACAAAACCCATTCAGCTCTTAAATCAGGTATTTCATTGAGGGACTATCCATGTTAGTAAGCAACAGGTGGCAATGCAGCTTCCTAGGGCTGATCCCAGGCCAGAGGAGAAGAGCTGTACATCCCACATCATGGAGCCCGTCCAAGCCTGGGATGGCTCCCGAGAGTCCCTATGCTGAGCTGAGCAGGGTTTAGCCTCCAGTTTTCTCACACAGGTCACGTTTCACGCCGAGTCCCTTGCAGGGTGGGCAGGCATTTCCTGAGGCTGCCCAGCTGCTTGGAGCCGCTGCAGCTGGGGGCACAAGCTCTGCCCAGCCCCATGGTAACCCTGGCTGTCTGAACGGCTTGTGCACTTATTTCCATGGCTGTTAGTTCTGGCAATTGGAGTGTAGGGGGAAAATTAGCCGTGTGATATCGGAGATTGTGATCTTGATATTGTCACAGAGACACACCTCATTTTTGGATGTTATGCTAGAAGAACTACTCTTTCCCTTCCCATGACCTTATGTAACTCAGTTTGCCTCCTACTTTGCATCTCCCACGCATGAGACATTACTTTACCCCCCTCCCAGTGTATGTGGGAGTAATTTATTGGTTTCTCAAGCTGTATTTTTGAGTAGTCCACTCCTGACTCAACCTTGCCAGAATGAGGAGTATCAACCAATCCCAAAACACAGCGGTTGCAGGAAAATTTTTCATCATCAAATTGCCTCTCAGATCTCTCTAATTTCATTTGTCACTAATCCCAACCTCATACCTTTTGGAAGTCTTAAAATCTCTGCAGGTGTTTTCTCTGCAGGCAGTTTCCTACACGCGTTTGATTTATTATCCCGCTCTGTACCGTGAAAAAGAACTTCAGATTTTGGAGGCGGATGGCATTAAGAGACAAAAGCACAGACTTCTACAGTACAGTGTTTGCCATCAAAAGACAGACTCTTTCTGGAAGTTTAAGTGAATTACAATTCCAGGAACTACAACAAGGCAAGCAGAAAAGTGTTGTGACAATTAACCCTTGTAAAATAGCTCTGTTTGGACAGGCCTGTTTAGTTATGTTGGCAGGAAAGTCAGAGACGTGCTAAGCCAGCCTCACTGCAAAGTACAGCAGCTGTCTGCTCACAGCAGGCAGGGCATGTGTACATTTTGAAGTCTGAACTGTATCTCTGCAGTCCCGAAATGCAACGTCTCAGACCCCCCGCAAAAGATCTCTGCTATCGCTTTAAGGATCGAATGATTAAGCTAACGTTAACCAGATGGGAGCTTCAAGACAGACAGATGAAAGCAGAAAAGCGCAGACACTAGAGAGAGAAGGGAGTTACTGTACCTCAGCAAAAGGCACCCAACTTCCAGTAGCTACTGCCTGCTGTTGCCCTCTGATAACAGTGGCTTCTTGCGTGCTGACCGCTGAGCTACCTTCAATGTCAAACTGAAAAACGCCTCCCTCACTCGAGGCTGTGCTGGAGGAGAAGCATCTCAAAAAGAATAATACAGGAGAAACGAGGGGCCAGGCGGAGATCAAAGCCATTTCCTCCCCTTACATCCAGCAGTGGTCTTCTAGCGTCTCAGTAATTGTTTACCCTCTTCTGCAATCAGCCCCCCTTGGCTTAGTGGTGCCTCAGTTATTTTAACTTTCTTTCAGCGTTCAGTTTCCAGATGTGGCACTTCAAGGCAGTCTAACCAGATCCTTATTTAAAAGAGGGGGGAAAAAAAAAAAAGGAAAAGAAGGGAAGAAAAACGCTTTTGCTGCCTCCCTCGTTCACTCTCTGTGCCTGTGGCTCCTCTTTTTCCCCAGAGGCTCCAGCTCAATAACATACAGATGGGCAGTGCTTAAGCAGAGAGTGTCAAACAGAGATTGTATTCCAGGAAAGCACCGCTGGCTCCCCAGCCACCTTATCTCCCCCTGTCAGGATACAGACTGACGCTCTGCTCGGTGCTCTGGCTTCCTTCACATGTTCACATCATTCCCTTTTTTACCTTTCGTGTTGAGACCCTCCCACTCAAACTTTGCCGTTCAGAAAGTGAGGTCACCCTTTCCTCCCTCCACGCCACCCCCCCCAACTGAATCCAACCGCTCCATGTGAAGCATTGACTCTTGTGACTGTTTGTTTTTTAACATGTCCAGTATATTCAGTGGAAGGCAGAAAGGTGCCAAATTTATTAAAAAAAACACTAGACCAACCTTTCCTTTTGGCATGGGGGAGGGGAGGCTGTGGGAGGGAGGAGGAGGAGGAGGTGGGAGACAGCCTGGCTGTACCATGGGCTAATAGGGCTAAGTGGTTTCTCTAACATGCTTCATTCAGATCCTTTTCCTCAAGCCCACCTCTCGCCTTCTCGTCAGCTCGTGAAAAAGAATATCGTTCACTGCGATTTTGGAAAATGACTTCATTCCTCAGGCTCATGAACTTTTATTTACAAAGAGCATCTTGTATTCCTTTTTCAAGAGATGCTTTGTGAGGCCCTGGTAACAAGGCTTGCAGTGTGTGTATGAAAGCGAGCTGAATATATTGCCCACAGCTGACTTAATTTTATGACTACAATCTCAAAAAGACAACGCAGTAACCCTTGCAAGGTTTTGGGACAAAGACAGGGTGTAATTATACTGACGTGCACCGTTCCAGCCAAGGGGTCAGCGCCCCATCCCTCAGCTGTCCTGTGTGCAGGGGTTTGTAGCACCATTGGCCTGTCAGGCTTCATTCTTAAATCTCAACAGAAATTGGCTTATTGGGCTTCATTAATCATAGAATCATAGAATCATTTAGATTGGAAAAGACCTTTAAGATCATCAAGTCCAACCATTAACCCAGCACTGCTAAGTCCATGTCCCTAAGTGGATTCCTTCTTTCTCTCTCCCTCCCCCCTTTTATATCTGATTGAAGGTATTATGAACCAAGGAAGAAGTCAATAGAGAATTAAGGGTAAAATAAAGTGCTTTGGCTGTCTGTTAACTTCCACATGCCTATAGGCACAGATTTGGGCCCATAAATGCTGTACAGATGTCATATAGGGACTATAAAGAAGTTAACCACCAAGAAACTCTGCTTGATTCAGAAATGGTGTAGCTAAGCAGGCAAGGCCACTCAAGCTTGTGGGACAAAGTATTACATCAGAGCAGAGAAGAAAAGGTTGTGTGACCCAAGGCTGTGAGGTTCAGGACCAAGGTTTGTAGGAGGAAATAAAAGATGGCAATGGCGGTTGCAGGTAATTCTGTCCTGTGAGCAATGGAAACATCTTACTGTCATCTGGATCTGATATGGTGGCAAGCATGCTGCTTCCCAGGAGCCTGAGGGTGAGACGTTACTGAGGATTGCCAGGACTTTTCCATCCCTTTCTGCTAATGGTAGTCCTGGGAATGGCCCAGAGTAGGTCTGAAGGCTCAGGGAGCAGAAGACCAGGGAAGACCCAGGCAGGGACCCCATGAGGTTCCCATTAGGCTTCCTGCTATAGGGACAAGCTTGAGGTGTAAACACAACACTAAAGCAGGGGCAAGAAAGAGAATAAAACATCTTGACAGTAAGCAACAGAATCACCACTCCTGTGGTGGCAGTGGAGATTTTTAACTACCAGTGAACTGTGCAGCAAATTACTGGAATATGTGTGAGACAGTGTTTTGGATACTTTTTTGGAAAAAGCAGCCACCAGAGAATCTTCTACATCTGCTGCCAGGCATTAGGATGGAACTGTTGAGAAAATGACAGAGAAAGATAACTTGGGGAACAGTTACTTACAGTTTGTAAGCCTTTGGATGGGAAGAACTGGAAAATTAAGTCTATGTATTTCTGGCAGTTAGTCTTCAACAAATTCAGACTTGGGAGGAAAGTTCTCTTGCCCAGTAGAAAAAGGAATTGAAGAAAGTAGGTGGTCTGTAAAGAAATGACATGAACCAGAAAGGCAGGAAAGACAAGAAAATTTGGCCAAATGGTGAGCTCTTTCTGAACCTGAAGCTCGAGAAAGAAACATATGGGAAGTGAAAACAGAGACTACATCTGAGCACAGGAAGAACATATCGAGACGAAAGCTGACAGGTAAAGGCAGAAAATGAGGTGTGATTTTAAAGACAGTCGGTGTGAGAGGAAGATTTGGGAGATCCTTGATTCAATATCCGTCAAAGGGAGAAAGTTATCAAAGGATAAATCTGAGAAGTGAAATTGTTTAACATGGAGGACTGTGTTAAATGGCTTCTTGAGGTTTTTTCTAGCTCTGTGAGCTTTAGTTTTCCTAGGAATTCATTAGCTGTTATGGTTTTGGCTCTGGAGAACAAGACTTCTAATTATAGTGGAACAAAAATAAGGTGTAGCACTGTTTTTCTACAATTGATTGTGCCTTCTTTTTTTTTTTTTTTCTGGATTGCATTGCAACAATGAAGGAAAAGGTTCCTTCCAGAACATTTTGGGAGAATTTCAGTAAATAAAATTTCAGAATAGAAAACTTTTTAAAAGAGCTCATTTTAAAAAAGCAATTTGGAGAGTGTATAAGATTTCTTTGTGTCTTTTCATCTGCCTAGTGATGTGGTTTGGGTACAATTTAGGGCTGGGAGTATGTCACAAGGAGTGTCAGTATGTAAGAAGTATTGGAGACCAGTGGTAGGTGCTAGTCATCATGTTGAGTGATTCGTAGTTTTGACAAATTAATTAATTCAAGGATGTAAATCAATTAAATGATTAAACCCTGACAATTTAATTGATTTTTTTAAAAAGTCTTTTTATTGCAAGGATGATGAAAGGAAGTTGAACAGTGTATTCATGCATACTTAATTTAGGTCAAGCTCCTGAAATCATGTATATAAGTCATATAATGGCTTTGAAGAGTTCAGGGTTTATGTGTTTGCACAATTGGGCTTAACTAAGCAGTTTTATTGGAAACAAATAGCAGGGTTTGGAGGGCAGCAGCTGCAGGGCGCCCTGGGCTGGTCCAGCTGGCTCAGCAACAGGTGGAAACAGCCTGCAGTGCCCCAAAACATGGCTCCTCTACTCAAACAGATGCTAAAAAGAGCAGTAGCTGCTGGGGCAGGAGATACTGGAAGCGAGATGTGAGGAGGTGTGAGGACACACAAAAGGACAGATATGACGATGCAAAAAAGGGGACTCATGAGGAGAAATGTGAAGAGATGCATTTGGAGAAAGGAAATGGAGGAGATGTTGTAGGGGACATTGCTGGGGAGATGGTTGGTGATACAGTCTTGGAAGGACACACTTGTTGCTGGATAGGGTGCCCATCTGAGGGTGACCACAACAGGGCAGGGACACCCTGAGGGAGTGCAGCCTGTGTGTGACCCATGCTGGTCAGGGACACCCCTGAGTGCATAGATTAGGAAGGGGCTAGGAAGGTCCTGGACAGAAGTTGAGCCTGGGGAGAGGGAAGGAAGGTATGTCTCTCAGTGTTAATTTAATAATCTGTTTTCTTGCTCTGTTCTCAATATTTAAATGAGTGATTAAACATTTCCGTTTATTTATTTCCAATAAATTAAATTATGTGAAATGCCCTGAATCAAGACAGTTTTGCCTGTGCAGTGGTGAATATGAAACTCTTGTGAATGAGGAGCTGAATGAGATATATTCAACCAGAGCAACTATGAGCCTCATGAACCTTGCGCAGTGCAGCAGTCTGACAATCTGCACCCTTGTGCATTCCATTGAGGGACTTTCTTCTTCAAATCTGCTTTACCAGAGCAAGAAATACTGCTAGAAATATCATGATAGATGCTTAGATTACAAGTTCTTCAAGTGAAGCCTGATTTTTATTGCACATGTGTAGCAGGTAATGGAATGAACCTCAGTGTATGATGAAGGCATCCCACCTAGTAGGTTATTAGGTTATTAATAATGCAAAGATCCTAAGACACATTTACAGAAAGCAGAAAATACCATTGTTCAAAGGGGTAAAATTTACCAAGTGAAAACAACATTGTTACCCATCACATCTTTTTATGTAAAATCAGAATAAAGACATTCATATCCCTTGTAAAAGAGTCCACAATGCTCATTTACAACTCTTTGAGAGAGATAAGATTGTAATTATTCTCAAGATCAAAGTCTTAAAAGGAGGAAGATGTCTGCTTAACATCTTTGGAAAATTAGATCCTTTAAAAAATCTCAGACTGGCCCAAGGCATTAAAAATCTGGAAAATCTCAGGTTATTAATCTATATAGGGAAAGCAATACAGATAACTTCAAATGGTAGCATTATTAAACAAGAAGTAATTTATTCTTATGAAATACAAGAAATCAAGAAAGACACAGTTCATCACAGCTCACAAGATCTAAATCGCTCCAGAAATACACATTAGTCTCATACCAGAAAAAACTGTAACCAAAATGTTTTGAGCAGAAAATATTATATATATTAATATCCTTAAATATTGCTATACTTTGCATCAGTGGAAAACAACTGCTTACAAAAGTTGTTTCCTGCATTTAATTTTAAATCTTTTAAAAGATTGTACTTCTTTTCAAAAACTGCAGATTTGTGTAGAAATTCAGAAAAATGAAAATGGTGCATACAAAAACATGAGCCTCTCAGTGTAAATTTATGCTGTGATGAACTTCCAGTTTCTTTATCCTTGGTGGAGACAATGTGGGTGTATTACATGAGCAGTCTCAGATTTGGAACGGGACTTCTTCAATATGGCAGGGTACAGAAACAGGAGTTTCTCCTTCTGTTTTCACAGTATCATCTTCTGTTCTTTTTACGAGTTCTTTTCCCCCTCTTTAACATTTGGTTTTGATTCACTGTGATAGACAGTAGGATTAGTGAAAGACAAAAGGAAGAATCCAGTGGAAGGCTTATTACAAATAACATATTCCAAATTAACCAATCTCAAGCTGTTGTGTGTAGGCCACTGGTGGTTTGTCAGGTCCCAGTGGGAGATCTGCAAGCAGTCTGTCAAGCTCTAGTGCCAAGTGTTACCAGTTAAACATTTGATAATGTTGCATGGTGGTCCAATGGAAATGATGACAGATGACTGATGTTGGCAATGCACAATGTTTTGAAACCAGGGTTCAAAGTACCTTTGTAAAGGTTAGAAGACATTGGCAGTAATCTATGTATCATCAAATGAATTAGCAATCTACAATCTGCACTAGAAACCTATGTCAATTGAGGGGCAACAGCAATAATTTGCTTGTCATAGTTTGTGCTAGAGAGAGATGCTAATAAAATCTCAGTTATGGAAGAAAAACGGCACTTTTGTTAACTTACTTCATGTGTTTTGGATTATGTCATACTAGGAAAAGTCTAAATTTGCAGGTAGAAGACAGAATTTATGCTGTAGGGTTCAAGGAGAGCAGACCTTCAAAGCCTTCAAGGTGTAGATCTGGTGTGAGGAAGCACAAGCATGTTCTTCTTTGCTGTATTAGTTAAGGGCATCATCTACTGAATTTCCCACATGACAATGCTTTAAAACCAACAACGCTCATCCTTGTGTTATTAGTTACTGGCAACACTGGGATGGCTGATTCCAAACTGCTTTCAGCTAACCTTGTAATGTTTCTTTTCTGCCTTGATACTTGTTACTGCCTAATTTTTTCCTCTGTAAAAGTCTGCAATTAAGCATGCCAAAATCTTGCAAGTCTGATGAAAATGCCATTATTCTTTAGTACTACAGTATTAAAGGTAAGCTTATTTACTGAGAAAGATTTCTCAACGTTTTCACCTCCAGAGTGCAACAGGGAAACAGCTGCCTGTCCTGCTAAAAGAATTGTCCTTGGGAACTGTATAGACCTCATAAGACTAGAAATGAACCACAGCATCATGTAATACTGTATAATGTACTTGAAAAATCCAACCTACACTGGCTGCTAAAAGTCAGTCAGATTTAGAATAGTGGTTTTCCCAATCCAGTATCCTCTCCCCAATGGTAACGGATAAGCAGTAACATTTTCGTACCTTTTTAACATGAAAGTCTTTCAGTACTTCTGGGCATTTTTGTCACCCACATCTGAACCCCCTGGTACTCTTGATATATCAGTATTCCTGTTGAATGGCCTGAACTATAGAGGTGCTATACTACCATTAATGGTACTATCTATGTCATTCCTTATGGATCCTAAGGTTCTGTCTGCTTCTGAGAGAGCTTCTCTACGCAAATTACTGAGAGGAGGGTAAGAGGTGTTAGTCCAACTCCCATTGTAGAAGGGTGCATGAGAAAAAAAAACCAAACACCACCATCACACTTAGTGTTGCATAAATAGCAGTCTCAGTGGTCTTAAAAAATGAATTAGAGTGAACTAGAGGAGGTGGGGCTGGAGAGATGAGGATGAAGAGACATTTGCAGAGATGAACAGTTGAATCTTTTAATTTCCTGTTATGATTCTCATGCCATCTCAGCTGTGGCAAGAGGACCAACGTAATATTCCAATCATTCAGTTTCTTGTGACCCAGTGATTGGCTCCGACACTTTGGCTTGCACATCCAGCACCTGATATTTCCAGATGGTCTACCATGTAAGTCTGGGCATGTCTGCTTATCTTTTAAGATAAAATAAGCCAAGACAAATCAATTCAGTCTGTTATAGCCAGGAAAGTGATACCTTCTGCTAGAGCAAAATAAAATATTAAGTGAGAAATTAAAAAAAAAAAAAAAATTCTACAATGGAAATGTCCCTAATTTTATTGAATATATTTGTAGATTTGTGTGAGTCTGGAGGGAGTATGATTAAGAGGGAATAGGACAACTATATTTTGCTCATAGATGATGACAATGCTTAATAACAGTAGATGCACTGATGGAGAAAGACATGGCATTGTAGCATAGCAAGTATGTGTTTATTGGGGTTATTAATAGATCTTACTGATAACAGCAACACGTAATACAGAAGAGAATGGATGGCCCTGACTAACAAAGTGTCAACAGTTTCTTTTGAAATCAGTAGGAATAGGCTTCAAAGTCAGATTCATAGGGTAGAGATTAATTGTTAGACAGACACATATTTTGACCTTATAGGGAAACCGATATCTTGTTATAATTAGCAAAGTTGCACTGGGTATTAGTGAAGACAGAAATCGTCACTGGGCACTCCAGCATAATGCAGCAAGTCTAGGATGTGGATGGCAGACATTTTCTACTGTGAATTTTGTACTTATTTACTTCTGAAAAAGGTTACACAAGGGAAAGAGAAATAGTTTTGCACATTTTAACCATGTTCAGGCTAATGATAGGTGAATAATGATCCAGTTCAGATAAATCCTTCTCTTAAAGTGGAGGCCTGTCCCAAACTCAGATTTCCTTAATTTTTTTTCCTTTTGCTATTCTCCTTGTAGATCTTCTCCAAATCTCCAGAAAGATACTTTTAAATTTGTTAATCCTTCATGATTTCGCTGGTGTCCTTACTGCCTCTGAAAATTCCTTTATTAGAGAGTCCTCAAAGCTACAATTCCTTTGTGAGGCTGCCCTCCTAAGTCTAATGATTCCTCTCCTTGACTTTAGCTTGGGTCCTTCACTGAAACGCTGGGCACAATGCACTAACTGCTCTTCCTGGTCAAGTCAGGAAGATTTTACTCTAACAACAACAACAACAAAGTAGATTAAAGCAAAAAAAGCATGATTGCTTTATTTCTAATCACTCATCCTCAGTCTGTTTTTGGTACTCACACCCTGATAAACTGGCATGTTTAGCTATTGCATTCCTACACAGTGCAGCATTTCCTGTTGCATTATGCTTTGACCTACGCTGACCGCTTTCCTCTCCGTCTGGAATCTTCAGACATTTCCCTTTCTCTCCTAACTTGTTTGTCTAATTCAAGTTACATATCTCTATTTTATTTAACTCCCCAGCCTCTCTCCAGGGAAGCTTCCCCACCCTTCCTCATCAGTTCGATCATAATAACGGAACATTGGCTAAAGAAAACGAGTTGCAGAAAAATCCACACTGAACTTTACATCCCCTCTAGAAGTCCCCATAAAACAGTTTTCCAAAACTGACACCCACGCCCCCGATCCCCCAAACCCAGACCTTGGAAAACTGGCTAACAGCTCTCAAACCCAACTGTGCTTAACTTAGCCTTGGATATAGTCACACAGAAATAGATAGTCCATCACACTGCCAAAACGCTTCCCCTGGATTCTGTGCAGTCAGCACTAAGAAGAAATTGTCTCAGATCCCTTCAAGTTTATCCTATGCACTCCAAAGGTGTGCTGATGGCCAGAAAGGAGTATGTCACCTACAGTTAACAGCAAAAATGTAATCTAACAGAGCTCACTGAAGTAACACTGAAAACACTAGCAGTCCAACCAGGGCAGCAAAGCACTCAGTGCAGCTTGTTTTCCAGCAAGTTGGGTGGGTTTTGTAGCCTCCACTGAGCTCTGAACTTACCCTGACATGGCCCCTTGTGCTAGATGTAGCAGAGAGAGAGCAATTTGGACTTGCAAGAGCAATCTTTTCCAACCCTGCATGTCCCTTAAGAGGGCATCCCAGCACCAGCCAGCTCTGTCTGCTCAGTCATTCCCTTTTTAAGCATTGCACCAGTTTTAAAATTGCTCTGTGCCAGCAGTGCTTGAAAACAGCCTTAGCTGTCTTGCAAAGCAAGCCTAAAATGCAGTCAAAAGCTTCTCCACTGTGATGAGAGATATGTTGCCCTGTAAGATAGACAGTTCAGTGAGGCAGATGCAGAATATTTATAAATCTAAATTTTTTGTACCATACCTATTGTTGTATGATCTGATGGGGAATTTTTCAAATCCTTGGTTTCTCTAGTACTGATTTGCATTTGTTTAAGTGGAGGGAGCTGTGAATTTGCTCTGTGTTAGCTTATTGGTTTTGGATACTAAAATTACTTCTCCTGAATGGCCCAGTAAGCAAGGAAGAGGAATAAATTTTGATTGCACTATGCCACCTGTATTCCTGACAGCTTAATTTGTTAATGTCAAGTCAGCAGGCACTAAACGAATGCTCACGAAAGTCTTGACTATCTGATGAAGGGCACTGGCTAGTATGATGCAATTAGCTGAGCTCATCGATTATGATGGACAGCTGGAGCTCTCTCGGTTTTTCTGAAAGAGCTTAATCAAAGGCATCGGAATAATAGAAGCTCTCTAAATGAGAAAAGCAGTGAACTAAGACAGTTAATTAGACTTTTTTTTAAAAAAAATTGTTGTGTTTATTATACTTCCCATTTATCCTTGACATTTAAGTCTCAACCACAAATGATCATAACTGTACTGTTGATTTCACGTCAATCAAAAAGAGTTTTAATTTGCATAATAAGCTGAAAGTATTTGTATGAAACTAAGACCTGTAAAAAGGTGAAAAAATAAGTTCTCACACAGTTTTGCAGGATTTTCATGTCCTGTCTTAACAGCAAAGGTGTTTAAAAGTCACTTTCACATACAGTAACCACTGGTTCTCAGATTTTTTTGTTTCCTTTTTTGTATTTTTTTGTGATTTTCTCCCTGGCTAACTGATGGATTCAATAGAATAACAAAGCAATTCCCCTTGACAGGAGGCACAATACCAGATAACCCGGCTTGTCTGTTAGCAACAGGGCTGGCTGAGCAGCTGGCCCCTGTCCCACTGCCAGGAAACGCTGACAGCAACAGCTACACCATTTCAGCTGCTAACCGACTCTGTAGCGAGTCTTGATGGCTAATGAATTGCGTAAGTGCTACCCAGATTTGTCCAGATCTGAGGAAAAAGAACAGCAGCTTTGGGATGTCAGCTGCTTTGAGAGGACTCTGCACCACAGAAAGTTTCATTACAAATGTGTGGGTCGTGCTCTGTCCACAGTGACTTTCCCTAGTGTGGTAACACACATCAACCATGCCGTGTTTTCAGGTAAAGCTGAATGAAAAAGAGTTTAGGAGACACCACCATCTTTCAGCTGGCATGAAGTGTTTTGCTACGACAGCAGCCAGCCACGACAGAGCCAACAGACGGCAGTGTGCATGCATGTTGAAAATTGGCTGATTTAGTTGCCTGCCCACACGTACAAATGAATCCTGGTAGCTCCCTAATTGCCACGCTGTTAGCTATGCAGCCAGGCAGCTCCAGATTAAGCCAGTCCCTTCAATTTTAGACGCTTGCTTTCATAGCTGTGAGGAAGTCCATGTTGCTTTGTCCACTTTTATTAAGCTATTGGAGATCTGAATGTGTATGCATGTGGACAGGCATTGTGTAAAACTCCAAATAGATCAGTGCTACAAGGCAACTACCCTTAGGTACACATGCTGTGTGGATGACCAGAGGCAGCTGTTTCTTCTCTGGTATCTTAGGCAGACTTTATCTGAAACAGGAAAGCATCTGCCTTTAGCAAGAACCAGAAGCTTTACTTGGTGGCTTTTTCTAAGTAGTAGAAAGTTATTAACTTCAACAGGGATGATCACAAACATGATGTGAGTTTTAAAGGCAGATCTGCTGCACATTGCTGAAGGTTGTGTTGATGGTACAAGCTATTGCTTTGGGGGAAAACTGTCCCTGTGATGCCTCCTCAATTGTGCGTTGGAAGTTCAGGCCTCCTGGGAAGATCTCACTGCTAGATACTTGACATTTGGAGAAAGAGTGGACTGTTTAGATACCTTTGGAAATGTTTCCTTGGATACTTTTTTTGAGAAACTGCTCTTCATAATTAAGGTGAAGGATGTAGCAAGACTTGCTTTCTGAGCTGAAAGCATTTAACAACCCTAATAAGCGGATTCATTCACGTGGATCTGTAACTGCAGGCTACCTGGCTGGCTGGGATAACAGCCTTGTAACCTATGATGAGCATGGATGGATGCCATGTGGACTCCAGTTTCAGTGCTCCCCTTCTGTTCCCACAGAGCTCTTTGCTGTGTGCTGTCTGAATGGAGCAATCCAGTTAAGCTACCATCTGCAGTGTAGATGCAGTCAGGACCAGTTGACTCACCCATACAGAGGCAAGTAAGTAACAAACCAGTCCCTTTACCAGTCATTTAATTCTACACAGTGAGGTATACTCAGACTTTTCAGGACCTATATTTATTGTAAAAACAATGCCAGTGGACATATCCCAGTCCTCCTGACTCAGAGCCTGCTATATCATTCCAGCACACATACTGTGTCTCCATTGCATCACCCATTACCCTGGTAATTGATGGGAAGTCCAAATGAGGCTTGTGTAGCCAGTATAATTCTGATAACTCCTCCCAAAGCTGCAGGATACAAAGCACTTTATATATTTTTGCTTACCACTAATCTAATGCTAAAAAATACACCCCGTCAAAATTCCTGGTACGGATACAACAGTAAACCCACTAACACTTTGACACCATTCCCATTGTGGTTTCCAAGAAAACCAACCACTTTCTTTAGTGACTATCACTAGTTTCCATAGCTGAGAAATTACTGCTAGTTGCCAGAAAGTTTTCTTCGCTTCCCATTTAGGTTTTATTCTTACTTGCAGCTGCAAAACCTGTCTTTCAGCTCCTATTTTCCATTCTTTGTTTTCCTTAGTTGAGGAGAACAGGTAGAGGTTTAGATTGCTTTCTGTTGTGACAATCGTGATATTCTTTCCCTAGCTCCAGACCCTATTGGGGTGTGCAAATGCTTGAATCAGATGACACAGTGGTCTCTTAAATTTTATTTGTGTGATGGGAGAATTCATGGCTGCTGCAGTGACTGCACTTATTGTATCCATAGAAGTGAACATCACACCGGACTGCTTTGGAAACAGTGCCTGATGAACCCTGGGTTTGCATGAAAGGCTCGATTGTTCATACAGACCATCAAATTAAACAAATAAAATGTCCCTTTTTGTTTGCATTCTCAGAAAGACAAAAAATAACTGCTGTGGGCCTCATACTGTGAGTCCTTGGTGCTTGCTGGGCCAGAACAGGTTTTTCCTGTGGATCAAATCAAGGTATCTAAAAATCTTTTGTTTGCCAGATTCCAGGGCTGACACACTCCAGCCTGACTCCTCTCTTAGAGCAGATGATTTTAATGTTGTTCATCATACAAGATATCCTTTAATTTCTGATTCTTTTGCCTTCTTGTGATGCCAGTGGTACCTGACCTCTCACCTCCTCACATATCAGCATGTGACTGCTTTGATCTGAGGATATTATTCTGTGCTAAGATGCTCCCTTAGCTCTCTTTCTCTGATGCAGCAAAACCAGAGTTTAAATATTTTAAGATTTTAAGCTCATGGAGTTGGGACTGTCATATCTGATATGAACTGTCCAATTTTTTAGGCTAGATTTTTAGGCTAGATGTTTAGGCTAGATTTTGCAGGTTTTGGACTTGTGGGTTAGCAGTGGAATCTCAGCTCTGGAACGTCGTCCTTGTTGCCCACCTGTTTGTTGATGCTAAATTTAGGCTATCCTGGGTTTGGTTGTGACAGCCTGAAGTTATTACTCTAGCCAGCAGAAAAAAAAGCAAGCAAAGTCAAACCAACAAGCTTTTTAAGTTTCACTGCAAATTTGCCATGTAGTTTTAATGGTGCCATCAGGAATGGAAAATGGTGTCATGAAAGAAAAAAAAAATCTTTCCATAAGCTTCTTTAGAACCTCTTAAAGAATGACGTATAGAACTGTACCTAATTTATAGAATTATATGGGATAGTAAAAGTCCCCAAAACTGCTAAAAAGAAAGGGAAATTGCTCTGGCTGGTCTTTTAATGAGTAATTTCTGGACAAACCTACTACGTATTTACGTAGGCCTATTGGCAATTTCATGCTGTTTTACTCCAGTAGTGCTGTCCAAAATGATGAATGTGATAAGTAGGAAACATTGAATGCAGTCATCAAATGTGAATTTAGTCAGACTCTTACTGTGCTGCTCTCACTCTTCTACCTAACTGCTTTTAAGCCTTATTTTCCAACTCCCTGACAATTTACACTGATCTAAGTCTATGTGCTAGCACTGGCATTTTTCTGATCCTGTGGTGAGTCAGTTCAGGGAGCTGAAGAGGAAGAAAACTAACCTTACAAAACAAAGCAAATTGTTTTCAGTCGGTTTGGCTCCCTGAACTTGATTGCTAAGAGATCAGCAAGCACCAGTGCTAGTGCAAGTTTAATGAATACTCTAGGAAAAAAGCTATACTTCAGGAGTTGTGTATCCTAAATCTTACCTGATCCCTAGCTTCTGAATGGAGTTTGCTAACATAATTCAGGATTCATCAGCTTCCTTACTAGGGTAACTTGCTTTTCTATTTCCCAAATACAGAATTTGTTGTGACTCATTAGGACACACCTTGATGAAATAAAATGCAAAACAAGTAACTGAACTGACTTAATGGATCTAGGAGTTATCCACATGCCAGTAAGAAAATGTAAGTAGAATATTTCAAAATGTAACAAGATTGCAATTTGTTAACCAGGTCATTTACGTCATCGTGTAGTTCTGCCAAAAAGCAGATAAGGTGAAGTCTTGACCCCTCTGGAATGCATAGGATTTTTTTGATTTACTTGAACCAGGATTTGACCACAAAGATTTTTCTCTTACAGCAGAAAGCAGAAAATCAGAATTTACTCTCTCTGCATCTACAGTGGCCACATGTTTGAATATGTAAATATATCTGTTTGTATAAAAGGGAGCTCACAGATGCAGAAACGCAATGTGAATTTAAAACACAAAAAGAGGGCATAAACCTCTAGAATCAAATCAGAAACTATTGACTATCCATATATATTTATCATTGCAATATAAAGTACAAGAAAACAATGTTTAGGAGGAAAGGAATGCTTTAACAAGGATTTAATTAATCTTAATAAATATTAATAAATTTAGTTTAATAAATCTTAATTTTTCAGTGTAGTGCCTTGATACCATATGCTGTAGTGGGATATCTGCAGTTGTGACACCTTGAAACATCCAGTGTTACTCTTTCCCTGATAAATCAATTGTCTGTTTCAGTGAGAGACATCACCAGGTGATTTGCTGGGGTATAATACAATACAGGTGAGAAGGCCCAGAAGCTGTGTTCCTGTATTCTTACATTTATTTGTTCATAAAAATCACTGAAAGATTCAAAGATGTGTAAGCAGTTTACAACACAACAGCACAGGTATTGTGGCTGATCCCTTTCTCAGATGGGACATTGTCAAGGTCAGGCTATTATTCTGACATAACATTGATTGTTTGGGCAGAGGGAAAACAACCTTTTCAGCATAACTATGTCAATTTGAATATGAGTCATATTTCTCAACACTTAATCTGGGAAAATCTCCCAAAGGTCAAAGCTATAACTTGAAATAAAAGAGGAAGCTACGAGAGGTTTGGCAGTCAAGGCTGAAAGCCAGAGCACAACTCAGCCTCAGCATACATGTGATTCTATTAAAAAAAAAAAAAAAAAACAGAAAGAAAAGAGAAAGACGGTGTTTAATACTGGCTGTACTTAGCAGAATGTATTGTTGGTCTCCACCCTATATTAATCTGCTCCAGAGACCGTGCCAGTACATAACACTGCAGTTTTAAAAGGCTTAGGGTTTGGCAGCTGTTTTTCTTATACGGTAGGCTCCATGCACAGAATCATGGAGATCTGGGATTACATCTTTCTCTCCCTCCACCTGAATGCGTTCACTTCCTTTCAATGGTATTGCGACTTAGTTCCCCCAGAGAAGGGAGGAGGGAAAGGAGGAGGAGGAAGAAGAGGAAAAAGTCAACACATAAAAATGCTATGGATTTAATTTGGACTAGAAAGAGACTTCACATGTCTGGAAGCACAATAGCTCTTTCAAGGCCCAAATTATCCCCATATGATGACCTTTGAAACATTCTCTAAAGTTTTTTAAGAGGGATCATGTCATGGCTTGGAATTTGAGCTCATTTTCAAGTGCAGTGATAGCTTCATTGTTAGAGTTTTTTCTGCTACTCCTCTCTGGTCTCTGATGAATTCAGAGAAACTAGATCTGGCAAGAAACTGGAATTGACCATCTTTTAGTGAAGGTCCAGTCCTCAATAACCATCATTAAATATACGTGGAATGCTGGGATATGGGATGGTGGGCTTCACTGCAATCGGTGGAGCTGCAGTCCTTTATACCAGTAATGAGTGGAAATAACTGACTGGCAACATCTTTCCCACATCTCTCAGGCAAAAGTGATTCCATCATCCTCCCTAGACCATGGAAAATACAGAGATTACGCCTCCCAAGAATCAAGTCACCATTCTTCTGCATATTTCTGAATTCATTCCTCTCTGTTGAGTGGAGATGTGGAAGGGAAACACATTGACCGACTCACAGAGACTATCAGCATGCTAAAATAATCTGGAAGTGATTGTATAGTAGGTAGTGTAAATATTTTTGAGCTCCAAGATGATGTAATTCCAGACTGGTTTTTATATGTTGAGTGTAGTTTGGCTCTTTCTTGTCTTTGCTTGGCAAAGGTCTCTTAATATCCTTTACAAGATCCCCATTTCAAATGGTCTATAATAAGAGGAGTGAAATGAGGAATGTGTTGACAAGTATTTCCTTCATTATTTACCTTGCATTGTGAGGGAGAGGAAAACCAACATAAATGTATAGGGTGTTCTCTAATATGTTGGTTTATATATCCTACTAAAGGATACAAAAGTTCTTTTTTGCCATGTAAGAAGCCAGCTTTGGAATCTTGGGACTCAAATATACTGACTGTACACATCTTTGACTAAATGTTTGCTAAAATACTGTACTTCGTGCCTGCATGTATTCCCTAGCTTATTTCCTTGTGTAATGCAGTTCTCATTGCTTTGTCTAACTCTGACAGTAGAAACTGCTGGCAGCATCAGGAGTTTGGTTTAGATATCTTGTTTTTGCTCTTAAAATCAAAAAACACGTCCATTTTAGACTTTACCCAGAATGGCCCCAAGGCTACTGATTACCTTTAACAGGCAAGTTTCCCTAATTTTGTGCCTAAAACAAAAATGGACTGTATAAAACAAGAGAAGACTTTTATTTGGAGACAAAAGAAGCACATCACTTCTGGAAAATACTCTGCTGGCACAAATGAACTCTATGTAAAGTACTCTTCCTTCAGTATCTTTGACTAAAGTTTTTTCCTGCTGGCTATGAAATGTTTGGAGGGTGAATTGCCCTCTTAACCAGCACACTACCACCTCTGAAACACTTTCCCAATTGGAGAAATGCATGTGGATGAACTCTGAGCAGCTGCACTTTCCCTTGTTCACCCAAAGGTAGTGACAAAGTTATTCTTACACCAAATTTATGTGTCTTTTTTCTAGGTTAGAAGGCTTTGAGTTGGCTCTTCACTTCTCTTTCCTGTGTTGGTAGAGATCTCCTTACTCAGTTGGTAGACGTTCAGACCCCAGGGATTACGTGCACAAAGACTCCATTGGCTTCACACAAAAAGGAGACTTCAGCACTGAGATGCCTTTCTGCTCCCAAAGGAAGGGCTGCTTGCAACTGCAGGGCCTGGGGAAGAGCCATGAAGGGGGTGGGCAGAGGTCAGACCCAAACAGGCAAAGGGTACATTCCTTTTTTGTATGTGATGTGCTCCTAGTCAAAGGGCAAGTACTTCCCAACGAACTGAAAGCTGCCACTTTGTGGTTTCTCTCATATTTTGACTACCAGGATATATATAATAGTATGAAAAGATTGCACTGGCCTCACCATGGTGCCCACACCCATGTAAAGTGTTTGTGCCGTGAAGGCCATTTGCTAGTGCGACAGCCACAGTGGCTCCCTGACCAAGGACGCTGCTGCTCAGTTCACACCACTATGCAGCTAGCTGTGTAGCTGCTGCATTTGAAATACCAAGCTGTGTGCCCTGTGACAAACGTACCTCTGTGAATGATCACCAAAATACCTCCCCTACATTACCACTCGATGTGTGCAGGCAAGATGACCCTACCACCTCAGCAGACAGCCTGAGAGGACTTCAGCCACAGCGCCGGTGGCTCAGTCCTGGCTGTGTGGCAGCCTACACCCTGGCTGCACGCAAACCCGCCGCAGCTATTAGACACCCCGATCTCTGGCACCAAGGGGTGTATGTATAGCTGTGGAGCCCAATGGATTCAGTTCTTGAATGTCTCAGAAACTCTCCGTATTTAGTACTTGAAACTAAATTTAGTACTTTATTTTTCAGTAATTTTTTTATTACTTTAGAAACTCTCCAAAAAGTACAAACCAAACACCTCTGGAAAGTAGGATGATACTGCTTTCTTCTTCCTGCTCTTGCCTCTTGGTCCTAATGAGCAAATGAGTTTTTCAAAGTCAGGAATAGCTCTTACTCTGTATATGCAGAGTCCTGAGGCAATTGGGTTGACTCTGAACTGGTGATGTTATTCTCATAACTGGTCGTCATTCCTGGTCTGTCACCAGTCAACAGTCAGGGTCTTCGAGGGACTTACTATATTAACATTCTGTTCGGGAAAGTGAGTGCTCAATGAACCAGACAATATCAAAGCTGCAGTGAAATGAGTATTGTGAAGTATCTCATGTGTGCCTTTCAACTCGAAATTTTTCAGTGATTGGTTAGTGCTGATAACTGAAGTTACACAGAATTCAGAGCTATAAAAAGAGATTGATTTGAGGCAGGGAAAGAGAAATGGAAATAGGATCTGCATTAAGCTATGACCATTACAAGCTGCAGTTTTTGTTCACCTTCTCTGGGTTTGGAGGCAGAGCTGAGAGAAGATTTTTAGTTTTATTATTTCTGGAGAAAAAAATCAAAGAATGTCAATGAGAAAAAAAAAAAGAAAAAACCTCATCCCCTTGACCTTTCTATCAGCATATGCAACCATTTCTCCTGAGGAAAAAAACAAGTCACAAAACACAGAAGAGGAAACTTGGTGGAAGGGAAGCAAAAGGATTTGGGAGGAAGGATGGTGTACTGGTTAGCACATGGGCTTGCACTGGTTCAGTTCTTTGTCCTTTCTGGTCTTGTGTGGCTTCAGATGAGTTATTTCAGCTGTATCTTCTGTCCCTTTTAGTGCAATAGCATTTCTTTGACTATTGCAAGTATAAGCAGATTGAAACTAATTATGCCTTAGGCTGGGAAACCTATCTGGCTCTTACCTTGGGGGTAGTAGGGTCCTTCCCTGGCAGAACTTACAACCCTCAGTAAAATCTTTCTCAGTCTTATTTCCCTCTTGTGTTTAGCACAGCTAGTGCACAGGCTAGCAACAAGTCCAGCAGTACCACACATTGAAAATGGAAGTTTACAGTGGCTATTCCCAAGCTTGCACAGATGGGCATGTGGCAACTTGGGCTGAGCACAAAAAGGGAGTATCAGAGTAAGTTATAAGTCCTCTACAAGGCAATGACCTTTCTTCTGTTTTCCAATGTATCATAATTAAATATGCTTATCTTGCTAGTAATATATTGAATATTGATAATAACTTATGCTGTTCTTGTTTTCTTTGATATTGTTCTCTTAAACATGTGTTGCATTACAAATATGTGTGTGCACACAAAGACACAGTCACACATGCCACACATCTGCTGCAAAATATTCTATTGACATCCTCACCACCTGAAAAGTGTTGGAGACATCAGTGCTGAACAGTAGCAGCTTCTTCGTATGGATTTGGTCAGCTCCCACACCCAAGACCTCTGGATTCTGGGAAGCAAGCCCCTCCTGCATGGATCTGAGGACCTCCTAGCTCGGTGCTAGGAAGTCTTTTTACCAGGTCTTCCCATGGTCTTCCAACTTCCTCTGTAAAGCACTGTGATCTTCTACAGAAGGAGACATTTTTCCTGGCTTCTCCTGTAATATTGCTTATGGTGCAGGGAGAAGGGGAATAGGTCTTTCAGCTTGGTCCTACTTCCCAGGTCTGTCACTCAAACCTCCAGTGACATCAAGCAATGCTGAGCTCTTTATGGAGCTGCAAGGAGATGGGACTTCAGCTTAATGGCTGGAAAGCAGCTTTGCAGCGTAAGACCTCGGGGTCCTGGTGGACAAGGAGTTAAACATGAGTCGGCCTTTGCAGCAATGAAGGTTGTCTGCATTTTGGGCTACATCACTGCAAGCTGTAGATTGAGTGGAGTGAATACTACCCCTTCTCCACTATTTGACATTTGTGGGACTGCATGTGGAATACTGTGTCGAGTTTTGGACTCCCAGTACAAGAAAGATGCTGTCAAAGTGGAGCGAGTCTAGCTGAGGAAGATGTTTAGGAGGAGTAGGGGGTGTGAGAAGAAAGACTGAGGGAGCAGGCTTGGTTGCTGTCTTCAGCTGCCAAAATGAAGTTAAGGAGATGGCAGAGCCTGACTCTTCCTAAAGGTGCACAGTGCCAGGAGTGAGAAGCAGTGGGCACCAGCTGCAGCAAAGGAAATTCCATTATACGTAAGGAAAATGTTTTCAATACAAGAGTGTTTGAGCATTGGGAGGTGTTGCCAGGATAGGTTGTGGAATCTCCATCATTGGGGATATTGCAAACTCAACTGGACATGGCCCTTAGCTGTCTGATCTAGCTTTGTAGGTAACCTGGCATTGAGCAGAAGTTGGACCAGGTGGCCTCCTGAGGTCCCTTCAGGACCTAGTTATTCTGTGATTATGTGATTCTACAGTATTGTCATAAAGGTATGCACCTGAATACACACACACACACACACACAGAGAAAAAGGTCACAGAGAGAAAAAGTGTATGGGGAGAGTCATTGCAATGATCATATTCAGGATCTGGCCTTTATTTTAGGAAATTTAAATAGTAATATGAATGTAAGTACAGTCCCAGCAGGACAGTGACCATAACAGGTGCAGAACAGCAAGAGTTACAGACACTTAAGTAAACATTTCCTTCCACTCTTGAAGAGAGGTGGCTGGGCAACAGCTGCTCTTCCTCTCTTCTGAACAGGAAGGCCCTCTTCATTCAGAACTTTGCTCACTCAGAGATAATGAATGGGTTCTTATTTTTCATCTGCTGCGTCACATGCATATATTTTGCAATAAGCAGAAGTCTCTGTCACTGGTGGGTTACAATACTAAGAAGAGGGACAAAGCCATAGAGACCATCTTTTAAATTTAAGCTTGTATATTATTAAATGGCGTTTTTCCTGTTAGGCCAATATCTGTGGCGGCTCACCCCAGAGAACCTGCAATTGATGTGCTTGACAAAGAAAGAGAAATATATAGATGGGAAAGATGGCAAAAGAACAATTAATGAACAATAAAATAAATGTGTTTTTACACAATTATCAAAACCAATCTTTCTCAGATGCTTACATCTATGCCTCTGTGGTGCAGAACTAGATTGATTTATTTCTGAAATGTAGTGGGTAACATCTTGTAAAAATGGGATTACATGAGACTTTCAGGAAGACAGAATTTCATAAAGTGATAGCATTACTGTGTTTCTACAAACTTGACATAACTCAGAAATTAAGGAGAAGATTGTCAGCTTGTCAAAATAACTTCCAAAAATGAAAGGGAGACAATTCACCAAAGCTTAATAAAAACAGATGACATCTGCTCTTTCAGAGTCAGACTGATACTGCTAGCTAACTTAAATTGTACCTTATTCTCAATCCTGCAAAAGCTTTTGTCTGGGCTCAGCTTGATTACTATTGATTTCAATAACACTATTGATTTCAATAACACTATTGATAATAAAGAAGTAATATAAGGACATATATTTAAGCTCTGCAGGATCAAAGTCTTATTCTGTTGAATTTTCTTATTGCTCCAAATGAAATTTATTGGACATAAGGATACCACTGACACAAATAATTTGATTTTTTTATTAGAGATTCAGCATTTCAGTAAATTGTCAATTTGTAAAACAAATCAGCATCATCTACTCTTTGTTTCTTTATGCTGATACTTTATTGCAACTGTGGCAGAGTTACTGGCATAAAATGCTGTCACTAAAAAAAATGTCACAATGACTATTTTCCTCTACACAGTTCTGTTTGCAATATTTTACAGCAGGAAGCTATTCCATGGACATTATCTCTTTAATTAGACAAGCCTGCTGTGCTGCCTGTAATTGCAAAGTGGATTATTGTACCAACACAAAGAAAGCTCTCCTCCAACATGTGTGTGACAGCATAGTAGGTGGGGGAATTATGCCCACAGTTGGGCTCTTCAGAGTTTATGAATGTCATATTTCAGAAGTAGTGGGATATTCAGACTACGTTCAAGTGTCAGGATAAGTTCAGGAAGAATGACCATAAGGCTTATAAACTGAGCTGTAACATACTCCATTTTAGCAATCCACTCTGGTCTCTAAAGTGGGCAGAAAATTAAATGATTACCTGAGAGTGTCCAGTAATAATGTGACAGCACCAATGAAGATTGACTGTCGTAGACAGTAAAAGTGAGGCATTAACACATTTATATTGCCCTGAATTAGACTTGTCTTTGCACCAGCTCTGTGTGCACTAATCCCGTGCTGCCCACTCCAGGAGGGAGCGCCTGTCAAACCCCCTTGCATTCAGGCTCAACATGGCTCAATCCAATGCAAATGTTGTGACTGCAGGACATTTGAAATGAAGCCACGGGCTGTATGTGCACAGGCTCCCTGGTTTGGTCAGGGAACTTATCTTCACAGCAGATCCAAGCTTAAATCTTTCCTGTGCCTGATGGGACTCATATCTGAAGGTTCCACTTTGCAGGAGAATGCCTTAACTATCAGATGGTGCGGAGATTTTAGTACTTTGTAGGCCTACTGTTCCCTTCACCCCAAATCACATGGGTCATGGGCTATCTCTAGACAAAAAAGAACAGTCCTGGGCTTAGTCCTGTCCCTAAAGCAAAGTAGCATAATAGTTTGCATTCACAGACTTGTCTTTTCCCTTTAAATAAGGAGACTGCATAAAAACTGCATATTGAAAATAGTCCTTATCTTGTGCTATCCTCCAAACTGAGCTTAATGAGCCAAAATAGGACCAGGAACCATTATAATCATTTAAGAGAATGAATGATCATGCTCCAGAGGCTGGGTCCATGTCCTGTTTGCTTTACTGGTACAGATGAGTCCTTGGGGATTAGTGTGCCCCGCTGAGGAGACCTGGTTTCTTGCCTTTGTCCCAGAACTGCTTACATGAAACAGTTGCTGGCTATAACATGACAAGGTGAGACTCCTCCTACTGGTGGAGAAAGGCATGTCTCAATCAGTCCTTTCAGGTGGAAATTATGTGAAAGATACTAGGCTGGGCTATAATTTATTTCAAAGCCTGACCCGAAATGAGTATGTGTATCCACGCATCAGAACTCCAGGCAAGAAAAAGAGGTTTCTGTATGTATAAACCTGCATGGAGCTGCCATGTCCTGTGGGACCCCAGGAGGCAAGGGGAAATCCGGCAGAAGGGAAGGGATGCTTCCCTATCCGGCAGAAGGTGGGATGCTTCTCTCATATTGCAGGAGTTCCTGTCATTTCTGAACATTTGCCATTCAGAGGAGAAATGAAACAGAAACAGTTCAGAGGCTTTCAAAACCAGGTCCTCCCAAACCCCTTTCCACAAAACCTCTCTCCCTTACTCAGATCAACCCAAGCAAGCAACAAGTTGCTGGTCAGGGCACTCACCTGGGACACCTAAATGCCAGGTTTAGGCCCTAATTCTAGCTTTCCCCTTTGTGATCAGGAACTGGGACTTGCTACAGGTTCTCCAAGTTGGAACCAGCAAGCTGTAAACTCTGTCTACCTCCTCAGCCCCGTGCTTATTTAATGATTTCTACAGTATGGAGCTGCTGTAAGGATAGAAGGCTCCATTAGGCAATAATGACACCCAAGGTCTTACCCAGGATATGGGACCCTTCCTGTTCTTACTCCTTACTGTCTTTACTGTCTCCTTACTGTCCTTTCCTCACTCCCAGGAGAGTATTATTCTGGGATGGAGACTTCTCAGACCTGAAATCCCATTCTGAATCTTATAAGCCTTTTCTGACTACTTTTCAAAACCAGCAAATACTTCCATCAACATGGTTTTGATAGTGACATTTCCCAGAAATGACAGAAACAGCATTGAGTCATTAGAAAGTCACTTCAAGTCAGGCTTTTATTGCATTGTATTTATAAATCTGCAGACAGTAGAGAGATATTTGTGGAAAATTTTTCTGATGTCCTTGTTTTTCAAAGGCTCTAAGGATGTATGACAAAAAAAAAAATGCACAGATGCTCTTCCTAAATACATATGCTTCAAAATAGACTAAGAGGTTTAGCATCAAAATCATCTCTCCCTAAACACAAGGTAACACACTGACATTCAAAGAGAATGGCAACGGATCACTCTGCCAGTATGTGGTGATGGATTCTCAGTTCCTTGTGTGATTCATGCTGATAGCTAGATATGAAATCTTTGCAGCATACAAATGACAAAATAAAAAATATTAACAATAAAAAAATCTAGTGACTTCTGACAGGAAAAAATTGAGATAAGGATGACCTACCTAAAAGAAGCTACATATGTTTGGTCCATTGATTTTATTTTCTTAGGAGTACTGAAAAGGTGTGTTAGGTAGCATGAAGAGTTGCTGACGTTTTCATGTATAGCTTTTTTGGTTTCACTTTCCAGTTATGTGATTGAAAGCTACTGCATTTCTATGGGATTTTGCAGGAAGCCAAAGGCTAATATTTGCAAAAGCAGAGGTGTCACTGAGGAAACTGAGTAACTCTGAAAGTCAAAGTCTGTTAATCACCTACATCATTTAGGCAAAGACCTTAACAACCAGAAGTATTTGGCTGCCTCTTTGAATTCCAGTGACATCTTAAAATACACCATCCACCTTCTGCCAAACATATTGCTACTGGGTATGCTAAAAACCTCCTAAAGGTTCATACTGCTCTATGGAGCCATGTGGAGTCTTAGGCCAAACTCGGAAACGTTGTTAAGCCAAGTTTTATTTAAGAGCAGAGATAGGAATGGCTGTGCCAGACCATGGCCAATAATCCATCTCCCTCTGTACCCTGTCTCTGACAGTGGCCAAGAGCAGGCATGTTGGAAAGTGTATAGGAAGAAGACTGTCATGTAGTAATACTTTTCTGTGGTATTTTCCCAGTCTCCAAAAATTAGTGTTCAACAATCTTCTGAGCCAGCATTGTTGTCTGTATCAAATGGTCCCCAATGGATTTTTCTTCCTTGAGTTTTTCTGGTCAAATTTTGAGCTCATCTTAATTTTTTGATTCCGCAGTTCCCTGTGCCAAAGGACTGCTGCCACCAGCCAGTGACATTTGATGCCTCCTGATTCTTAGGGGCTTTCTTCATTAAAAATTTACTTATGCAACTACCTTCCAATCACAAGTGTTGTAAAATCAGCGGGTACTTTTCCTGTGGATATCTCTCTGTTTCAGCTTCCTCTTTGTAAAATACAGCCACGTTCCCACAACATGTAAGGATGCTGCTTATGAATCACTGAGATGCTGTGCCAAGCCTGTGGAAAAACCCGTCGGGAAAATGAACAGCTGAACAGCATGCTGTACATGAAACTGAGGCCCAGATAGTGAATAATGAGGAGAAAACAAATTATCAGTGGGATGCTCATTAAGTGAACACCATCCTCTAGTGTACTGGACAAGCATAGACAAGCTTGTTATCCACTTCTGTAATTAGAAGTGGTGTCCTAATAGATCTGCAGAGATGCACCAAATTCAGGTGACTCACATTTCACTTCGCAGCCTTAAAAAGTTGTTTCAGTGTAGCCTGTGCTTGTGTGTGTCCCATGTCAGAGATAACACCTTTCAGTTAAAGTGAGACAGCTACTTATTAGAAGTCGGTATTGTATTTTTTCTTTTTAAGTTCTAAAACACACAAGAGATTCAGTTTTGAGAATAGCTGAGTGTTTTTTCTGAGAATTTCATTTCACATCCTACCCATTGCATTATGAATAGGCCAGTGCAAATATTATTTCTGAAAGTGAAAAAGACCGCTGATAACTAGTGACCTGTATAGATCATATATGCTAGGGTTAACCGGAGTGTTTATCATCAGGCTCATGTTGGTAATGAAAACCAGCTGCTCTTCAGTCACACCAAGTTGTTCATAGCTAACAGTTCCAATATACAACTAAATTGTGTTCTGTATAGGGAAAGGTGTTTGCAAGATGTCCCAGGCTGGTAAATACAAAAGAGATGGATTTAGAAACATCTCTGAAAGCAGTATCCTATGACATTTATAATCAAGAAATATTTTTGTGCCTATTGAGGAAAGGGTCAAATACAGATGCCAGCTGTCCAGCTCTCGTAGCAAAGAGCCAGGAGTGGACAGATCCAGAAGAGGCCTAAGTGGATTCCTAAACTCTCCTTGTTCTGTCAGCTGTTTTACCTCTGGGTTAGAGCTGACTTAAAATTCCTAGTGTTGTTTGAAAGACTGCCTTTTCCTCCCCAAATCCTGCTTTCCTGTGGGTAAAGCAAGGTATTACTGTTCCACAGCTGCCAGTGGTCCACGGGACCTGGCAAAAGAGTAGTAGTAGTGGACGTTAGCATTAGTGATGGTGGAAGCTAAATGCATAGACAGATGAAAATTCAATAGTCCTGTGTTCTGTAATATGTATCTTGTGGCAACTAACTGGGGCAGTATTCCACCATGGTCTGGTGTGAGCACACTGAAAAAGGAAGGACAATAAACACTTTTTAGTTTCAAATTAAAAAAACAAGGGAATATAAAGATAAAAAGTAAATGAGTGAAGAAACCTTAAGTAAATATAAACTGTGAAAAATTCAATTGTTTCAAATTTTCTGGATATAAAGCAGTCTTTGGACATACTTCCCAGTAGAGGCATAGAAAGATGTGCCAGCCATATGTCTAGAACAGCAGAACTAAAGAATAGGAGGTATTGGGATGGAGGTGGCTTTTTGACATTAAATTTGCATCACAGCCAAAGCAATTACAGTGGTTACTCTTAGGCCATAACCTGGAGCTGAAGATGTGCTATAGTTAATTTCTTAGTGACAGAAGCTGACCTCCTCTGTAACAAGGGAACACATTGAGGAAAACCTAATGTGAGCCAAAGCAAAGTCTCACAGCTTTGTTTTTTTAGCTGTTAATACAAATAGCCATTACTCCGTAACTTCTTTCTTGCAGGAGGTGTAATCTTCTGCACATGCTGAGGGAGACAGAAGCAAGGTGCAGTGTAAGCGGTAAGGTCATATATCCATGCTGTGGGGTTACTGATGCATGGTGTTGCAGGTCTGTGCTGTACATCCAGATGCACTGTATGATTATGCAGAAGGGAATGAAGGATGCATGAAGCCAAAAGAAGAAATCGCTGACAGTGTGTGACTTTGGGGGCCTGGTGGGAAAGGGACTCTGCTGTGTGGTTGCTTTGTGGGCAGTAGCCTCTGCTTCCCCTCGCCTCTTTGCTCGTTTACGCTGAGACAGTTGAATGCAAACCACATTACAGCTCTCGGGTAGGCATCCTCTCCAGGCAGGGGCACATAGGTTTTTGGGGTTGCCCTTCTGAGATGCCTGATTCTGTGAGGTGGCAGAAAATGGAGATTACATTCCCAATCCTAGATATTAGGCACCCGAATTTTGGCACCAAAGTGCATAAAACGTTGCCTCCCTCAGCAGTTCCCACTGCTTGGCTTTGACGGCAGCAGTCTGTGAGGCTCTGGTTTTGGCAGTGAGTTAGTAATAATTTTGCTGTGGGTATGTGGAGGTAGAGGAAGGCTGAGGGCTGATGGCAACTACAGAACTTTGGAGTCACCAGTGGCTGGCGGCTTCTCCAAATGATGCTATAAACCCCCTCCTGGGCTGGCCTGGGGCTGCACAGCCATCATTTGCACCGACAGTCTGGCTTTCTGCAGCAAGTGTATGAGAGCGAAGCCATGGAGCCAGTGCTGGCTGCCAACCAGCAAAGTCATCCGTCAGGGGTGGTTAGTTCACCTGCTACTGCACGGGCAGGAAATGCCTTCTTCTTCACCTGCCCCCCGTGTCAGAGTGAAATGCTAACTTGGGTGGGGTGTGTGTGCTTGTAATGAGACCTTGCTTGGCATCAAGACAGAAAATGTCAAAGATGGGTGGTAAGAATAATATCGAAAGAAATTATGGACGACTCCATCACTCTCCTGGCAGCTTTGTGTGCATGATACTGTAGGAGCAGCCTTTGGCAGCTGAGCTTTGGGTGTATTTGAGTTGCTAAAAATTGCTCAGGAGGGACCATTCATGGGCATGAGGTCTACACGGTGCACTGTGGGAGTCACTGGCAGCATGGTCACAGACCTTACTGAGAGGGGAATCAAACCTGTAGCAAACAGGCGGCTAACTCCCAACGCTTGCAGAGCTTCTCAAATTCTTCAGTTTGTTGTAGTTACCAAAGGTGTCATCTTTGACACCTTTGTCACCTGTGACACCATCATCACAGTAATCCCTTCTACCACACAATGTGCAAAAGGCTATTTGGTATCTAGTAGTTCTTTTTCATTAATTTTTGGTTACTCATTTATATTAAATGTGAGATCCCTGAGAAAATAACAAGAAAAGCAAGTTCTAGAGGTGCTTTACCAGTGTATTATTTGGTATTGCAACCCATCTGGGCATATGTGATTAACATTTAGATTTAAACAGCTTGAAAATCATTTAACATTCTCCCATCTTTCATTTGCTTTTCCTCCTCTCCTTCCCAAAATACTGAGCTCTTTGAAGAGTGATCTAATAAAAAATTAAAGCGTATTTACTTGCTTTAAAATGCCCGTGTCACTTTTTAACATCAAGGGAGAAGATGATGTATGATAAAAATTTCAAATTCAGCATTCTTTTTATATAGGGAAAACAAAGGAAGAAATGTTAGCTTATTTATTTCCAGAAAACATTAAAAATTCCCTACCCTACCCTGCAGTGTGTTTTGTTTTGGTTTATTTTATTAATATTCTTATTCTGATTTCTGCTTCGTAAAGAATAAAAGAGGATTCTTTAGTCATGGGAATGCAGAGATGTTTATTTCCGCTTTGGGAGTATAACATACTTCTAAAAAAATTCAGCTGTTTCCAGAGTTAGTTACTGAAGCACCTGGTATCCCACGCTCCACCCAAGATTATAAAAATATTTGAAACTGCAGGAAGGCAATACAGCTGTGCAAGCTTATATGGGGACTTGTTGATTTAATTAAGTTCAGAAAAAGCAGTCATACTAATAAATGTGTAGTTGCTTGAAAGAGGGAGATGCCATTTGCTAAAATAAAGTTTTCCCCCTTAATTATCTGATATCTAGTTAACATTATAGTCTCCCATCATTTCTCTGGCAGTGTGGCGTAACCAAATTCTGTTCTCTTTGAAACCATGTGTTACAAGATTATTTTTTAAGGGTGAAAAGATGACACAGTAAGGAGAAATTCAGATCCAGCTCTTGCTGTTTATGTTTCTGGCAGTGCAAGCTGGTTATAAAAAACCAAGCCAAATTAAATTTTCTGCCTTTGTGAGTGATTCTCCTTGGTGATAAATGCAGTCTCTTGTATGAAGACCCTTCTTGTCTTGATTTAGTAGACAGATATATAGTTACAGGAGAGAGCCCTGGCTGGATGCTACCATAAATATGGGGCAAAGACCAGCGAATGTTCCAGTGGATGGGATTCAATTCCCGGAAGGGCTGGATGCGTCACCTTCCCGTTGGTCCAGCTGGAGGAAAACTCCAGCAATCATCCTGGAAACAGGAAAAGTGACACCATGCATCGTTGCTCACGTTAAATAAGGGAGGTGCTAAAGTGATGTTCAACATTCAGGGATAAATGAGGGTATGGAAAGTGGTATTGCTTATAAAAATGGGTCTACGTCTGAAAGGCAAAACTAAAATCCAAAAGAAAAGCTATTTGCTACAAATGAAGTTTTCCTGGAAAATCTTACTGTGTGAGATAAACAGGGAATTTTCAACTTTCCGCAAACTCAATAATCTCAAACTACTTGGAAGCATTGTCACAAATCTGTGTGGGAAGCTGTTTGTAATTTTCTAGGTTACATACTGTATGTGGCAAATTTCTGACATTTAAGTGTAACGACCATAAATCACTATGTGATTAGTTAGCAGAACATATATTGGTATAGGGTTGGTAAATCAGTACTAAATGTGCAGCATGTGGAATGAAGATCATCAGTTCACTCACTGGTCTTTAGTTTTTTGCTTGAAAATCAATTGATCATTTGGTTACATAAAACATTACTAGACGGGAAATTGTTTTCACGTATTTGCTCTGCATCCTGTTTGATTTTTGAAGTGTTCCTGGCTAAACTCACTGGCAGTGTTTTCACGTGGTAATACTGTATTTGCATGTAATACTGTACTGTCAGGGGAGGACTCTGAAACTTGAGAAATCTTCTAAGTGAGGTTTTCATATAAAAGCAGAGTGACAGAATTTTTGGAAACAGAAAACACCAATGACAAACAGTAGTAACAGTTAGGATGTGCAGAGAGGAAAGGTGGAGTATCACCACCCTTTTGTTACCTATTTTTACTTACTAGAGATGCAGTTATACTTGAAATGTGCTGAATCCTATCTCATTTGACTGGGTAATCAATGAGGCTGATACTTCAGAAAGACAGTTCACCATAACTTCTGCAGGCAACCATATGGCGTGGATGAATATAAACCACTCTCTGGACTTAAGCGTGATCAGTGTGAGTGCTGAGGATGCCACTGACACATATTCTATAAACTGTGTGATATCACTCCAACTCTTTAGATGTTTCTTCTCTCTCTCTCTCTCTTTCCAGTGATATGAAACAAAAGGAAAGTTAAATGAATTTGTAATTATTTCATGCTCAAGTACACAAAAGCATCCTTGCAAAAGGTGGTCTCCTCAGCTTGTTTATCTCTATCAAAAGCTGCTGCAAGTTTGGTATAATCATTGCCTGTGATTCAGAAGCACCTCATCATAGAACCTGAGCCTGAAAACATGGGTGCTCAGTTTCATGCACAAAACTGTACTTTTCATGACTGAGTCTGCACACTTTGCTAAAGGTAGTCAGAAGTGTGTCTGAACAGGTTGGGAGAGCATTTTGTTAGGGAATCAGTTGATGATCAGTTTATACAGTGACATACTACACCTTGGAATGAATATAGGTCTAGGATATGAGATACGAGAAGTGCAAATATGGTATCAATAGAGAAGTATTCTAACTTTTAATATTACAAGGGGAAAAAAGAAAACATAAGCATATGATTTCATATGAGATGCTTTGCTAAATATGATAATGGCTCATCGCCTTAAAGCAGTAAGAAATTATAAATACACATTTTATCATGTAAACTCAGTGCTGTTTAATGATAGGATGACCAAAGCAATAGATAAAGTGAATGAAAGATGAAATGTAATTGGATTTTAGTAAGTATTAGATACTATTTCAAAGTCAGTTCAAACCAGCTGTGGTATGAACACCATCATGTGGATCAAAATCTGGCTAGCTGGTGATAGAAAGGCTGTGAAAAGAACAATATGTTAAACAGGAAAAGTTATCTAGTTGGGTCATTTCAGGATTAGCTCCTCACTTCTAAATTTCCTGTGAATAACATCCTTGTGAAATTTACAGCTGTCAGGGTGATGTTTTACAGAGCAGTGAAGACATGAGGAAAAGGGAAAGGGGCCTAGAAACAGAAATGAGAATTGCTAAATAGAAGATCTGCGCACCCACAAAGGGGCACAAAGAGGCAATGGCAGGAGGGGGAGCCCAAATAATACCTGCCCTGGCTCCTGCCAGCCCACAGCAGAGGCCACTGGCCCTGATATCACCAGCCAGTCTCTACATGCCCAGAGGAGCACAGGGGTGAAGGCGGGTGGGAACCCAAGCTGCAGGCTCAGAGGAGGGGACACCCTGTCCGGTCCTCCCTGGGCTGCCCTAGGAGAATGTCAGCTCCCATGCCCAGATGTGACACCCATCAGGATGAGTCAATGCCAGGGCACTTTTGGAAAAGAGGGATATTACTGCCTTCTGGCATGGGACACTTTGGGGGATGCCAGGGGGGGAAAGCATTTCAGGATCACACAGAACTTATTATGGGATGTTCAGGGGAGGAACCAGGGAGGGATTTAAGTGATCTGGGGAGGAGCAAGTGTGAGAAAATAAGAGGGATAAGAGGATAAACATGTCAATATACACAGTATGCTTGTCTGGCCATGCCCTGTGCCTGATCAGTACAGCCTGTCCTGTCTGCTTGCTAAATTGCTTTCTGACCTTTTCCTGGGTGAGAGACTCTCCATCTGTGTGCATGTGTGTACCTGTGTGTGCACATATATATGTGTGTGTGTGGGTGTATATGTATATTTTTTTTTCCTCACTTGAAGACCTCCATCCTGCTCAGCCAGAGAGGGGAGCAGAGCCCATTGGTTTTGTCTGTGTTCATGTGAGTGCTCTGTGTGTCTGTCTGATTTGTGTCCAGCCATGTACACATGCACAGATGTGCTCTGTGTAAGCATACCTACTGGCAATACATTTTCAGTCTCACTACCGGTTGGAAATAGGGGCATTGTTGTGCATCAGCCTGGCCTTTCTTAGGCTGTCACATATGGCCCAATATTTTGCCCCTAACAAGAATGACAGAAGAAGAAATGACACTCTACTAAAAATACCTAGAATTATCTGTATGGCTGACCTTCGCCTGAAACACATTTGAATCTGAAAGGAGATGTGTCCTTGTAAAAGAGGGTATTAGCACGCACAAAAGCTCCGCTCCAAATTTCCAGCCTGACCTTTGGTTGACTCTTAACATGTGATTTACAGTGATAAAGAATATCTGATGATGAACTCGTAAAGATTAATTTGGTTTGGAAGCATGTAGCTTTGATAGTGGGGTTGATGCAGCTGTAGCACCAAGATCAGATTTAGTAAGAAAGGCTGAGAGCTCTATCTTCTTGCAAAGTGCCATGACCATCGGCCAAGGTAGCTGCCTTTCCAGGTCGTGTGAGGACCACTGACTTTCTCTAGCATCCTGTGAGTGTATCTAGCTCCCCACAGCCCATAGCCACTCATGGACCATTTTTTCATGTTCTTACTAGTGTCCGGCCATGTGTACTGAATTGCCTGTTTAACACATCTTATTGCAAGCTGTACCTGCCTGCGTGGTGTGAATCTGCCTTATGCATTTCTACACTGCACTGCAGTTGGAATAGTAGTAGGAAGACACATGTAACCTGTTTTCTACTTTTAAAGATGGTTATGATAGTCATTTTTTTGTGTTCTCTAGAAAAACATGAAGGGATGTCACTACTTCATTTAACATGAATGGTCAAAACACAGAGCCTGACGTTTAAACCAAGTGTCTCAGGTGGCAGGTAGCAGCCCCTGGGTGACTCTGTTGACTGCAATGGGGAAAAGCTGATTAGTTTTGTCTGGGTACCTCACTTTTGACTGCTGATTATGTGAGGTGACAAAATGTACACAAAAGAATTGTCAGAGTGCTTCTCCAGAGCTGGATTCAGCTCACCTCTGTTAGGTGTTGAAGAGATGATTGTCTGATTTAAGATAGTTCACTGAGGCTATTTCTGTAGGCAACAGAGTGAGGCAGGCACCTTCAGGGAGTGATTCCTCCTGTCTGAGGTAGAGCAGATGAATCACCTTCTGGAGGTGCCTATTTCTTTCCGTTGACTCTAGAGGGAGTCCAGCCTAGCTTCGGGTGGGTGTCTAAGGTACAGATAACTCCAACTGGGAGCAGGAATCCCACCCACAGCACTCAGCACAATGCGGCTCTGCTCCTAGTTAGCCCTTCAGAGCATTGCTGTAATAGAAATCACTGCATGCAAAACCACGACATTGAAATGCATGCTGTACGTTTATTAAACACTTGATTTCTCTGGGGCTTTCTGTAGTGCTCATCACTCAAGCAGCAGGTTTTTTCAGAGTTAATGACTTCAATCTAATAACAAGCTGGCTAGATGAACCAGATCATCTGTAAATGGGAAACAGCTACAGAGTTTGAGAAGGAAATGTCTGCGATTTTGAGTGGCCAGTCGGAGTTGGATAGTACCAGTCTCTCTGCTTGATTTTCCAGTGTCCTTGCTGGCAGGATTTGCACTCTGATTCTTCCACAGCAAACATTTTTCCTCAGGATGCCTTTGCATTATGGAGTTAAGCATTTTCTTCTTCTCTACTTAGACCCAGCAAGGGGACCAGTGAAAATATATAAAAGTCTGGCTGTTAGATGAGGTACCGAGACCAAACCTAGCGCAGTTCAAAATTGCAGTTTTGTGCCACATTGTGCAGAGTCTTTAGATGTTTTAGCTGCAGGAGTCAACATGGTTTCTATTGAACATACATGAACAGTACTTTTGAAGGGTCTGTAACCTGGCTGAATTTGTTCAGATTTTCACTGGGTAGGAAAAACAGTTACGGACAAACAAGCTGTACTATCAGTGCCAGCTATGAAGTGTGTGCTCTAAAGTTCAGGGGTTTGAAAAAAATGTTGCCAGGATTTACCAGGAATGACTGTTAGTTGTTTTTCTCTTTGGCCCAGTAAAGACTGAGAGGGATAAATCCTAAAGCAATACCACCCAGCATATAATTTGAACCTCAAATGGTGACAGTTTGGCAAAACCGTAAAGTGAAATGCAGGCTGCAGAACATGAAGTGCTGTAGGCTGGCAGCAGGCTGGGCTTCCAGCCCACTGACATAATTTCATTACACACTTCTACTAAGTTATTTTCTTGTATTTGCTGTACTTTACTACACTTATGTGCTTTTAAGCCAGGAATGTATTTACCTATATATACCTTTCCATGAAAAAGTGATCTATCTGCATATACATGTAATGCAGACAGATGGAATATATTCTAGTCTATGTAGTAACAACAAAGATATGCTCTTTTTTCCCCTTTATATTTAACTTAAAGTACTTTTTGAATGCCACCATCTGCACAGCAGTATGCCTCAGCAAATCCCACTGGCCCTAAAAGCTGTTAACTGAAAAACTCTGCCCACTCTGAAGCAACGCCATTCTACTTAACCCCACTTTTTTTTCAAGTGTCCAAGGAAAAAAAGAAACTAATAGGCATCGTAAAGTGGTTTTGTGTTGTTTTGGATAAGCACAGTTGTGAATTCTAAAGCTGCAAATGCCTTACATACGCCCTTGTTAATTAATAAAACTGCTTAAATATAAGTTAGACATCTATGTAAGTGTTTTCTTAATAAGTTTAAGGATCGACCCAAGAGCATGACTGGAGAGCCGTCCTTCCCCACATGCTTCACAAACTCCAGCTCAGACTCACCACCTGACCTTTGCTGTGGAGATGTGTGGGCTGGGGACAGCTTTACAGTGCCCATATTCTATTCAGTTCAAAGGAGATGGATTTAATTACACGTGCTATAATTTGAAAAGATTTTGTAATTCAGAAAAGCTTTTAAAACTCCTTGCTGGCAAACTAAATAAATGACCCTTTATTACATTTCTTCATCTTTGCGTGGCTGCAGGGAGTTTAACAAGGACCTCTGCTGTTCGTTTAATTTATTACACCACGTTGTGCTTTACATTCCTCTAAGTTCTCTTTTTATGAGTTCTCATTTTGTTGGTCTTTCACAACATTTTTTCACGCCCCTTGTGTGCTTACACGCACCAATTACATGTCGCATAAAAATCGTAAATCCTCCAATACCAGCTGGTGTAGTTAATAAACTTGTAACTTTACCCTTGTTGAACTATGTCAAATCCCTGTAACATCTGGCATGTTTTAATTTCTATGTTATCGAGGGTTGAATTTTCATTTAAGAGCTCCCAGATATGGACCTGTCAAGAATTTCTTTGCACTGTAGCTTCTTTAAGCTCCTTAAACTGCATCTGTAAGTGTGAAGACTTTCAATTGACAACTGCTAAATATTTATGGATTCTTTTGTTTGTTTGTTTCATTGCATTAAGGACTTTTTTTCCTTTTTTATTTTCTGTCTTGTTTTCTGATCTGGTGAGTAGCCCAACCAAATGAATAATGGATTGCTATTTCTCCCTGCTGAGCTGGTCTTTCTGCCTGTGCTGCTGGCTCCTTACCTACACCCTCTCCTTGGAAGAGGAGGTGGGCAGCTTTGGACAGGGAGAATGTGTAAGTGAGGGCAGATAGGTTAGGAACACAGTTTTGTCTCTCCTGCTCTGTCGTGTGAGATTTTTGTAGCATGCCTATTCCTAATATTTTTTAATAATGCTGAATTTATACCCTTTGCTACTCAGTGGCACTCTCCTTAGTACAACTGGATTTCAGTATTTCTTTCCCACTGTTTGTACTAGGCTGGACACACAGGTCAGAATAAACCCTCCAGAGGTTTTGCTTCTATCACATTTGGCCTCAAATTCCTGCCATCCCACCTACTTTCTCACCCTCCCACCTGCTTCCTTATTTTTAAAACAAAAGGCAGTAGTCTTGTTGAGGAAGATGTGCTGGAGTGTGTCAAAGGGTTAATACATTCTTCTCTTGCTACAATTTAATGGATCATCCGTGTCTTCCACATTAGCTCATCTGAGACTACCCCAAATGATATATGATCTGTGTAGGCACTTTCAGACAAACCATACCATTAGCAATACTTCCACAGCATCCCCTCTGCTGTGTGAAAAAACGCTTTGAAATGACAGGCTAAAGCATGTTACTGGTTTCATGAAAGGGATGGATGAAGGGAGAGAGAAACAAAACAGAGTGATACTCCGCTGGGGTCTCACTGCCACCATCTCTTCTCCTTGGTTCAGGGTTATGGGTCTGCACACCAGTTCCTATTTAAAGTCTGTCACGTATCCTCTCTTGGCTAGATAACTACAATGGTATTAATATAGAAAGAAATCACTTTGCTTGGGGAAACACTTTGCAGTGGAAACCCTTTGCTAGGAATGTGTATGGCTCTAAATATGCTCATAATGTAATAAAACAATAGGTCCAGGAATGTGCTGGAAAGAGCCGTGAAGGTAGCTGTTAGTCTGCACAGACTGGAAGACGTGCTGAAAATAAGCTAGTGTGTAGCTTTGTGAAAAGACACAGCCAGAGACTGGCAGCTGGAGAGATGCTCAGCTTCTTGGAAGCATCCCTTCTGGGCAGAATGAGGGAGGGTTTTCAGCATGTGCATGATTTACCATCTGCAGTGTAACTCACACCAAAGCACAGCATTGCTGGGGCAAGAGGGGCTTGATGACAATGTCCTCTGTCTGGGGGTTCCTAGGCAGAAGGTTGTGTGGTGTGGCACATGTACAGTCAACATGAAACTTTGAGAGAGTGCAAGAGTTCCAAGTGGATCAACCTGTTTCGTGGGAGCGACTGTGTGGCACCATCCAGAAAATTCAGTACTTTGTGGCCGCTATACACATACCATAAACCACCTGATATTTCTGAATGACCAACTGCCCACCTTAAAGCTGTGTGTGCCTTGAGCTGCAGGTTGTCAAGAAAACGCAGGCCCAGGTATGCATCTCCTCTGACCTTGCTGAAGGAAATGTGGACATGTGGTAATCTCTACGGAGGTCAGGCATGTGCTCCCACAATGCACTCTCACAGTGCACTAACCCTCTCCCACTCTAGTTCAGAGCAAAGGTGGTGTCTGCATTGCCCTGTGAGCTGGATTAGGTTATTTCACTCTCCACAAACTCTGAAGGAAGGACACTGTGGTCTACAAATATAGTTAGTTACTAAAATACCTATAAGTAGGTACTATAAATTAACAACATCTTTCATTTTTTTTATATGGTGCAATGAAACACTGTTTTTTTCCTGACTGTCACACTTTGGGAGTGGCAGTGGACCTAGAGTGGGTTATTTATGAGGCTGAACTCCCCCTACTGACCTACACATGCATGTCCCAGCTGTACAAAGGACCAAGAAATGGGACTCTGGTGAAAAGGGAGGGAAGGGGAATAAAACCATTCACTGTTTCTAACTGCAATTTGAATTTAGGAAAAGAACCTCTTTCTCCATGCTGAAGTGTTAGCACACTAGGGATAAGTGGTCATGTAGCTACTAGAGCTAACCAATAACAGAAGTGCAAAACAGTTGCTATTCCACATGGAAATCTTTCAATTGGTTAGCTGACTTTGTATTTTACAACAGTCATGTAACTTTTCAGACTTTAAAATAAGCTACACATTACAAAATTACTAAAGCAAATGACATAATTTTATTCTAATATGTTTAATTAACTTATTACTGTTAATTAACAGTGTGGAAATTATTAATATTATTCAGAATTTGCAACTCTTTCTTCACGTTTTTCTTCTTGTCTGCACACACTGAAGTCTGAACTAGGAATAGAACACGGACCTCCTAAACCTACAAGCTCCACACAATTGTATTTGGTGTCTTCACAGCCCTCAGACCACACATAATTCTTAGAGGTGATGAACACTCAGGAGACTGTTAATGAGCTATGAAGCCTTCTACACTCAGCTTATCAATCTAAAGTCAACTCAGGCTGACAAAGGTTGAACAGTCTGTATATGACTTGTAGAGGGATTTATGTGTGTGACTGCAGGCTGGACTACATTTTCCATCTACTTTGATGGTTCCTCAGTTTCCTGCTAAGGTAGGGAGGCAGACCAGTGAGAGGACCATTGCCCTTTCTGTGTTTGTCCTGTGGACAAAGCATAAACATTAATTCCCTCGTTTCTATCAAGTTCCCTGCTATACTTTTTATTTCATATTAACAACAAGTGCTTTAAAAATCTGCAGCACTAGTATGGTGTGGGTTTGCAGATGGGAGGAGAGCCTCTTCTCTACTTGCATGGGCACCCTGGCGTGGTGCAAGCTTCTGTATTGCTGGGGCTGCTAGGCTCAGAAGAATGCCCTCTGTTTTGGCAGGCACACATTTCACGCTTGCCCCCCAACGACATACAGCTAGTTTATTGTCACAGGGAGGGTCATTCTTTCTGGTGTGTGCTCATCAGGCATGTGAGGTTCATGTACAACTGAATGGTACAACATCTCTATTGCCTTTTGTCAGGGGAAGCCAAATGTTACCATGCCATCATGACTTACAACTCATCAGCTCTGCATCAGCATCATTTTAAGTTCACTGATTAGTTTATGCTATGGTTTGATCTTTTGGTGTGTATTCACGTACACATAAGCAGCAGTGGAATTACAATGTGGCTCTGATTCTGTGCTGTAATGTACTTCACCAAACCTTCAGCTGGTACCAGTGTGTTACAAATGAAGTACAGCATTATCTGTATCAACTGGATAACTATGTCAGTTTATGCATATAATTTTTCATGAAGCTTGTATACACTCTGGTTTTGGGACACAAAAGACCATTTGGTGTAACATTTGAAGAACAGGAGAAAGCTGTATTGCGGCATTATTTTACAAGCAAATGATGCTTTGGCTTATGCCTTGGTAACTGCACGGTATTGTTCAATTTTCTAATTGTTGAATTCTCTATCTTCAATGAAATGTTACCTTAAGTGCTCACTAAATTAATTAAGCTTTTGTTTGCATATATGAATGAAGTTCCTATCTAAATAGTTCTAGCTTATTTGGAGACTCTGTCAAAAGGAAGAGAAAATTACACAGTGAAAATACTTTTCCCTGTACTGGTTACCGAGCTTCAGCATACTTTTAATTTTTTTCAAATTGTGGCAGTTCCAGAAGGTAGCCAGCCTTGATTTGAAGATGTGAAAGGATGGAGAGTCTTCCTGAAAATGTTTTGTATCTAACTGAAAGTTTAATGTTCAACTTCCAGTTATTAATTCTTGTAATTCCTTCCTTTCTGTTGGTTCATAGGGCCCTTCAATATGCTATTTGTCATCGCAAAAGTGCTTGCTTTGACCAAGTCAGCTCAGTCTTCTGGGGCAATTTTCTTAGCTCCATAAATTCAGCATCTTAGGTTTCTTACTAGAAAGAATTTTTCAGTTCTTAGATTATTCTATTAGTTTTTCATTTTTAGCCCTCTCCATTTTTCTCCATCCTTTGTAAAATAAGGAAACCAGCATTATGTGCAATATTTCTGTACATGCTGTGTGCAAATGTAAAATCACTTACTATGCTATTCACTGCTTTCTTTACGCAAAGGGATCACAAAAATCACATCCATCCTTTTTGCCAGTCTCACACTGAGAATTCACGTTCTGTTGCTTTTCACAGTTTGGTCTTGAAAAATTTATATCAGCTTGATAGTTATCCCCCTATTGCCTCAAATAGATTGTTTATATTTTCCACTATTTATTCTTGCATGGCATTTAAGTCAGCTATTCTACAGGGGTTTATTTTGGGTCTCCATCCCACATTCTCAAAGATGGACACTATAATGGGCCTTTTGCATTGTTCTGGAACTTCTCTTTTTTCCCCATGAATTTTGAAAGGCATAAAGATTAGTTTATTCAGGTCCCTAAGTATGGTAGAGGTGGTGGGAGTGGGACCAGGTGCTTCTGTAACGTAGGTAAGTAATCTCTGACTTGTCTTTGTTCTAGCCTGAGCCATTACCACTTTATCACTGATGTTAATTGTGTCAGCCATCTGAGCCCAGCTTACTTTCTTAATGAAGATGGAAGCAGAGACTGAAGCAAAAAAAAACGACTAAATGAATTGCCCTTCCCAAAGCCATCTGCTACCAGCTTTCTCTTTCATTTAGTGGAAGACCAGGTCATCCAGTTTGTTCTGATTTATCATAATTAATCCACTGTAGCCCTTCCTTTCTCTGCCTCAAATCAGCAAATGTTTTCCAAATGTGTTGTTTTCATAATATTTTTCCCTCCATGATGGGCCATCTTTTCCTCATTGTGAGGAGCCTCTCAAATGATTCCCATTTCTGGGTAAAAACCCATTCTTTTATTTTTGCAGTGTAGAGTTTTTCTCGGTGAATTGCAGTTTATGGCCATTCTTCTCAGGTGAACTGCCCACAGCAGTGCTTTAGGAGTCCAGTCAAATGTCCCTCATGTGGTGCAAAATGGTCTCATTTGATTTGAATCTGATATTGAATCTTCCTTCTTTATTTGCCTCTGATGAAATGCCCTCAAACTTCTACAAATTACTTCCTCACTAATTGAAATTCCTAATGACCTTTTATAAATGTCTCAGTACACCGGCATCTCATTTTTCCTGCAAATCTTACACAAATTCACAAATTTAGTTGCCCTTCAGAGAGATTTCAGTCTTAATAACATTTGTTAGGAAGCGACCTCTTATTTTACGTCAGCTTTGCTGACTCACTACATATCTCAATGCTGCAGCTATCAGCAAATCTGGACAGTCAATGTCAGTGTTAGCCTAGCAGGCAAGTCACTAGCTGGCAATGAGAGTTGGGATAAACCTCTGAGCTATCCCAGTCCTAGCTAACTTGTTTGGAATCTTGCAAAAGAGGGTGAATGGGAAAGGTAGCAACATCATATAAACTGAGATCAATTTCTTGTGAATTATTTTGCAGGAGGTCTGATTTGTCTCCCCTGATTTAATGTCTGGCTGATCTCAGATCAGCTCTAGGTCTCAGTGCTCAGCCTGAAGCTCTGCAACCCTGAACATGATGCTCCAGAATCATGACTGGTGCTACAAATACAAACCTCCCAAGCCTCAACAATAAAACCTCCAATGTAACTTTTAAAGTCATCCCCAATTCTATTACTACTTGAGTTTTGCTCCTTGTTTCAGAGGACGTCACATGGATTTTACTCTTTAAATTACTGGAGCACAGCTTTGCATGTCTCCTTGGTATGTTGTCATAATCTCCTATAGAACTGTTTGATCTTTTAAGAAAATCTTCCTGCTTTACCTGTGGGATTAAAGAATCCATCTATGACACTGTATGAATTCAAGTTCCTTCTCTGCCTGATTTGGAACAGGATTTATTACTTCACATGAGACCTTTCTTAAGCAGGGTTTGGCTGCATATCCCAAGGTGGCCTACCGCAGTGTCGTCAACTAAAGATGTTCCAAAATGTTCATTGCTGAATCTAATGTAAGCCAAGACTCTGATAAACATATTCCCCACTGAGGTCTAGATTTCCATGCTTGTGGCCCAGTGGATATTCAGTTATCAAGGCTGAGAAGCACTATGAACAACTAGTAGATAACTAGCAGACAATAGTCTTCTAGTTTGGGAAGAATAACATAGGGAAACAGAGTTTTTTATTAGAATCCCTACTGCAGAAGAAGCATTAGAGTTTTATTTGACTTGTGTCAGTACTTTATCAACAGGACTGCTTAGTGGAAAGAATGGTCAACGGTGCCTTCTGTGTGTTGTGGGCATGTCCCAAAAGGCTGGTCATACTCTGAAAATGCGTTGCAGATTGGACCCTGGGAAACAGAAGAAGGGTCATGAACACTGAAAACCCTTCTGGGGGTCAGGTACAAAAGACACCAGCAGCAGCAGGGGTCAAGCGTATATCCTCCATGAACAAAACTTAGGGGAAGGTATTGAGTAGGGAATGTACTGAGAAGGCAGTTTCAATATCCTGATGGTTAGGCAGTAGCTAAGTGTAGCTTGGATTCTTGGATATGGACAACTAGAACGTCATTAGGATTTTAATCTGGCTTGTGGATCCTGCCTAGGATCAGGAGGAATAATGTGCATACTTTGCAGAGAGCACAGGAACATAGATCTCCAAACACGGCGAATGCTCCTGTATTTCCACCAGTTCTGAAATGCCTCTTATAAAGTTCTCCTGTTCTTTTTCCCAGAGCTCAGAATGGCTTTAGCAAGGATTTAGTCCCCCTTGAAAAGGGTATGTGGGGGCTTAGCCTTTTCCCCCCCAAAAATAAGGATAAATAAATTAATAAAAATAAATTTTACAAAATTTTGTTGATACATTAGCTTCAGCAGAGTGCCAGATCTAACGTCTACATGGAAACAGCCTTTCAGGGCTCTGACCTGCATTGCAAATTGTCTGTAATTTAACAGTGAGTGAAGCTTAGTGGGAGCAATTTCTTTCAAATATTTGCTGCCATTAGCTTAGAGAGGAAATTAGAGGAATCCAGAAGTTTTCATTTCCAAGTGAAGCAAGTCACACAGCACAGTACAAGACCTTTTTAAATTGCAATATGGCATCACATTAAACAGAAGCCATCTGTGTTTCCTTTGGCTTTCTATCAGTTTACATTTTTTTCTTAGATGTAGTAGTAGCAAATGTCAGAGCTTTTTTACCCTCTCCCATAATGCAAAATCAGTATGTGACTGTCTGTAGATCTACAGCTCTCAGCTGACCCATTGCTGCGAACCCTGAGCTGTGTGAGCTGCTTGTCTTCACAGAAGTACCACCAGTGGACTTAAATGGCGCCTCACATGAGTTGTAACCTAAATCCTGCAAAGTATTAAAACACTTCTTTAATTAGCTTGCTAGAGGGGAGTTTTGAATTAGTTGTTTTTTTCAGAAGGAGGACTAAAGGCAGTTGCAATAACATGTGTGGTTCCTGAGCATCTTCTAAAATGACACTGTAGTTTCCTACATTGTTGGCTTCCAGGGCAGCTGTGATAAATCTGGCTGTGATGATTAAAAATGCTGTGGTCCCTAACTGTTTCCCTGCCTCTCTGCTAGAAGCTACTGCCTCCATAATAGGATAGGCAGCTATGCTGCTACATACCAGCTGCTCAACTTGCGCAGTTTGCAGACTGGGCTATTAGCTTTTACTGCAACTGGAGATAGACTGGTCTCTGAACAGCATTGCCTCGAGGTGTAGTGCTGTACTGGTCTGCCATAACAGCAATAGACACAAGGAGAAAGGGAAAGGCAGTCACTGAGAGGTGAGGAAATATTATTTTCCCCTGGCATGAATTGGTAATGCTTGTGAACCTTTAATGACTTTTTTTTCTTCAGGATTTTGCTAAAACAGACACTGTGCGAAGTGACTTTATCAAAATGTTTTACTGCTGTTAATGAAATAAGAGAATAGTAATTAAGGTGAAATGATGCCTGAAGATGAAAGGAAAGCACAATCAGATACTGTTGGGCTAGATAGCCATATGGGCCACTAGCAAGGTATATGGATAGACCCTGGTACTGGTGGGGTGTAGAGGCTGTACCTCTGCAGTGTCATTGCTCCATCCACACAAGGAAGGAGGCTGGGGCTGTGCTGCCTGAGCAGGGGAGGGTGCTGCCAGGGACTGAACTTGGGGTGGAGGGGCCTTGACATCTGATCCAGCATCCCTCAGGATGGAGAAGGGGCAGATGGTGTGCATGGAGCTGGTGGCAAGGCAGGAGGCCTGAGGAAGGGAAAGAGTCTTGCTGGGACAGCCTTAACCATCAGCTAAGGAAAAGTCTGCAACTTTAACTGCTGATTTCCAAGCACTAGTGGTTTCTTAATCATAGGGTTGAAGATGTGAGCATTTAGAGAAAAATTACAGGGGATTTCTGACAGTGGGGACAAGAGATTGATGTGCTGCTGCAAGACCACTGAGACATGAGGCTGCGTGTGCCTGGAAGTGAGCTCCTCATGTGCAGCCTGCGCCCATCAGTGCTGCCAAACCTCTCTCCACCCCTCATGTCCCCGAGGGCTTACAGCTCTGGGGGCTGCAGGAAAGCTGTGCTCAGATGGGCTGTCAAAGCTGCCTGCGGGACTGATGCCATCAGGAATGGGCCTTTGAACCGGACCCTGTGGGGAGCTAGCATGGAGAGATGAGCTCTGGAAATATGAGATTTTTGATGATTCCTGCTACTTAATGGACTGCCTACTGGGTTTGCTGTGAGTGGGCCTTTGTTTTGAAGGGCTTTGCTGCCAGGGAGAGGGACAGTGGATGCCTTTGATAGCCAGGGGTGGTATGGCTAGATATGATCTTGCTCCAAGCATTAGTCAAATTTAGGTTGAGTCTGGCAGTGAGAAAACTGGGGGGAGGTGTCCATGATGTGTAAAATGCTGGTTATGTGTCAAACAGTGGTATCCTGGCTGGGGTGGTTCAAGGGGTGCTGGGAGCACAGGGGTCCTCTACCAGCTCGCAGAGTACAGCAAGGAAAAGGGCACAAGTTTTCAGGTATATGGAGTGGGACTGATCTTGCAGAACTGCAGCAACTCATCTCATCTGTCGTGGTTTAGCCCCAGCCAGCAACTAAGCACCACGCAGCCACTCGCTCACTCCCCCTTCCCCGATGGGATGGGGGAGAGAATTGGAGGAGTAAGAGTGAGAAAAATCTCCTGGGTTGAGATAAGAACAGTTCAATAATTGAAATAAAGTAAAATAGTAATGATAATAATAACAATATAATGATATACAAAGCAAGTGATGCACAATGCAATTGCTCACCACCCACCGACCGATACCCAGACAGTTCCCGAGCAGCGGTCGCTGCTCCCCGGCCAACCCCCCCAGTTTCTATACTGAGCATGACGTCATATGGTATGGAATAGCCCTTTGGTCAGTTTGGATCAACTATTCTGGCTGTGCCCCCTCCCAGTTTCTTGTGCACCTGGCAGAGCATGGGAAGCTGAAAAGTCCTTGACTAGCATAAGCAGTACTTAGCAACAACCAAAACATCAGCGCGTTATCAACATTCTTCTACTAAATCCAAAACACAGCACTATGCCTGCTACTAGGAAAAAAAAATGAACTCTATCCCAGCCAAAACCAGGACATCATCCTAAGGCCAGCATGTAAATTGGTTCAGGTGAGTTTCTCTCTGGAGGCACCTGGCTGTTTTTCAGCCTATGAGTCTTAATGACCGTCTCAAACACAGATGTTGGTATTCTGTGTGTTCAGAGCTAGGGGAGCTGACTCCCACCAGCAGCATCCTGTGGAAATGACCTGTTGAGTCTGTTTGCATCTTGCTGCCTTATCAGATATGCTGGTGAAATACATAACTCTCTTTTATGAGATTTTTCTCCTCTGTTGATCCCAAGTCTATAGCTTACCATGCACAGGCACAAAAGTGGTACCTACCAGCAGCTTAAAGAGTAACATGGAGGCTGTTGCATTTGCCCCAATCTGCTAGCACAGACAAACAAAGAGAAAGACAGGATCATTGGGTTGTGTGGCACTTGCTTCAAGAGTAAAATAAGAGGGACATTTCGGTAAAGTCAGCAGTGACTGACAAAACCAAGCTAATAACATGGGGAGCATTTAATGTATTTCCAAAATTCAAAAGTCACCTAAAGCAGTTCTTACATGTAAGTCTCCATTTTGCTGTCATGGAAGCTGTGGAACATCAAAGGGCAGAAGAGTTGCACTGAATTTGTTTGTTTTCATAAACTTTCAGCAGTTTTGTTTTCCATAATTCATTTTCTGGGTCACTTTCTCATCCTACTTGTTTGTTATTATACAAACTTGTGGAAATTCTGGTAGCTTTGCACTGATTACAGTAGGTGTTTTCAATTAGATCAGGCTCCTTTTTTTAGGTACAGATGTGCAAAAATTGAGATGGATCAGAGGCCAGCTGAAAAATTGCACCTAATATTTTAATTAAGAGTTTTTACTTATCTGTCTAATACTATACCCTGTCTTTTGTAGCAACTAAGATTGCTTGTGGGAGCTTTTTTCCTAGGATGTTGAGGCCCCCAGAAGTCAAGTACATACACGAACAGAACAGCTGTAAGAATAGCCAACCTTTCTGGGCTTTTTTTTAAACTTTTTTTTTTTTAAGATTTTCTATTTTCTTGCTCTGTTCCTGGGTCTTGATGTTTTCTGCAAGTATAAAGTCCTGTGCAACCTGAAGAGATGTAATGAAACCTTAAGAAAAAATGGCAATGGTGCTTTCTAAACTCTGCTTAATGAAGTAATGCAATGCAGATGAATGCCTTTCCTCCAGTTAGTTAACTCCAGTGGAGCTCATGTACATACACATACTTGTGCTTTTTCCCTTTTTATGGCCTTAAAAAAAACCCAAAACAAAACAAAAAAACCCAAACAAACAAAACCCAAAAAACCCCAAACCACCAAAACAACAAACAACCCAACAAACCTCCTTTCTGTTCATAGAACTAGCAGATCCTGGTCTGCTCTGCTGAAACCATGATTAATGAAGGACAAAATGGATCGTTTTCTTATCGAAGGCCTACTGACAGATTAAAGGCTGATTAAAGTTGGCTGCTGCTTACGTATGAAAGAAGGCAACTACTTGATTCCTGGTGGGCAGCAGTCATTATGAAAGTCTGTGTGCTCTTGATGGAGATGGAGGACTGGCAGATGGATTCCTGGAAGAGTGCAAATTTTTCCTCTAAGATGAAGCAGCCAAATACTTCCTATGCAGTTTGTCCCAGGTTTTATATATTAAAAGGTATATAAATGCATTTAGAGTAAGGAGAGGTGGAGAACCCTTGTGGAAGCACTCAATAAATCCTGTGTCAGGTAATAAACTGGCTGATATCAAAGATCTCGTCTGCTCCTTAGAGATAAACTCTTATGTGATTTGATACTTATCAAAGACCCATAAGTTTGCAAAATTTAGTTGGGAAATCTTCTGAGCAAAGCCCATGACAAATCATTTGTGAAAACAGTGTGATATATTCCATAACTGTCAAAGCACTAGAGCAGTCTTCCTTGCAGTATTTTAGAATACTTGAATTTCTTGCTGAAGCACAAGAAACTAGGGAAAAGAAGTAATGCTAGCCCAGACATATCCAAAATATCTTTGTGAGAAGATCTGGCCATTGGGAAACCTTTATGCTGTAACGCAAGGTGCTTCAGCTACCCCTACAATATGCTGTGCTCATCCCTATAATCTGTCCCTGTGTACTATGATAGCAGAGGTTTCAGCAGCTGCAGCAGGCTTGCACAGTGTGCATCCTGCCTGGCAGATGCAGGAGATGTAGTCTAGCTTCATCCAAGACAAGTCTTTTTGGCAGCTTCCCCCACTTGGCCTTGGGAGCAGGGTTTAATCTGGTCCTGGCCTGCATTATGGCTGTGCCTGTACCTGGCCTTGTACCTTTCTTGACCCAGACCCACAGGCTTGATATCGTGACTTGAGCAAGAGTGATGTCTGTCCAGCTGTGTGCTTTACCTGTGGCTTAACTTTGTTTTCTTCCATTCCAGAGCAAGCTACCTCAAATAACTCCGTTTCCCACCAGTTAAGAGCATGTACGAGGAAAACCAATTGCAAGTTGGTGCCCTTCCTCTTTGAAACTGTTCTCTGAAAACAGAATCGGTCTGTTCTGGTGTATTTTGCAGACACATTTTATTTTCCCTTCTAGAAAATGCCTTACTTAGTTCTGATCATACTGCGCATGATAAACATATGCTGGCTAATAATAATCAACAACCATAATACCACCAATGTTTTAGTTTTGAAAGTCTATTTGCAAATATGTCAAGTGGATTTTTTTTAATGCATACTTTGATATTTTCCTTCCATTTTCTCTGATGGCGTCTCCGTAATTTCAGTTGCTCTGTGGTATACATCACAGCAATTACAGCGTAAAGAGAACAGTGCTAAAAAGCAGGCTATTCAGAGTCTGTTTTGTTAGTTTAAAATAACTAAATGAGTATTATGTGAGTTGGCAGAAACTTTTCTACCTCAGAGAGGTAAAGAGCCAGGCTACTGTGTCCATGCTGAGGTTGTTTTAAATGAGGCCAGTGACAAAACTGTGAGCTGTAGTTTTTGCATGTTGTCACACTTCAGCACCAGATCCCCCCGCAGTAGCATACCCTGGTATGGTAAGGATGCAGGAGAGCAGCTGGCTCTGCTGTGTGAGGAAAGGACCCGCATTGCTGGGAACCGCTCTGTGGGGTATCATTCCTCACTAATGGGCTTAAGTGGACCCAGGTGGAGTACAGAGGCAATAAGAGGAGGGGTTTTGTAGAAAGTCCTGGTGTCAGCATGACTACATTAAAAAAATGGAGGAAGGTTTTCTTCCTCAGATATGAAACAATTGGACAGCTGAAGAAGGATGCTGACGGTCTAAAGGGAAACAGTTATTTTGCTTTCCACTTTTTTTCAAATGTATAGCAATACCTGGCTTTTTTTTTTTTTTTTTGTGGGTTTGGGGAGGGGGTTATTTTTTCTTTTGTTAACCAAAATATGTGCGTCTCATTTTCTCTGTCACTAATTTACACAGTCTTGAGGAATTAACCTATTTCCTTCAGGTTCAGTTAAAACCTAGTTGAGAGCTTGGCTCATGCAGGAGGCTGCATTTACTGAGACATGAACTTCCTCCCTCCTTAAAGGCTGTTCCATATGTTGTAGATAGGTGCATTGGCTGCATTTAGTCTCACCACCTGTAGGCATCTAACTCAACAGTTAGGCAGGAGCTTAGTGTCTCTCTTAGACCTTTCTATACTTGATCTAGGAAAATGTACACCTTCATCCCACTCAAAGTAAATCGCCCTGTGATGTTGCCTTTCTCTTTCCATTCATTAAAGCAAGTCTGTGGTGACTATGTGCTTTCAGGTACGAAAGACAAATCTGGGCACAAACAAGTGAGTGCAAGGACGGTATTTGATGTTGACTTGTAGCAGCTATGAGGAAAGCTTATATAGAGGAATTTGCCCTTTTCATTACTCCTCCTTTTTTTTTTTTTTTTTTTTATTTAGCTGACTTATGGTATAGTATTTGGTATGCTTGTTAGAATTCTTTACCAGATTTTTTTTTTCAAACTTACACAATACATTAAACCACTGAAATACAATCTCTGTGGAATCCCTTTGGATTCCCTGTAAATGTTTAGCTTCCACTCCAGCTTTCTAGCTAGCTTGTTGTTTCTGTCCTGTAACAAGATCTTTTAATATAGCTCCCAGATCTGTAGTATAGAACCTTACACCTTATAAAAAGGAATTTTGCAATGGATGTAAGGAAATGATAACAGAAATATCCCTGCAAACAGCTTGCCAATGAGTTAGAGATAGTGTCAAGACTGGCAAGTTGCCAGCACTGGGCGACCACAGCTTTTGGATATTTTTCTAAAGTTCATTTAATTCTTCACATATGTTCTGTCCCCAGCCCCCAAAGAAATATTTTTGCAATGTTCTTAAAAAAAAAAAAAAAAAAAAATCAATGCCAGCTGTTGGGTCCTTAGAAGAAACTTTTAAGGATGAGGAATGCAGTGCACAGACAATGGAATTAAATACCCTGGGTACAAGAAACAGATTTCTTTAAAGATAAAGATTGTGATCAGCACTTAATAAGACAAAATAGAGCTTTTCCCATGGAAAAAAAACTTGAAGGGAGTGAAAAATCCAATGTGGTGGATTGTTTCTAGTGTCAAGTCCTACAGATCAAGGCAGAGGTGCCATTACTGCTAAGTTCGGTTGCTTGCTACCTGAGGTAGAAATAAGGGATTATTTAATGTCCATTGCAGTCAGTACTTTCGATAACACCCCTGGCTGGGGTGTGGTTGCAGCTAGTGTTTGGATAGATTTTACTCTGTAATTTGGTACAAATCTCTATTGCAAATGCTGCTGTATTACAAGGGAGCTGTTCTTGCCACCAGGGCACTTCTTTTAGCAATCAAAACCAAAAGAACCCTCTACCTTGTGAAAACAAACAAAACCAAACATCCCCAACCCCAAAACTCAAAGAAACCAAGCTATTCCTCCCAGCATCCTGCAGAATTTTGAAGTTGCTTGCACTGCCTGCTGATGCACAGCCTCATTTGGTCAAGTGTTGAAAATCTTCAAGGCTGGAGATTTCAGAGTTTCCCTGAGCGCCTGTCCCGGTGCTTAAGCACTATCACTGTGAAACTTTTCCCTTGTTGCAGCTTGTGCTCATTGCTTTTGCTGGACACCTCTAAATCATCTGGCTCCATCTTTTCTACAACCCCATTTAAGCTGCAGAAAGGCTGCAGTCAGATCATCTGAGAGCTCCCTTCTCTCCAGGCTTAAGCAAACCCTCAGCCCCTGCTTGTACATCATATATTCCAATCATCTTAACCATCTGTCCTGGTTTTGGCTGGGATAGAGTTAATTTTCTTCCTAGTAGCTGACATAGTGCTGTGTTTTGGATTTAGTATGAGAATAATGCTGGTAACACACTGATGTTTTCAGTTGTTGCTAAGTAGTGCTGACACTAGTCAAGGACTTTTTCAGCTTCCCATGCTCTGCCAGGCGCACAAGAAACTGGGAGGGGGCACAGCCAGAATAGTTGATCCAAACTGACCAAAGGGCTATTCCATACCATATGATGTCATGTTCAGTATATAAACCGGGGGGAGTTGGCTCGGGGGAGGCGGGTGGGCAGTGATCACTGCTCAGGAGCTGGCTGGGTATTTGTTGGCAGGCAGTGAGCAATTGCATTGTGCATCACTTGTTTTGTACATTATTATTATTTTCCCATGAATTTTACTTCCCCCCCCCCCCCCCCCCCCCAATTCTCTCCCCCATCCCGCTGGGGGCTGTTTAGCTGCCTGTCAGGTTAAACCACAACAGAGGTAGCTTGCATCTTCCTGAACTTAAAAAACAAAAAAAAAACCCCAAACCAACAAATAAAAACACCCCACTTTGCTCACTATTCCTTAAAGGCAAAGTTTTCTAAGGTCAGTAGTGTTTCCTCCTCCATTTTAAGTGAAAGGATGGGGCTCCAGATGGAAGTGATTACTTACTTTTTCTCATTTTCTCTTTCCTGCTAATGGATAGTCAGAAAGAAAGTGTCCCATCAAGTACTTCTCAACCATCTTCTTGAGATGATCTTTTCTTTTGAGCCACCACTGCAGAGAAGGACTCAAAGGAGCTTCAAGGCATCATGTCATCCATCCTGCTGACCTAATAAACCAGCATCCTCTATACAACTGCCATCTCTGTAACAGATTTGCCTAATTTGTTTTTGAAGTTCTCCAAGGATGGAGACTCCAAAATTTTCCAGCACTTCAGGGTTTTTTTCACTTTCGGAAATAATATTCTAGTGTGCAATATGAGTATTTCTCATTGAAATTTTATCCCCTTAGCTCCTGTTTCCTCCAACATGGGTACAAAGAACAAAGTTGTCCCTTCTAAACAGCAGTCTTTTACGTGTACAGGCTGTTCTCATGTTCCTTCTCAGTCTTTTCTGCTACAGGCTGAACAGGTCAAATACCCTCTTTCCTTCCTCCCAGATTGTTTTCCAGACCTCATTCAATCATCTGTCTCAAGTTTAAAATTTTCTTTAAGAGTAGCGCCCAGTGCAGTACTCCAGCTGAAGTTTGACCAGTGCTGTGTAGGACGGAGAGATGATCCTGCTGGTGCTGCAGACTACGTTTCTATTTATTCACCTCAGTATGGTGTTTCTCTTTTTTGCAGTAGCATGATGTTGTTGACTCATGCTCAGCTTGTGATCCATAGTAACTGCCAGCTCCTTTTTTTCAGAATTGCTGCTTAGTCATCTGCCATCCAGCATCTGTGCAGCAGATCATACTTACCTTACTACAGTAAATTGTGCACGTCTCAGAATAATATTGTATTTCTGTTGAACTGTGCCTCTGAGTTGTCATGATAATTTTGAATTCTGTATCTACCTTTCACAGTATTCTCATGTCTGCAAACGTAGTAAGCCCACTGTCTATTCCATCACCCAGAGCAATCATGAAAATACTGCGTTGCACTGGACTCTAGGTGTGCCTTATTGGACTGCATATGCTACGTAGCTCCATCCTGATAGTTGATTGCATATAACTCTATTGGTATGGCCAGCCCACTTTACACCCTTGGATAGTAGTTTCATGTAGTTCATATTTCTCTTGGTTAAGTGTGAGAATGCCATGTACCACAATCTGGAAAAAAAAAAAAAGTACCAAGATCATACGAGCTATTATCACCCACAAGCGGTCATAGGAGTTGCACTGAAGAAAAAAACCACCTTGACTATGTTATACCCTAGTAAGAATGGCAAATAATTTAAGGCTGCAGAATACTTCAGGCAGTGAGGTACCTGAGATATGAAGAGATGTTAGACAGAATCATGAAACTAAAAGAGCCTTAAAGTTATCATTCATTCTGACTTCATATGTTGCTGAATGTGTGGTTATTAATCTCTAACCTGGCCATGTGCTGAAACAACTTGCATCGTTTAATCTTTCCTGCCCTGAAGCAGCAAAAAAGATTGAGGACTGGTAGAATCAGGCAGAGTGGGTAGTGTGGGTAAGGAAATTTTGTTTTTTCCAGTAGCAATTCTTCCTCTGTATATTGTTACAATGCTCAGGTAGAGAAAAATACCATGAAGAAAAAAAACAGGTGGGGCTACAAACCATGTTATAGGATAGATCCATAACAGTATGCAAGGAGAGGATACAACACCTGGATGGAAAACAGACCTGTGTTTTAAATGAGCAGATCTTAAGATTTTTCCAGAGAACTACAGTGTAATACACCAAAGTACCACTAGGTTATACCTATTTTACAGAGAGAATGGGATGCCAATACTTGTCCTACTGAAGCTGGCAAGAGTGTGGCAGGCCTGCCAATATCCCCAAGGTTTCCTGGAAAAATCTCATATTTCCTTCAGGAAGCCCTGCACTGCTCTGAGTCTATGTATTTTCTCACTCTGTGATTGCCATGTAACACTTTGTGGTCTGCTCTTAGCACTTCAAAAGGCCAGCTGTTCCCTCAGATTATCAGCTAACTGGTTATCTATAGAGTATAGCTACTGCCCTGGGGACATTCTGGGCTGGAATAGAAGTAAATGTCTTTGACAGGTTTTCTGAGGCTCACTTTTGGGAGTTAACATAGATTTTCACATAGGATAAAAGTCCTTATATTCCGACAAGCATCTTATGACACAAAAGACTGTTCTAGTTCATATATGCTATCACTCACTAATGTGAAAATACACACCAAATCTTTATTTTCAAAATGAAAAAATGTGGGCAATCTCCTTCACTGTGCAAAAGTTGGGACCTTTAGTGGCCATATATGCCATTTGTATTTATTTGTGCATTGATTCGGATTTGCTGTCCATACTCTTGTGTAACCCCCTCTTGAAGCAAGAGAGTGACGTGCAGTGATAATTTTGTTTGAAGTTCCATATTTTCTAGCTTGAGTTTGGTATCGTAGTTTGAGTAGAGACACAGTAGATGGCAGTGCATAACGTAAATTACCTCTGCTGAATGCTCCTGTTCCCAGCGGTAATTGTCCGGAGCTGGTGAGATTACACGAGAGGGTACCCCCTGCTCCCTGGCTCCCTGCAGAGCAAAGGAGGAGGCTTCTGTGAAGCAGCGTACTCTGAAGCACCACTTTTGCTCAGTGAATCAAGACTGCTGAATCAGCAAAGGAAACTGCCCCTGATTTAAGCAGATTAATCACCGGTAGGAGACTCTGAAGGCCTCTTACCTCCCCACAGACTGCAGTTTTCAGCAGAATCCAGTCCCAGGGTATTCTTTTTTTCACCCACGTTTTTGTCTTCCACACCTTGATTCATGTTCTTAATAGCTTTGCTGCTTCAAAATCTAGGCAATTTGCATGTCAAATTCATTTTTTTTCCATTTATCCCCATAGCTCTGTTTTTGGGTAAATATTAGAGTGCTCATTCTTGGTGCTTTGTGACATTTGAACTAATATCTGGTGTGGAAATAATGACGACATTAAATGAAGGTTCTCTTACCAGGTCATGATGTGTTTCATCAATTTGATCTGGTGCAAGGGACCACCTGAAATAGGAGAAAAAGGAGGATGGAGGGGAAAGGGAGGAAACAGGTCTTTCCTGAAAGCGTAGGAAACTAACACAGGACTGCTTGGATAATAAGGACTGAAGAAAAAAAAAAGAAAAAAAAAAAAAAAAAAAGAAGGAAGAAAGCCTCCAAATTAGAGTTTTAAGTGGAAAGCATTGTTTTTAACTGAAACATTTAATTATGGAGCTACTAGGGAGAGCCCAGTGGAGTGCCACTAAGATGATGAAGGGACTGGAGCAGCTCTCCTATGAGAAGAGGCTGAGAGCTGGGACTGTTCAGCCTGGAGACAAGAAGACTCAGGGGGATGTTACCAATGTATATAAATACTTAAAGTGAGGGTGCAAAGAGGATGGAGCCAGGCTCTTGATGTCCCTGCTCACTGCAGGAGGGTTGGGCTAGATGATCTGTAAAGGTCCCTTCCAACCCAAAGCGTTCTATGATTCTTTTCAGTGGTGCCCAGAGGCAATGGACCAGGCAATGGGCACAAACTGAAACACAGGAGGTTCCCTCTGACTATCGGGAAACACTTTTCCACTGTGAGGGTGACTGAGCCCTGGTACAGGTTGTGGAGTCTCCATCCCTGGAGATGTTCAAAAGCCATCTGGACATGGTCCTGGGCAACTGGGTCTAGGTGACCCTGTTTGAGCAGGAGAGTTGGACCAGGTGACCTACAGAGGTCCCTTCCAACCTCAACCATTCTGTAATTCTGTGAACCCAAAGGGGTGCCAACTCCTGGACTTCTGGAGTTGGTAGCTGTACAATTATGTTATGGTGCCTTCCAATGTCAGATTACTCACTGAAAACTTTTTGGAGCGTTATTAAATAACATCAGTATCTGATGTTGCACTTGGAAAACTAGTGTTAGCCAATGTCCAACACTGTCTCAGTATTCAAATTTTAGAGGGTTTCCTGAACACCCTAAGTTGCTACTCTACTGCTACTTTCCAAAAGACCTCAGCAAATATGCTGAGTGTTATTTTCTTCAGAATTATATTTTTCAAATGGATCATGAAGTTGCAGAAATGCTAGATAGTAGTACAGGAAGTCGTCTCTTCTGTTTATTACCAATTTTGCACCTGGCCAAGTAGCAGTCAGGTAATATCACGCTTGCATTAATGGGAATTCAAATGAAGGAAAGATCTTGTTCTTTGTTTTGACTGGATTTTCTTTCTCTTCAACCAAGAGAGACAGACATTTCCTTCTCTTAATATAGTGAATATTCTAATTACCCAAACCAGAAAATTCTAAACTATGGAAAAAATATAATTACTAAAAGTGCTACTTAGAATAACAATCTGGAAAAAAATGGCAATTGTTTTCAATAAACTGAGATGCTGAGAGAATGTTTTAATGAAAATGAAAAAAATCTACAAGTGTCTTATTAATCCTCTTGCAAGAGTCACTATTTTTTTTTAAGCAAAGACGTGATCAACATGTAGGAAATTGTGTGTGGAACCATGTAGTAATAGCAATTATTTTTGTCAGTGGTCTTATTCAGCATGGACTGTTTACCCTCTAGCCTGGATAATTTTGGACCAGAAGGTGTAGAAAAAGATTTTGATTCTTTCTATTACAAGACAAGAAGATTGCTTTAGGATCTTTCTATTAAAGGACAAGAAGATTCATTTAGTATCTGCTACTTAAAGTGTATGCTCTCTTTCAGGAATGACTAAATAGGAGGAAAAGTCTGTTTTCAAACAGGTCTCTGCAGGGAGCGCTGATTGGGAAGTAGGTTGGGAATCCCTCCAGGAAGCAGTGCATGCAGCAAAAGTTTACCCTGTGCTACTCAAGGTGTTGTTGAGACAATGTTCCTGGGGGACAGATGTCCATGTTATGACCATCCACTTAAACAGCGCCTCTGACTCTCACCTTGGAAAGGCCAAAAGGTTAATGAGCATAAAGACTACATTTTTCTTTTTTCCTGGATGTCATTCCTCCAGGAGAGGCTTGAATGATCAGAAATGTCAGAAGCACTGTGGGGAAGTTTGCACATCTGCAAACTGGTGAAGCAGCTCATCAGTCAGACTAGCTGATTTAGGAAACAAGAATACTGCAGTTAATGCCTGTTTCAAATTCTCTTTATAGAGTTAGCTTAGGCTTTCATAATGTGTAACATTAGCACTTCAGAGACCCTCATCTTTTTTTAGAAAGTAAGAGCAAATTTTGGCTGTAATCTTTCTACTGCTTGTCTCAGAAGAAGAGCAGCTATTAAACAACACAGCTAACTTTCAGCAGTCCTCATATCACCGATGTTCACCACCCTTGTGAATTTTCCAGAACAGACAATCACTAGTTCTCATGCTTGAGAAACAAAACAGTATCAGTGAGAAACCTCTGCAAAGTCACGAGTATCTCACATGGAGTTCTTAACTTTCAACAAGGTCTGACTTTTTCTGACAGGGTTTAATGCCCTTGACACCACTTCTGCAAGCTCTGAAACAGGGTGTGATTCCTTTGGGGGTAAGTTAGGCTGCTTCCTTAAGTTCATTTGAAAATAGGGTAACCAGAAGAAAAGACCTGGACTGATAGTGCCACAAACCAGGATATCTTATAGTGAGAGAAACTGAACTCCTGCAAGCCTGAAACCTTGCAGTGCAGCTGAGGAGCAGCAGGAAATCCAAAATTTTCTCCCTCTTAGCTGAGCTGCTACTTTTTCTTTCCTGCCCTACCTCTCTTCTCTTCCAATTCAGTCTGCTTTGAGTTTGCTGCTTTGTGACCTTTAGGCCAGATAAATTCTTTCAGAGTCCTGGTTTTCCACTGCAGCCCTCACAGAGAGCTGTGATTTTCCTTCCAAACTGAGCCAAGGAACATGTGAAATTCCCCTGGTTTTCCTGGAACATGCTGCTATTGGTTGCTATTTGTCTACTAATGGTTTGCTCCTGGACTGTGGGCACCGGTTAATTATTATGACAAATAGTCACTCTGGAGACAAGCAAAATAAAAAGGAAAAAATGAAGCTCCCATCTCTATTGATTTACTGTAAAGCTGGAAGAGTTAATCTGCTAGCTTGTGTACATTACCTCTCCAAGAAAGTCTTGCCTGGTCCTACTGCCCAGCACATGAATAGGTTTAATAAATTAAGGGAGGGGGTAATTCTGCACCAAGAGACCTGGACTGGCAGGTTTGACTCACTATTCTTTACAATTCCTTCTTACATTGACCTACTTTCAAGCACTGTGCCCTTTTTATTTCATGCTTTTACCCTGCTTTTGCCCTTGGTTTTGTTCTGAGTTTTGAGGGTCCACTCAGAGGAGGAGAGGGGTATGAGCTATTCATGCATTTATAGATCAGATTTGACTCTTTTCTTTTTCTTTAGACTAAGTAATTGCAACCTGAATCACTGTTTTAGTTGAGTGTCTCTGGAGCTTTTTAATCTTGACTATATCTTTCTTGAGCAAGGGCATCCAAAACTGAACAGATGTTTCTCCCACAAGCACCTTTGTTCGTAACAGGCATTCAGAGAGTATTGCTGAAATATTCATAAGCCTTAAGAGATAACAATGCATGAATACTAATGAATAGTAAGTTGTATGGTGCTTTAAACAATGACACAATAAGGCAAGTCCAAACTAAAACATCACACAATGAAATATTTCCTTAGCTGCACTGTCTTAGGTGAAGGTTTCACATGTATTGTTTCCTCTAATATTCACAATAAACAGAGAAAGGGGCACTGCAGAAAGGTGAATTTCAGTTTACAAAAATGCTTTTCCAATGCATTTAATAGATCTTGAATCAAGGAGTTCATGAGAGATTGTTTAATAGCCTCATCAGTATGACTATTCCTAAATAGACATCTGTGGATAAATAAGGCTAATTAGAACTTTATCTATTTATTTGTTTGTTTTAATTGAAGATGATTCAACAACTTATGCTGCATGCATACAATCACTACCATTTAGAGCTGGAAACTGGTTTTGTCATGGAAATTTCTAATATTAATTAACTGCCATTTTTCAGTTCTCAAAATTTTTATCAAAACTACAACTTTTTTTAATGACATTTCCCCCCTCACTAATTTGGTGTCAAACGGATGATGACTATCTTGACCATCTCAACTGGCAAGCTGTTGAACATGAAAGCAGACAGTAGATACTTTCACAATTTAGAAACAGCAGGTTTGTGCTGGGCTCAGGTTTTACTATTGTTGAAGCTGGCCAGTGGGATGTAGCTACAATCATTTCAGATTTGCAGTCCATCCTCACTTAACACCTCCAGAGGTAGAGCGCAGCAGGATGAGCGTGGAGGTGAGGAACCTGACAGCCCAGCCCACTAGCCACTGACACTTGCTCTTTGGGGTCTCTGTAGACTTGTGCCTTTGCCCTGCTGGCAGGACATGCTGGCACCACAGTAACACTGAGCAGTGCCACCAGCAAGGCTGTCGCTGTCTTCTGCTTTCAAGTCTTTCTGGTGCCCTTTTGCTTTCAGCTGAGAATGGCTGCATTATGCAAATGCTGCATTTTCAGTCCTGTGTGTTCTGTGTTCCCCTGTGCTAATGAAAAAGCTGCTTTAGCCCAGTGCACTGAGATGAGAATATCCCCTCGAATACTCTACAACTTGTCCCATTTTACATAGTTTTTAAATTACAAATTACATTATTCCACCTCCCTGCTGCCAGTGTTTAAAGACTTGTTACCATGGAATTTCAAATGAAATAGAAATAATGATGCTGAGAGACGTTAGCTGACACCCTCGGTGACTGATGAGTTCCAGTGCTTATCAAGACAACCCCTCTCACAACGTGATCAAATGCTGGAAACGCTGACATTTCACAAGCATGTGTCACTGGGAGATGAGAAGTCTTAAATGTTTTTTAGGGAGGGCTCAGGTAGTCAAAATATCATAAATGATAAAATCTGTGATTTATAGCACAATGGCTAATTCAGAACAATGACTTGTCATGTTTTTATCAGGGAAATCATGTAAGATCATGTAAGGGAAGATGTAATGCAAAAAGCAAATGGAAGGTAATTATAAAAGGAAAGGGTAGCTGTCATACTGGTAATAGTGCCTAGTATCAATCTGTTTAATTGCTACGTGAGATTGTTAGTGGGGGAGCACATAGGCCTGACAACAAAAGTGCTGGGGTCCCCACTGGCTATTTTAGCCCCTGGAATTTCCCTCGGGTTTACTGTCATGGAAGGACAAGTCTTTCAGGGCTTGTTCCTTCTGGAGTTCCCCTGAGCAAAAAGGGAACCAGCAGGGCTGCACGCAGCTGGTGTGAAGGAAAGGCTGATCAGCAGCACAGCCCCTCCCTTACTGCAGCAATCATAGTAGGCTGCAGCTCAGCGAGTAGGAAAAAAGCATCAGTGTTGGGGCAGAAAAGCCCCCCATGATCTCATGGAGCGGTCCCTGAGTTGCCCGGTGCGTGGTTTGTAGATTTGCTGTGGTCTGCTGAAGTGTGAACACATGGTCAATTGATGGGAAAGAGATGCATTTTTATGTACATGTGTGTATTTGTGATGTATCTATGTAGCAAGGTGCTTATCCCTATCTTCACCAAAGAAAGTCGACATGACAATAACAGGAATAGCTCTAGGGGAAGGGGAAGCCAGGGAAAAACTTGGTAGATAACTTGGGCTAACCATGTGGCTCCACTGGACAACATGGTGAGAGGAGAGACACACACAAAAACGTGAAGCTGAAGTAATGCTTTTGCTGTCTCTTCACAATGTGTGTTTGCATAATGTGTTTCCTCAAAATGGTGGTGAAGCTCTAGGGCAACAGTTCTAACAGACGAGCAGAGCTATGAGGCACAGGGTTTGTTCCATGGTTCCTCCAATCTCACTTTCATTTAGACTCCAACTCTTTTTCATCGTCCTATATCTCAGTCAGTGAGTGTGGGGAGTATAAGGGTGGGGAGGGGAGGCTAATTTTCTTATATGAGTCTATTTTCTTATTGCTCCAAAACCAGTAAGAAAATAAACCTCTTGTCCAATAGAAGCTGGACTCCAATACTTCCTCTTGGTACACAGCATAGAGGAAAAAATAAATAGGACCCTTGTACAGTATAGCCTGAAGATCAACATGGACTTTTATTGGAAGACTGAATATTTTTTAAAAAGCAAGGTTGTATTCTGCAGGTGTTAGAGAAAGTAAAACAAGCTCTTTTTTTCTCCTTCTGGTCTTTGGTCCTCTCCTCCCCTCCCCTCCCCTCCTCTCTCCTCTCATCCCCTCTCCTCCCCTCCCCTCCCCTTATCCCGTCCTTGTGCTTCTCAGGCAAAGATGCCGCTGTCCCAAGCAGGTGCCAATGTGTTGCCACCAGCCTAGGGGTGAATACTGTAGCTCCTTGAGGGACTCTCTGCCGCCTTCTCAATGAAAACACAGTTTCAGAAGCTAGAAGGTAGATCTATTCAACAAGAAAGCGGTAATGAGCTTCTTCAGTTACGAACATGCTAATGTAGAGCTAATACCTTGTCCACCTGACAATTAGTTTAATGCATTCATACAGAAGATGAACGAGTTAGTCCAATAGTTGAGCATTTTGTAACAACAGTGGTTGAAGAGGGTGCTGCAAAAGAATGTTCAAGGAACTGAAAGCTAATGCTTCATGGAATAAGCTTCCTATGGGCTAAGTTTCCATACAACCAGCCTTAGTGGCAACTTGCAGAGAGGTAATGAGGGAATTGCCTGAACACAAGCTATACAAATATAATCTATTTGGTTTTTGCCCTTTGTGGTAATGTCTTAGAATTTAAACAAAATAACAAGTGTTTCCATTGGTAGCTGTGTTTTCTGAAGCATTGACTTCTCTCATCTGTTACGTATTTATTATTCACTGAAGTATTAAAAAGGAAGAATTATTCTGCATTAATCAAAAGAATAGTAATTACTTTCAAATATCTGTTTACTTCCATATATCCAGCCAAAGGAAATGATCACATGACTGTTATTATTTTTACATCTATACCAGGGTTTGACTAAACACTTGTAAAATTGTATTTGTTACTGTGCAACCATTTTGCATAATAGCTGAGAATCTTATTTACCAGGACAATCTTCAAGAGCTTCATAGAAATAGGTCTGGAGTTGTACATTTTGCAAATCAGACTTTGTAATGTACAGTAAACCATAATAGAAGCATTAATAAGGTTTGAACTTTGTTCTTATTATGTATTTCCAAGATTTTTATGTCTCTCGATTTATGATAACTTCTGCATTTCATTGCCTTTCCTCAATATTTCATGGCTTTGCTTCTGCATTTTAATAGAGGTGTCTTCCAGAGGAGAAATTTATGGAATGAGCTTGATTTCTTTTTTCTGCATCTCTGAAATGCCTAGGTGTGTTTTTCATTTCTGTCACCTCTCCTGATGAAATGTATCATCTGCTTGAACCATATGTAGCTCTCTGGAATACCTCAGGAGGTGGAGAGGAAAGGAAACAGCAGTTTAAAAAAATCAACACCTATTTTGTCTTTAAAAATCTGCAGTCTCTCTCCTCCGGATGAACATTAGCCCTCAGAAACCATATATTCATTTATAAATGTAGGACCAGGCAGGACCTGACTTTTTGCAGTGTGTGGTTCATAGATTCCCACTCAAAATGTTACCCAGGAACAGCTTGTGAAATGAGAACAAGAGCTGCCCCTTCAGGAAGACACATGTTCCCAAGTTAAGGAGTTGAAGGGCTGGAAAATTTATCACATTCTCTTCAAGCTAGCTAAAACAGTTGGTTGGCTTTACAGTTAGTGTTCCCAGAGTGCAAGCTACTGCCTTACTGACTTTCATTCTGAGGGCAGGAATGGTAGCTCCTTTATCCAGCACATCTGAGAGATTAATAGTCATCTTTTGGTGCTCCAGAGGTGGCCCTGGAGATTACATCTAGACTGTGTGGCAACAGCGTGATTCAGCTCACCCTGCTGTCCTGGTGCTCTGAACGGGGGGTATGGCTGGGATATGCCATAGCTCCTTTCTGATCCAGGTGTCCAAGTTCCTATTATGGAAGCAATTTAGCAGGGATAGTGCAAGAGGGAAGAGGACTGGTCTCTGCCTGGGTCTTTCCCATGCATGTGGTCAGCATGTGGCTAGGGTGTGCACCTTGGTCTGGATCCACTCTCCAGCCTGCAGGTTTTGATACAGCATCAGAGAGGGTGTCTTTCTAGATCATTGCCTGGGCTGCAGGCAGCTTCCTTGGATATATCCTGGTTAACACCCGGTGCAGAGCTGTTTGCTTATAGAACCCCATTTATTGGTCTGTATTTGAATATTGGTCTATCTACACATATATACTTTGAAGTCTGCAGGCAGAATGGGAGCTGGTTAAAAACTCCTGATATGTCAGTAGAATAGGAGGGACTCCACAGTGGATTCTCTGCCCCAGCAGCCTGGTTTTGGCAGAGCGAGAAGCTTTGGTTAGATGAGAGAACTGTGAGGTGGACATACACGGTGATCTAACAGGGCTGACATGACTAGAGGTGGCAGAATGTTATTATTTTTGCCAGTGGTGTAGTGATCCATTTCAAAATGATAAAATATCAAGACATTGCCTTCTCTCCTTTCAGTTGCAGTCATTTGGAGAACAGTAAATAAACCCACCAGACAGCAAGTAAGAGAAGCAGATAAATGCTGCACTACTTGACATAGAATTAGGTTAACACCGTTCACCTGTATGTGACCTGGCTACCCCACTGGCCTTATTAGGTAGGAGCTGGCAGCCGAGAGATAGTGAGGAGCAGCCCCATCAAATGCTGCTGTCAGCTTCAGCAGTCCAAAACACATCTCTCCACCTTGTGTGGGTTGTCAGGATGTTTTATGGGTACCTCGAGAGTGCCGCTCATCCAGCCTAAAGCAGCTGCTTGACATCGTAGCTCTGATTTGCCTCCTTGTGTCCTTATTGCTTGCTTTTGATGACAGAGAGAGCCCAAATTGTGCATCTGGGCTGTATACCGACCAAGAGCACCAAGGTTATGGAAAAGTAATCAAACCCACATAATGCTGCAGCTGAGTGCTGTGGTGGTTTCAGAGCAGAGCTGGGCAGGGGCCCCAGCTCTGGCTCTGCTGTGGCACATGGAGGGGACCCTATGGCCAGCTGCGGCCACCCCAGGGTGCAGGCTTACTTCCTCTGGTGTGGTTTTGGGTTTGGTGTTATTCCTGCAGTATTTGCCATTGGATGACAAAGTGGGATAAGACACAAGGGCAGGTCTAAAACTTTTACTAAACTACCTCCAAATGCTGCCTAGAAATGTTGTGTGTGGTGTAATGCATAGTACTCTATACCATTGCCTTAACAGCCTTTGCTTTTAAAAGACTCCTCTACAAATACATGGAAAAAAACCCTCTTTTTTTCCTCATAATAGCACTAGAGGAACAACAGAATAACTTAATGTTAATAGGACCTATGAAAACAGTGAGTAGAGCTAACGATGCTTGCAACTGATATATGTGCTTTCCCAGGCAATAGATGCATCTCAAGTAAAACCAGAAATGTTTTGAAGTGATCATCGTGTCCTTTTTAGGGAATAATGAAAGGAATATTTCCTTTTTCTTCATCTGTCCTCTTATATGGGCATAAATGTTTATTCAACAGTGTTAAACTGAATAACTCTGAACTTTATTACTTTCTTCTCCAGCTGAAAAGAACAGTTTTATGGAGATAATGTGAATGATATATTTATTGCCTCTTAAATCCATAACCAAATTGAATATATCAGAAGGAATTAGATTGTTCACTTGGTTAGCCTCATTGATGCCTTGAAATGTGCTCCAGATGCTGGGGACACTAACTTAATATTTAGTTTAAAATTAACATTTTTATACTTTAAGCTTGTTGAATATCTTCTTAGTGAATAAATTAAAATGAGATATTTTCCTTTCCATTAAACGAGCAGTGCAATTATTTCTTTCAGATATGAGACAAATGTTTCTTATGACATTTTATAAAGTATTACTTTTAACTTTTAATAAAACTTTAATAAATTTTTCATTACAGACAGTGCAACACTGCCTTTTGAATTCATGTCACAGTGTGAGCTACACAGGGTTGCTTATAGGGGAAGTATTCTTTGTTGGCAGGATGCAGAAGGAAAACAACTAGCAGTTACTAAGAAGTAATATCTGTGTATAGTCTCAAGTCAAAGCAGCTTACATATAAATTAGGGTTTCAGAAAAAAATTGTAAAAAAGACACAAATTCTCCATTTCACTTTTGAAATCTGAGTATGGGTTCCTACACCACTTAAATGCTTTAAATTTTTAATGTTATATGAAAACCAAAATATTTTTTCAGTATTGGGGATCTAAATAAACAGAATATGCTTTTATTATTATTTTTAAAGAAGCAGAATATATAGAACTCTTCAAGCTCCCAGAGAGGTTCTCTCCTGTTCATACTATTTCAGCCTTAAAAGAATTGGTTAAACATTTACAAGTGTTTATAATGTTAACCAAATTTATTTGTTGATTTCCATGTCAAAAGGAATAAAGTTTTGCAAAGATGTCAAACAACTTTTGGGTAGTATAATTGTAATGCTCAAGATCACACAGTGCATTTACTCAAAACATTTCTTAAATTTTAGGGACTAAAATGTTTGGTTTTTTTTTTTTTTTCTTTTTCTTTTTGAAAGATGGCTGGAATTAGCTGACTTAGAAATACAGTGTAAACAGTCTTTCCCTTTCCATACTAAACATTTATATGAGCATTAATTAGAGAATTTTATACATATAGTGATAAGAAAAATACAACACATAATACAGAAGCTAACAATGACATGAATGACTAATAATGTTCAAGTTCAGTAGAAATTTTGTGCAAACACACAGGTGGATAGCTAATTTAGCTGCTGTGCTTGCCCTTGCTTTCTGACAAACTTTTAAATTAGTGTCTTTCCTTTCAACACTTGTTACTAGAAAGTTTATCTGATTAGTTGCTGGTAGTAAAGGAAATGTTTATGTCTTTATTTCCTTTGTTGAAGATAAAACCCTTTCACTCTACCAGGACCTCTTCCTGTGTTGCATGTGAGATGTAACTCTATCTTTATTGTTGTAGTGATCTTATTTCTGAAGGAATGGGTGTTGACAAAGCATGGCCTGAGAGTAGTCTTTATGATTAGGCTGTAAATACAATGTACACGGAAAAGAAGAAATGTCACCAGCATTAGGGTGCATATTTCCTTTATCCATTTATATAGTGATTTTTTCTAGGGATGCCAAATCCAAATCATAAGCAGCTGCTAACTGTTTTGCTGCTATTCAACAAAACACAATCCGGTGCAGCCTAAAGAAAAAAGTTTTCCCTAGAAACATTCAAGGTCAGGTTGGACGGGGCTCTGAGCAACCTGATCTGGTTAAAGCTGTCCCTGCTCACTGCAGGGGGTTGGGTTAGATGGCCTCTAAAGGTCCCTTCCAACCCAAACCATTCTGTGATTCTAAAGTCAAATTGCTACATTGACGCTGTAGAAATTTGGACCTCTAAGCGACTGGACTCTGGTTGTCAGCAGGCCACCACAAACCTATAAGAAGGACTGAGAAGCACAGAAAGTTTGGAGTTGATTGTTGTGGTGGGTTCACCTTGGCTGGACACCAGGTGCTCACCAAGCTGCTCTATCACTCCCCATCCTCGGCTGGACAGGGGAGAGAAAGGTATAAAGAAAGGCTCATGGATTGAGGTAAGGACAGGGAGATATCACTCACCAATTACTGTCACGGGCAAAACAGACTCAACTCAGGGAATTTAATTGAATTTATTGCCAATCAAATTGGAGTAGGGTAATGAGAAATAAAACCAAATTTTAAAACACCTTCCCCCTGTCCCTCCCTTCTTCCCAGGCTCAGCTTCACTCAAGTGGGGCAGGGGGACGGGGAATGGGAGTTGTGGTCAGTTCATTACACGTTGTCTCTGCCACTCCTTCCTCCCCAAGGGGAGGACTCCTCACACTCTTCCCCTGCTCCAGTGTGGGATCCCTCCCATGGGAGACAGTCCTCCACAAATTTCTCCAGCATGAGTCCTTCCCACGGGCTGCATTGCTTCATGAACTGCTCCAGCTTGGGTCCCCCACAGGGTCACAAGTCCTGCCAGCAAACCTGCTCTAGCGTGGGCTCCTCCCTCCATGGGATCACAGCCTCCTTCGGGCGCATCCGCCTGCTCTGGTGTGGGGTCCTCCATGGGCTGCAGGGAAATCTCTGCTCTGGTGCCTGGAGCACCTCCTCCCCCTCCTTCTGCACTGACCTTGGCGTCTGCAGAGTTGTTTCTCTCACATATTCTCACTCCTCTCTTCCAGCTGCTGTTGAGCAGCAGTTTTTTCCCCCTTCTTAAATATGTTATCCCAGAGGCGCTACCACTGTTACTGATGGGCTCAGCCTTGGCCAGTGGTGGGTCTGTCTTGGAGCTGGCTGGCATTGGCTCTAGCAGACATGGGGGAAGCTTCTAGCAGCTTCTCACAGAAGCCACCCCTGTAGCCCCCCTGCTGTCAAAACCTTGCCATGCAAACCCAATACAATTGTTATCAAAGAGAAAATCCTGTTCTCTTAACTGGCAAATAGTGAAGCTCCCAGGTTCATAGCAGAGCATAGAGCCCCTGGCACTGCGAAGAGATGTGAGATGCTTTCCCTGGCATGCAGTGGTCATTTATACATGCTCCCACTGTGGCTCCTATTTTCATTTCAGAGCAATAATTAAGGATAGATGACGGCAAATCTCTAGAAAACAAGGAAGGTCTGACAGGCTACAGATTTTTATTCAATGTTACCATGCAAAAAAAGAAAAAATGAACCAAACAAATTACAGGCTTTTGTTCATATTGCATTTGCCCTTATTTTTGCTCTTTCACCCAAGCACTGCTCAGGTCAATTATAGAGTATTATGGGACCACCTAAAAGCTGGGATTGTTTTTCTGGGTAGAACACTGCAAAGAAAGATATATTGTTAAAGGTAGCCATGCTCATTCAGTCAGATGCTGTGGAAGCTCTGCTCAAAATAATTGTGATTCCTCTCTGACCCATTTCAGCTGTCTGGGTTGTTTTTCATCATTCAAAAATATCAAGTGTATGTTGAATTATATGCCTTTATCAGTGTCCAAGCAACTAGCAGAGTAAACTTTGTATGTGTACATTAAATACACAACATTAAAACCAGTTTTAAATAATAGAAACTTGATTTTTTTTTGGGGGGGGGGGGAAATAAAATATAAATCACTCTTCAAGGTAATTTCAGTGTACAGTGAAAATACCCATTTTAACAATATTTTTGTCTTCTGGTTGACATTCCACTGTGTGTGTATAGGAAGGCCAGCAGAATTTACACATTTTAATCTCACCTGAGGAAAAAAAGGTCACACACTATCATTTTGTAACCTGTAGCTGAAGGTATCAAATGACTCATTTTGCTTGTGTGTTACAAACTACGGCTCCTCAGAGACAAGGACTGCAGTCAGGCTGGGATCTCGAATTGATGCTCCTTCACCAGGCTGCAGTGTCTCACCAACCCAAGCCTTGGACCTGTGTCTCTGCTCAGCTTCCATCCTAAAAAACCTTTACAGAGGTTTTGTTTGCTGTTTTCTGATAAAACACAAGTCTTTGTGGGAGGACTGAAGGTATCTGTCAAGCATAAAGATAGGGTGCTCAGCCAGTGGGAGGAGTGGCAGGACAGCAGTAACCACACCTCTGTTCCTCCTCTGCTCCACCTTCATTTACTGAAAAAGCCCCTTCTCTCATTTTGGAGCAGCTTGGGGCTGCTCAGTATCTGCCTGGATATGGCCCTAAGAGAAAAGAAAGGGCTTGCTGTACACCTGCCTGTTCACCTGGGTTATGAAGAAATGGGCACCTTCCTCTTAATCCTTGAAATTTGGGCTATGGGTACCCAGAATGAGGGGCTTGATGTTAATCTTTTTTGACCTAAAAGAAAGAGATGCTGATTGCTTAAAAAGCAGATCCAAACAGTCCTCTGCAGCAGCTTGCATGTTGGTTCAAGGGGTGTGGTTTCATCAGAGCTCTTGGGGAGTGCTGCCAGTTCACAACTAGAATAATCTTTCTCTGTTAACTAACTTCTTGGTACAAGTGTCTTTAATTTTTAGAAAACACGTGGAAATGTTTTCATTTTGGCCTCAAATCACTACTTTTTTAAATCCTGTATTTCCTTTAATGTGATTAAATGCTTGCCTAGTTGTGCTGTCATAACTGCTAAGCTACTGTCATAACTTGCTGTCATAACTATTACGATAGTGCCATCTGTATTCAACAGCTGTCAGCAGTGTGCCTTAGTAATTGTTATGTAGCAAACTGCAAGTATTTTGACCAGATGTTTATTTTCTTCAAATACATTGACCAAGTCCAATATGTTATAAAAAGATTTGAGGGCACTGTGAGATCAGTAAAACTGATGATAGCATCCTATTTCTCAAGCATGTCTTAAAAAAATCCTTCTTTCATTTACATTATGATACTTTGCTATAGCCAGTGCTATCCTACATGTGCAGAATGAAACAGATGTTTCACCTTTTTCATTAAAAACAACCTAGTCTCTGCACCCTTTCCTTCTCCCTGACTTTTCCCCACAACCCACAACAACCGACCAGGCACTCCAGTCTGGTGGGACATTTCCTGTGGTGGCAGGAGCAGTGAAAGAAACCTGGATGAGTCAGTGGTTTGATTCTCTTCGGCATCCAAACTTCAGAAATTTCTACAGGGTCCAGTTTACGGAGGTAGTTAGGTGCCTAGAAATGCAAAAAGGTCTGTGTACCATTTGCTAAATCCTAAACGGATTATATACTTAAGTCCTATTGACCTCCTTTCAAATGGTTTTGATTCTTTTGTCTGCAAAACAAGCTGAAAAACCTGAAACAATCTGCTTCTGAAAACACTGAACACTTGCTGATTTTGGTCAAGACAGAAATAACACATGGCAAACCCACCCATGAAATGCAAACACTTCTGTACATGATGTTACCGAAACAAGGAGATGCAGAAGTGAAGAAGAGGGGGCCCTTCTTCCAGTTCTCCCTCCTGCTTTCCCCTCTCACCCACACCATTACCAGTTACAAAGCCAATATATCAGCTGAGAAACATTGGGTTTCTTTCCAGACACCTACTTCTTGTCCACACTGGGTGGGAAAGCCAGGCCTGATCTTTTTCACTATCCTTCTCAGCCACCAGCATGGAACTGATGACAGACAGGCTGGGTCACAGAACAATTACAATTAAAACAATTACTATAAGCAAGAGAAGGTAGCTACATGTCACCTATTTCCTCTTGTTTGCATTTATTTATTTCAAATTTGAGGTGGCCGAGGCAAGGCGACATAAGTTCAGGTTGTGGGGTGCCTTCCCACTCCATCCTAATCACAGACAGTTGGCCTACATTAAAAAAAATCCAGAAAATGGAATTTTAACTATTAAGGAGATGAAACTGTGATTCACAAAGTTGGCAGGGGACGGTGGCAAGTGCTGGTTGTGTTTCTATTGTTGAGACCTTCCCAGATGAAGGTGATGTGAGAGGAGGAAAACAAATCTCCTGGGACATCTGGAGCCTTTATCCAGTACCTTGCCATAGCCTTTATCTACTTACCTCCTGTGGTGTGAATGTTGTTCTGGGTAGGAGAGAGACAAAGCACACAGGAAAAAGGCATGAAAGAAGGCATTTTAAAAATGGCCTAATGTACTTGATTCTTTCAGGCTGAGGGCAGCACATGCTGGTGAGAAATGCGAATCACACTGAGAAAGTGCCAGAAGCCTGAGGTTTGCTCCTACCTAATTGGCTTGTTAAGCTGTTAAAACTGAAAGCAGCGCATCCTTGGATATTTCTTGCCTGTATTTTTTTGCTTACGCAGACTTGAAGAGACACATGTGCACGGCTAAGATCTGAGATAAAACTGGCTTTGCTATGTTTTGCCTCCTGTGTGAGAATGACTTAATTCATTTTATTCTGTGCTTGTGCAGCACTCAACACAGCAGGGTCCCGAGTTGTGCCTGGGGTTTCTGGTAACGAGCATCATCACTACCACTGCATGTGAAACATCTCTGAAGTGTGTCCGCTTAGCTTTTCTCTTTGGGAAGTAATGCTGTTGTCATTACCACATCATTTCTGTGTCCTGGCAGTTAGCTATTATTTTTCAGATTTTGGCAGTACTAACGACAATCCGTGCGTAATAATCTAAGCAATTACAGTAAAGAGATAATCCATTAGCATTAAGTACCCACACAACGTATTGACATAATGCCTTTACCTCATTCTTTCTTCGCCTGTCATGTAAAATTGTGTAAAATTTTGGAATCACAAAACACCTCCCACCTGCAAAAATGCAAAACCAGCCCAGAAATAAGCCTTTGTCAGAGTTTTAACCATCCCACAACTCCAAATCAATCTTCTCAGTTTTCCTGTGTATTTGCAGAAATGCCTCTTTCTGAATTATGAACCAAAATTATATAATTTTTCTGGTTTAGTTCAGTTGAGGTTCATGACTGTTTGGCTGCTATAGATCATGTGCTATGGACACTGTGTCTTTAATTGACCCAGCTCAGAGGATGAAACTGGTAAAGAGCAGCAGGATTTTATGTGAAAGCTAAAATCCAGTTGCTCGTCTTCAAGTGACTTACTTTCTGTGTTTTCCAGGGTCTTTGACAGGAGTATGCCTATTTCTGTACTTGAAACTCTCACTGATTGAAAACTGCCTTGTGAACCATTTATGGTGTCTTGAATCAAAACAGCCAAGTGTCTTTTTTCTGTGTACTTCCACCATCTTGATTTTCTCATGGATTTTTTTGCATTAACAACTGCCATTCCTGTTAGTGTGAATGAAAAAAGACAAGTTAGGAGAAGGGGTGTAAAATGCCTAATTCTGTAATGAAAATGTGGCATTCGGTGTGGTGTTGTGCACAGGGTGGGGTCTCTGAGAATGTTCAAAGAGCCAAAAAAGACACAAAAAAGATAGAGCTGGAAAATATTTTTTAAAGAGTTATCTTTCTTATTTCAGAAACACATCTTATGGCCTTGTCAAATGATTTATCATCCCCTTCCTGAGGCTGTCCCTGATGCTGATCTTCAGCATCTGATTTTTATGAGCCTTATTCCTTGTTTCTAGGTCATGGAGTCCAGAGGCAGCTCACAATTTGTTGTTGCCTCACATGCACGCAGGGTGGGGGATATTTTAACACAATCAAATGATAAGACAAATCTGTAGCCATCATTTTGTATAAGTATCTTTAATGTGTGTAGGCAGCTAGGCCCAAATACAGAACCATAAATAAGATCAAGCCAAGTCAGAAAGGAATCAATAAGTGATACTATTGTATAAGCCAAGTATTTGATTTTTCCTTGCAGTTATTTGCTGGAAAGGCAGATTTCTTGTTTTCTCAGTAGAAACTGAATGAACAAGTGCAGAACAGCAGCAAATTTCTGACACATACATTTAAGAACTAGCAGTATATCTTACAGTCAAATATTGTATTGTTTCAACCCCCAAATGAAGGTTCTGGAGCCCAAAGATTTACATGTTAATGAGTGACTGTTTGACATATAGTGTAATGTCTTGGAGAGGTTGCTATCTCTACAGGACAGTAAAAATAAGACCTGAAAATTTTTACTTACATTCATTACCACACGTAATGTCTTCTTCCAGCTTTTGCAACACGTGGGAGAATTTTGTGCTTACAGGGCCTATATGTGATCATACAAACTCTCAATTTACAGGTTCAGGGAAACATAATAAACATGGCACAGCCATGGCCAAAAGTAACTTCAATTAAAATGTGTCGAAACCTAGTAATTTATATTCATACTACGATGGACGTTGTAGCACAAAATATTTCTGTCAATATTTGAAAGTAAATGACAGTTTGTAGGGACTTTGTCTCCACTCACTTAGTATTTGCTACTTCCATGCATTTTGTGACTAAATTTTATGAGCATGAATGATCATAGAAAGCAAGTTTTATGCTCCTGTGATCATAGGGAAAATGCAACTAATGTGACTTAGTTTAAATGAGCTTACTTATTAAATGCAGTGTTTCCCGAAACCTAAGAATAAATGTGTTTTTCATTGAACTAGAGAGCATAGACAATTATAGCAAAACAACGAAGCAGAGATTTCTCCTCTATAGGATCATGTGTAAGGTACAAAATAAACCATTCAAGATAACAAATACACTAGAGAAAATGGAGATCTGTGTGCAGAAGCTATATGAAAAGAGAAATAAATTTTGTCAGACATGATTCACCGTGGACCATGCTGAGCTGCAGTGCTGTGTTTCTGAATGCTTTCCATTACAGAATTTAAAGTGAACAATGATGCCTCATTAAGAGATTTTCCTTAATGCTCATCTGTCTAAACCAAATGTTTACATGTGTCCTCACCCCTTGGGCATTTGCTCAAGAATCCATCAGAACATCCAGGCAACGCCATTTCCCCAGACGACTAGCGACTTGGGGTGCTTTGGTTTGAGATGTGTCGTGGTTTAGCCCCAGCCAGCAACTAAGCACCACGCAGCTGCTCGCTCACTCCCCCTACCCCGATGGGATGGGGGAGAGAATCGGAGGAGTAAGAGTGAGAAACACTCCTGGGTTGAGATAAGAACAGTTTAATAATTGAAATAAAGTAAAATAGTAATGCTAATAGTAACAGTATAATAATTATAATAATAATAATGATACACGAAGCAAGTGATGCACAATGCAATTGTTCACCACCCACCGACCGATACCCAGACAGTTCCCGAGCAGCGATCGCTGCTCTCTGGCCACCCCCCCCCAGTTTATATACTGAGCATGACGTCATATGGTATGGAATAGCCCTTTGGTCAGTTTGGATCAACTATTCTGGCTGTGCCCCCTCCCAGTTTCTTGTGTGCCTGGCAGAGCATGGGAAGCTGAAAAAGTCCTTGACTGGCATAAGCAGTACTCAGCAACAACTAAAAACATCAGCGTGTTATCAACATTCTTCTCCTACTAAATCCAAAGCACAGCACTATGCCTGCTGCTAGGAAGAAAATTAACTCTATCCCAGCCAAAACCAGGACAAGATGGTACAAAGGCAGAGACTTTTCAGACATCCTAAGCACCTCTTGTGTATGTTCACGCCTGAACTGACATTACACAACTTTGTGTTTAGGCCCACGTTGGACATGTATACAATGAGGACCCCTGGGTAAGTACAGTCCCAGAAACCATGGCAGTGGCAGCCAGGACTACATCTGGCCCTCGGAGTATCCGAGTCATGAAGTCTCACTAACATAAGACATCACAAAACCAATTCCTAAATCTTACTTCTCTGCTTATGACTACCCTGAGTCTGTTTAACTGCAAACAGGGTGTTACTCTCTGTATTTACAGAACTGTACTCAACCTCTTTTACCCTTGATGAAACATTCAAGCTCTGTTAAGAGTCAGCTGCTGGATAGCCTTTCTCAAATTCCCTTTAATTAACAGAGCTATTCTGATTGTTGCCACCCTGCTGCTAATAAGTGTTTCTAACCTTAGTGCCTGATGGGATTCCTCAAAGACATCTGACTTTTTCTGAGACAGAGGCTGGCTGCCTGCCCTTGAGAACTGCTACAGATGATTTATTCCCAGCGGAAAGCTAGGCTGACTTGACATGGACGTCACACGAGGAGTGACTACAGATCTGTATTATTTGGAGCATTAAGGCTTCCTCAGCCCTGCTTAAATGGCTCCAAAAGACCAGCTGTTGTCATGGCCATTGTCACTTCACAAATGTGGCTCCAGGTTTCTCCAAAGTGTAGTAGAGAGGTGATAAGGAGGAAGCAGAGAGACTGCCACTCCCCTGGGGCTGCAGGGTTTCTCATCCTGTCCCGCGGACTCCACACCACCTTATCGCTCGTGGAGCAGCATGGGGCAGGTACAGACCCAGCCAGCCTGGCTCCCTGGGGCTTGGGCACTGGCAGAAATAAGCAGTGGCTGTTTCATTGCTCCCAGCAGCCTCCTACATGCCCAAACTTGGCCCAGTCCTTCGAGGAGCATTTCCTCTGCTTGCAGGACTGAATCAACTCTCTTCCTGCTTTAATTTTAGCAAAATCACACCTTTATTGGGAAACCTACACTTGTGATCTAGTTGCAATGATAGTCCATTAGCCATCGTTTCTCTCAACATGCCAGCAAGTGCTTACTATATATGATTTTCAAGGCACTCATATATGTAACTTATTAATGAGAATTAAGTAAATGGAAAGAAACACAAAGCGTATGTCAGTCAAACTCAAAAACTGCTGTGCAGAAAATTTTGACCTTAGTAAAAGTTTGTATACTAAGCTAAACACTTTGACTGCACATGACTTTACAAGGCAACAAAGCAGAAACCTGCATCTTGAAATCTCCATCAACCCTTGTTTGCCAGACATCCCATTCTCTCTGGTTTGGACTGGCGCACAATGACATCACATGTAAAGAAAACTTTCCAGGTTTTTGTTTTTGGTAGTCACCTCCCTGCATTCATTCACTGCTCATGAATGTGTGGGATATACTGGCTTTTTTCAGTGGCTGCAAGGCAGTGGCCAAGGCCTTTACCCCCTCAGCAAATTGATCCTAAGGAGAGACGTTCAGCTCACTGAAGTATTTTTTTTAAAGGCAGCTAGACTGTGGAGACAGACAGAATATAGATTTATTCATGGAAGCATTTAAAATCTTAGCACACACATTTGTGAGCTTGATTTACTAGCATACATCATGACAGTTATGAGTATATTTTAACCAGAGATACAGTCTGTCTCTGAAACAGATGCTTTGTCAATTGTGGCTGCAATTTGTATGCAATTTATGCTTTCTCTATTTTTTTAATTGTTTTTGGAGTGATCTCACTGGTAATGAATTAAGTAGATGCAGAATTCTCTGAAATAGTTGCTAAAAGGGTTGGAACTAGATGATCTTTGAAGCTGCCTTCCAACCCAAACCATTCTATGATTCTGTGATACAGTATTTGTCATGTGATATCTGTAAAAATCCCCTAAAGATATTTCTAACTTTATATTCCATTCAGGTGCAAGCACAATGATTAGCTGGAATATGTCAGAACAAATGCAATCAAAGTAAAGTACACAGACAGAAAGAAGGCGGCAAAAAGGGCTTGGTATTTTTGAACCAGAGTTAAACTTTGTTATCTGCACATCAATATTTTGTGCAGCTGTGGGCCGTAAAGAGCATGTGGTTGTTCATTTTATTAATAATGGTCACAACACAATATCTTAAATATAAGCGGGTTAGTAATTTTGCAGTATCTCTGTGTCGTGGTTTAGCCCCAGCCAGCAACTAAGCACCACACAGCTGCTCGCTCACTCCCCCTGCCCCAGTGGGATGGGGGAGAGAATTGGAGGAGTAAGAGTGAGAAAAATCTCCTGGGTTGAGATAAGAACAGTTCAATAATTGAAATAAAGTAAAATAGTAATGATAATAATAACAATATAATAATGATAATAACAATACTAATATACAAAGCAAGTGATGCACAATGCAATTGCTCACCACCCACCGACCGATACCCAGACAGTTCCTGAGCAGCGATCACTGCTCCCTGGCCACCCCCCCCCAGTTTATATACTGAGCATGACGTCACATGGTATGGAATAGCCCTTTGGTCAGTTTGGATCAACTATTCTGGCTGTGCCCCCTCCCAGTTTCTTGTGTACCTGGCAGAGCATGGGAAGCTGAAAAAGTCCTTGACTAGCATAAGCAGTACTTAGCAACAACTGAAAACATCAGTGTGTTATCAACATTATTCTCCTACTAAATCCAAAACACAGCACTATGCCTGCTACTAGGAAGAAAATTAACTATCCCAGCCGAAACCAGGACACTCTGCTAACAGTGAGTGTATAAGCAAAACCAAGATGTTTTTATTTTGTACAAGGCAATACTCAATGGGCACAGGATGACTAACTACTGTCCATCCCTGACCACACTGCAGCTGTATCTAGCTGTGATCATAAAAAAGTTTTCCTGCCATTCAGCATGCATAAATTTCAGATGTTAACTCAGCTTATTAAAAAGCTTGTTTAAGTGAAAGTAGTGCTATGGATTTGGAAACATATGGTTTCTCCTTGATTAGTTTTTCAGTTGAAAGCTGAGGACAGTTAGTGGCATGTTGTCTAGTTCTGGCCCCATCTATGGATAGAAACTCATTGCAACTTTTTTTTTTTCCTGTTTCAGAGGGAATACACCTGAATACTCCATGGAAATCTTACTACTTTTTCGTACTTAGTTTTGTGTCCTACCACCTGTAGGGTATAGACTAGAGTGTTTCTTTTCAGCTGAAAATAGAGTTGGAACAATATGGTCTTTTTAGAGGAATGGCAGGAACCTCCGTGTTTTGGTCGACACTTTAGTTTACAGTTCGTTATTATTTGCTTTCACAGTGAAAACAAGTATGACGAGGAGACATATGGAGAAGAACAAATGTGTATATTCTGCTCAGAGCTGGCTGGGAGTGCCACATGCGTAGGTATAGGACCGTGCTGCTTCTGCCCTGGCAGGGAATATGTAGGATGTACTGAAATGATTGTCAGGACACCAGCAACCAGTGCTAGGAGATGTGAAACAAGTGGGAGCTAAAGATGACACAGGAGCCTGCTCTTCACCTTCGGAGCAGCTTATTTCTGCCACTTAGTGGGAAAAGACCTGGGCCACGAGCAGCACATGGTGCTGAACAGGGCAGAGGTCATGAGAAGACCTGTTTTTTGCACTAGTTTGGGGGCTTGGAGTCTAATAGCACACATTTCCTATAAGCCTCACCTAGAAATAATGCAAGGAGTCACTGTTCCCCTCAACAGTTTTATTGGGTTATGTAGGCAAACCCCAGACATCTGCTGGAAAGTATGGAGAAGGATACTGTAGTTATACCACAAACCTGGAGCTCCCAGGCACTTTAGGGAGTAAAAAGAAAGAGGTTATATCAGAGATACTCTTAGCTTTGTAGGTTTGTAAACAGATTTAGGGGTAGTTAATGTGAATTCTGCCAGTTCTAGGAGGTGAATGTGTTCAAGTTGCCTGTGTCCCACCAGACCTCTTAGCCACGGACCTCCAATATACAAGGACTGAAATGACTGGCTCTCAGTGGGATACTCTGCTAGGATCATGCTGTATTATGTCAGGGACAAAAATGTGTCTCCAGGATTTTGGAAGAGAGAGAAAGATGAGAGAATACTGTAGTGGTTATTAATTGTCACAAAAAGGGAATTGCCTCAGACTATGAGGAGGCTGGCATTGATGTTTGGCTTGGGAAGTGGTGCTCTCTGTGGGCTATAATGGAAGAGAAAAAGAAAACATCACTGTTTTGGGATGAGACTTACCAAAGAGTCTGTCACAGGATCCTACCCAGAAATGATTGGTCTTGGGTTCATTTTAGCCCAACACCAGGTAGGTGTTGAGCAGAAGCAACATCAGGTGTTGAGCAGGCTGCAAATCCAAACTGGGAGAGAGATGACAAAGAACTCAAGCTAGCTGCTTAAAACTCATGAGAACAGTATCTGTAATCCATTTGTGCAAAGATACCTTCAAATGTGGCCAGTGCTGCTTCTTTTTCCTCTCTTTCCTCAAAGCTGACCCTGGATCTGAAAGAAGAGTTCATGCTCTTATGAAGAAAGTAAAAAAATCAAGATTATAAAGTTACAGAAAGCAGGCTCTACCTTATAAATTGGCTAACAGTACTGTAGCTCCGTGTGTGTACTTGAGTGTTGGCTAGTACACAGCTCGGTGCTGAGACAGAACAGTCTGTAAATCTCATTGCTGGAGCTCAGGCTGGATCCAGATTTTCTGAATCCATTAATAGCCTTTTTTCGTTCATTGTTGTTTTCCCCACAGAAGATGGGGAAATGCAACTGTGAGTTTTGGGTAGTGGGACAAAGGGACTGTGAGGCATACAGATACAGCAGTCAAACTGCCTAAAATCATCTTCTCAGCAAGTCTCAGTTTCAAGAATGTGGTTGGTGAGCTCTGTACGGAAATGGGGATGTATATTCAAGCCCTAAGCTGGTGTATGCAGTGGTCCACAGATGTCTACTCATTGCCAGAGACTGCAGCATTTCCTGACCCCCATCGGTGTAAGTTGTTCTGTGAACTTCTGCCCCCTATTTGTAAGAAAGGTACAAATTTGAAAGGCTACCCAGCAGGGAAAATTGCATTATTATCTCAATGTGATAAGAGTAGGAGAGAGAGGGAGTGAAATGTGAGGCAAGGTTCACCATTTGTCTGTGCTTCCCTCAAGTGGCATGGGATTTGGACGAAAGCAATCTTTGCAAAGACAGAAATGTTTGTTGAGACCTTGAGAGTGAAATTTATAGTGCAAAAAATGTCAGGTTAACCTATCGTCTGCTGAAATGTAACAAACTATGTGTTTTATTGGTGGTTTTAAACATTGTTCAAACACATGGAAAAAGCATAACCTCTACTATAAAGAACTTCGGTGCTTCAGGACGGAAGGGCAAAATATACAGGTGCCTAGAAAAGTCTGTGCAATCATGCAGCATCTCCCACTCAGCTGTGAGGAGCTGAACAGCACTTGCAGGTACGAATATGGGGACTGTCATGCCATTGCCTTCCACAGCAAATCTAAACGGAGAGGTGGGGATAGCTGTGTCTTGGCAATCCTAGATGTTTTTTCTTTTATGAAAAAGATATGGACTATTATCAAGTCTGAAACTCCACACAATGCAAGGTTCGTTTCTTGGAACATCCAAAGTAGTTTCAGAAAATGTACTTCCTTTTGCTGTGGATACACTAATTGTAAAAATCTTTTTCCACCACACAAAAAAAAAAAAAAAAAAAAAAAAAAAAAAAAAGAGAGAAAGGACAAAAGCAAATAAGTGTTTTTCCTTCACTTTATCTCTCTTTTTTAACTCTTTTTTTTTTTCCACACAGAAAATATGAGATATATTTTTCTACTGTCCTGCAACAGTTTTTAAATGGGCATTTTTCACTTCAAAATTTTTCTTTGACTAATGAAAAAAATCTGCTAAAATGAGAAACCAATTTCTGTTTTAGACTGGAAGGGCTGAAAAAGATTCAGCAGGAAAAGAAAAAACTATTATCATAGCTACAAGCACAGTATTTCACACAGTTGTGTCAGAAAGAACCTACCAATAAGAAATGTATGGAGGCAAATTATGGGTTTGAAGCCAGTAGCATAGTGGAAAGGAAGGGGTAGCTGAAGGGAAAATGAGTAGTCAGAGAAAGAGCTTTCTTTGTGAGGTACTGAAGGTAACCTGTTGTGGTGAACTTGATATTTTTAAGGGACTGGAAAGAGGTTTTTTCAAGAGGATCTGAGCATTGGCTTGATAGGGAATGGAAGATCTAAAGAAAATATCCAAACACAAAGGCAGAGGAAACTGAAGAGTTTTCCATGTCCCAAGGTGGGTGACTCTGTATAAAACATTTGCCATTTCAGATAGAGAGAACTTGTGAGAACTTGCACTGGCAAGGCTTGAAAGAGGAAAAAGGGACTAAGTGGAAAGAGGCATCAGTTAACCAACATGCTGTGCCAAACCTTGGCTTCAAATCTAGTTAGTTATTGATCTTTTAGACCTTTTTTTTCTGCTGATTCACAAGTCATATCTTGTCAATTCACTCGTACAAGTGAGAAAATGAACCCTGGAAGCCCATGTCAGGGCAGAGGTGGAATATAGGAAGGGTTTGCTTTCCTGACACCTTTCAGGCTGGTATCATCTTGTCAGAGAAGATGCAACGCTGGGGTAGGAAATGCACTTTTCCATGGCAGGACCTGAAGAACAGCACATAGCAATGACAAGCACAGTAAGAAGCAGTTAATTTGCAGTAGCACAGCTTTTTACACTGCATCATCACTAAGCTGAGGCAGGTGGCTTCCAAATGCCTTGTTTCTGACACTGATTTTCAGGTATGATACCTGTTAGGAGATGCTCCAAAAGAGATCCTTAGAAAATTGCTCTGTGTCAGTGCATGGTAAGTGTAGAATCCAGCTGTATTTTAGTTTCTGTGTGCCACTCCATTGTCACAATCTGCCCTGTCCTCAGGCAGGCCTCTGCTTGCTTCATGTTTCGCTGAAAATGCCTGACCTTCCCATGTAACAGCTTAGCTTTGCCTATTGCATTATGCTCTGGCCCCACAAAATAAGCATCCTGGATTAGGTTATTACACTAGTCCTTTTGCAACAAGATGGGCATAGGATGGACAGTTGTTGGTGGAAGATATGTGTTTTCCCTCCTGGATTTTGAAAATTGAGAGTATCTCTTATGGAAATGTATGTGGAGCCCAGATTCATTGCTGCTTACATAATGTATGGTGAATACTTAAATATCTGAAGGCAAGTAATCTTATGGATAAACTGTGCTGAATGTCTACATGCCAGTCCCCCTGGACCTGCCCTGTTGTGATCTCATTAAAGTAGCATTTAGCTTTCATTAAGGCAGAAAGCAAATACAGAAGTGGCTGTCAATCTAAGTCTATTTTACAATTCGAGGGCCAAATCCTTTTCAGCTCATTGGAGCAAATTATCCCACTGAAACCAGTGAAGTATTTCTGTAAGATTTGCTCTTGAGCAAAGTAAAGTGACCTGCTACTGCTACTAATTAAGGTTCTCTCTACTGAACCTCAGCAAAGTTCGACAGACGTGAAACTGTCTTCTTGCTGAATGGTAAATACAGCCTGCTCATTGGAGAACCACTCAAGTCTCAGATGGGCAAGCCTGAAATGATGGCTGAACCTATTGATTTAGTTTGCTTTAAGAGGAACAGAGATAATTTCTGAAATCAGACTTGATGATCCCTTGCTCTCCTATCTGCCCCCACGGGAATATGTTCTGCTACACAGCCTGGCACCCGAGGCTTGCTGGCAGCCAGAGCTGAGGTGTCAGGTGAAGATCACAAGTGAATGGGAAGCTATTTTACACTGAAGCTCAGTATTGCAGAAGAAAACAAATCTATTAAGTAGGCTCTTAAAAATGAGAGCTGACAGTTACAAAGCATTGCAAGGAGAAGAAATTAAAGCAATATCAAGATGTATAAGTGTTGGCTGATCTAGAACTGTTCTTTCCTTTTGCTTGTTTGATCTGACAATTAAAGTGGTTAATTGTATCACAGAACAGTTTTAACAGATGAAAATTCTAGTGACAACAGACATGTCATTGAAAAGCATTCAGGCCATTTGTGGTAACAAGTTAGATACTATACTGCAAGGAGTCTAATTTGTGGGGCATTTGGATAAAATGAAACATAGTGTGTTGTGCATTACACATCATGTGCACCTGTGATGGGGATTGGGGATTGCAATTATTCCCCATGAATGAGGAATTCCCAGTAAGTGTGGGGCATAAACTCACTTTGATGAAGTCCCTGCTTTTTGTACGCACCGCCCATCACTACTACCCATTGGATGGTTTAGTGAGCTGCTATGTGCTATGCATTGTGTGTTGCATTATGCTTCTGTTCAGACTAGTTATTGTCAATGATTTCTTGTGTGGTAACCAAGTCCTGATGAGGTCTGCAGCCTTAATGCTGAGTGCTGTACAGGAACAGATGAAGAGTTTCCCATTCTGAATTGCTTTCAAGCCAAAGACTCATCCTGCAAATGCATCCATCCCCATGTCTTTGGGGTTCAAACAGGACTGTAAAGACACTACTGGCACACAACCCATCTCTAAGCAAAAAGCAGAAAAATAAGTGCAGTGAATGACTAAAATATAAAACAGATGAGAAGGGAGCCAATGATAAAAGCGTATACTGATGCATCAGAAATGAGAGAAATGTCATGGGTGAAGTTCTAAGTCTGTTGATGTTAACGAAAGCATTGGCACTGACTTAATTAGGATGGAATTTCATCAGTCTCCACTTTGCTTACCAGAGAATCTTGTTATTCCTGACTGGCAGTTTCTTAAAAGCAACAATATAAAAGTGGATATTGATGGGGCCAGAGTATAGATCTTTTTGAAGAATGTTCTTCATTTATCAAGGGTAACACAGAAAAAATGTGAGATAATTGTTAATATAAATGGAAAAACAGGCAATGGAACTCAGAAGAATTCTCGAAGTTTATATATATTTGGCTTGAACTTTGTGATTAATTTGGAAGGAAAAGGTGCTTGAAAAGATTTATTTGAAAATTTTTCAAAGAAAACATTTTGAAACAATAATCCTGTTTTGAAATTTTCCTCCCATTTATTGTTTTTGAATGTGAAAAAATATGAGAAGAAAATGGTGTATGTAGCTCTATGGCCAACAAAGCATCTGATTTACCTTGAAATGATTATTCTTTTTGTTTTGTTAGGTGACCCATTACACTGAAAAAAATTTTTTTTTTCACATACTTCAGAATATCACTGGTGGATTGGGGGAAGGAGGACTCAATCTAATATTGTAGTGTACAAAAGCATATGAGGAGGAGTAAAAACTGGTGAGTGGGAGATATTGTTCTAATTTTAATACCCAGTAATAACAGCCTGATTCACAATGTGGTGATTTGATTGTTTCATCAAAAGTCTAGCAAGTGGAGCTGAAAAGTACAGAGAATTTGGTTGCAATGCAACAACATATAGACATATATATGTACATATGTGCATACGTATATGAGTATACACACGCACAAAATATTGGAAGGTATATACTTAGCTTTATTACTATTATAATCACATGCTCATAGGCTTGAGGCATAGGGTTCAGGTCGTTACAGGAGTTGCTCACATCATAACATCACTTCTGGAAAGAGGACACCTGAATGCTTGGAGCAGATAAGAGAGAATATAGAGCCTGGCTCTACCCTAGATTTTTCTCTCACCTTACAAGCTGTGCTGGGCAGGATGGGTTTGCCTGCCCTCGGAGCAGTTTTTCAAATATGAAACATTTAAAGGGTTGGGACTGCACTGTAACAACCCATTCTGATTGCGACCAGTGGATGTTTGATAGGGTGAGTATGTTATGGTAGAGAGGGTCACTTTCAGATCTTTTGCCTCCCTCACATACCATTTCCTAACAGTAGTGTCTGGCATTATTTGCAAGGCTCCGTATGGTCATAAGGACCAGCTCACAGTTCCCATAGACTAATGCACTGGCAGTAACCCCGGTGCAGGTGGTTCCACCTTTGGGACAATAGAAATTTGGACGTGTAAAGAATCTCCTTCCTGTATTGCTTTGGTCAGCACAACGCTGCTGTGGGACACTGCCACAGGGAAATTTCTTCAGAAAGGTTTGGCAAGTACATATAATAGAGTAGGAACTGTTGACTGCCCACTCCTACTTCTATTTGTGTGTTGACATAGTGCAGCTTTGTAAATTAAATTTGTTCGGAAGAGATGAATCTTCCTTTGAGTTATACAGCATGTACAGATGATAATAATAAAAGCTGCAGGAATATTTTTTCACTAGTGATGCAAATGGGAAATGAACCTTGCCTCTTTTACCCTTTCCTCCACTCTTCTGCAAAACAGGAATTACTGGTGGGTGGACAGAGTTGAAAGTTGTCACTAGTTTGCATAAAGTGGAATTTGGAGAGCTTGTGAAAAATTGTTCAGAGTTGGTTTTGCTTCTTTTTCTTCTCTGATCCCTGGAAGGACAAATTTCTCAGCAGTATTTCCTTGTGACTTCTCACAGAAATCCTTCAAAATGGGAATTGCTTAACTGGCACCATCGTTTTCAGGTCTGGAAAGCCAACATCTGCCTGGGCAGTTTGGCTGTGTCTCATGGAGCCAGATGCTTGAAGTCTGTTTTGAGATGTACAAGCAAGTTGTGAAAATTTGTGCTGCTGCTATGCATGTTGCATCCCTCTGCCCAGACTGCTTATGAGCAGTGTGCTGGTTTCCAGTGCTGTCAATCACTCAGCTTTCACAAGAACTAAATTGACTTGAAAGAATCAAAAGAAAAATACCCCTAATTTTTCAAAAGAGATTATTTGCAGTGTGAAAGCTCATCATTTCAAATTCAGACATTAATCCAAACCTGTAACCTTTAGCAAGAGCACAATTTACTTGTTCTTTCTTGCCTAAATGAATCCACATCTCAATTTTTTTTTTCAGTGCAAACACAGATGAAGTTCAGATGTTTACTTGGAGCTAGTCATTTCAAATTTAACCATGAAAAGCAGTAATATAATCTCCTAGTACAGAAAGACTCTCTTTCATTTCCTTTAGTACTTGCAAAAACACTCTATAGCAAGCTGTTTTAAAAGTCCGGGTATTAGTTTTATAGGCTTCCCCCCCTGCCTTCAAGGACTGTTTCATTGCTCAAGCATTTATGAAGTTCAGTCAATATCTGATGAAAATTGAAGAAGCTTTGAATGGATCCTGTGTAATGGATGAGTTTCACAATAATGTGATGTAATTGAATAATAGGCAGGTAATTCCACCTTTAGCTTCCTCACTTCTGGGTGAAAGCTGTACACACATACCTCCTCAAGACCCAACCTTAGGCATGGAGCACGTTAAGCCTATCTCACAAAGCACAAGGGGGATGTCATGAAAAGGTGCTCTGGAAAATCTCATTAAGGATCTATCTGCACAGGCATTACAATTTGGCCCTACCTGCAGGTTGGGGCAGGTGTAGGGGTATGTATCATCACGGGCAAATATCAGCTGTGAAGCAAAGGGTGGATGCTACCCCTGCTGAGGAAAAAAAAAAAAAAAGAAAAAAAAAAAAAAGAATAGATGGTGTTTATCTGTGCTTACTTAGAGTTCCCTGTTGCACAGGGCCCTGAGGAGGAAAGCACAGTGAGCCGTTTTGAGGCTTTCAGCCGGAGCAGGGGCAGCTACCTAGACTGTGTTGGCTGGTGCAGAGTCAAGCGCCTGACTGACACATGCCTGTCAGGATGATAAACCCAAGGAGGAGGTTAAATATCTCCCACACTACTGGTTTTTCAGAAGAGAAAAATATTCCCAGAGGGACTGTGACTAGTTTTACAAATTCTTAGAAGTAAATGCTGAACCAGGTAAAAGGGGGTTAAAATCAGAGATTTCCTATCTGTCACCTAATCTGGCAGGTGTGATAGGGCACAGCCGCTGCTGCTCAGTGTTATTGTAATTGTACACCAGAGATAAGGCTATGTGGGCATATGAACAGGTTTGCTTACACTCCCACTGCTTTTCATGTAGCCACTTAAACCAGAAAAATCTCCGACTCCTTTCCAATACTTCTCCTGCCTCCTGGTCTTTATTCTCCACTCTCTCCTCTCCCCTCCGTCAGCTCTTGGGGAGGCCCCTTCCCCCAGATTTGTCACTGCTGGCAAAGGCTGTGGGAAAAGTCCAAAGCAACACTTTCTTCAAGAAAGGCCATTAACCCCTTTGTGTCCTCACCTAGTGCTTCCATTTAATACAACTCCACACTGGAATATTTAAAATATTATATAAATATGAAGGGTGTTTATTTTCTGGTTGAAACTGTAATGTTCTCCAGTCAAGAACTTGCACGTGCTAAAAAGGAAATGTTAAGCCAGGTTATTATTATTATTAAACCTTTCTCTGTAGAAACTGCTGGATTTAGGTGTGACAAATTGTTGATTTTTTTCCTCTTTTTTGAAAACCTTTATTAATGGATTAGACACTGGGTGGGAAATCCTGTAGAAGAGAAAAAAACATTCATTTGCTGAGCAGTCTGAAGAGTGAAAAGAAAGCATAAGCATATCCTGTACCAGATTTCCTTAGGGAAAATTTAATTCAGGAAAGGAAGCTAGAAATAAAAATATGAACAGATTTACTAAACATCTCTAAACTGTTTTATCTCTTGGGTGGCTTAACAACAAAAACAATTTTGCATTAATAGAGACAGATATGAGCTGAAAATCTGAGAATGAGCTTTTGAGACTTCTCCCCAAAGCCTGATGGCTTTGCTAGCCATGATATCAGAGTGGGATCATTCCCAATTGTTATATGCAGAAACCACGAAGCACACAAAGCCCTATAAATAGTGCTGAACAAGGTACATAATCTAACCCAGATTAATGACTTCCAAGAGAGAAAATAGTAAATGGAGCAATACTACTTATCTTAAAAGATTATATTTAGCTTTGCTGACCAGAATATGTGAAGTATCCAGTCAGGTCAGTGAGTTTTTCAGTGATCTTTGCTGAGATATAAACAAACCCTCAACACATAAGCTAAACAAGACAGATAAATTTTGTGTAAAGGTAGTTTAGCAATACTTTAAACAAAAAGGACTCTAAAGCATTAGCTGTTCTCTTAATTCCCTACTTTTCAGGGCTTCAGAAAACTCTGGACATGGGAGGAATTTGGAGAAACTTTCTTCTCCATCGACTTGTCTCAGGGCAGGATCAGGTGTTCTTATTTCCACAGACATCTGCATAACCTGATTTTTATGGTCTTTCTTCATGGAGTCCCACAGTCCCTCCATGCACCAGTGCTTCATTCTCCTTACAACCCACCAGCTTTTCCTAGAGTGTCCCTGGGCTTCTCCTTGCTGTAAGGCAAGGGGGTTACCTCTTGCCCTGCCTGCCATAGAAATGGACAAAAGAATACTTCTTTGCTCTGTCATATATTTGAAGACTTTTTGTGCAGCCTACTTTCTGGTTTATGATTAGTAGTATAACCAAGACCAGTTTCTCTAGTCTTTCCTCCCAGCTTGTTTACTTGTGTAGACCCTAGTCATTCTTACCGAGTTCTTCTCAATCTTGTCCAAGGGGTTCATATTTTCCTCTTGTTTTCCTCCATCACTGTTATCATTGACTAGTGCTGCATGGAGTACTGCAGCTACATCCTGACCAGCACAGAGCAGAATGGGTAGATGACTTTACATGCTTTGCAGGCTACATCTCTGTTTATACACGTTGGTATGGGCTTGCTTTTTCTGCAATAGCAGGCCCTTTTTTCACTCATGCTCAGTTTCTGATTAACAAAGACCCAAATCCTTTTCTTCGGAATAGTACACATCCTGATAATACTTCTGTGCACTGAGAGCAGATTTAATCTGCCGTCAAAATGAAGGTACGTCACAACTGGGGAAGTTTGAGAGAGGATGATTAAAGTAGCTTCTGTATGAAAATCAACTAATCCTATTAGGAAACTTCAGATTTGATAAGAGTAGCTAAGTGGGCATGTAGTAGAGGTCTGTCATATCACATGTACCATAGAAAAAGGAAAACAGATTTATTTTTTTCTCTTTTCCAACACAAGAACTGGGGGAAACCAAATTAAATAGCAAGAGTCGTATTCAAAACAACTGGACATGGTTCATCACGCACTGCAAAGTTAAATTCTTAATATTTCTTGCCACAGGATATTTTGGATGTCAGAAAAATACGCTGGTTCAAAAAAGCAACCAAACAATTCACAAGGAAAAAGTATAAAGAGATCACACTGTGCTTAGACAGTCCCTGAACCACAAGCTGTTTGAATCAAGGAGAGTATTCTGGTAAAACATTGCTGTATTTTTTGCTTCTTCTGTTCTTCCCTAGGGATCTATCTTTGGCCACCTTTATAGATGAGATGGAACCACTGATCCCTTGAACTGTTGTTTTGATCATGTCAATGGGTGGCTGTATTTTTATGTCTTCAGTGCACAGAAGTACTGTCAGAATGTAGCTTTTCAACTGTATTTCCCTAGTCTGCTTAGGAAAATGTTATATAAAATAGTGAAACTCCTAACTAATGTCAAAATACATCACATCTATTGTTTCTCCTTTCCTTGTCAGACCTGTTGCCCTGTCACAGAAATAAATGAGATTGGCTTGACAGAATTCGCTCCTGACAAATCCATATGGGTTATTATTGAACACTTTGTTTTCATTTATGTGCTTGTAATCATTTATTCATTTAGCTGTTCCAGTATTTTTCCTGAAAATGGAACTAAGTAGATATGTCTATAGTTGCCTGATGCCTTCTCTTTTTTTTTTTTCTTCCTTGAAAATAGGTGCCATATCTGCCCTCTATTTGTTTTCAGACATCTCACCTTTTCCCATTACTTTTCAAATGTAACTGCTAATGACTTGGAGATTTAATCACGCAGCTCTTTAAAATTCCCTATGATGACATTGTGTCAAGACTGGTTGTTCTGAAAACATCTGACTTTTCAAAATACTTTTTAGCCTGTTCTTTTCTTACCAAAGGTAGATGTGTTTGCTTTTTTATTAGGACTAATTATACTCTCTATGTGATTGCAGCTGACTTTCATAGCTTCTTAGAGCAATGTCTCCATAGCTTCTCATTTCAAGTGCTTAGCGGATCAATCTTTTCCTTGCCCTTCCTCTTATCTGTGAAAGTATTTCTAAACTTGACCATTAATAGAACACTTCTCATGTCCCTACCTGTTACTCTTGTTTCAACTTGTTGTACTTTTAAGCTTGTCCTTAGTAATCTGACCCTACTTCCCCTGCCTGCATACTTTGTTGTGATGTGTAAGATACATGAAGGACTCCTCACTTAGCCAAGTTAATTCCTTGCAACTCTTCATATCTTTCTTTCATGGTGATGTAGTTTATGTTGGTTCCTTTTTCCAGGAACCCCTTGCTTTTTAACGACTTTTCTTCTTAACCTATTCTCCCACAGGACCTCACATGACAGTTTTATGACTTTCTTTGTTGACTTTGGGTTTGTCTGTGATTATTCCACTGTGCCACAAGTGCTTCTACATGCTCAGTTGCTGCAATGATTTGTCCTTCCTATTAATGGGAGCTGGGTTGGAACAATGGCAGAAAACCTTCATTTTTTCTGAATAAGAATCAGAATAACTATCTTGAGTTCAAGAAAGGATGAGTGCTTTCTTTCAGCCAGGCCTAACTAACTATGTGCAGAGCTGGAAGGGGCTGCTCAGGTGCCTGAAGTAGGCGATTGCATCCCTGGTTAACGGTGTTGTAACCATACATGTGGTCAAGTGCTGGGCTGAATTCTGCTCCAACCTTTGGCCCAAGACTAACATGAATGAAATAAATACTGGACTTATTTTTATCTTCAATTACGTATTTTCTGTTTTCTGTTATTTATTTTTATTTAAGCACAAAGGTGGTAAATATGTCACTATTCTATTCTTTCTGGGGTAACTGCAGTAGAGCTGGGTAGCTCTCATCTCTGAGAAGCATTCATGAGAGAAAAACTGCAAGCTTGACAAAACAGATTTTCTTTGCTTTTGATTTTCTGCTTCTCTCTATTTTTACAGTTCCTTCTTTGCTCCGATGTACATCCCCTCACAGCTTTTCTGCTGGTGTTGTACTTTTGTTCTCATAATATCTTCACAGTTTCAGTTACATCTGCATGTGCCAGGGCAACATACTCAGAGAATTCTATGACAACAGCTACAGGATCTTGGATAGTCTCTGGTGAGTTTTTGTTAAATATTTTGCAGTCTATTGGAATTGTTTAATACTATGTTACTTTGCTTCAAAGCTGTCTACTTCAGAGGATGCACCAACCATTTCAGAGCTCCCAGCATTCCTTAGCCAGATGTTTCACAGCAAAATATTTTCTCAGCTGGATGGCAAATCAGTGAAACTGCAGAAAGCAGTGGTGGGAATAATCAGCCTCAATGATACACTTATATTCTGATTTCACATGGGAGAATGGCACAAAAATCTGAAATATTAATCCCCATCTTACTCCTGATTTACCTTAATAAATTCCAGTTCCAGCATAGCAAATGTAAATTGACAAATATGGACTACATGGGGTGTAAAAATATGGAACATATTCAGAAGTTATTACAGCTCATCCTGCTTCCAATCATACATTTGTTCTACTTTGATATGATAAATGAATGCTCAGTATATGTTTGCAATGATATTTATGAATGTCAAAAAATTGTTGTTCCTACTGCAAGGAGTTTATGGAACTGAGTTGCATCAGGCCTGAAATCATGACAAAGGGGTTTAAAATGACTTTAACAGATTCTGCTAAGGTATTGAAAAAGGAAAAAAATCTGTAGTCACTTGGGGTGGCTCCTGAACTGTATCTGTATATCTGTCACTGAATTCCCTGCTCAAAATGGTCATCTGAGTTAACATGACTTAGTAGTGCATTTACAGAAAATTGTGAGTTGAAGACTGGAATCTTCTAAAAATACAGATAAATGTGGAGCAAAAACTTCAGCAACAAAGCAGCACAGATTTCTCCTATAGCTGTCACCCTGCTCCCTTTTTAGAGGACAGGCCTTGGGACAGCAGTCTCTGGGCAGTGGTGAGGAGGCGAAGGAAGCAGGATTTTCTACCAAGAAATACCTTGTGATGCTGACTTTCTTGTCGCTGTGTATCATGTGTCCTGCAGCAGCATGGCCTCCAATAACAATGTGGTGTTAATGCACATGTATTGAAGTGGTGCTGAGGGGAGGAAGCTGGAGAGACCTAAAAGGATAACTCTGTTTTTGGGGTAGTGAGAGTGTGTGGTCTCGCTGTCTGTGCCGGAGAAGACTAACTGATTTATATTGATCTTAAATGTACCATGAAGAAGCCTGTGTAGAGGGGAAAACTCATCTTTTTGTCCAACTTTGAAAAGAGAAAAATACAAATATTGATGAACTTGTAAACTTGTCTTAACTTTTCCCATTCAAAATCTGCCACAGTAAATCTGACTTACTTTGTCTCAGTAAGAGCTTGGAGGTTGACCTTGTCACATATCTTGGTTACATGTTTAGGGGTAGAAATCAACATCTTCAGCTCCTCTCCCTCCCAAAAAAGAAAAAAGAACAGAGAAAAAAGAAAAAGAAAAAAAAAAAGAAAAAAAGAAGGAAAGAAAGAAAGAAGAAAAAAGAAAAAGCAAATCTAGTTGAAGACAGGACTGTATTTCAACTATTTTTTCAGAGTTTTACTTCTAATATTTCAACTCAATGCTGGAAGCACAACCCCTGGCTATGAAACGTAGTTAATCTATTACAGAAAGCGGTGATGTTTCATGGGAAATAACTCCACACTTTACCCTTGCAACAACTTGCAACAGAAAAGGATTGTCTGCTATATATGAGCCATCACTTTTGTCAGGGCTGCAGCAATTATGAGTGATACTGCATTAATAGTTATGACCTCTCGGTAGCTGGCTGATATTAAAATTGTGAAAAGGGAAATTACCTGATTTTATGAATACCTTTAGTTATTGACCAAAGGCATACACTGCCATTACAGAGAAGTCTTTTCTTAAAGATCATCTGAGAAAACATGTGTCTATGACTTCTGATGGCCATAGAAACTGAAAAAAAGGCTTTACCAAAATATTCTTCCTGTGGATCAACATGTTCTGCCCATGCTTTTCTGATGTCACCCTCAAGAAAAGGCACAAAAAATAGTATCCTTTTCAATGTCAAGTCCGCAGACCTATCTTGCTTCACATAGGAGTATTTCCAGGACCAAGACCAGACTCACTTAGCTCTTTAATTATCACTGAGTGGTATTATGTGCTATCTGGCACTGAATCCTGAGCACTGTTTCTCTTTCCATACGTACCTCCTTCTGATAATTGTGGCAGCAATTATAAAGGTATTTCTGGCCTGACACTTTTTACAAATCTGAATTCCAGCTGTATGCTTGTCAATGTATAGAGCCACATGCGCTTCTTTTATGTTCATGGAGATCTTATGTAAGTTACTAATGCCTCCAGTTTTTGTAAGTAACGTTACCAAAGTCTCTGGGAGTACTGAGGATTTGGACATGACAGACCCATTCAGCATTCCCAGTTTGGCTTCCTGGCCTTTTGGCCTTGCAGCACATGTTTTTGTTCTTTTCATTAAACACTTTCCTCGGGGTTAGACTCAGAATGTCGTTTTGTCGGCTCCTTCCTATTTCTGTCGGTACAAATCCCTTTCATTACTTCTTCCGTTGGCACCAGTTAATGCTGCTCTCTGGCTGGAAAGTCAGTTCCTGTGCATGCTGTAATCTTTTCCAAAGCCCTTGCCGTCTCCCTCCTTCTCCCTCCTGTCCTTGGGACAGAGGTTCCTGAACAGGGCTCCTGGGAGTGCTGGCTGCTGGTTCATGGGGAGCTGGCAGCGAGCTTCATTCAGGCTTGCTTCATTGTTTCCAGCTCTAAATTACGTTAAAAGAAGTTAAACTCCATTAACATTTTCCTAATATTACTTTCCTTCACACTCAATTGGTGCCATTGCCAGCCGGATGTTATATGATCCCCTTTGGGAAAGAAAGAGATCAACACTTTTCCAGTTGGGAGTGGAACAGGAGGGAAATGGGAGCAAATGAGTGGCTAGGAAAGGCAGGGAGGAGATGGAGAAGAGCTGGGCCAGGAGTTGTGATCCCTGATGGAGATGGGAAAATAAACTTTTCATTCTTCTACTGAACAGGTCTCCTTGGTACACTGGTGGTGGTGGTAGGGATGGATATGTGTCCCATCCTGAAGCAGTTATGACAGGAGGAAGAAATTAAAGAGGAGCTGTGTGCCTTCAGTCCAAGTAAGAATGAGGGGCCAGTCCCTTGGTACGGGGGCCTGGAATGTGGCAGTGTGACTGTGGAGGTACAACTGCTATTTTAGCTGCCCTGCTCAGCTGAGACTGGACTGAAGCCAGGAGCATCTGGTCTCGGTAAACCTCTCAGGAGTGGGCTGTGTTTGTCCTTGCGTCTTCCAGGACCTAGCACTAGGTATTTCATCCATGCTTGGCTTTTAGGAGTGTAAAATAAGGAATACAATGGAACAGTTTTGACAGAAAGCTGAAACAGAAAAGGAGGACAAAACTTCTCTTTTAGGTTATGCTTAGTTTCTGTAACAGAATTCCTTCTATCCAAGTTTGCATGGCATTTCAAATAAGGTATATATACCCTATTTAATAGGAATTGAATAATATTCCCTCTATTAAAGATGAAGAAGACAGATTTCCAATGGACTAAAAAATTTCAAAATATATGCTCTAGCTACCTCTTATTTTTTCATGTTTAGGAAGTGATAAACTTTGCCCTTATTTTCCTCAGCTCTTCAGGGGCCCAGGCCAAACACAGTTCAGCTGAAGCTGCACGCCAAGGAAGGTGACAGTGGCTAAGCTTGGATACAAGACATGGTCACTTATTTCCTATACTGGTGCTTTAGCTGCTTCCTTCGTGCAGGCTGCCTGTGCCTGAGGTTCCCAGGCATTCACCAAATTTTTTTTGATGTTGCTTTTTATGTGTTCAGACACCTACTGCATGTAAATATGTTTTACCTTTTACCACTGAAGTCAGGAAATACTTTTCAGCTGTATAGTTTATATGGGCTGTTCTTCAGGCCGTGTGCTACATGTGATGCAGAGCCTGGCAGCTGAGCAGTGACTGCATTAGTCATGTTTATAGTCTATACAGAGCACAGACGTACAGTGCCCAGCTTTTCCCTGAGTGTCCTCTGGGGGGTCTGGCTGTCTTTCTTCCACCAGCAGTCAGGACCCAGCCCAGACAGGGATCTCTGCAGGACAAGGGGAAGAATTTCTTCTTTGCAGGTCAATGGAAGATCAGCTGAGCTATTTCTGCCTTGTTTGACAGCTCTGCTCCACCTCTCCAATCCCTTGCCCAGGTTGCTTTCTCTGCAGGGAAGGAGAATGCTTTTGAACCCACCTTCCAGCTGACTGGAACAGAAAACTTTCCATGGGGCCTTTGACTGGGAGACCAGGGTTTGGTGGGAAAGAATATTGTACATGGAGAAAGGGCTATGAAGATATTTTGTTGTCTTGGGATGTTGTGTTGTCTTGGTGCCTTCTTGTTCTGTCTCTCAAACACCAGCTATAGTATCAGAAGTCATTTGGCTCCTGCAGGTTTGTGAAATCAGAAATGATGAGTATTTCCAAACCCCTCCAACCCTCCCCACCAAAAAGCGTATTTAAAAACAAGGCAAGCAGGAAAACAAAAAATACCTCATCAAAGCAGATTGTTTGAACATGTCACATTCCTGTCCCTGAGCAGATGGCAGGGATGCGTTCAGTGAGTGGATGTGCTCTACCTCACAGTGAGGAGAAGTCAGCAGCAATGGAAGCTGGATGCCAGTGTCCCTGTCACTCTTTGTAGTGGTGGCTGGGAATAGAAGACCTCTATTCCTTGCCCCTTTCTGTCACCACATGGCAGAGGCTGCAGGTTGCTTCAGAGCTGACGTCACCCTTCCATCCTCTTGTGCCTTCCCATCCCAGAGGAGAAGGCACTGCCTGGCTGCTCATGGGCACCCCTCTCCTCCCCCAGGCCACAGCAGTGGCAGGAGGTGCCCCACTGGAGAGAAAGGGCTCCTGTTGATGGTTGGTTAGGCAGGTCCTGATGCCCACATCTCCTTAAGGGAATATAGGGAGGCAGAGCTGAAGTTGCCTGTGGGTTGGCCTTCCTTTAAGATAACTGCATAAATGATGCTACTCTAATGGGGTTAGTAAACTAAAACAAAATAAAAAAAAAAAAAGAAAGAAAAAAGGGGAAAAAAAGAAAAAAAAAGGGAAAAAAGAAGAAAAAATACCTCAGCCAGATTCTTAACTTTTTCAGTTCAATATGTTCCCTATTTCAAGAGTGTTTGGCCAAGTGTGGAGCAGGTAAGGGGGATATATATGAAGTGCTAAAAGTATTCCAAAATTATTTTCACCTAGCAGTCAGAGAGGTGTCTATTTACTGAGTGTAATCAAGAATTGGAGAAACGATTGATCCATTTTTTGGTGACCTGACTCACGCAGTTAACACATTTTGAAACTGATTCATGATAGGTTAGTAAATGGAATGCAAAATGCAGGTGTTTGAATGAGAAATACTTAGACATTCCATGCTAACTCTCAAAAGTTGTTGGCAGAGAAAGCAAATTAGAAGTTCATATCTAAATGCAGAGCAGAAGTGGAGCTGTCAGACATAAGCTGTTGGTAATAATGAGAGCACAGGCACCCCAACATCAGCACTGTGCAAAACCAAATGGAAAAAAAAACAAAGGAGAAGAAACCAACACAATGCAGAAAAATATCTTTGAGCACACTAGGAAAAAGCATGAGAAAGTGGCTATTAATCTGCGTGGTCCCAAGCAACTTAAGCAGAGCACTGAAAAGAGCTCTTGGCCCCATCCTTATAATTGTTTGACTTGGCAAAAGTAGTATCCTATGCTGAAGATAGATTTTAGCAAGTGCTGCTGCCTAAAGAATTTTTTTCTGGCCACATTTGGGATCTCTAGCAAGTAGAGGTGTCTGAACAAACTTTTGGGGATCAAACCAGTTGCAGGACAGTATTAACAGTGCCAGAAGGAAGTACTCAGGTTTGCAAAGAGCTGCATCAAAATTAAAGACTTCTGTTGTAGGGACATGTAGCTGGCCTGACAGATGGGCTGCAACCATGTCCTCCCCTGCCAGCTTGAAAGTCTGAGGAAAACAGATTTCAATAGAAATAAGGGGAAATGGTTATAAAGTACCATCCATGAGACACCTATTGGCCTCCACTGGGCTGTTGTTCAATTCAGAAAATATAGCAAACCCCATACTAGAAGATATTAAATCATTTCAGAAACTACCTAATTTTGTAAAAAAACACAAGGCTTTTGGTTGTACAAAAATCTTTCAGCCTACACAGGTAGGGGTGTAGCATGGCCAGGGGTTACCTTAGTGTACACCAGCTACATCATGCATCAGCAATACTGTGAATATCACTCCTGGCCTAAAAGTATGGATTGAGGCTAGCAGCTCCAGAAAGATTTCTGCATGTACAAGTGAAACTGCATTATTGCGGCTTTCTCCAAGAAAGAAACTACCTTCTTATCCAGAATGGCATGACAATATATTGTCAGCAGAGACAAACAAAAGGTGTAGGGATGCTCAAAAAATTTGCAACACCTTTTCTTTTTTTTTTTTTTCCCTCTTGCTGAGGAATATAATTGTATGGAAACTGAAATGTCTGCAGCAACATATTAACTTCAAAATTTTTGTTGCAAAGGGTGCTCAGTTCTAGGACAGAATGACACAGAGACTGAGTTAGTGGGAGAGAGACACTTGCTGGTGAGTGGAACACCCATGTGAATGTCATTCTGGGGTAGGTCTGCATTTCTTTCACTCTCCTGTGTTTGTGATGAATTATAAAGGATATAAAATTTCCAACAAAACAAGATAATTTTAAACAAAGGCATGCCTTTCCAGATTTTTCTCTCTCCTCTCATCCTAACTCTTAAAAATACTGAAAGCATTGAGAGGAGATGTATCTGTAAGAGAATATATAATGCAGAAAAACAGCTGAATGTCATCTATGTGTTCACTGGGATCAACAAATATCCTGAGATTACACTGGATACATACTGGAGAAGATGTATGTGCTGGAAAGCAAACACCTGCCAGACATGATCAGAGATATCCGGAGCCTGGTGAAAAGAAGTGGTTTCTTGCAACAAGTTAGGAACAGGCTTCTTCACTGCATACTTCCGAAATATATTTTATTTCAGGCTTATGAGTTTCACGTTCTTTTTTTTTTTTTTCTTTCTTTCATTTGCAAATCTTTTGAAATATTTTCACTGGAGATGCTGACCAAATAGATTCCGTTCAGAGCAGGCTTAGTTTTTTTAATTACTTTTCATAAACCCATAATCTAACCATTCTCAAGGGCATAAGGACAGCACTTTGAAGACCACTGCTGATATCAAATCATGCCTATGCTTCAGGCAATAAAATGACAAAGCTTAGTTGGTTTTCAAAATTGACTAGACGCTATTGGTGAGAGCCCCATGAAGCAAACAGAAAAATGTGGTTCATCATTCTTGAACGAGGAAACACTTCCACAGTAGGCATGAGGGCAGTCCAGCACAATGATTCATTTTAAGAAGCCAGTGAATAATGGTGACTATACCTCTGGTTTTATCTCAGTCAGTTTGTATTTTACTTGAGTGTCACTGTGCAAAGACACTTTGTTTCAGTGAAGGGTCAAGACTTGTTCTTAGAAGCTGAATAATTTATCCAGTGAATGTGCTCTGAAATTCTTAACTCCTCTAGCCAACTCCACCTCTAGCGAACAGTTTGTATATCTCCTAAAGCTGCACACTGACTGTTAGGTCTGCTGTTACCTGGGTACAAGATGAGCAGGTATCATGAAAGTCAGTATTCACTGAAGGTAATTTTGTGCATGTTCTTCTAAGATTACTAGGAAATACTGAATGAAATTATCATCCTGGACCTATGCAATTTACTGTCCCGATCACTGGACTACAGTATGATGCCATTGGTTTTGTCAGCCAAAAGTTGACCCATATGTATCTCCAGTTTGGAAAGGCCTTTGCGGATCCCTGATGGATATAATGTTAAATTATATCTTAATAGGCCTTTAACAAGGCCTTTAACAAGGCCTGTTTTCTTTAACAAAGAAAAGAAAATACCACCCATATCTCTTCATTGTTTTATATTTTAATAAACAAGCTCTGCAGAAGCTAATAAACTACGGTAGAGAAGATACTTCCTTTCACTACCAAAGCTAAATGGAGAAATGTCTCATCCTGATGATTTCTGTGTTTTATTTTTTTGAGCTTCCAGCTGGTCTGAACTATATCTTTTGATTCAGTGCTGTCTTTGTCTTTGCTTCTTTTACTGACCTGCAAGAAAACTGATACTGATTTAGGTCTGTTGCTTCGACATTCAGCTCAAATATCTGATGAACATTTGGCTGTTGCTCACTGCTGTGTCTATCCCTCTTTATCTGAAAGTGTTTATGTGTTTTAACTGAAACAGAAACATTTCAAGAGGAATCTCCAAATGCAGCGTCAATGAGCTACTCATTTCAGCAGCAGGAACAAGGAAATATAGCATCACTGTACAGTAAAACGCACAGAGCTCTAGTTGCAATGAGAGAGCTGTGAAGAAGTATTTTATTTCTGTAGCTGATCCAATTGTAAATCTTGTAAAAAAAAAATTGTAAATAATTTCCTCATCTGATTGCTGAAAAATGCTCAGGGAGATGGTGTGTGTGCCCTAATCTATCACTGCATCACCTCAGGCTCTCATATTGCAGCAAAGCTAATTATCATGTTTCCAGCAACACAGCATGATCTCACATTTGTTTATTGGAGGAAATATAAGTATGGCTTTCAAAACAAAAGCCTTACATATATATTATGGTATGAAAAAGTAAGGGATAAGGGGGAAGGAGCGAGGAAGAAAAGGAGAAAGATTCAGTTTTTATAATGTTTATAGTTCCTTGGATTGTGCTGTAAAGTCAGATAATTTTCTCCTGTGCATTGTGTGACATTTTACACCTAGTGAGATTGTGGCTTTGGATGTGCAAAGGCAAAGCAAATCTTGTTTTGTAGGAAAATGACCTTAAAGGGAACTTTTTATGCTCTCTTGATAGCTCAATGTGTTATGTGATCCTGACCAAATTAAATTTATATAGGGCAACTGGCGCTGCCCTGACTAGACTGCCTTGATTTTGCTACTGCAAACACTCCTGTGCATGTGCAGGCACACTAGTGTTCTGCTGTCCAGAAAGCATTATTTAATGTTCTCATTTTTATTTGTTTAATTTGTTAGCAGGGAGAGATCCAATCAAGGTGGCAGTTCGGTTATTTTCTCTAGTGTATTCCTGAGCAGACTGAGCATAGCAAACGTGGCTTGTCACGTACCTTCCCTGGTGGCTCTGCCATTGACGTGGAACTTGTGTTTCATATATCCCACTAGAATTATATCAAACATGCTGTTCTCTGGGAGATAACACACTTATTCTAAAACATACCAGATTATAAATATCTACTGGCACACAGAGGCTTCTTAGACAATAACAGAACAATAACGGCTCAGTCCCTGCAGCTCCCCCTGCATACAAAACTGGACTTCTGTCAGCTCTCTGGGAGGAAGCCTTTTTACTGATAAATCACAGATGATGGGATTGAAAGGATCAAGGCACTACTCGGATCCAGCCCCTTGCATTGAGGAGGGAAGAGCCTGTGGTACTCAGTCCATTGTGTGCATCTGACCTTTCCTTAAAGCTACTGAGTGCCTGTGCCATAACTACCTCATTAGTCAAAATGTTCCACGAACTTTACTGACAAAGAAGTTTTCCTAGGATGTGAGTGAGATATACCTATTTTTCATCACTAGCCTGCAGTGTGTTACTCTTGTGGAATCCAGCATGAGGAATTCTTTTTCTCCCTGTACTAATTTTCCTACCTCGGATAATTTGATGAGATCAGAACAGGCTGAATGACAGATGCTCAAGGGAGGGGAGACAGGAAAGGTCAGAAATGAACGGGGCCAGCAACACTGAACCCTATAAGGGGTCCCCATTTGATCTGCTGAAGCATGATGGCAAAATTTATGAGTGTTTCTTTTTTCTTTGCCAATCCTCACTTCCATTACAGTGTCAGTTTTCCAGCTGAGGAACAGAGAACATGTCCCATGACCAAATAAGCACACCATCCCTGCTGTGCTGCTGGCTGACAAACATCCACCCAAGCTACTTGGTGAATAGGTATCTTCCTAGTGTATGGCTCCATGCGCCTCAGTTAGAAATAATCTGTGAATGATTCATGAACTGGGAAGAATCTCAATTCAGTGGCTTTTCAGTTCCCCCAGTGTTGGTATCACACTTCCTTTTATGAATATTTTGAAGCTTTGCAATTTTAGTCTAACATATGTATTCTATTTCCAATTTATATTTCCTAGAATAAAACCCACTCACACTCTTTTAGTATATCAATAATATTTAACACATCTACAACCTGGAGTGATTCATCTAGCAGGTAGAATCACATACGTCAATACTTTTATGATATAAAATCAGTACGATCTTTATAAGCCCCATTCCATTGGGTAATGCCTTCCAACCATCCTTAAACTTTATAAGAAATGTGTGACATCTTTGACTTAGAAAAGCAGGTTCAGGAATAGGACTTCAGAGGACAAAAAAGACGAGACAAGTACCGGTATCTCCACCTGCAAAAGTTGTTGGGACTGAATGTTTTCAAAAGAGTAGTAGTTTCTTTTTCTCTGCTGCTTTTTTTCATAGCAAATTTTTTGGGAGTAGAAGAAAGAGAAATGCGTTAGATAACATCTGAGCTCTCTGCTAAATTTTTTCAATGTTACATTTGTTGAAGAACATGTATATAAGTTGTGTTTGAAAAATGACACTGACATTTAAATGGTTTTTGTAAATGGATTGGAGCAACTGTTCAGCTGTGAGGTAATCCTTACTCTTTCCCTGTCATTTAGGACACTGAATTTCCTGTGCCATGGACACTTGGGAAGAAGTAAGGAGAGGTCTAATCTTTGGTGCTAGTTTATCAGTTTGGTTGTACTTTGTTGCAAATGTCTGATTTTGAGCATGCAGCCCTGCTGCTTACCATATGACTTAAGCCCATACTTTCCAGCAAAGAACCATCTTTAAGAAAGACTTACCCCAATTTGCTAACACGTGTTTACTTGCTTTGTTGAATCAGGATCTGTGATTCAGTTTGTGAATCCTTATTTTCCAGCAATGGCAATAAAGAATGATGGGGGTAGAATCATAGGCAGACACTCACAGTATCATGTAGACTGATGCATTCAGCTCTATCAATGGAAAATAAAATCTCTGACTGATAATATCTGATATTTCATTTGTCATTGTTCCCCCTCTTTTCCTTGATAACAATAGATATGACAAGTACTTTTCTTTCATCATGAGCTTTATTAACCAGCAGTGGGAAGGTACTTCAAACACAATACGAGGTCACAGAATTTAACTATCTCTGAATAGAATTTAAATCATCAAAAGAAACAAACATGCCAAAAGAAGCATCAGTGTTTCTTTTTAATTTTATAAAAATAAAAGCAAAAAATGCCATCTTCCCACTCCGTTTTAGTCAGCTAAACCAAAACAAAAAAAAAAAAAGAAGAATCAGTCTGTATTATCTCAACAATAAAACATTTTTTAGCTAGGAAAAACCAGAAGCCTGACACATTTGGCAATTAATACACAGAGACATTAATTCAAAACTCATTCAATCTTTCTCCCATTACCACTATTAAAAGGTGATTTACGTAGGTTTGGACAATATATTCCAAAAATAATATGAACCTGAGAAATACCACTAACATCCAGACTTGGAAAAGTTTGTGCTCATTGCTTGCAAATTTATTGTACTTTTTTTGGTGGTGTTTCATTTCTTCTTGACTGAGCTGCCCATCAGCTCCCTGTAATTTACAATGTGATGTCAGACAAAGTAAACGTGCATAAACATTGCCATCCAACTTGGAATTGTGCAGGTCCAGGGCAGTTTAGAGAGAGTTTCTTTCAGCCAGGATAATCAGTTCCCCCTTTTCTCATCCACAGTATTACAGTTTGAAATTAACAACAAAGTGAGGAAGAGCTGCTGCATATGAAATGGGGTCATGTTGCTAGCACCCACAGAAATCCCCTGCAATCACTGATCGCTCCCTTGTCCTGCTGCTTACCTTAAAATGTCTTCACAAATATCTCTGGAAATACCTGCTCCCACCCCTTCTCCACCTTAAGGCAGCTGAGAACCCTCTACACCCTGAAGAACAGAACTAAGGTACATCTGAAAAGACATGATGGCTTCATGTGATAACAAGTCTATCTATATTCTGCAATGCAAACAATGGAATAATTCTACCCCAAACTGTGTAGTCACATGTGCTCTCACCAGGAAGTTCAGAGAAAGGTGTTTAGGAGCTAAGAGACTCAGCTCCTACTAAGATGGGGTAAAAAAGGTGGGGTAAAAAGGATTGTGGTTCTGGGATGTGTTTGGTAGAAAACCTAGGAGCTGCTGAACTCTGAGAAAGGCCCAAGCTGACCTTGTGAAGGTTTCCAAAAATGACACTGCAATTCTAGCTGAGAAATGACTTTTTAATTTTGCAGTGTGTAGGCTCTGTTTCAGAGCAGGTGTGAAAGACACCTGTTCACAGCCAAGTGAAGATATATTCCTTGTAGGAAAAAAGTAAGATTTACTCAGATTCAGCATGCTTGCAGGCTATGTAAGAACCCCTCATTACTTCTGCAGTGTTGATATCCAGACAGGGAACATACATTTTGCTAGATTTTATGGATATAAATAAGAGTGTATATTGAGAAATAGAGATAATGCATCTCTTCTTGAATTTAGGTTGTATTTCTGGTAAAAAAAACCTAATGTATAATTTCTAGTTTATAATTATAGGATATATGCATTTCTCACTGCTTAGGAGTGCAGTCTAAATGCTTCTGGAATTATACTTCTTCCAAGGGCTTTTTTTCACTCTGATCATATAGTGAGAACAAAGGGAAATTTGTATCTATCATATTTAAATGATGGTCAAAATAGTGTGAAGGACATAAGCATGAATTTGGAAGGGAAGCAATTTAGCTGCAAACCTACTGTGTAAAATTATCTTTGATCTTTGAGAAGGCATGCGATTGCTGCAGTTGTATGCAAGAATCCATTTTTTGTATTTTTGAAAGTATTGCAAATTAATGACTGACAAAACCTGAAGACATGGAAGAATCTACACTAACTATTAACACACTAACTAACTTCTAAGAAAACAGTCACAGGGAGCAGTAGTATACTAGCATTTTCTAGAGATCTGGATACACATGCACTCTTTTGCACTGAAAAGCTCTGTACAAAGAGCAATAGTAAATACATAGATGACATCCTCAATCAAAGCGTACAAAGGGCAATGAAAGTTAGAGATCAAGATCAAAAATATAATCTGCAAAGTTATTTAGGCCTCTAATCATGGACGCCAAACCAGTTCTGGTAGGCTTTAGATAGTCAAACAACTTGTGGATATGAATTTGGGCTTTTTGGTCACTGGAAGGCCAGTGTTGCAATTTAAGGGAATCATTCCTGCTTCCTCTCTCCCCTTGGTTATTCCAGTTTTCATAGACTGTGAACTTTGATTTTCCTTGGACTGGCTAAGGGCTGTCCAACGTATTTGCCAATGTGGTACTCACACCTTTGCCTTTTTGCTGTGATTTGACTTCAGTTCTCCTGTTTCAGCACCTGGTAGGATTTAGAAACAATCAGGAAATCAAAGCTCTTGCATCCTGGTGAAGAAGTCCAGGGCAGATGAACACAAGTAAGTTTGAAGACAGCTTAGTGAAGAACTCCTTGAACCTTCTTACTAATGTAAACCAGAAATGCATGAAAAATTGAAAGTGTTAATTCAAAACCAGCTGAGCTTCGTCCTCTTTCTGTGAAATAACCTGAGATAGCAGTTTCATACATATTCTTGGTGTGATGAATGACCTCATCACCATCATTTTTTACTTCATTTATGATTCTACCCTGTCTACTGAAATTTTAATTCTCTCAACATTTCACAAAACACACAGGAGCAAGTCTTCTTTGCCCTTGGAGTATTGGTGGCTCAATGTTTTTTATTTTATTTTAGCCTATGGATCGGGCCCCAAAACTCTGCCTGTGTAATGCCTATGTAACTGCAGCTATGTAACGATGGCCAGTCAGAGCAGTGCCAGAACTGTGCATGACAGTCTCAGGGCTAGCACAGCTCTGCTACCACCAGGGAAGCATCTCTCCAGTCTGCTGTGTTCTTCCCTCTGTCATCTCCAGGGCAATTCTACTCAGACATGCTTGTTTAACAACAGATGGAAACGAAGGTGAAGAGGAGGGTAAAGAGTCAAAAGAAGTTAAAAATATTGTAATCCAATGCAAAAGGATTGTGCTGCTAACATTAAGAGACAACACAATCTGAATAACAGAACCTGAGCAGCATTAGCACTGCCTGAAGGGGAATTCACTCTTCCCAGACATGCATAATGCACGTCTGCTGATTTTTTAATTTGAATTTGTCATTTTGTCTCCCTTGTACTTCATTGGCAAAGCAAGCAATAATTATGAGTTTTGTGCCATTTAACTAACCCTATCAACTGTTTAATAGCTTAACATCTGTTAGGTCTTCATGCACCAACACCATGTAGGATGTTCTGTGGGATGTAATTATGGATTTAAAATTTGTGTGCCAAGGGCTCAGGTAACTCTGTAAGGTTTGAATATGTCGTGATATGACTTACTATTACTTTACTGTATCTTACTATTACCTATCTTAATTAGTAATATTAATAAGTTATACACATTTTTACACTGCCATTTCTGTGGCAACCTTCAGCTGATGAAAGTGCAATATGTGCTACCTTCTACTTCAGTCTCAAACAGGAAGACCTGTTTCAGTTGATCAGTATGTAGGTACCACTCATGGAATAACCATGTTTATTTCAGTGAAGCAGATTTAGTGAGAGCAGATAGGGTAATTTAGAAACTGTTCTTTTGACTATATAATACTTAACATTTTGAAAAGCTACTCCAATATTTGTGGAAGCACCAGGAGCAGCTTACAAAATCAAGGGCTGTGTTTTCAAATCTAGTGGACAGCCTGAGAAGTTTGTGAAACATGGAGTCCACAAGCCAGATAGATTTGCTCTGTGAGCCAAATGACTGCTTGAAGCCTTTCTCTGGTATTTTTCAAATTCTGTGCTCTCATAAACTGTTCCATGAATATTATACAAAGGGAGTGTTAGTCTTTGGTTTCCCATAATAGGAGGTCCATGTAGGATGTTGTTGGGTTTGTTACATCAGATAGGTAGAGGGACAAATTTGGAATTTTGAATGACAGGAGGATTTAGATGCTTAAATACCTTGGGAGATCTGGGCTGAGTCCTTTGAGTTAAACTATGGACATTACTGTCACAAAACTGTTGCATATAAATGAAAGCTCCAACTCCAAATGTCAACTCCTGAAGTGTTGATTATTCAAAGACTTCACCTATTGACTATATTTATTCTTCACTGGCCCAGCATCTGCTCAGTCACAGCAACATACCCAGTGCTGCCTGGCATGGGGCTGAAAAAGGAGAGCAATGAATTCTGTAGTTGTCACTAATTATTTTCACAGGAGACAAAACAGAGCTTTCATTCTCCTTTTCAGACTGTGTGGATCCAACAGTTGCCATAATAGTTAATAACCCTTTGACAACTTGCCTATAGCATCAGATTCTTTTTGCACTCATGTTACACAGGCATGCTCTTTCTTGGTGGCTTGATGGGCCAGAAGCAGCCTCTCCCCTTTGCTATTCCCCTGCAACATTTGGCAGTTAGCTAACACAGCAATGCCTTCATGGTGTCTCAACCTGCTTCTCCTTCACCTCCCTGCCCTCTTGTAGCAACATTAATCTAGTTTCCCTGCCATGAATTTGCATTTAGTTTTGCATAATTTGTTGAAAATTAAAGAACATGTTTAACTGCAGTGAGATGACTGAACCCAGAAAGTGTTTGCTATGAGCTACGATAATTCTTCTGTTCTGTTCACAATTTCATTATTTTTATATCTGTATTGCTAATGAAGAATGCATATATAGAGGTGCAGAACTTTAAATATGGCAGTGCTTGGCCTCAAGTCCTGGTTTGTTTTTTTTCCTAAGGAAAACCTGGCTTTCAAAGGACAAATCTACATATAATAAAACAAAATATACTCATATCAGACCTAACGAGCCATGTGTACAACCATGAGGTGCAATAGAGAGAGATGTTATCTCAATCCAAAATATAAAATAGTTGTTCCTGCCTAACACTGCGCCTCGGCTAACAAGCCCTAGTTTTCCATGGAGGAAATTAATTCAGGGCAGAACTGCATTGATGTAGCTATAATACTTCAGGAACCAATGACATCTCTTGGGCTGTTTTGTAGGCTTGGACTTGGGAGTCTGTATTTCCATGCATTGTGCAGGGTTTTACAGTGCATAAATAAATAAACAATTCCAAAGGGAACCAAAACGTAGACTGACAGATAGATAATGCTCATGCAGTAATTTTTAAACAGTCATGTGATGCAATGCCGTTTCTCAGTCAGGCATATATCACCAAGCTTTAGCCAGAGGAAATCAATACAGCCTTACTAGTGGAAGTTATGAGGCTCTGCAGTTCTAGCAGGTTTACATTTATTTTTAGTTTACTGCTTTGTAGATAACTTTTCTGTTCAGGAGGAGCAGATTCTGGGGGGCAGTTGAGCAGGGGGAAGAAGATATGTCTCATCTCATCTCTTAAGGGTTAGAGGTTTGATCTGAGGCAATGACTTCAGTTTCGTCCATAGTCAGATTAGCAACCTCCAAAGGGTGGTTGATGCCACCTGCAGCAGACCTCCACTTTAGGATGGGGTGAGGCATCCTCTGACAGTGCCTGTCCTTCTCCTCTGGTTATAAAAGAAACCTAGGAAAGTAACTTCAGACTAGATGTCTCCCTTTTGGACAACCTAAATTAGACAAGAGGAAGAGAACTCTGAGTATTCTTCAGCCCTGGCTGTACAGGCACAGGACTCCATTTGCTCCTGCTGGAAGCTGTGGGCTACAGACCCCCACACAAACCCTTTTCTCAGGGGACTGCCTCAAGTCACAGCCCACTGGCTTGCTGATTATAATACAGGTGCAGCAGGGGTTTCACAGCCACACACCATCCTCCTAGGATAAAGCTGCAGCAATTGTTTGTGTTAATAGGGTTTTAAATTGCATGAGGAGGCACAAAAGGTGCCTGAGAACTGGCGATGGAGAGGTGAAAGAATAATGCAAATATGGTACTCTGATGATTGAATTTTACTTCTTCTTGCAGTGGTCTTAGCTCTTTGGATGGAACAACAAAGAATGGGAGCGATCCTTTATATTATACTTCAGTCTGCACTGGTTTTGTGAAGCTCTCACCTTAAGATACACCCATAAAGATGGTTTTGAATTACATCATGGAGACCTCCACAGGATGCCTTTCTCTTTTTGATCATGATAGTTCAATCAGATTTAGCTGCTACACAGAGGGTGCTTGTGGTGTTTGTATTTCCCTGCACTGGCATGTCTAATTTAAACAAAAGTAATTCCACATGGTGTGAGGGTATTTCTAAAGAAAGACTGTGGTGGAGAGAAAATATTTCTGCATTTCCCACAGAATAAGGTGTTTCTGCTACAGACATCTGGAAACATGTCTCACTGTACACCTGATTTATAGGATGAGAAAAAGATATGGCATACTGATTAATGGGAAAATGAGATACTAATTCAATTTTTAAAGAATAGATGTTCAGAGATTTTTAGATTGCATTACTATATTCATCTGTTTCCTTTTATATCCTACAATAAAAAGCCTGCCAGATACTGTAGTGTGATGTATTTTGGCTGGGATGTTATCTCATCTGATGTCTTGAAGCTGAAGTCATTTATTTAGACACTGGGAATTAGCATCAAGCTAATCTTGTTTCCTTAATCCACTGCCCACCGATGCAGCCACATTATATGGATCTAGGAGCTCAGTAGGTAATGTATATGCAGGACACATTAATGATGCTGAACAAATAGATGTGAACTATAACTCTATGTGTCAAATAGCACTCACCAAATATGCATTTGCAATAAATATGTCAATTTCCATAATGCTATCATTTTAGAGAGTCATTCAAACACGTGTCCCTGGACAGTACTTTCATGTTTTATCAAGTACACTTGTTTATACTCGAAGCATGATTTTTTATGTATTTCCAGAATGGGTTTTTTCTTTTATTCTTAAAGAGAAATTACAGAGATATAGACAATGTAGAGGAACATAATTTAAGGACTGTGGTCAAAACCACTTACTGATATTTAGTAGGTGTCTCTGTTTTCCTCTCTACCCAAGTTTCTATTTTCCATACATTATCTGGTAAAATATTTCCCTTGCTTTCCACAGAAAAGCATGGTAAAACAAAACTTTTTAAAAAGCCTGCTTTAAGACTTGCCAGGCAGTTAGCCTTGCCCCCATGTATTATACTGACAAACTCAACGTGACAACTTTGCTTAAATTAAATTCTGCACTGTGATATAAAAACATGAATCAATCAAAACTGAAGTGATGGAGATCATTATCACACAGAATGTAGTAAGAAAAAAAAGAAAAGACCCAAAGAGAAAGAGAAAAGAATTTGTTCCACAATGACAGGATGAAAAGGAGGTTTGAAAGCTAAACCTGTGATAACAGTGAGCTTCCCCTAGCTTTTTTGCTGTTATCCAAGGACATGCAGAATAGTGACTGTTGGGTGTTTGAGTGTTGTGTATGACTGCAAGTGTCACGATTCTCACTCTTTCTTCCTACATTATCATTCTCACAGCCAGCAGGAGCATTGCACTACATTTGTAGCTGCAGTGAAAGGGAGTTTCTGCCCAGACTGTGTCACTCCAGTTTGACTGGTGGATGGAAAGGGCGAGAAGGGCAACTGTCTGCATGCAATGTTGCCGGGAGGGAGGGAAGGAGGGTGAGATGGTGCCAGGCACAATCCATATGAAGTTTTGGGAAGCTTGACCCAAACCAGGCTTTGTGAAATTATGGTATAGTGGTTCATTTTCTGAAAAAAATATTCACTGTTTCTACTCAAACATAGTAAAAACAATTCTTCTAAGATGATGGTTATGCTGAATTTTATGGAAAAGATTAGCCCATGACCAAAACATGTCTCTGTTAAACCAAATAAATTTAAACTTATCTTAATTTTTCAGAGGACTGACTAGCTCCATTCTGCTTGTCAGTTTCTACTAGAGTTTCTGGGAGCTCTGTTTAAGGCACCTATACAATGCTGAAGTCAAGATGTTGGACTGGCCAGCATGGAGGATGTGGGATAATTTGCTTTGCTGAGCTGGACGTGTCCTGCATGTTTTGTTTGTATTTGGTCATTTCTGGGTATTTCTCTTGCCGTATTTGTCCAGTCTGCCCTTGAGCTCCTGTAAGCTTTGAATATCCTTTGGCAGAGCGATTCATTGCTCCCATATTCCTTGTTTTCTGTTTTTACTGATCCTACTAACATGGTCTGACATTCCCCAGATCTTGAATTGGTTATGCCTGCTTGAATTTTGGTGTGATATGTTCAAAACAGAGGATGACCCTGTTCTGGTGGTACTCCAGAGAGCTCCACACTGGCAGTGAGCCTTGCTTCAGTGACCTCATGGTTATCTCCACCCCTGTGCATCTGTGGGGTGAGCAATGAGGGCAGAGAGAGGGTGGGAGAGTTGCAGACCTTCGCACTAATGTGGAGTGCATGTCCCTGGTCACACAATGGCCCAGCCCTCTTGTCTCCCTTGGCAGTGCTCATCCCTGCAAACAAGTCTTCAGACATTTCATTTGGAAGATCAACAGTCTGTTGATCATCATCTCTGCTCTTAGAGATGACGCTGTTAGGATTTCCCAACAAGAATTTAGGGGTGTTACTTGAGTGCAGAAAACAATGCCTAGGTGGACCCCCAAGGTGACAAAAAGTAATATGAACCAATATTCAAGATTTTTACCATTTCCCTTTTGTATGATATTTTGTTTGGTTTGGGCTTGCTGATCTTTCCTGTGCATTTGCCTGGTGATCTTGCTTGCTGTTTTAGCTTTCTGCTCCTTTTGCCTTGGTCACTATCCTCCAGAGGAACCATTCACTCCCTAAAACTCCTTGTCTTCCACATTTTCCGGTAGTGTTTACTTTCATTCCATCATTTCTAATACTTACCACTGAAATTGTGACTCTATAATATGAAAGTCCACTTATAAATCAGATCCAAGAATATTTTTGCTCCTGCAGATGTTTAGTTCGAAGGACACACTCTGGAAAGCTAACAGGATAATCATATCCTTTGCATCGTGTTAGTGTGCAGCCATTTAATGTATTTGCTCTCTTAATAACTGTGGTATTGCTCAATGCTACTGAAATGTGAAGCTCCTGTAGGAAACACCTGCAATGGTCAGAGCCTACACGAGGTGGCAGTACTGGTATCACATTGGTTCTTTTTTTTGGGTTTACTGGTTTCCAGAAAATCTCCCTGTAAATTAATTGATTCATGTCAGAAGTGGGCAAGCTTGCAAACAAGTCCATCTGGTAAGCAGCTTACTATATTTCTATATAAATAAAGAAGATCATCCAACTTTTCCAGGGTCACTCCGCCCCTCAGATCACGAGAAAGTCTGTTTTCAATGCAGAAAAAATCAGATCTGTACAATGCTCCAAATGCATAGCTGAGCACATCCTGCCTGGCCAGACAATGAGAGGCAACTGCAATGCCTGACAACTTGGGGCAGAGTCAATCAGGCCTTGTACAAAACCGAGCATGGATTTGCTAGGCAATCTGGGTGAAGTCTTTTTCAGCTTTGTAGCGATGTGGGCAAGGCTTATTTCTGTTAGACTGAGTCCCAGACACTAGGGCCTTAGGATGGGAATTGACTGGGTTTTAAGCCATCTACCACTAGAAGAAAAAGTAATTTCATCTTATGTATGGCCCTATTTTCGTAAAATGCTTTAGCTATGTGGATAAAAAGCTCTACATCAGAATCAGATATTGTTATTGCAATCAGTAAAGTCAATGGAGAAAAATGAAACAAATGTTCTGGTGCATTTTCTTCTGTCTCTTTCTGTTTTCTAAGATTTTGATGCCAAAATGTTTTTCTCAGATAAGATTTTGTTATTGCTACTTTTTAAATGAACCAGCTGACAATGTGGCTTATATTCAGGGAGACTGAGGCCTGTGTTTCACCTAAAAATGTCTGAAGTGTGTTGCAACCAGCACTGAGAAATCCCCTGCATTTACCATCATTGTTTTCCTCTCTTTCTCTGAAAAAATTAGAAATCAGCATTCCCAGGCAGATCACTCAAAGATGATTTTTTTCCTATGCCTGGGACAGTTCTGACAAGATGTGTCTGGGAGACTGGAGCAGGTCTGGGCAGATGAGGGTGGAAGGGGTGCAAGGGAAGTGTGATACATGCGGGGTCACCTGTGGGAGACATGCAAGGTGGAGACATCCCTAGCAGCTCTGAAATCAGTGACCCCTTCTGCTCTGTGAGCCCCAGCTTCAAAGTACAGTGGGTCAGGGGATCACAACTCCATTGTGCAGTGGCAGAGAGAAGCTGTGTGACTCTGCTGTAAATGTGTGAGGTACAGCACCTGTAGGGCACGTAGGATGGGACTCAACCATACGAGTTGTACAAACACTGCCCATAACTGAGCCTATCTGCCCCACTTGGTTTCCCTGAGCCTCACTGCTCCAGCTCCATCCTATCTGTTCTTCCCTGGGTATTCCAGGTTGGAGAAGGACATTGCTATGGAGAACAGATGCTGCTCATGGACTATTCAACTCAGGTCATTGTAGACAGACTCTTGGCCACCCTGGGAATTAACTACAGGAAAGCCCAGCAGCCAGAAACTCGCCAAAACCCCTTCCCAGGGCTGTGTGTCTGCAGCTGCAAACAAAGTCAGCCAGCAGGAGTATGGTTCCCAGCGGAGATGCTTGGGAACAAGACCATAAGGAGGGACGTGCAGATGGGCCAGGGACGGTGCTGAGGCTCTGTGGTTTGACAATATGATGCATTCTCTTGGATGCCTGTTCTTCCCACCTCCTGAATGTGTTCCAAGGTTTTGTGCTGCTTTTCCTATTTCCAGAGCAGCTTTAGGGTAGAGGCATTCAGATATAAAGAGGGTACACAGAAAAAGCCCAAACCCTTGGAGCTATTTGGTATCTGAACTTCCACTGAAGTCAGTGAGATTGGATCCTTCACATCCCTTTCATGGTTTGAGCAGAGGATTTTTACACTGAAGGATTATTATATGTGTTGAAGTAGAATCCAACCAAAGAAAAAGGCTTTCATAACTTTTTTGAAAGATGGAGAGAAAAACAATAATTTTTAAAAAATTAACTATGATCTTTTAGATTTTAACATTTCTTGGTGGGTGCAGGGAAAACAAATGAAGCAGTGTAAGAACAGACAGCTGACAGTCTGCAACTCACCAGAGGAGAGGGACAGCACTGTGCTCAGCGAGGGCAGGTATCCATGCCTTCGTCTCAAGAGCTGCCACCTTACCAGCCCTCTCAGCCCAAAAGGCAAGGACCAAACAAATGGCAAGATCCTCTCATGCCCCTTTTCCATATTTTCCTTCTAAAACCAAGCCCTTTTCTCAAGCATTAATAACTAACTGCTTTAAAATCTTTGTTCTGAATTATGACCTGAATTCACTGGATCATAAGGCCATACTTTAATTAAAAAGAAAAAGTGACCTGATAGTTAGACTGGCAGGCAGGGAGCAGACACTGCTTTCATACATTACGTGTTTTTACAGAATCTGTGAGCACAGCACATTTTGCAGTTAGATAGTTTGCAGTCCCAAAGCCCTTTGCTAACCTAGGATGCAAACAGTCCTCATCTGCAGTGCTTGGCATCAAGGCCCTAGCTGTGTGGTAATACAAGATTATATCACCCTCCCTCACATCTGCCTTTCTTCTTGGGGAATATCTCAGTTCAGTGTGATTCAGTTGTAAAACTGTGGTTTGCTGAGGAACAACATACTTAGAAAAAATGCTGAAAGGACTGATTAAATGGCTTACAGTCTCTTTTCCCTTGTGCTTTGGCTACCACTTGCTTATCTCATCCAAGAAAAGATGGGTAATGACTTGTTTGTTTTGGTTTTTAATTTATATAATAATAATAAAAAAGCTGAAATAGCAGCCAAAGAAGGGCATAATGCATTATTCATGCATATTCTCTTTGTTACTCAGCCATTGAGGTGATCCAGTGATTCAACCAAACTATCTGTTTCTAGTACTGCTTTTACAGTAAAAAAATTCCTTGAGTTTGCAGTTACCAGTACACAAAGGAATTTTGCCTGTGGCAAACACTGAGTGGCTGGGAAACAAAAACTACTAATCTGTTATCATTGACTCTGAAAGAAATCTCCCCCACCTTAGAGCAGGCACTTTCAGTAGCTGGTTTGAGTGTATACTCTTCTCGAACAGATTATCTCATCCCTAGTTCTCATCTCTGTGAAGCCAAACTACAGAGCTGACAAACACGGTAAATGAAAACATCCTGCTTTGTTAAATTAATGGCTTATGCAGGACTGCACGTGTTGCTGATCCACAGGTGCCACCGAGCTCATGACTCTTCTCCTGGTGGAAAATCTGGGCAGGCTTCCAGCTGTGACTCTGCTGCTCACATTAGCCTTGCCAGCCTGTCAACCGGCACACAGCATTTCTCCTCAGCATGTTATCTTGCAGAATATAGCATCATAGTGCTTTTTTTATTTTCCCTGCAAAACTATATTAATTCTTAACTGTGTCTATGTCCTTAAAGGTACACTTTGAAAGCACCAGCAGATGCAAATTGGTCAGGATCAATATAAGAACCGACCAACCACTTTGTTCTTGGGGCAAAGCAAAAGATAACATATAACAAGCAAATTCGAGCCTGTGACAATGTTCAGACTCAGCCATGCAAGTTAACTAGCAAGTGTGAAATGTACATTGCTGAATCATGAAATCAGATTCAGCTTAATCACACGGAGAGTATGTGATTTTTGAAGTTTGCTTTTTGAATAAAGAACTGCCTACACTGATGGCACATCTTTTTATGTGCAAGTAGCAAAATGACAGTGTGCGGAAAGGAAATTTCTTATTCTCTGAGCCTGGACAGTGTGACCTATTGCAGAGATGCAACAGTGAAATTACAGCAATAGGAATTCATGCCTCTTTATAGAGGTGTGCTACACAGCCCCTGTGGTCAGCCCGGCCTCTGGTGCATTGGGGATTTCTTCCACCAGGAACAGCTCCCAAAACAAGCCCTGCATTTCCAGGTGGTGTACGGACAGTGCATCTCTCACCTCGATTAGTGCATTAACCACACCAAATGCTAAGTGGTAAATTTGATAAATGGTTTGAATGGACTGATTTCAGATGAATTTTCCTTGTTTTTAAAGAGAGCTTTCTGAGGTTGAGAAGGAATTTGAATACAAGAAAATATTCAATATGGAAATGTCAACAACTTTATAGACTACCATAAACAAAGTGTTCAGAAAACACTCCATTTTCTCTCAGAAATGAAAATGGTTCTTTTCTCTGAGGCATAGGAAGAGTACTCAGATGTGAAAGAACTAGTAATCCAGAATAGGGCAATAGTGGGATAAATTCAGCTGTGACAAGATGATTGCCTTTTGCCTGCATGTTGTAATAGGTAAACATAAATCAGTGAAGGTATGCAACTGGTTGATCACTGAAAAACATGTAAAAATACCTGAAATTGTTTTTCCACTTAGACCTATAGCAGGCACATTTTTTGCAGAGCTAAAGTGGTCTCCACTTCTGCTATGTGTTTTCAATGTCATCAGCTGGGCAAACGATTATAACTTTTTCCAAGTTAGAGTTATGACAGAATTCATACATCTATGTTAACAGCCGGGATACTGCTTTGGGGTAAGACTGCTAAGTGTTGGTGTTTTCATATAGGTGTCAATACGTGTACTGGCTGCCTAAGCTTCCTTACCAATCAATGGCAGTTTAGTCAGTACAGCTGCTTGGTGCCTTGTAGATCCATTACACTTATTTCCCACTCTCCACATTAATATGTTAGGTTTGCGGTGAGAGTGGGTAGTCCAGTGGCACTGTATGTGTTACATTGCAATTATCAGGTGATTTCTGCTACCATGAAAGAAAGCAGGACTCTCCCAAAGATATTTTGAACTAAAGTCTTCCATGAGGGCCACACAGCCACCACTGATTGCAGCGGGGCTGCATGTGCACAGCACAGTCTCCTTGCATGGTTCTTTGGTTGAGTTTTTCAAGACTATCTAAAGATTCCCCCCTCCTTTCTGGTGAGAAGCTGTAGTGACCAGAGGTGGAAAGGGGATGGAAGTCCTTAACACAGTGAACAACAGGTAGTAATTTCAGCACTCCTTAAGAAAACATATGAGAAGTCCAGAACACAGGAAGGAAATTATAGTTAATGAATTTATGCAGGAACAGATAACCTGTTCTATATACATGCCCAGGCTGACGGCCTCCTCTCCCTCTCCTCTCCTCTCCTCTCCTCTCCTCTCCTCTCCTCTCCTCTCCTCTCCTCTCCTCTCCTCTCCTCTCCTCTCCTCTCCTCTCCTCTCCTCTCCTCTCCTCTCCTCTCCTCTCCTCTCCTCTCCTCTCCTCTCCTCTCCTCTCCTCTCCTCTCCTCCTCTCCTCTCCTCTCCTCTCCTCTCCTCTCCTCTCCTCTCCTCTCCTCTCCTCTCCTCTCCTCTCCTCTCCTCTCCTCTCCTCTCCTCTCCTCTCCTCCCCTCCCCTCCCCTCCCCTCCCCTCCCCTCCCCTCCTTTCCCACTACTGGAAATGCATTCCATTTCCAATAATGTGTTATTTTGTGGTATTTTTTTTTTATTTTCACAATTTACATATATAAACATATTAACCCCCCCTTGTAACTGTTTTCTCCTTAAAGTGCTCCTCCCCTGTCAACCCAAAGTTAATCTGTGTTCTAATGATCTCTTTTGGTTCCAGTGTGAATAAATGAGGACTGTCACTTACTTCTTCAGGAGCACTAACTTGGGCAGTTATGTTTACTTTCAATAATGAGCTTTAATTACTTTAGCAATTACAATGTATTTGACCGAATTTCCACTGACTGCACACAACATCTGTACTAGTGGGACTGTACATACTCTCTGATCTCTGCCTAGGGCTCCCCTAGAACATGATAACAGCTGTAGTCCATTAGTCTATAAAGCAGAAAGCAAGCAGACGTCCTACAGACTTACGCCGGTACATTTAAAGTAGTAGTTCTTGCCTTTCATGTCAAGTAGAGATTGAGGCATCCTGGATCTTGCCTTGCTTCTCACCTAATGTATGGTTTAATCATTCGATGTAAACAATCCGCTCACTACATGGCTTGCTTTGGGTTTGGATGAGAAACTCTGTCAATGCTGCTTTCTGAGCAGAGGTCTCTGGACTGATGTTTATTGATGCTTTCAGGTATAGTGTGTCAAATGGCCTTCCTTCAAGTGGTTGCCCCGTAAAGTGACTGCTACAGAGGCAACTCACTCAGAGATCTCTTTTCTCATTGAATTACGTGTGGTTGTTGATAGGTCAGGAGTTAGGAAGTTGAAGCTCATTGTAAGATATAGTTATATTGTCTTCTTAAAGATGCCGTTTAAAATTGTGACAGAAGATGGTAAAAAAAAAAAAAAGTTATTTGCAACCATTTCCTGTGTGTACATGAACTAGATAAAAGGATGATCATGTTTCAAAGCCAAGCACTCAAATGTTAGGAAATGCCAGAACTGAAGCTGCTTGTTCAGCTTTGTGCCTCTGGAGACATCTCCTCTCCCTTTTTCTCCAGTCTCTAGGTCTGTGCCTGCCCTCTGTGATTGTTGGTCTTCTACAGCCTGAACCACACAGGTCTTCTTCCTCAGCGTCTCTGGGAAGCACTGAACCCATAGGAGCAGCTCCAGGGTCCCCACCCTCTTCTTGCATGCCACGCACCTAGACAGATCTTGACAACTAAGAGAGCAACTATAAAGCAAACCTACCCAGTCACAGGATGGGATTCTTGATAATGAGCTCTGTGGGGATGTGGCTTGCTCTGCTGGGCTAGCCCAGCTCCATGTAAGTACAGGGCGTGCTTGGTGTGGACAAACTGTTTGGAACGGATTTCTGGGATAATGTTCCAGTGAGATTTTCCTGTCTGCTTCTGCCCTTCTAGGAATGGCAAGAAGATAAGTACATAGCTTTGAGATCTTCAGGAGCAAGGCTGACTCCTGCAGCACACCAGAGTGTTGTGCTGTATGCAGCTGAACTACCTCTGCCTGAACTAGTTTGGGTAGTGGGAACAGTCTTGATGGAAAGTGAGATAAACTGGTCCTCTTGTAGAGAAGGCTCCTTTCAGAGGGAAGGGGACAGGAATTACCCCTGGGAAGGAGCAAGGAAAGCAGACCTCACCTGGAGTGCTGCTTCCAGCTCTGGGGCCCTCAGCACAAGAAGGACATGGACCTGTTGGAGCGGGTCCAGAAGAGGGCCACCAAAATGATCCGAGGGCTGGAGCACCTCTCCTATGAGGACAGGCTGAGAGAGTTGGGGTTGTTCAGCCTAGAGAAGAGAAGGCTGCAAGGAGACCTTATTGCGGCCTTCCAGTACTTAAAGGGGGCCTACAGGAAGGATGGGGAGAATCTTTTTAGCAAGGCCTGTTGTGACAGGACAAGGAATAACGGATTTAAACTAAAGAAGAATAGATTTAGACTAGACATTAGAAAGAAATTTTTTACAATGAGGGTGGTCAAGCACTGGAACAGGTTGCCCAGAGAGGTAGTGGAGGCCCCATCCCTGGCAACATTGAAGGTCAGGTTGGCTGGGGCTCTGAGCAACCTGATCTAGTTAAAGCTGTCCCTGCTCACTGCAGCGGGGGTTGGGCTAGATGACCTCTAAAGGCCCCTTCCAACCCAAAGCATTCTATGATTCTATGACTTTTGCTTTGGCATCCAGAATCCATTACAGGAACCCAGAAAACTAATAACTCCTGGCTTCCCTGCCATCTCCTACAGCTCAAAAAATCAACAGATCACAAAAATCCTTTTGAGGTGATTAAAGATTAAATGGAAGGATAAACAAACCAAATGTAACCCCATCTCTAGTCCCCCTTCCCCACTCTCTGCACATAACCAGTCAGTCCTAGGTGAATGCCAGAAGGGCCAGGTGTCCTCCCCTTCCCTCCTGCCACTACCATGAAGTTTCAGGATGCCTTTCAGTGCTCTCCTGGAGCTTTGCAGCTGTGCATTATGGCTTGTGAAGGGAATTGGCTAGATAACATGCTTTGGCTCCTCAGACAGTAATTACTTCAATGGAATTACTAGCATAAATGAAGATTTCTCAGGTGAATGAGGACAGCACAAACATGCAAGTTATATTTCTACAAACTGCAAACAGAGCTCAATCATTCATGCAATGACTCCTTCCAGTGCCAGTCTCTCCTCTCCTCCCTCCCTTCTGGAGAGAACTGATAGGGAGGGGGAATAGTTTGTGCTCATAAATAAATTTGCACAGAAGAGTTAATGAGCTGTGGAAACTGTCACTGAGCTAGTCAAAGACAGATTTTTCAGAGAAGAGGTCACATATCTTTTTGGTACTATAAACAAGGCTTTTTCTTTGGCAACTGAAGCAAGAAACATGAGAAAATCTTCAGCTATGACTGACCAGAATGTACATAATTTAAAAAAAAAAAAAAAAAAAATCCCATGCCAAAACAGCTGAAACTGCTTTCTTTTTTATTGTTACAGATATGAAAAGAATATCCTGAGGTTGATTCACAAAGCTGCTGGAGGAAGGCATTTAGCATTTACTCGGCGCTGGTGAGGCCGCACCTGGAATACTGTGTCCAGTTTTGGGCCCCTCAATACAAGAAAGACATTGAGGTGCTGGAGCGTGTTCAGAGAAGGGCAACGAAGCTGGTGAAGGGTCTGGAGCACAGGCCTTATGAGGAGCGGCTGAGGGAACTGGGGTTGTTTAGTCTGGAGAAGAGGAGGCTGAGGGGAGACCTTATCGCTCTCTACAACTGCCTGAAAGGAGGTTGTAGTGAGGTGGGTGTTGGTCTCTTCTCCCAAGTAGTTAGCGATAGGAGGAGAGGAAATGGGCTTAAGCTGCGCCAGGGGAGGTTTAGGTTGGAAATTAGGAAAAATTTCTTTACGGAAAGGATGGTCAAGAATTGGAACAGGCTGCCCAGAGAGGTGGTGGAGTCCCCATCCCTGGAAGTGTTTAAAAAACGGGTAGATGTGGCACTTCGGGACATGGTAGTCTAGTCTACCCTTAATTGGCTTAGAGTAGACTTGGTAGTGTGGGTTAATGGTTGGACTGGATGATCTTGAAGGTCTTTTCCAACCTAAACGATTCTATGATTCCTCCACACTTCTTGGAAAGAAGAGATCTGGGTCCCAATCAGATCTTCCACTCTTTTGCCTGAGGCTATGATTTGACATGACAGTGGGTTTGGTGACAATACTGCACATGTTCCCACCCCTTCGACTGCTCCACCAGTTGATCCATGCCAATTTGTACAGCCACACTGTGATCTGAATCAAGGATGGCTCTTGCAGAAAAATGACTTGGCAAAAAAATGTACCTGGTGGTTTTTTTCCCTAATACAGATGGGTTTATTACAGTGGTCCACAGCACACCTGGGTGAAGAGACAAGAAAGACTGAACAGATTTTATAGGTAATTCATACTTTATAGCATCAACACCGATCAAAAGTGCCTTTATCTGTATCGATTTATTATTTTCCACTCCAAGAGAAGCTTATGTAAATTAAAATCATGCACTGTTTGTCAGACAGAGAAAGTCTTATATTCACGGCAGGAGTAGTAATTGAAATAATGATTTCCTACTATCTTCATATTTACTTACAGTTTCAGACAAAATCTGCAGAAAGATGGTACGACATTATTGCATAAAAGCAGTCTCTGGGATCAGACGACTCTTTTCTTTGAAGGCAAACAAATGCCTGATTTTTGAATGGATATCCTGCAAACTTCAAGCTGTTACTGGAGTGGTTCATCTCAACAGCAAAGTGACTCTCTCTCCAAGGACTCCTGAGCGGAAACTTGCTTGCTGTACCAAAACCCATGCTGGGCAATTCTGTCCTGTTCTGTAGCCCAGAGGGACTCCAATTTTAAATTAAAGATGACAGAGCTGAAGCTTAAGCTACCAGCTATTCAAATATTTATAAAAGGACAAAGGGGCTGAAGTTTTTGAGAAATTTCTATCAGAGGAGTAAGAAAGTATAACTTTGGCTTTGAGATTTAACATGTTTTCAATCCTACAGCTGTCCAAAACAGCACTAAAGTGCTTTAGAAATTTGTATCTTTGCGTTTCCTCTCCTCTTTTCCAAATGGCCACAGATCACTGAAAGGCTTGAAACCATTTACATTTAATCTCAAGAATCCCAATAGTTAAGTGTGAGTTTAAGAATGTCACTCATTAATTTGACATGACTTGGGAGATGCACTTAAATTCAACAGATGCCCAACATTTTTGCAATTGTAATGGAACAGGAATCTGGAAAAACAGAACAAAACATGTGGCAGTTGGAATGGAAGTATTGTTTGGTTTTTTTTCAGATAGACAAAGGTGGGCTTACCTTTTGGAAATTGCCATCTAAATTGAAAAAGTAATCATAATCATAAAAAATAGCTCTGATATTAGGTGTTTTAATTCACAAATTTTAAAACATTTTGTTCAGAGAAAGTTACAAATGCACATCCAGGGAAATTTATGCTGCCTGTGGTTATGATTTTACTCTAGAAGCAAAGGAGGACTGGAACAAGAATTAGTCAAGATCAGCAAATTACACAAAATTCTCTGAAATCTTTTAACTCCTGAACTGTTATTCCATGTTTAGTTAGCATTCATACATGGCTGGTAGGCAAAGAGACTATGTAGAGAAAATTGATCTTCCATATGCACCCTCTACAATAACAGGGACAGAGCGCATTCCTTTGTCTTATGCTGAAGACATCCAAATAAGAAATCATTTTTTTTTGTCCAATATCTTCTTCTCCTACTTTATTTTTTTATGGTCTATTTTGATCTGTATTCTCTGCTCATAGTGATTTTACACTGTTTTATCTTCACTGACTTTGGAAGAATTATATCTGAGCTACATGGGTGTTATTTACTGGGAATGAAGCCCATTATAGATAATTAACTGTAGTCTATTGTTATAATTCTTTTCTTTGGTATTTAAGAGAATTTTTTCCTCCCTTTCCCCAGGGTGTGTTCCATCTGCTCCAGGATAGGAGGTAGAAAGGGAAGCTATTTATTTTTCATGTCTTTAAAGGCACAGAGAGCATGAAGAATGTTAGCTGGGTCCCACTGTTGTGAGACTTTTTTTTCTATACATATCTCCCTGATACTCTTTGGATTGCTGAGGCATTATTATTGTGGCCAAGGACAAGGTCACTCTGGAGATCAACAAGCCATTAGAAAGAGACTGAGAAAGCATGAAAACAGACTAGAGATTTAGCTGAGGCATGAACATCATTCCCCGAAATCCCTTTTGAGAAGACTGACTGCTTGCAGGCAAACTGGAGCCATGTTCAGCCTTTCCGCAGGCAGCGGTCATGAAACATGAGCTCAGAGTCCAAACTCCATCCCTACCTTTCTTTGGTATGATGGGTCCCCCAAGGCAGCACCTCATGCCAAGCAGAGGTTGTTCACCAGGGTTTTCAAGGCAGACCAATTACACATGTGGGTATGTATGTTGAAAAGCCATCTTATTTGCTCTTGATGCTGAGCTGGGTACCTCAGGTATTTTCATGTTCACTCCCTTTGCTCATCCGCATTGTGCATTTGCATAAGAAAACAAGTTAAAGAGTATCTCAAGAGCCAACTTGGACAACTGGATGCATGTGACTCATGGCAGACCTTTGAAAATTTGGTGCATTGTGAAAAGTGAGTGTGTTCAAGCAGCTTTCTCGCAGGAGGGCAATGCCTGTTGACTTCAGGGAGTTGCTGAGAAAACTGCAAGGCTTTTGCCTTTGTCTCAATAACAAACATCAGCTTCATCGGGTGTGTTTTTAAGTGCATTGGTCTGAAGAGAAAGAAAAGGAAGGCCCTGGAAGACAAAGCCCTGAGAGTTAATTTTGATACATTTTTCATACATCAGAAGCAGATATAAAGCATTCCAAAATATCTCCCGCATGTTGGTTTCCTGCAGTTGATTTACAGGCTGTGACAGAAAATCAATTTCTGTTCCTGTAGATGCTAAATTCATTACCTTGCCACAGAATTCAGATTCTCCACTTCTCCTTGAACTTCAGCTTGTTGCTATGGCAACCAGTGCCAGACAATATATTTTTTTCTTCCCACTATTTTCCATTGGCACAGTTGCATATCACAGTAAAAATAGTATCCTTTTGCAATATTGAAAAAAACCACAACCAAAATCAATGTGTTTTAGTACAAGGGTTCCCCCTATACTGTGGCTTTAGGCCATATATTACATATGCAGCATATATTTGATTAATCACAATACAAACAAAAGCTTTATAAACTAACAGGGAATACTTTCTTACAGCTCTACTCAAAAAGATGTTTTTCCTTCTTTTTCTTTCAAACCTCCCCACAGCTGGACATTTTAGGTTACAGTAAAATGCTTTTGAAATGACCACAAAGATTGTATTTTTCTTCAATAAATAACTGGTCATTCTTCCCTGTCTCAGATGTTGCCTTCACTTACAGTTGTCAGAATTATACAGGGATTAGTTTGGTGACAAAAGTCTATGCCGTTTTGAGCTCGTGCCTCTCTGAAGTCTTGTTAAAATTCCAAACTGGTTTCTGAGGGGGGTGTCTGATCGTTGCTGCAAGAAATCTAGGGAATGTCAGGAGGATGGAAATGAAATCAGTCAATCAATAGGTTGCCCTTGCTCTCCTGAATGAGATGGAAGGCTGACATAATAAGGCAAGTACTGTGAGGCAGGCATTAGACAGCAGTGCCTTGGCACAACGTGGGAGGCTGGTCAGTGGATGAACTAAATATTCTGATTAGACTGCTTGGCAGACCCCTGGCCAGAAACAGCAGTCTGTAAAAAAGATCAGTAGGTATTACAGAATAATGAAGTTGGGAGTAATTTTGTAGCAATAGTTAACGTAACATTAAAAGATGCTTATCCACATGTATAATGCTTTGTTCAGCCTTCCCTGTGCATATTGCTTACTTAGACTGAAAGGTTTTTAGCACCTGTGGGTGCTTTGCATGAGCCTGGGAATTGTACATATAGTTACACTGCAAAAAACCTATGTAAGAGAAGTGGTAAAGTTGCAAAAAACTTTCAGTAAACAGGTTATTTTGTTCTTCATACAGAGCATGGAATTATATTACTCTGCACCTACCTTTCCACATGTCTTCCATGTGTGTTTAATCTTTCAATTGGTTTTACTGTGCTGTTCTTACTACAGTGCATAAGGGAGATACAACTGCTAATAAATTGATTTTCTTGACAGCTCTCTGAGATGAAAGCATACTGATATCCAGGCTAGATATGTCATCTAAGTGACTTAAAAGTTAAAGCTCAAACTGTACAAGACTAGTCATCCACTCTGAGAAGCCCATGGACTAATTTACAGAGTCTTTAGCTTTTCATGATGCACATCCAGGACACAGACATTCCTTGACTGCAGTTACAGCTGTGAGTGCTCAGTAATTCTGCAGATCTAACCCTTTAACAAAGCCTAATTAACAGCACAGCCCTGATTCATTCTCAGAATATGACCCACCATGTGCATTAACTCAGGTAGGAATCCTATAGGAAAACTGTAAGGGGATCATGCACTTGAAGTTCATACTAAAATGCATTACTACAAGGACTGAATGTCAGTGTATGCTGTTCAGTTCTGGGGTTTCCTATTTTTTGAGTACTTAACTATGGAGCTGTAATATTACTTTAAGGCTTTGTTAATGTTTATCTCCAATATTTTGATTTTTTTTTCAAACAGTGTATTTAATCCACCTTACTCAGCATTGCTGACCATTGTCATTTAGATAGTTATGCTATTCCAGTTTTGTGCTTTCTGGAGAGATTTGTACCCTATGTTTTGGTATCCTCCTTCCAAGGAAAAACTGCGGAAGTCTTCTGTTTCTGCATGATCCTAGCTCCTGCTAGACATGTACTGGGCTTGTTCCATGCATATTTTCTCCACCCAGCACTTTATACTACAGTCAAGCAGCTTGCTCCTTGGGGTAAGGTCAGGATGAGCAGTGAGAGCACAGAAAAGACAAGATGGGATGTTTCCCACCTAATGCTTGATGTCCAAATAGCTGAAGCATTCAAATGCTTGGCAGTAGATGGGAAGAAATACTGTCCTTCAGCGTGTCTTTTATCTGAGATCTGATGTAAGGCGAATGAGGGTGAGGTCTGTGCTTCACATTTATTGGTTTGAGTTTACCAAAGGCATCACTTTTTTTTTTTCCCATGAGGCACGAGAGACCTCCTTCTTCAGAGCAGATTTAGTGTCTCACACGTTTGGGCCCAGATTCTTTCATCTTGGCCCTCTGTTACTTTTCATTACTCTACAGTGATGCAAATGTGTGATTTTGTCATTTTTGCTCATAGTCATTTGGGTGAGTTTGCGTATGAAATGAAAATTATAAACTTTCCTGAAAAGAGACAGCTTCCAAGGCCTTTCCAGCACTTACATTTCACTATCAGTTATATTGTTCATTTTTATTCAGTAACTACCCTGAAATTGAATGTGCCAGAGTTTGACACTATACAAATAAATGCCACAGAGAGCAGTACATCTGGTTTCAATAACAACAGCAATAATTTCCAATATTTGTTTTCATAACGAAGGACCAGAGTCCAACAGCATTACTGGTGAGAAGAGCACTGAAAGTGAGAAGGGCTTATAATTTATTACACATACAAAAACTATGTTAAAAGAACATTATTAAGGTTGTAAAGTCAAACACTTGAGACTTAGGAAATGCCAGAATTAAGGTGGTCTGTGCAACTTTAATTTGACCTCATGAATGTATGCCTCAAGACAGTCTTTTGTTACACGAACGTATATGATTTCTCTCCAAGACACCCACCTCAGTCAGCGCACAGAAAGTGTAAGTTGCCTATTTAAGGAACAGCTATGCAATGCTTATTTTCCTTCTTGTGTCTGGCACGTGATGCTTTTGCTCTGCACCGTACAAACCTTGCTCTGAAGGAAAAATTGTTCATTTACTCCTGGGCAGTTTTCTCTTGCTCATCACTGCTGCAACCGAGCACTTCATAGCATCATTTTTGCAGAAATCTGTGTCTGTGTTAGCGAGTGGTGAGGCCCTGCAGGAGCACCTCTGCTGCATGAAAGAGGGGGTGCTGAGGGCCTGATGTCACAGTGCAGGGAGTTTGCTGCATCCTGGCAGCATATTTTGAACACCACTGAGCAGTTGGAGTGCATTAGGTGGAGGTGCTTGCAGAACAACCTCCAGTTTAATCACACCCAAAGAAATCCATCCTTTGTGTCCCAGGAGAGCTCAGGAACGCAAGCTGAAGCACAGTGAGTGGGGGCGACAGGGAGATTCGCTCCAAAAACACACTGCAGATCAGACCTAAGAGGCTATGGTAGGCACATCCTGTGATAACACCATCTGTTTTACAGATGGAGGAACCACACACACAGAGGTTAAAACAAAAAGCATCCACTGATTTTGGGTGCCGAATGTCAGATACCAGGAATTTAGTCCCTTCAGACTTCCCACTTCCAGCAGTCCCTTCTCTAATCCTCTCTCTGACAACGCCTTGCTGCAGTCACAGACCCTGTGGACCTGATATTTTCCTGTTGTAGCATTTCATCCCTGTTGTAATTCAAGCTGACCCCTCACTGCACACCAGAATCAGTAAGTCACATAATCTATTTCTATATTAGAAAACTACACACAGCAAGGGCAAGGGTCATAGCACAGCTTGCTTCCACATGGCTTAATTTTCTCCCTCCATCCCTTCCAGCATCCCCAGAAAGCCTCATCCATATTTCTTACTGGGTACGTACTCTTGCCCGTGCTATCCTCCAAGCTGTGACTGGGCAGCTATTCTTGATGGGATTATTTTCTTGACTTTGGCCTGGATAATCATGCAGTTGCCATAGAACAGGGGCTATAACTCTGTTTTCTTCCCTTTCCAACATCACATTTCCCATATGGGCAGTATGAGCTCATATTTTTTTCCATGTCCACAGAGCTTGAAATAAATCCAGCTGTATATAGCCAGGAAATTCCAGCACTTGGTATTTCCATTTCCTTAAAACATTCTATTTGTTTTATCTGCATTTAATTTCAGCTGGAGGTTGGGGCTGACAAGTTGCTGATCTGTAAACTTTGCTTGGTTTCATCCCCAGAGCACCATGAACTTTCTGTATGAAGGACAGGCGCATACTCATAAATACCCACGCAGCTTGCACCTTCCTCATCACACAATGTGGGGACGTGGATTTTCGTGTCCAACCCTCTTATGCAGATCCCACCGGCACGCCTGAAAGTAGCAGAAAATTACTTCTTTATAACTTAATCAGCATATTTGCTGCCACATTGCCCTAGAACAGTAGCACATCTGATATTACTTTGAGTTTGGACTTGACATTGGCCAATCAGTCAAATTTTCCAAATATCCAGTATGAAGTATGCTGATGTTTAACAGGCAGTCAGAATCACCTATCCTAAACCAAACAAGTATCATGTCTTATTAAATTACATTACTTCAGCTGTACTGATCTGCTTTTTTAATCAAATATCATAATGCCAAAATAATGACTAATAGGAGATTGTTAGAAACACTTTCTTGTCCTGAACATGATGGAAGATGTTCAAGTAAATGAAAATCTTGTTAGTGTACAAGCCACAGCAATAAACCACTGCTATATGTATTTTTCATAGTGGATCATAATGCCATATGGGTTTTTAATAAAATATATGACCTAGTCCAAACCTTGGCTATTGCTGTTATCTATCATTTGTTATAAAGACACCAGACATGTTTGATTTCCCTTGTTGGATTGAGTCTGTTTCTGTCTTTAGGTTATTGCTGCTTCAGAATCACATCTACCACATTCCTGATTGGTTTTAATTATCTTTCTTGCATTCTCTTTCTCAATATGCTTTTTTCCAAGTGTTTCAAATTGTTTTATGTTGATGGCAAAGCATCTTTCTGAGGGCATGTTTATTGAAAGATGCTACTTAAGAGCTAATTATAGGGTAGATTATATTTTTCTTTATAGCAAAGGCATTTGACTATTTTCATTTCTTGGCAGAAAGAAATAATTAACAACTATCTTGAGAACCATACTGTCTATGTGTGTGTGAGCCTGGTGAATGGATGCTAAGGTTCATGACCCTGCTTTGGTATACCTTAGATAAGGAAAAACCTTTAATCACTTTAGAAGGAAAGCTTGCATATAGGGTAACAGTAACAAGGAAGTAACAGATTATTCTGAACTGTTTTGTGAGAAAGATATATATGGAAGAGTCTGTATAAAAGTTTAAAAACTTGGGCTAGTTCCCAATCTGATGTGAATCTGTGTGGTGTGATTGACTTAGTCAGAATTTACTAAGATTTACTTTGGGAAATATGACCCAGATGGTATTGTTTCCTCATGTTGTTCTCTCTTATTTGTCTGCTCATTTTCCAGCTGATTCTACTGGTGGGCTTTTCCAAGCAGGCAGACCTGGTAGAAACCAGGCAGGAGAAAAAGCAGTATGTTAACACCCCATCTGACAGCACTTGAAGTTGTTCCACAGGTTAAGAAGAAGGCATATGGCAAATGCAGACCACTAACATAGGGATTGGAGAAGACTTAACATCTTGTTTTCTGGTGGTTTTCTCTAAGCCTCACTTCTTTGCCTTTTTCATTATATACAAAAGGAATCCCTCTTTTCTTGCCCAGACCACTTCATAAAGAAGATCCAGACGTTCCCCTTGACTGTTATTTAGCACATCCTCAGCAGCTGAAGGAGGTCTCAACATCATATAAGCAAAGAGCAAGAAAGCTCGTGGTGATAGCCTTCTGGAGCTGTAAGTGGCAGAGTATTTTTATGCAAAACAAGTGGTTGCTACCTCATATTGTGGGTTTAATGCTTGCTTTTGTCAACTTTCTCCACTTTATTAAAACAAAGTAAGTGTCCCTAGTATTTTTGGCCTGTCTGGTTTTCATTTTCTCATATATATCTGGAATGAGGAGGAACTGCTACAGAAGAAGGTTTCAAGAAATACAGAAGCAAGAAGAAAACCTGAAATTTTTCACCACAGTGTTTGCCTTTTAGGACTAGGTTCAGACAGCTTACTTTAGGTGCTCAGTTCAGATGTCTTAATGCCTGAAAAGGAGGCATCCAGCCTTGATGGATGGTTCAGGATACTCCAGATTGATGTGTGTGTTCATCAGAGGGATAGGACAGGGTAGCATCAGGGTAGCTGCATCTCTTTGAAGCTCATAAGATTGAATCAGAGCTATGCATTGCATGATTCTCATCACACAGGGTGCAGGGTGCTGAGTTTCATGGAAGGGTAGGCGTTTGCCTGCTGTGCTTATGTTTTTTTTAAGCAGCTATGGGAAAAGCACAAGGTCCTTCCATACCACATCACTCAGTCATGAGAAAAGCACAAGATCCCTCCCTGCCACATCACTCAGTGTATGAGAGAGCTTTAGCAGGAGTGAGGCAACCTAATGACTCAGACAAGGCTGCCTTTATGTGCTTGCAGGTGTCTAAGCTGAAGTATGCAGGGAATTTCATAGACCAGCCTGGATCTTGTTCTTAGTCACATATCAAATTGTTTGCTGTACCTACTTAGCACATATCATACCAAAACCATGTCAAACATGGAAACAATGAAAGTCTGAATAGGAGAATATCACCTTTTAAAACACATTAATAAAGTTTTCAAAAATAAAAATAAGTGGAATTCATTAGTCTAAAATATAACCTTTAATCTTTTAAAGGCTGGCGTAAGACTATAACTATAGATTTCAGAGTACTCAAATGATCGTATAGTACCAAAATATTTATATGGGCATTCATGCAACTAAATTTTAGACCTGTTGTACTTTTCAATATGATCTAATGGCTGGTGCACAGAAGCTGTTGTTAGGACTCCTGGGCTCTGTTTCCCTTTTCTGCCAAGATTTATGGCTAATGAGATGCTATTTTCTGCACTCCTTGGCTAGTGCAAAACTGAATTTGTTAGGGGTTGTTTTTATGATCTAAGATTTACAATTTCTAATGATCACATGCAAAGTAAACCTTTTATTTACTTAACCACCATGGGAAACTGCATGTAACAAAATCAGCATGTAATTCTCGCTACAGAAATGTTGTTGCTTTATAGCCACTGTGATTTTTTTAGACTTATACAAAGAACAAAATCACGACACCTTTGCTTGTGCTGAGCAGAATCTTTGCAAGCAGCCCCGTGGAGCAGATTTTAATTTTCAGGAATGATTTCCTTTGGTGGAGCAGAAGAAGTCTGAAAACTGATAAAAGTGGAATCAACATCGTTTTCCATGCCAGGGAGCAAAGTGGTCTGTTGTATTCAGGTACGTTGAATTCAGTCTGGTTATTTGAAAAGAGAATTACTGTTCAAAGTCAGGGTATCAGAATCTGTCCCAGAGCAAACAACCTTTTTCATGGCAAAGCTATAAAAACCCCATACTATGCCCAAATTTGTACAATTTACAGTAACTCTGAAGTCAGTGATAATTCAAAGAAAAATTTAGTGCTGTTTCTGAAGTTCGATGATAATTCTGTGAATTCATTTCCTTTCCCTTTACACATGTATGCGTCAGTAAGACTGTGGCTTGCTGTTTGGAAGTTTATGCAATGATTTCAGGTCACATATATACTTAAGACATGATGCTTGTTATATTAGTATTTTGAACAGGTTTGGCATGGGTGAAGGGATAATTTTTCAGTAAATTGCTCAGGCTGAAATTAATAGATTTAGTTCATGTGATTTCCACAGTCTTCAGCATTTTTGGCTTGTGGTCTCAGATCTACAGTAATGCATGCTCAGATGTTTTGCATGTCTATTTGAGCAGACCAAGCAGTAAGAAAGGGCAAGAAAAACCTCTGAGACACTGTTCTTGTGACACCAGATTTATAGTGCTGTAGCATATCAATATCCAAGATAATGACACAGTATTGGCAGTGCCATCACGGCAGTGACCAACAGCTAATACCCAAATGTGCTATACCATTGCAGAGACTTGAGTATTTTTATTCCAAGGTTCAAGCCTCATAGGCTTTTATATCATTAAGAGTACAGATTGACCTAAGCATGTCTAAAGCACTTGTGGTTTTACATTCTTATTGATTGTGTGTAGGAAGAAAACAATTCTGTGGACCTGGATCTTTTTCAGCTCCTGCATTTTGACTATCACTCTCCTTAATATTGTGAATACCTCTAATGAAGATGCAGTGGAACTTTTTTTTGATACAGGTGTAAAAGACCATTTGATCTCAGCTGTAATATGGGCCCTTTGCAGACAGCTGATATAAGTAACTGAGCTGGCCATCGGCTATAACCCCAGACTCTCGCTATGGCTTCTATAAAATCCACCTGGCCAGTATATTTGCTTCCTGGGATACCATATACCTATAAAAAGGATTATTCAGTAGTTGAGTATGAGTTTTCAGATGATGTTTTGAGTCTGACAAGAAACACTGTTTAACGTACTATACCTGCTACATGCAAGTATTTCAATTTGTCTTAATGGAACTCAGGTAGTCATTACTGTCCTACACTCCTGGCTTTGGTGTATCCCACAGTCACAGCCACTCTGATGAGAGGAAGAACACCTCCACCAGGTAGAGTGTATGGGTGGCCAGCTTTTCTTGATGCACAGACGGCAGTCAGGTGGACATGTATGGGGACATCATAGTTATGTGTTGAATTTTCTGAAGAGGTGGGATGGGAACTTAAGACAGCAAGGGCACAGCAACAGAGAATTTTCTGAATTTCTACGAAGGAGCAGAATAAGACAAAAGTGTATGTATGACTACTTCACGCAGCTGTTACCCCATTATAATTTATGCATATATTGAAAGATATGTTCTATTCAAAATCTTTACTCAAGACTGATTTAAGGTGTGTTTAAGCTACAGTATAGTGTAGTGATTTCTGAACTGGATTTAAGCTACATAAACTGGGGGTAACAAGCAGTCAACCTCCCTAATACAAAGCTTGTGCAGGAAGTTAGATTAAGAGTACCTTGTGTATCTGGACTTCATAGAGCAGTCACTTCTCTGATTGCTATGTAGTTATTGTCTTAACTGGTTGGCCATCATTTATACTAAAATCGTCCATATTGGTCCATCAGTACAAAAGGACATTATTGTTAATGAGACCTGGTCTCTAAGCTGGGAATTCTTGCTAATATAACCATGAAGAGGTTGAAAAATGCTGTTGGTGGGGGCACACCATGAGTAGAATAAACTGGTACAATTGTATCATTAAATACTTATAGCCAGATGTAAGTTTTCTCCCTCACATAGCTTGCTGAGTAGGAAAGCAGAGTTATCACATAGCAAATTCAAGCAAGACCACAAGCTAGCATGCA